>NC_138566.1:20097265-20722265 GCF_947561715.1 Ascidia mentula
ATAGTGAAACGGGTGTACGCGAGGCCGCAGCGCACCTGCCGATGTTAGTCAGTGCCGCTGCGCAACAACGGCAAACGTGTTTGAGTGCTTGAAAGGTCTCCACCCCCAAAGCGTTGACTGACTTTAATAAAAACAAATGCCCGCACATTGGCGCCGAACGTAAACAAGGGCAGGGCGGTAACGCTTTGTGGGTTTCGGGCAAGAAATACTTACACACTCTGACGCCTTGTGATGGGGTGTTGTGCGTCACCCATCAGAAGTGACACGGGTGAAATAAGTGCACTCCCTTATTCCTTTTTCGGGGCAAGTTCGTATCAGCGTATGCAACAACTGCCCTTGTGAAATCGTGTTGTGATGTTAAAAATTGTGTTGACAAGTGGGCGTACCGTCGGTTCTTCCACCTTCCCTGTGATAGACGTGAGTGTGTATTAATAACAAATGCTGCTTTGACAACCCATTTTATGACCACCACATTTTGAACATTCTTCGCCTTCGGCGTGATACTGTGTCCTAGACTTGCGACAAACACCGCCGCATGCAAATTGCCACACCGAGCAAATACAGACATCGCTGTGCACGCCTGGTCACTAACTGAGCCGCGAACTTTCCCATACGGATCGGAAGCGCTGAGCGGGATGCCACTCACCAAGCGTTATCGGTGCGTCTCCATCAGCGCCATTGTTTGTATACCTTGACAATTATGCGCGATACATTGTTGCTAGTTTGCGGCGCGTGAGAATTGGGTCCCGACAGTGGCAGACTTTCTCGAACTTTTGCGGTTCTTGGGTTGGCTAGCCCATTGTCAGCTAATGAGATCGAAATTCGGTGTCAGGGTGTTTCATTAGCATGCTGGTAATTCGCTGGCCAGTCTGGCGCGCCGTCTCAGTGTTTCCACGCAAACGCGTGGTGCAAGTGCTTGGCTAATTGCTCAGCAAAGTGTGTACCCACATATACTGAAGCGTAAACAGTTATTCCCTGTCTAATTAGGCCTTATTACGCGGCCACAGAATTTGCATGATCCAATAATCGCAATTCACTTATATACATTACCGCGATAGTTTGTGCGTGGAGATTGTCTATTCCAGAACCATAGCCCGAGTCTTAAATTAATGGTTGTTTGGTTTCGAGCAGTCGAGCAAGTCAAGAGGGTTTCCATGTTCTCCGCATTGGGCCCACTCATAGCGTAGTTGGAAATCCTGTTGGATTATCGGACCGATCGCAATGCCTGTAGCCTGAAAGCGTGCTGCAGGGGGTCGAATCATTTCCACCTTTGAGTGTCGACACTGGTGCTTGCCGGTTTACATTGTTTACTCGACATCATTTGTTATAACACTCTTGTCCCCTCGGACTCGGAGAGCTCAGGCTGCGAAGGTTTCCATTCGAATGGCGTTAATTCCACTTCGACTTTCGCCGGCTGCGAATGTGTTCGAATTTATTGGTCTCCTCACTTAGCGGCTTGCCACTCGTGCGCTGCGTTGGTCGCCATCGCGCGTCCACATCTGACGTTTACTTGATTTATGGCCCGAGAAATTTGTGCGCGAATCCGCAACTCTTGGTGCCTTGGTTTCCTTGCGCGCCCGTAAGCACAGCAGCAGCGCTTTTGCCATTCCGCCGCACAGCGAGAGGCGACCCAGAGCTTGGTCGACGAGAAAAACGCATCGCCGTCACTTATAAGGTGAAGCGCGCCTCTTCAGACAATTCAGTGTTTGTCGCCGTGCGCGGTCGTAAGGAGTGGAGTGCATGGGTGTAATACCGATGTTGCAAGGTGTATACATGTTGTGCAATTTTAAGAGTTGGGATTATTTACGGACTGAATGTTACTGTGTAAATTAATTAGTAAGTTATATTGCAAGTACATCATCTCTGGACAGAAAACTGAGTAAGCGTCAGGACAGAAAGTCACAGTCTCTGCCGGCGTTCTGTTATCGAATCGCCGCAGGGAAGTGTAATCTCCCACCGAATCGTTACTTTCACTTTTATGATTTGCTTTCATTCAACAGAAGACTTTTAAAGTGTGTAGGCACGCAATGTGTAATAGCCTGTTTGAATCTATAGTAACCTGATGTGTCACATCTTACTGCTATAAGGCAAAAAAGGCTACCACAACTTGTGCTACAGGAAATCGTGCGTTCACTGCAAGTGTTCGGTACCTCGACACATCGCTCACCCGCTGGAGTACGTTGACGACGTTGGCAGTGAAAGTGAAGTAAGCATGCCGGCTGCAACCGAGCCGAGTCGCAATCTGACGCAGATGAATAACTTAAATTCCATGGAAGCGGAGAAGTTGTCGCAGGTGGCTGCTCACCGGCCTACCGTCAACGACAACCGACGGAGGCGTCCACCCCGACGCCAACCCCGACATGTTCGCGGCTCTGACTCAGAAGAAGAGACCGTCGATAACAGATCTACTTTGATGCAAGAGTACGCCTGGGTACCACCTGAGTTGACACCAGAGCAGGTACGTTATTTCAAAACTAATGCCCACGTCTGTTGCTGACCTAAAGTGAGCTTTTTGGTTGTGTGGTTTTACACTTAAGTTTGATAAAATAGATCCCGAGTGGCTTTGATGCTGGTAGAATTATCGGTGTAGATTTACTAAACACACTGGCGCATTAAGATGGCGGCAATACGTTTGCTTCGTCGCAATACGTAAAGCGATACATAGAAGCGACCTTTGTTGGTTTTAGCTAAAATGCGTTTTTGTCCGCCATCAATCACGCCGGGTACCCAGGTCTTTCCAACCCATAGAACGGTCAATGGAGCACTGAAAGAGTCAAACATGTATGTGAGCGATAGCATCGCCCGACCCAAACGGCGATATTTACTTGGGGGAGCTTTTAACTTCTTGCCGGACTCGTAGCTGTTCGCCAGGCTGTCGTACCGCTGATGTCTGGATTAAGCGCCATGTAAGACCCTGCTCTGTTTGTCTTGGCCGAATACCGACTTAGAATTTGTGCCGCGCCGTTTGACATGCCAGAGGCCTTCGTTGCACGCCCGATGCAATGTTTTGAATGATTTTACTGGAGCATCCGAGCGATGTCAGGGTCGGTCGCCAAAACGTAATTTCAAACTTCATTAACCCTCGAAAAAGGTTCTTTTTTGGTAACAGCAGGGAGCAATCCGACACCATCCGTCTTCATTTATTCCTATCGCTAACGTGCTGTCCAAATGGTATGTGGTCACTTGCCATTCGATAGCCTTTCTGATCAAATAGCGCGCAGCCTTGATGCAATGGTTCAGCTAAATGGACCAATATCTTATCGGGCCTGCGGGGAGCAATGGCCTAAGTGCCCACACTGAAGCTAGTTTTCCCTCAAATGAGTAACGAAAATTGATTTGACATTCCTGTAAATTCTGTTTTGGGTCTCCCCATGTATTTCGATCCATAAAAAGCGGCAGCTGAAGTCGTATCGAAACGTTAGCATTTCCGCATTGCTTCGGATTACATTGAACTCGGCGCCGCAAGAAGATACGAGCTAAGCCCTTAAATCGCCATTTGACCAGAGAACAAAACATCCGCCCTATCGCCAAAACGACATGTGTGCCAGCGTCTGTACGCATTAGCATTCCCATTCATCGCCGCGAGATTCTTATCTTGGTGCCAACACATCTAATCTTGTCGCTACGATCGTCTCTTCGTGAGACGTCTAAGTGTCGCTAATAAACATGTAGCTTGTACTCATACCACGCCCTTGCATCGCCTTTGAGCTCTTTTGCTTTTTGCTATAACATAATATTAACCGTTGGTTTATGTTTCTTCAGGTCCGCTTTTATTTCAAGGGTCTCCCTGTAGACAAAGTCCCACTGACTGACAGCATCGGCGACAAGTACAGAGTCCGCCAGTTGCTGCATCAACTGCCTCCGCACGACGACAAGGTGAGCCTTTGTTATCTCGTCGCACGGTGGCTTCGCTGTTAGCGCAAGTCGAATCAAGTCCTCATTAATCACGCTACAGATGCGAATAAACAGCGATCATGTGCCAGGCGTGTAAACAGTGGCGCCAGCCGGAAACGCGATTGGGGGTGTTCAATGTTCGACCAATTATTCCCGGCACCCATAAATCACGCGCGCGTCCAAACACGCCAACCAGCGTAAATTTGCTCAGGAAAATCGAATTGTACCAGAAGTCGCAATCAGCACGCGATCTCCTGAGAAAATGCCCATCGTCGCGGCATGCGAACCAAATCTTCGCTGTCTTCGAGGCCGTGGAGGGCCGCACTTACCGCTTTCGCCACGTCCGCGCGCCCGCGAGCAAACACAAACCTAAGGATGGACGCGAAATACCTTTCCTCCCGCTGTGAGTTTACATTCGCCCGTTTGCCTCTTTGTCCGTGCTGATGGCAATCCATCTTCTGCGAGGCATTCGCGAAATCGGACAAAAGTCGTTCACCTCATATAGCGGGGATAATGGCCCGCGCCGTTGGAGGGCAAGGGGTATTCGGCCGATGCAAGGTAAATGCGTTATAATGTCGAGGGGAAGCGAGATTTGCAGTGTTGTCCAGGTGCAAAAATACCCGAGCCAAAACCATAATAGCCTTTGTGGTTTGGAGCTCAGGCCCTCATTTTGCGATTTGGCATCCGAGCCAGCCATTTGGTCACGTCAATCAATCAAGACGCGTCTGGTGCGATCGTGTGCCTCCGACACTGTGCAGTGTCGCGATGAGCGAGTAATATTGCCTCAAAAGGAGTTTAGACAACCGTTAGTCAGTCGTTCGAACGCGCGTCCGTCGGCGAAGGGCCAATGGCTGGAAAGCACCACGCCACGTAAAGCTACCCGCAGTATAACTGTCAGGTTTTTCCATCACAGTCGTAGCAAATGGATTGTCCGACGCCAGGTGGAGCTGTGCACCAGCTGACGTCAAATTTGCTGTCTTACGGCGCTATAAATTGTTCCATGTGTTTGTCTGAACCATAAACGTTAAACATTGATCTCGTCTGTTGAACCATAATTGTGCTTGTTGCTAGGTTGTGGCCGGTTCATGTCCCAATGAAAGCTCCCATAATATTTCGCAATCGCTCTTAATCGTGTCGGTATGTGAAATTACATTTACCACCCCGAAATTCCTCCCGCGCGCAAATAAACTTCGGTTTCGAAGCGCAAACTCTGGTTTGAAGGTCGCGACGGTTGGCTGAAATACAGGGTTGTAAACCGAAAGAGCGTTTTTTCGTTGTTCATTGTAAACGTGCTCATGTACCTGTGCACACGATGTAAACACTGCGGCGGCGACGATCTTTCAGCTTCTATGAGATAGGGCTTTAAAACAGTTTCCATTCCGAAACGCCCGACTACTGCAGACGCCGCTTCGCAGCCCCCTTATTGCGTTAAACACGATCGATTGACTCGCCCTTGCACAAGGCAGACGATGCCAGTGTTTACAACATGGCGACAAGGCGGGGAGTTGCAGCGACTGGCACCCGTACGATCGCGATGATGTTCGCCTGGTGCCGCGTTAAAACCCGGTGAGGAATGATAAGGGGATTACTGAAAGTGATGAGATGCGTCCTGCATGCGCTCCGCACACATCGCAGTATTGTGCCGACAAACCTGCAGCGAACGGCAAGAATTTCCATTGCCTTCTGTTCACCGGTCGGTCAATGTTGCTAGAGTTTATGGTTCTCGCGCCAGAAAATTGAAGCGACGTAGAAAGGTAATCCGATCCATTGCTTTAGTTATTTGGCAGGAGTCCCAATCGCAATTCCAATATAAATTGGCGCGAGGTCTGTGAGGCGTGTACATGGGGTTAAAATTAAATTGAAATTTTTGCTGTTTGTGTCCACATCAAGGCCGGAGGCTGCTCGGGGTGATGTGTAATGGTGCTGAACATTGTTTCAAAGTCACTTGAAACAATGCCGCGGCTTGTTTACCATTCCGAGATTACCAAAACCGCACATTCCGCGCACGGCCAATTTAGTTCGGTGAAGAGGCGCATAAAATTGCATCAGCACGCCAGTCCTTTGTTTTCTTGCCGAATTTGATGCTGACTCGATGTTTTTCTCATCCTACGAGTATGGCATTTCTTCCTTACGAGGCCTTTCTCATTGCGAAACCACCCACCCTTCTAAGCCTACGCCGCCATACCAATCCTACCTTACGTTAAAGATTAGGGCAACGATAAAACAAAACAGATTGGTGTCGCCGACTACAAGGGACGTGGTAAAGAAATGCCACGTTTAAAGCGGATGCCGAGCCTAACTAAATTAGCGACGTGACTCGCATGACGTTGTAGTGGTGTCCGACCGCGGACACAGAAAAAGCGGCAATTAGCACCTTTCCATTAAAAACAGTCGTTTGTCCGGTATACCGTTCAGGCTGCCGGCTTTGTTGGCTTCTAGAGAAACGCCCCTGTTACCGGTTGATGTTGGTGGATCACAGCTGGCCGGATAATCGCGTTTCAATCGCATTACCTCACTTTTCCCAGCACGCGTGGCGGTGGGTGACGTCGTCGATTGGTGGCTAGCTTTTCACCTGCCACTGTGCAAATCCGCAAATGTTCGTGGTTTGCTAACGGCCGGCGCGCCGTGACATTCCTCGCATGAATGACCTCTTCTCAGCCTCCCGACTCATCCGGTGGCAATCCGATTCGGTTTTCCTCCATCCGCCGCAATACTTGACCTTACAGCAAATAACATTCAGTGGCACATTATCATAACATTAAGAATACAGCGCAAATCCGCTGTACATGACAATGTATGTGGTATGACGTAACCTAATTTATAAATAGCCCCTTAAATTCACCACAAGACAGGTTGTTATGAGGGGAATCGTTAACTGCTTTCTCTGCAAAACCCCGTTTTGCCACTCCCCGCCTTGTGACGCAACAACGGTGATGACGCGTTCGCGTCGCGGCAAGTAGCAATCAGCACACGTCACACCCTCCCCGGGGCGTGAAATCTGGCAATTGCCTTTTGTGAGTTTGAAGGCGACTCGATTAATGTCGCGCAATTACAACCAGTCCCCCCCGTAAAACGTGAACGTGCTACGGCATAGGAGTAGCCGCCCGCCGCTTTTCGACCCACTTCCACGATTCTTCGCTCTACATTCCAGCTTGCCGCCAATCGTTATTTTATCCACCGGCGCGAATAACCCTTGTTGAGCGTAACTTTATACAAGTTGCCAACAATTTTGATGTTACATGTCAATCAGCAAGAGCCATGTTACTTGACTCCGTCGGTCGCCATATACTTGCGAATGTATTTATTTTGGACAAGGTGTGGTTGATTGATGGTGCAATTTGTGTGCTCACTTGCTAATTGCTCGTTGGCGTCGGAGGCAATTACAACACTCATGGTAAATGTTATAATCCCTATTCTGAGATATTCATTGCCGATGCACAGCGTAAATGTCACCTGGACAAACGACGACAGCTGCATCACCAAAATCCACCGTTTGTAATTTGCCGATCAAGATCATTGTTTGTCACTTCAATGAACCTGGTGTTAGTAGCGGGACAGCGCCAGTGGCAAACTCTGTAATCCGCCGCTGTTCGATCATGAATATTCATGACAAATCATGCGCATGACTGAAGCTCCCCCAAAGGCCGCCGCACCACTTCCAATTCCCTGATAAAATAATCCTCCACCTATATTTGTGTTGACATCTGTCGGGTGTCTGCGCGGATTGTCAATAATGCAATGTGGGATCAGATTGAGCTCGACATCGACTCATGTAGATTATTGCGCGTTATAATGACATTGGCGACAAAGTGTGTTTTCGTCAATGGCGTAATCCCTCTTGAGCAAATCTGACCAAAACCGCAGGTTTTCAGTTGTCGCCTATATTTGTTGTGTAGTATACGAGCTTCGTGTTCTATTTTTACATCAGTGCGGGCACCTGCAGGGCGGAAGCCACGCCATGGGCGGCGCTCTATGGACATTGCGTCATAAAAGCGTTATGCGCGGCTCTTGCTTGAAGAAGGGGATTCGGGCCAACGCACCGAACATGTCATGGATCACGTACCTCCTGCTCGGTCAAAATTCCTCTTGTGTCGCTGGGCTCCCTGCAAAGCTGGCGACAACTGCCCGTGCGTGCGGGACTTTACGACTATTTAAAGCTGCCGCACACACGGCTCACAATAGGATTTGGTGGCGTCGACAAGTTTCCTTGGCCTCTCCTCCCGGTCGACGGCGAGCCAAAAATGGAAAACATTTTTGTTTTCGATCGCCCTGTGTTTACCTCTAGTCTGTGTCATCGCTCTGGAAATTTCCACCTCATCTAAATGTTTCCGACCACAATCTTTTGCCGCTTGCCCCGACAACAACTTGCAGGTTTAATCAATCCACCACGTCCAGGTGTCCGCCAGCGCGTCCGTCTTTTAATCCACCTGTGCTTGTTTTGACGTCGCAATTAGCATTTAAGCCGATATTGGAGCAATTGAGCAATGATATGAACAACATCCCGAGCCTTGCGCGCGATCGCTTCCCGCGCTGGGATTAGCTCCTCGCGGCGGTTAAGGCGAACCGAGCGCCCGGCAAGTTCTTTGGGCTGAAGCGAGGACGATTAAAACTTTCTCAAACCCAGGGCCGTCGTTCGCCTGCTTGGTGACAAATGGATTACCGCTCTTGTATTTATGCGCTCCGTCCTGAGACGCCCCGATTTACGACGAAAAACCTGTTCGCAGAGCGTTTAACCCACGCGCCTGCTTGGGTCAGTGCAAGATCGCCACGCAAATGGAATGCAACCTGCCCGTGTAACGTCAAGGAAGCTGCTCTGCTGTGGCTTATCAGCACCAGCTCGCATCTCCCTGCAATTTGATCCGATTTCGAGGCGATTTCGGCGACGACCTGTCCCTTTCTCAAATGGCTTTTAGTGCGATTAACGAAGCTCCCAGCGAAACAGCAGCCGATAAATGGGACACGGTCGGTTGCGACTCCTGTGTTCAACTTGCTTGCGACTTGTGGTCTGTAAAGCCAATTACTCAAAACACAAGAAGAGATTTGCAGGAAGAA
Source organism: Ascidia mentula (assembly GCF_947561715.1). NCBI lineage: Eukaryota > Metazoa > Chordata > Ascidiacea > Phlebobranchia > Ascidiidae > Ascidia > Ascidia mentula. The sequence continues at coordinate 20,106,212 of NC_138566.1, forward strand.
AGAGCTTGAGTGACGTAATTTACGTGTCGCGATATTTCAGTCAGGGAAATCAGATGGCGGGGTTGGAATAGATATCGCTTTTAAAAGGGATGACCTCATAGGTTTCACGTGGATGTCTGTACGATGAGCTAGTTTCCAGACAAGTGTTGTACAGATAAAGGAACGAGATAAAAAGGCAGAAGTTTATGAGACAGCTTTCGGACGCACAAATTTATTTCCAGATGCGATCTTGCGCTTCCAGATGAAGAGTTGGCTTATCTCCAAGATTGCTTTGTTAAAATGTTGAGGATTTTCATATTTGCGCAGATTCCAAGTACATTCGCGACATAGACGGCATAATACCTGCGTCACTCAGAGCAGCATTAAGTGACTTATTCTGTTGTGTTTATGCACTGAAATCGCACGAGTAAACACGTGCTAGTAATTACGTTTCGTGCGCGTTATCGCAAGTTGCGGCCATTCTCGCCGATCCGGTTCGCATTCCAACGTAATGCATCCGACTGTTGGCCTCTGTGCTGCAGCCGCGTTGCGCGATTAAGCCCGCGTTGTCGCATCTCTGATCAATTACGACCAACCCGCGATAGTGGACCGTGATGACATCCTCGGTTGTGGCGACGTAGACGCGCCGACTTTGGGGCGATAATGCCGCCTCTCGGGTTCGCGGATTATGAGTCATTTGCTCATTATCGGCGCGCAAACTGCAATGATTGAACGCGCCTGCTGACATTCGCAACGTCGCCCGCGATCATATCACGACTGGATCGAGCGAATCGCGATATTGGATTTCGCGCCACAGCGCGGGAAGATAAACAACGTATCATTGTGCCCCTTGTCCCGTACCACCATAATAAGATGCGACAGGAGAAACGTGATTTGTTTACGCGACCGAAGGATTAAAATAGCTGTCCTCTTGTTCGTAGGCGTGTCTAACTCGTGTTCCTCCGCAGGTGTGTTACTGCAACGGACTCTCGGACGAGGAGAAAAGAGAGCTGCAACTCTTCAGCGAACAGAGGAAGAGAGATTTCCTCGGATGTGGAAAAGTGCGGACTCTTCCTTTAATGAATCCTGGGACCCCATGCTCAAAAGTAAATTTTTTGTCCTCTCGATTACCCGATGTTTTGAAGATTGCATTGATAACAATTGTATATTAACAGTGCGGACTACTTCTGCAAGGCGGAGAAATCGTTGTAGTTGCTGCTCGGGCTGAACCGGGTATGTGTTGGCACCCAGCCTGTTTTTGCTGCACCGTCTGTCAGGAACTCCTTGTCGATCTTTTTTACTTTTATCAAGTAAGTGCTCATCACCGAAAGAACAAGAGAAGATACGAACGCGAAATTAACTTTCATTATTTCCTAGGACGGAAACTTGTACTGCGGTCGCCACCACGCGGAAACTGTCAAACCAAGGTGTTCGGCTTGTGACGAAGTAAGATACAAAAATATTCAAGTTGGACAAACGTCATCCTGAATTGCGATTTATATTTGCTTATTTTGTTGCACAGATAATTTTTTCCGACGAATGCACTGAAGCGGAAGGCAGACACTGGCATATGGATCATTTCTGCTGTTTCGAGTGCGACACAGTTCTTGGGGGTCAGCGCTATATTATGCGAGATGGCAAACCAAACTGCACGCAATGCTTCGAAGCTCTCTACGCGGAATACTGCGACATGTGCGGCGATCTGATCGGTAAGCTTACTGCCACGTTTCATACGTGGCAGTTTGTGTGTCCTATTTTCCAAACTTAGTGTTCATTTTCTTTACGTAGGTTTGGACGCCGGACAAATGCAGTACGAAGGCCAACACTGGCACGCCACCGACAAGTGTTTTTGCTGCCATCGTTGTCGGAAATCGTTACTGGGAAGACCCTTCCTGCCGAAAACCGGTCGCATCTTCTGTTCCAAGGCTTGTAGCCAAGGTGAAGATCCTTGTCAGTCGGAAACCGACTCACAGGTTGGTAAAATGTTCGTGTTTTTGTGCAAAATATACAGTGCCGTGCTTTGCGTTCAACTAAAAGTGGAATTTTATGCTTGCAGCATAGCTCGTCTCATTACGAGACCGCGCAAACGCCCAAGTCGCATAACGTGCGACATAGTCTTAACCTGGAGAACCTGTCGCAGCAGGAAAAGGCCTGGGACAACAAACCACCATCGGTGGGCGATTCAAACGTCTTCACAGACTCTCCTGTGGCTGCCTCCGGTCCCGAGGTCATGCGCTACGCGGACTCTGCCCACCCATACCTAGCCGTCGGTGCTTCCCCACATGCAAATTCTCCCACCACGGTTAACACACCGCGGAAGTCCAACGCGTCCTCAAACAACGAAGATGCGGTGACCTCGCCCAGCAGCACGGTGTCGTCCCGGACCAAAAACGGCGTACCATTCCCGCAAGGCCAGAACACTTACAACAGTACGGACAGCAGTGGATACAACAGCAGTAGCACGCTGGATGCCATCGAGCATCAAAACAGCATCAAAATGAACGCTGGCGCCGCGTTTCACCCGAACATGTTTCGACCGTCTTCAAGTGCGAAAGTGACACGCCTCGATAAAGAGGCAGACGATGGAAGTCACGTTACCGCCACCGAGTTCGTGGCATACCAAGCCAACGGCCGCAGCTCGCCGCCCATTATCTCCGGTGCGCGAAAAATGTCGCCGGAGATGCAAAAAACCATCGCAGCTTTCGATAAACTTTCTACGAACGGAAATTCGCCGCCGGTGAAAGTGACCTCGGGACTTCCCCACTCTAACGCTCCGATTCCTGCACCACGTGCGAGATACCCAGCCTCCCACGTGCCTGTACCCAGAAAGCAGCCCTCGATTGAGGAAGAAAATCCGTGGATGAGGAAGACAGACTTCCACGAGAGTGCGCGCAGGTCACCACCCCAGGAGAGGTCAAATGCACCCATGCAAAGAAACGCGGGCGAACGAATCATCAACAAAAACCGTTGCCGTGATCCGATAAATTCTTTTGAACTCTCGCCATCGGATGAGAGCAAGATATTTACTTCGAAAACTCTCGATCACGAAGGTATGTTTTTTGCTGCCAACGATTGCAAATTCGCAAACTAACAAATACAATATTCTGATTACATTACGCATTACGCAGACGAGACAACCTCACTGCCACCCGAAGCGGAGAAGCCGGAAAAGGGACTAAAGAGCATTTTAAAGAAAACCAATTCTACCATTAGGCACTGTCACCCACAGCTCGACTCCGCCCCCTTGGACCAAATCGACTCTGCGTTCAACCGTAAGTTATATATCGAGTACACTGCTAAGAGATTGTTAGCCTGCAGTGTTTTCATCAATATTTTACAATGCACAGAAAATATAGAATCAGATGACGAGGATGACGCTGCAGGATTCGAAGACGCCCGAAACGACTTTTCGAGCTTTCAAAGAGGAAAGCGTCTTTCGGCAAGCGCCCGAATGCCCGCGCCCAATCAAGAAAGGCAGCCCAAACAAAAGTAAGTTTAATCTTGACCCTATCAACATATCAAATAGTTGCTTTTTCAATTTGCTGTCATCTTGCATGTTTTGTGTGTTGCCAATCACCATCACATGAACGCATGGTAAAATATATGCACATTTGCACCATTTTAGATCGCAGCCCAAAGCGCGCTTCCATGAGAGTGCAATCGGCCGAACGCACAGTGCCCTGAATTTAGATGAAATGGACGATGCCTTCATGCGATTCGGCGGCAAACAGAAGACTTGCAGCAAAGCGAATTGGTTAGAATGAAGTGATTTGCATGCAGTTATTTGCCACATGTAGTTTCGTGTAATTTATCCTTAATTGGGATTGCTTTGTGTTGTGTTCAATAACAAACGTAGTTGCGGACAAAAGTAGAATACAACATCCATCGAATATGTTTAATTTATTCTCGATTTTCCATTCTCAACATTAAAACGTTTTTTACAGCTCCAGCAAAACTTGCAGCAAGAAGTTGAAGCGAACACGTTCAACCGACTTTGCATTCGAACGTCCACCTCCTGGCTCTTCCAGGAAAAGCAGGAAGCACCGGAGGTTTATAGAAGACGAAGAAGACGACGACTGGTGTTCCACCTGTACGTCATCGAGCGACGACAGCGATTATGAGCGATGGGACCGATTTGATGTTGGGTAAGAACTACAAGTCCAAAGTGTACATTTCTGCTGATGCTTTGACCTGGTTTTACAAATCGTGTTGTTTTCATTCAGAAACAAAACACCACTCAGCCCCAACACCATTATACGGCGTCTTTCCGCACCCAACAGCGTTCGCGTAAACGTCACCAAACCTCGTCATTCCCACCCTTTCCTTGGCGACGGGGCCGAATTCAATGCTGGGTTCCTCACGCAATCTTCCGGCGTACAACGACCTGGTATGCCAAGGAATTACTCCACGGCATCCCATTTGAGATATAGGTAGGTCAAATAGTAAGCGTTAATTTTGTACGAGAAAGATTTTGTGCACTCCCAAACATCGCTAACATCTGCAGAAACCATGCCTTTCCAAACTTATTGCTATTTTCGTGCCTCAACAACTTTTTTTTGTTTTTTGCAGACGAAAGCACGGGAAGAAGCATTGCATCGTTATGTGATCCCCTGATATGCGTTTCCATGACGTCAACATCATTCGCATCATAAGTTCCTTAATTCGTCGAACGGCACTCAATACTCATCGCCACTCGACGATCCAATCTTAATCTCCAAAGCATTCTCTTGAGAAAACTTTTGACAAATCGGACGATATTGCGGACATCAAAACGCTTTTCCGCCTCTGCTTAACTTATTTTTTTCGCTTGCGTTTCCGCAACATTGTCGCCAAGTAAATTCACCACGAGCAGGTGTGAATATTTCTACCGTTGGTCGTTGCATGTTTTCTTTACCATGACAGAGTGGTGCACGCTCATTTGCGTTATTCTGATATTGAAGACTAGCTGCTCAATATCATTCAATGTGTTTCAAGCCAACTTAACAGGGAGATCTTTTCTCTGCTGTATAATTGCGTTCATTTTAATACGATTTGTTTTCTTTGGCATTCCCACTTCGACCACTACCCTTGTTTTACTTTTGTCAGATTCCATGTTTTTTTTTTATCTTGCAGCGCTTTCACATCGACATTTTTTGTTTTGTTTTCTCTCTTTATTTTGTAAAAACCTGTTTTTGAAGATTATATTTGCGTGCATTGTTCTCTGTTCAAAGCTTTGCATATTTGCTCGCGACTGACCAATCACAAATGTCGCACGTCACGTGTTCACCGTTGATATAAGCCTGAAACGTAAAATAAAATTTCTGCACCAAATATTGACGAAAATGCATTGATCTTGGTTTGGAACATTGTATTTAGTACAGGTTTAAGTACCATGTATAGATAGGAATATCATGTATTATCAGGTGAGCTCGCATGAACCATGGGATGGGCAGTGTCCAAAAGAATTGCAAAAAATAATTCGTAGGATTTCTATTTATGTGCATATTGTAACAAACCCCTGTAGGTAAATATGAACCCAAACACATGTAAACAAAGTTGTGACGTAAATGGCAAAATGGGTGTTAAATATTAGACGCGGCCCATGGGAGATCACTACGAGAAAAAAAGAAAGTTGGTGTTTCGTTTCTGTCGTGAAAGCAAAGTGTAGAATGTATAAACTCCTATTTACATAAACTCATAATTTGAACTTTACCACATAAACGTAAAGGCACTTGCTGCCTTCTGTCCAAACCTATTCTTGATTGACAGGCGAGTGTGTGTCGAAATGGGGGAATTTAAAGGTAAAGTACCGCCATTCGTCCCGCTTAAACTTGGCTCTTTGGGTTCTGTTGTCACGTAGTTTTGTCACCTCATCAACACCTTATGTCAAAAGGGTCAGCAACATGTACTGAGAACGGATCATTGCAACGCTGTGTTAACGTGAGCAGATGTTAGCATAGCTGATTTTCTGAAAAGGAATTCAAGTCATGAGCCGATTTTCTGGCTTTGGAAAACACATCAAAACCTACTTTTTTAGACACAAAGGTGCCCATAATATTTTTGTGCCGCCGTAACTGTTTGTTACTCCAGCTACTTGTATTTAGGAAAAGTTGCTGCAGTTGGAATTGGAGCAAGTTGTTCATGTCTTGTTTACTGGGGTGCTGTAAACCTTTCATCAAACTTCAATAAAAAACTTAGCATTCCTACCAATGTTTTAGAAACTGAAAAACTTAAAGCATATTTATATCTTGGGTAAGGTTATTTTTGTGAACAGTGAAATTAAAATCAAAATTGAATTACTTTGCCCACAGGCATTCTAACATAAGTAAATATACTTTTGTCTAGTTATTTTGGCTATATGATTTTTGCTCAGAATAATTGCATTTATTTTATTGCTAGCAACAATAAGTTCTCACCCTATCATGAAAACCCAAATAAAGGATCACTAAGCCCTGAAGCCAGGCAAGCTATAAGGGAAATTTTTCCCGCCCCATTAGGTAAGTACATACAAAATGAGAAATTAAACTATTCAACAACTATATTATTTTTTCCAGCAAAACTTATCCTTCTGGTTGACCGAAAGGGTGTTGATCTGGCTGAGGATTATGTGTCACCTTGGTCTGTTCTCAGAGATTCTTATTCCAGAAACAAAGACATCAGATTAAAAACTGTTGAAAAAATTGCCTCTTATAAAGATTGGAGTGGTATGTATTGTTTTTTTGCAATGTTGTAAGTAACATGATTGAAATACTGTGGAGTTAAACTGCATCAGTTTTAAAAGTGTGAGTTAAATAGAAGCATGCCTTGTATCAATTTTTTTGCACAAGGTTTGTGGTGAGGATAGCAGAAAAGAATTTTGATCTGAAGCAATTGTCTGGATAACTGCATGTTTTTGAAAAATGTTTGAGTTTGTGTTAGTTTTAGGATGTGCACAGTTTTTTGATGAAATTAAAATCTGGAATGAGGTTTTGTGAAGCAAAGTTTTACTAAACAAAGCACGTCAGTTATTCAGGGACATGTTTTGGCACAAATATATGCAATATTACGAGTTTAAATGTTGTGAGACAGAAAACAGACACAGAAAGAATAGAATAGGATGGAAAGCCTCGTATAAGTTTGATGATAGTGATGATGACTTTCAAAATATTGACCTGGGTAAGTTTGGTTGCAGACGATGTTAGTTTGTGAAACTTGTTTTCAAAGTCCATAGTTTGTGTTTTTCAGTTAAAACGAGCAAACTCTTGATTCGATATACAACATAAATTTAAAATAAAGCTATTGTGATTTTTTGTACCATTTTGACACGTAAAAACTTCCATACATTGTAAGCATTTCCTGAACACTATTTCTGTTTGTTTTTTACCAACAAACTACTTATGTACAGATGCTGAGTTTCGAACCTTAGCACAGGCTTTAGATCCAGTCACACTGGTGGGACTTGCTAGAACTTTTGATGTTGATATGCGACTCTTTCTACCTCCACCACCACTGAAACCATTAAAAAATAACAATGAACTGGGTAAATTTGACAATATTATTCTTTTAGATATGCCTTCCCATGTAGGTATGAGATGTTTTCTATGTATGACTATAGTGAATCAACTTTTTATACTCATGTTCAGTTCGTTACAGCCAGTAAATCTATCTCTACCATTAAAACAAGTTTACATAAATGGCTGTTGTTTGATTTATTCTTTTTAGAGGACTTTCTTCGTGAAATGCTCTTCAGACTACCTCAAGAAGATGTGGAACAGTGTGTTCGCTATTTTACTTCAGGTGCCCTCAGTCTTAGTGAAGAACAGCAAATGAAAAGAGTAAACAGAGCACTATATTTTTTCTGAAACATAGTGATCCACATCTGTGCAGGTTCTTTTTGCTTGTTTCAGGGTGGGTTGTGGTGTTTTGGCGGAAATGGTTTAAATTACACACGCGACATAATGCCCCAGGAAAAAGTGGAATCTTTCTGCCTGCAAGCTTTGGTCAAACACTCTAAGGTAATATTTTGCTAATGCTGCCAGGCATGTTACGGCTTGAAAAGAAGCGATTTTTTTTTTATTTTGACGGTTATGGCACTTTCCGGTTGTTCTACTTCGGGAAAAAAAAATTCGTTAGAAAGGGAAGTTGCCTTCCTTCCTGTAAGTAGGTTGTAACATATTTTTGGAACAGTTGTAATCCCTGGTTGCTTGCTTTCGATGCTTTGATCATTCGATCAGTCTAGATCTAGAAGGTGTTGACGGCCTAGAGCTTGTTTCGTGCCTTACAAACTCGTTAATGCCTGTGTACGTTTGTTTTAGCAAACAAAGTAAACTTTTTTAAAGTCAGCCCCATAGTGAAGATTCAATATCGTGTGTTGAGTGAAAATCTTGACGAAATCGCCATCTTTGCCTCCAGTGTCAAAAATATTTTAAAGCTTCATGTTACCGGAAGATATGGTTTTTAGTTTAGTCAAAATGTTTTGTTCACGTTAAGTTCTGGGCTGGGATTTGGCTTTTCTTGCTAACGCGCGTCGGCCGTTCGAAGAGTCTGTAGGGACGGATTTTAACTAATTCAGACAAAACCATCTCAAAAGCAAAATATGTGTGATTGTGAAGCTACGACACATTACCAGAATCCATATCACCTTAGTAGTTTTAGGATTAAGATGTATTATCCCCTTACCGATTTGTATCTTGCTAACTACATCACACTAAAAACGCGACGACCCGAAAAAATAGCGCACTTACTCTTTGGTCGATGTTATGCTTAACTCAAATTGCACTATTTCAGGTAAGCGACTTCGTAACTCCATTACCGGGTTACCTTTATGTATTGGTGGTTGCGTCCAGTATATTGTAACAGACTTAAATCCATAAACTGAAAAACCTATTTTGTGCATTCTGTCAGTTTGAGGAGCATTGTGCGATGATGGTGGATATGGGTGTCTTGCAACTACTGCAAAGAATCAAAAAACTTCGCCCCAACAACTGGAAAATCCAACGTAACATAGTCAGGTTGGTACCAAAGGCAAAGTATTTTGTTATAAAACCCAACGATACCAACTGTTGCAGGATAATAGGGAATATTTGTCGATACCAACGATTTCATCCTCAGATATATCGTTCCGGTTGGGTGACTTTGCTCGCCGAACTGTGCAATTCCGGCCACGCACCCATGAGAATGCAGGTACGCCCATATTGCGCCACCTGACGACTAAAGCACAATATTTCGCACTCACTACAAGCAATTTACATTTGGTTGCTTTTATTTTCAGGCCTCTCGTGCTTTGGCAAATCTGGACCGTGACACGATGAAAGACGTGTTTGAGGATGGGGCATATCTCGTCTATCCAAGATATAGATCGAAGTAAGGGGAAACTTCTTAAAACCAAACATAAACAAAGAAATTTTTTTCTAATTTCTGCCAACATTATGTCTAATGCTAACATCATTTCTATTTTGTTCGTATACTGTCCTCTCGTATGTCTGTATGCAGTTATATAACGTAGGTTTACGATCTAAAGTACTAAGCAAACGATTTTATCGTTGGTATTTTGTCCCGGGACTCAACTCTGGCCCAAACCAGTAATATGTAATCGCCAATGCTCAGTTCATGTTTGTCTACTAACACCGACAACAACACCAACCGCAAATGAAGAGAAAATCGCCCACTGAGCTCCGAAGCTTTTACTTACAAGCTAAACAGCTAAAACGGGCGCGAATTTGTCCACCTGGAAATCCTTAATCGCCGCCCGAAAATCCATTCTCGCAGGGATTACGATTCGCATTTAATCCCGATCGACGCAGGAGAAGCGCTCCGCGCAGCGCACCCAGCGGAATTCGGGTATTTTGGTTCGAACGTGTTTGGTTTGTCGACAGATTAAAGCCCGAAGCCGATGTTGTGTTTATACACGGACTGATGGGAGGAGCGTTTTACTCGTGGAGACAACAGGAGGGAGTGAACCAGAATGAGGAGGATCGGACCGATTGTTGGCCGGAAGTAAGTTTATCTATTTACCGCAAGATGGCGCTACATCTTGTGCACAAGTTTAGTTGGAAGTGCAAACGCACCCTGACGCATTGGTCGCGCCCGACCAATATACCAAGAAAAAAATCTGATCGGGATTCGTGCCCAGGATGTCCTGGGTTCAAATCCCGGTGTGGTCAAAAAAAACCTGGAAACCAAATTAAGATATTTGCAAATTAAATTTAAGTTGCGGGCTTTGGTAATGAACGACGCTCTGTTTGGCTTCGGATTGGTGGATACAGGGTATATGTGTTTTTTGCGGATACGAAATAGAAACAATGTATTATGTATTTTTTGTGTGTTATAATGTTGCAATATTCTGGAAAAATGTAAGTGCATGTTTAGATGCCAAATTTTTTAGACAAGTTCAGCAAGTCAGGGCAGAAGAACAAAAAAATACACTAAGAATTAACAAAGGCAACGAATTTAATCTTTTCTGCAATAAAACAGGCGGATAATTTTGCGTCTATGAAACGGTTACCAATTTTAACGCGGTGTTTTGTATCTCATTTCTACTCTGAACTTTGGCCTAAATTGATGTTTGGTACTTACTAAACTTTTGCAGAGAAAAAAATAGTTTTTTTAGTGAAACGAGAAAAACTTGTGACGTCACAAACCAATAGCAGCTGTCTGATTTGATTAAGTCTATCACAACCTATCTAATTTTCAATCGCTTGGTGGTGCAAAAGAAGCGCCAATGCTATTCCGGGTTTCTGTATTTCCTCGTTCACATGTCGAGGGTTGCCCTTTTGTTTAAATTTTCAAGAGTTTTCATTTCAAAGGACTGGATTCCACGTGACCTCCCGGGTTGTAGGGTTATGTGTGTTGAGTACGACACCGAGTTGAGTGAATGGATGGCTCTGTGCCCCCACGAAACTGAGAGACGAACCATCTCTTTCCGAAGCAAAACAATTCTTGATAAAATGAAACTTGCCGGCCTCGGTGACAGGTAAATCACCATGACGTCACAAATTTATAACGTTGGTTCGTCCCTTTTTGTTTGCTCGCACGAAAAACAGTATTCCACATGAAGTACACCTAGCTCGATAACCGTCTTCCACACTTCTTTTATATTTGCATGTTAGTCTTATCATGTAAAAACGAAGTATTTGACTTTATCACAGGCCAATCGTGTGGGTGGCTCATTCAATGGGAGGGCTTATCGTTAAGCACTTGCTCATGGACGCCATGCAAAACTCAAAGAAATACGGCAAGATACTGAAGAAAACCAAGTTTGTTGATCATGTTTTATTCGTACTTGCAATGCTAAATGCGTTTGTTTCTATTTAGGGGCGTGTTGTTCTACAGCACTCCGCACTTTGGTTCTCAACTGGCCAACTATTCACGCAAGATTCGACGTCTGCTTTTTCCTTCTGTGGAAGTGATGGAACTTAGCCATGGTAAGTTGAGGCTTATTTTGAAAAATCCAAATGATTTCGTTTCCACTAGTGTAAGTAGAGTGGTTAATATCGTAACATGTTGCCGGTGTCTTGGCGAACCCCTATATTTAGATAGATATTATACTTATTTTTGTATCTATTTTATAAATTATTTATCGTAAATTGAGCTGAAGAAAGTACATGCATTGCTTTGATCTATTATGTCCCATCAGTGTACGTCACAGATCATTTTGGCTCATTTGCTGCTACAAAATGTCGAATGTGTTTTTAAAAGGTTACAACTAACTACTATTTCATACACTTTTCGTATCACTTTAAATTTGAGCTGTCGACATTTTTAGGGAAAACATGCATTTTCACGACACAAAAATCGTATACATATTTCGAATAAAGGTAGCGTTTAGTAATAATTTACATTTTACACAGACCATGCGAGTGTTGAGTGTTGTTTTTTCAAACCGTTGTTTTTCTGGAAACTTTTTTATCCAACAAACCAATTTCATTAAACCCCCATCACTGACCATCGCAAAAGCTGATTTGTGAACAAAATCGAATCAAACATCAAATTGCGTAAAAAATTGACTTCATTAACCTGTCGTATTTTCGCAACAAGACCTTCCACGCAAGGCCCGAAATCGATCGACGGTCGGATAAGTAGGCGCATTTCTTTTATCTCGGCCTTTGGTATCTCGTTGACACATTAGTGCGCGGAAACGCATTGATTTTGTCACGGATTTGCTGATCTGTGTTTTTGCGTTAGATCGCGCCGCTCGATTGGCTGATGATGCACTCTGCGTCAAGTGTCACTCACACAAAACACAGACAACAAATTATTACCAATATTCCACAATAATGTCGGCTTTTCTTTGTTGTTTATCTGAAGTTCATCATTACAACAATTACTAGCACATCTTCAGCATGACGAGTTGTCCATTGTTAAGCAAGCTCACTATATGGACTCATAATTTGAGGCGTTTAATCCTCTTGACACTTAATATTTTTGCAGACTCGCCTACTTTAGGTGTACTTAACGAAAACTTGCGCCACCTGGTGGAGAACACGAAGTTGCGTGTGTTGAGTTTCGGGGAAATGCAGACCACCAACATCGGACTTGGGCCGCACATCAAGATCCATATCGTTCCGCCAGAATCGGCAGGTAACCCACAACCCCCATTAGTGTCAGAGTTTGAAATGATTCAACTGTTTGTTATTAGGACTATTATAGCTTTGAGCCGTGTGTGTGCTTTGATTTTAAACAACTTATACATGCTGCAAAGTGTTGGAAAAATCAGTTTGCGTCATGCGCTATATCTGGTTGCCATGACATGGAGACGATGTTTGAAAGAGTGCGATGGTAGTCATCCTATTTCGGCACTACATAATAAGGTCTTTGTTATGGATTATGGGCGACTATTTCTTTAATGGTTGCCCTGTGACGCTAATCACTGCAGCAAGTTATTTGTGTTATTTTGCCTCAAAACCCCGAGAGACTTCAAATAAAGTCCATATATTTTGACTAAGTTTGTTTCTGCTTGTTTAGATGCCCAACATTTATTCAGTTTTTACCTCGTAGCGATGTGAAAATGTGTGTATTTCATAATTCTCAACCAACAACATTAAATATGCTTCAGATCCCGGCGTTGGAGAATTCATTCTTGCGGACACAAACCACCTGAACATATGCAAACCATCGAGCAGGCACAGTTCTTTGTATCAACAAACGGTCAAGTTCATTCGTTCGTGCGTGGCCCCGCCCCCAACCAGCGAAACGTCTGCCAGTGAATCAACACAGTCTCAACCTGACACCTCTCCTCTTAACAATAATCCGTTTGTCTGGTGACGTCAATGAACGTCATTTCGTGTAACTGTGATCACTAATAAAGTTTCGTTTTTATAAGGTTTTTGCCTAAGTAGGTAAATTCCTCCAGTTTTATTTAAATTTCAAGTTGGCAGTGTTTTAAATTTGAAGTTTTCAGTTTGTCGTATTTGTTTTGTCATTTATGTTCCTTATGTGATCTGTGCAACTCACTGTGTACTTTTACCTTACTTTGTTCGCCTGTTGTTGCAAGAGCGTTCTTCGGTACAGTTAAGCACGTTCTTTACCACTGACAATGTTTGATGCATGTTGTTAATATGCCTAATTTCATCTTATAACACAGATTCGTGTTTTATGTTCGCAGCTTTGTCCAGTTATTTCTGGTATTAATATTAGTTAAACTACTGGAAAAAAAGAGTAAACAGCCGTGAGCAGGTACGTTTTGAGTATATGTTTAGTAATATTGTGTCAATAATTTTTTTGTGTATTTTTACTACTTGTTTTTTTTCCTGTTTTGTTTTATAGAAATGGAAAGCAAACAGGAGTTGGATGCAGAGCTATTGGCTCGGGCACATAATATTGTTAAGGAATCAACGGAGTGTGTGAGGACACCCCTCTTAAAGAATGTGGAAAGTTTGGGATTTATTGACGCACCGGAAGGCGTGGAAGTCCATTTGAAGCTGGAAAACATGCAAACAACTGGTAATTATTTTATCACACTTTATTGTATCGATCTATGAACGGATTGTGACTAATCAAATATAATAATAAAGCTTATAAACGTATGACATTCAACAATTTTTTTCATAAACTATTATCGACCTTTCATATAGGATCCTTCAAAAGTCGCGGTTTGGCCTCGCAAATGGCTTTTGCATCGGAGGAAATTCTATCGGGTCGCAAACCTCTGGTAACCATGTCTGCTGGAAACTACGGTAAAGCTTTCGCCACAGCTTGCCGGAATCGAGGCCTAAAGGGGAACGTGATCATGCCCGTCACCGTCCCTGACAGCCGCCAGAAACTAATCGAGGTAATATTTTTAAGTGCGGGTATTGACTGGATAACGATTGCAGTAAAAATCTCCTCATGGTAAATGCCTACGTTAAAAAATATTGGTTTTCAATCCCCTGTTATGACGTTGCGGCACTAAAACAAAATTCAATTCCAAGTAGATAAAGAAGGGTATTGAATTTGCAAAGATTAGTTTGCGTACTTCACTGTTCGATGAATGACGATTGTTTATTGGTCATTTGTATCGAAAGCCATGTAATTAGAATATTACACTTGTAACATGTTCTGGAAAAAAACACATTTCTTTTTGTTTTCATTTTCGCATAACCGGAAAAGATCGATTAACTTCTCTAGATTCATCTAACAATCAGATAATTATAATTGTAGAGCATGGGATGTAACGTCATTCGCGTACCTACCACTGAGTTGGCTTCCACCGTGGACAAGATGGTCAGCGAAGGCATGACGTACCTTCACTCTTTTGATGACGTCAATATTATGGCTGGTTATGGAAGGTACATTACCTCATATTTATGACCACTGCCCAATGCCATAATAACACAAATATGTTATTAATACAGATTTGTATGATATTTTAGACGCATATTGTCTAACATATTATTCAAGCGCATGTACGTTTAAGACACATATTGTGGACGTTGTATTTGGAAAACAATACAAGAATCCAAAAAATCACTGGCATTGTATATGTCTACCTACTAGAATCTGCACAAGAGCTAACAATTACATCCGTCACTAAGCAGTTTGTTACCGTTACACAGTGTGGCTGAGGAGATTACTGATGAGGTTACACCTGACATTGTGTTGGTTTGTTGTGGAGGAGGAGGTTTGGTTACTGGCATCGCAACCTCGCTAAAGTTGCGAGGATTTGAAAAATGTCGAATTTACGGTGTTGAACCTGAAACAGGTAAGTTATATACCAAGTGTAAACTACGATGTCAAAGCAACCAAGTCAAAATGTTTTTTTTGGAACATAAAATGAACTTGAAAAGCCCACATGTACGTACACGATTGTCAACATCCTAAGACGACAGATGATACCAAGTATCGACCGACATTGTCATGCTATGTTTTGAATAACTTCTTACTAAAAAATAAGCATATGTTTTGAAATTATATTTTAAATGAAACACAGCAGACTTGCAAATGCAGACAATTGCTTATATTTTCATAAACGTATTGGGTTTTCTTGTATATTACAGCCAATACAATGCAGCTTAGCTTCGAAATGGGAAAAGCTGCCTCACTCCCAACCGTTCGCAGTATAGCCGCTGGTCTCGCTCCACCATTTGCCGGCACGCTTTGCTACAAATACGCGAGTCAGTATGTTGAAGGTATCATAACACTAAGTGACGCCGAAATCGCCAACGCGACGAAGGCCCTCTACCATCGCGGCATTCTGGCGGAACCTTCTGGCGCCGCCGCTTTTGGGGCCCTCAAGTTTGGTAAAGTCCCCGAGCTGGGAGGTACCGTGGTTGTCGTGGTAACAGGCAGCAACGTCACGCCGTCTGAAATGGCGACGTTGTTCGAACAGTTCGCTTTGTGAATAATTTATTGGCGTACAGACAGGCGCTCTCCTGCTAATTTAATCCCGGTTCATTTTTCGATCTTGTGTCAACATGGTCGTCTGGAGCAAAGAACATAACGCATTGATTTCAGATGATAATTTTGTTTTGATAGTTAACCGTGTGGCTCGCCTGCCTGTTTTATCATTAATTGCGTAAAGTTATGTGCATTCCAATACACCTCAATCATTGTAATTGGTGACCACTGTTTTCCGCAAATATGCAATTTTTCGTTGGTGTTTTTTTGCATAGTTTTTCATGCTCAGTGCATCTGCACAATACTGCTTTATGTGTTGTTGGTGTTTGGGGCTTGTATCAGTGTGTAGACAAGTGTAACACATGCGATGTAAATTATGCATGCCATCGATTTCGCACCGTTTTTCACGACAACACGTTTTATTATTGAAAAGCACGTCTGGAATTTCAGCAGTGTGGAGTCTCATTACCAATCCACCATCCGGCGACGAAAGCACCAAACAAAAAAACTAATTCCTTTAAAAAGCAAGTCGTTTATTCAATAACACTAAATTTTTCTTCCACAGATCATTTTTTCACAATCAAATACATGCATTTTATCCCACTTCCGTGCATACAATAAAGTTGTTTGCATTCATTTTATTGATTCGCCAGACACTAATGATTTGTCGTAGGGAAGAAATACCTCGCATGTGGCAGCACCACAAAGGCACTTTTTTCTGTCCACGCCTTGAATGTTTTTCGCAGTGTTTGATTTTCCACCGCCGTAGTGGAAGGTGAGCTCTTCGCCAGGAAGAATAAACCTTCGAGCAAAAAGCGCCAAAAGCGGTATTTCCGAGTCCACTCTGACGGGTACCATGACCAAATTAGGGTCACAACTGTGGTTCATCCACCGACCCACGTTACCACGTCTCCTTGGATCCACGTATGTCCGGGTCACGTGACCGTCCGCCTGATACTCTCGTACCGCAATGACGTAATTCATGTCGTCGGCCGACAGTCGCTCGTACCGTCGCACAGCCTCGTCGGCGCTTAGGACTTCGCCCGCATATTCGCAAACAAACTCACCACGATCAATGGCTTCCAAAGCTCGCGCGCCAACACCCTTGTCGCACTGGAACAATGTTATTGGCCGCTGCAGACGATTCTGCGCCAAACGATTCGTGCACTGGTAGCCGCATTTGCACATAGAGTTGCACTCAAAAATTGGCGGCAGAGGATGGTTACAATCGCTGGAATGAGCATCAATGCTGATTAACATCCACTTTCCCGCCGAGGTCTGTGTGTAACTGGCTCCGAATCTTTCCAAACAGCTGCAATCGTCTCCACATGTCAACTTGGCGCACAAACACCCTTCGTAACATATTTCGCTTGGATCCAATCCGCTCGTGGATGACCGAACGTTGCAGGGAGTGTACTGTACAAACAATCACAAGTACGTTGATCTGAGCCACAAACAATTACGCATGTTCCAACCCATACGAAAAGTATACTAAATTTAAGTTTTTTTCAAGAACGTCATTACCTTTTTTTTAAAATCAAATCAAATCACTTTTATTTTGCACGCAAAGTTACTACGTACATGAACAATAGACGTAATGCATGAAATGGCATGGGCACCAATAAAACCATAAGGGTTATTGCGTCCGGCGCCAATTGGATTTTGCAGCAGAAAACTTGTTGCTCGCTGGAGTTTCGACAAAAACAATTCACGATCGATCGGTTGTTCGCCACCGTGTTAACCTTTCCGTATGTCACAAGACTTTTAATTTAGTTTCCTTTCAATGTCACCCTGAGCTTATGAATGTTAATTGTGGAGGAACGTTTGTTCGCACAAGGTAATTCTGAACGTCTTCCGCTCAAACGCCCTTGAACGACCCGCCTCCAGCAATTACTGACGTGATTAAAAAGGGGTTTACGCTTATGACTTTCAAAGCATGTCGCACAGCCAATGCATAATTTAAATTGCTTTTAAGTCTCTGCAAACTGTGCTGACATGCCGAAGTCAATTCTTCAGTCGGGCACGGGTGCCGTGGGATTCGTCTATAGTTTTAAACTGCGTTCAGGCGAAAACATTGAATCAGCGTCCAATGCACATGATCATACGCCACACGGAAATAATTGGAATTCCTAGCTCCTGTCACACCAATCTCTTGACTAGTTATTCAATACGCAGCGACATACCCTAATTAGCCCGTGTTAGGTTTTTGTAGTTGCAAATTTTTCACTACAGTAGTTGCAAATTTTTCATTCCATTTATTCTTGCAATAATTAGGTTAATGTAATACTTGCGTTCAAAATGTATTTCATGGCAAAACTATTTTGGAAAATTCTTGCAGGCTTTAGCCATTGTAGATATGTTTGGTGCCGTTTTCGCGACAATTTGCTTCACAAATAAAATAGGCACAATACAATAGAACCCGTTAATTCCCAAGGCACCTTCAAGCGAAGTATTGGCTGCCACGATACGCTGACAGACAAAAGCCAGCAGTTAGTTAAGTCGGAGCGCAACGGGAAGCCGCGCATCGACCGCCTGCCAGATTTGACTGGAAACCCGGGAAGCGCGAGAGCTGAGCTGACGCGCGGTGTGTCGGTTTTACGAGTCCGTGGTTGTTTTTTTTGGCTTAGCGCGTTCCGTAGCCCTTACTAGGCGTCAAGTTTGACAAAAAATGTTTTTGGCCTACAAATGTGTGATAATTCGATAAGGAGCCGGTCCAGACGGACGGACTTTGGTTGATGGATAAACAACAATCCGAAAGTATGTCAGCATGTCAATTACAACTAAACTGTCACACGGGTTCTTCTTGAAATAAACAAAAATAAAACCTGCAGTAGCATAATGTATTGTCGCATGACCCACAAGGTCTATCGTTGCAAATTTAGCGTCTTAAAAATCACACTGTATATCGAAAAAAACTGAGATTGGCGGTGAATGGAAGACGACAACAAAACACTTTAGTTCCGTCACATCGGAGAAGAAATAGGTGCAGAGGGAAAGCACAATGATAAACCGTCCACTTTCCACTTGCAAATGGAATGGAAAGCAAAATAACGCCGAGCAAATAACACAAAAACATGTTAAAAAATCAGAAGTAATCCCCATCGCCGTCTCCACCAAAGTCATTTTGATCGAAATCGTCAAAATCAGCGCCAATGTCGTAATTGAGATCATCACCGTAATCAAGATCGTCCATGTCGTCATTTGCGCATTGGTCAATAGCGTCGTCGTTGCAGTTGAAAAATCCCCCGAAGTGATCATCACAGTCGTCCCGTGGTGCCAAGTCGCAATCATCGCTATCACATCGAGCATCTTCTTCTTCATCAAAAAAGAGCCTTCTTTCGTCTTCGTCGATACTGCAACAAAAAATCATGCACATTAGTTGATGTGCAACTTATTACGTGTTTTGTCATTTTGTTATGATGACATACAACTAAACTTGTAGCCACTATAACAGATTCTTACCTGTCCTCTTCATCTTCTTCATCAGGATAATCATTTTTATAATGATCTTCATCGTTGCTGTCCTCGTCTTCCTCATGATATGCGGATTTGTGTTTATGTTGCTCAAAGCACAGATTCATGTCCCTTTACAAAACAACATCTTTTAAAAAATGGCATGTAGTTGGTGCACAAATCAACGATGTAAAATGCTTACCTGCACGGTTGCACATAAAGAATGTCTTTCACAGACCAGGAGCGATGTGTTCCTTGGCAATAATACAAGTCATAAACAAATTCATCTTCATCTGGTTTTGGTTCAGAAAAACATAGTTTCTCTCTGAGCATTTTTACTGAGTTACACAGAATGTCCTCTGGTTTATTTGAGGAGTTGCATTTCTTTGTTTCTTGCTCTTCCACATCAAGAATTGGGGTAAAGTAATTGCAAGCTTTTTTTTCCTCCTTGAGAATTTGCTTGGAGGGGGGAAGATTTGGCTTAACAGGATTTGCATTTTGCTCCTGTTGACTTTTCGGAGGTATATTTTCAAATCCTGGATTTCTGGAGGAAAGCCCGAGAAGCTTGTATTTTGGCTGCTCCTCAATTGACACTTGACCCGTTGGCATCCCTACAACTGAACTGTTATGTGTCACCAATGGTTGTGTTTTGTACAGGGAATTTATCTTGCTGTGAAGGACAATAGCATCTTTCACTTTGTTTTTCACTGTGTCATCCATTTTTGTGTTCATGTTTACAGTAGTTGCAAAGCGAAAAACATTTTCCTCAATTTGGATGATGTCAGCCATTCCACTTTTGCCAGAGAAATTTTCGTTGTGTTTCATCTTTTTGCTTGCAAGCAAAAGTGCCCCTGCAGGCTCTGCATGCCTCTTTCTTTTCACTCGTATCACTGTAGCCATTACAGTATCAAATATTGTCAACCTATGGCAATTTGTATCCTACAGCTGTGTGTGCAAGTACAATATACTTTAATGTTATTTGACAAAACCTTCCCTGAGCTTCTAAAAACTTTTTTCCAACCCTGCACAACCCAGACCTCATAACTACGATGCAAACATGAAGCACTCCTTACATTTATGTAATATTGTGACCTAAACACCTGCTTCACTTCACATGTTTGAAGTAATAAACTCAAAACTGTTAAAGGAAAAGATTTGGAGCATCAATTATTAATGCCTCAAAGGCTGATTTCCCCTGAGACATATTGGACTAAATATAATTATCAGTCTGTCTGTCACAATACACCTAGTCTAGATAGCACCAGATGTTGAAAACACAAGTTTTGTAAATGGCTCTGTATTCCAAAGATTTACAATACTCTTTACAACTCATAGACTAATTTATTCACAATTGACTAAATTAATAGCGGTTGATGTTGATTAACGACGTTACGTTTAAACCTATCGCCATTGCTGAAAAATATTACATCCCACATTTGCACGTAACCTGTTAAACATCTCCCGTTTCCAAACTACACCTTTACCTTAAAGTCTTGGGTTAGGAGTGACTCCATTATTTCTTTCGAAGCCCATACAGGAAATGCTTCGTTTTTTGTCGCAACATCTACGCAATTCTTCATGGTGACAGACCAAACACAAACACCAGAGACACAAAACCTATTTCACGCTTTTTGCATAAACGTCGCCACCCAGCGGTTTCCAATCTCCGCTCGGTGCCAAAAGATAGAATACACATGCTATGTACGATTTTGTTACCGCCTAGGCCTTGCGCATTTTATTTATTTAATCACTACAGTTACAGGTAACATACAAAAAATACTATTTGTGGTTAAATATATAGTGTTTAAATTTTATAGAAATAAATCTGAGAGCAAAGCAAATAGTAACCGGTGATGTGGAACGGATCATAACAAAGAAGGAAATCAGCTGATTGATCGTCAGTTTTATTTACAATACGTTTTTACTAAGTACGACCAACATTTGAATGATATTGCCACACTCATTATGCTGGACTTGCAAGTTGCACCAGAACGATCATTGGGAAACGAGCAATGGGAGTTTGTTCTTGGTAGGATAATAACGTTTTGTTTTTAGTTGTAAACGTTGAATTACTTTATTTTACTAGGAATGCCTCTGCACCAAGCGGTACAGATACTCCAAAAGCACTGTCGAGTTATAAACGAAGTACATGTTGTCTATAATGACAAGAATCCTTTTGCCAAGGACATTGGCCTAAACCTCATTCATGATGGAATGAGGTTGTTATTTGATGCAGAGAGCCAGAGACTTAAAATTATTGAGGTTTGAAGTGTAATGTGGTTGTAATAAATTCATGCAAAACTTACTTGTTTTTGCTGTAGGTCTGTGATATGAAGAAAGTAAAGTTGAAGTACTGCAGTGTCTACTTCAACTCACCTCAAGTTTCTCCAACCATTCAACAAATCGATCAATCTTTTGGAGCCACACATCCAGCACAATTTGATGAAAAACATCACATGTTTGTGCTCACCTTTCGGGGCATAACCTTTGATTTTCCTATTGAACAACAATATGAGGTTTAAATACAAGACAAACTAATCAGTTTATAGTTTATCTTTGTGTTACTAAGAAACTTGTGTAGGTTGCAAGTGGGTTTTCCCTTCGAAGCTTACCGCACACTCCATCTCCTGTTGTTTCTAAAATGTACATCTACACTGGAAATCATTTAAATGAGACAAAGTAATTGGTTGATAATGCCACATGGTAAACTTTTTATTGAAAACACTGTTATTTGAATAGAGCCCCACCCATGCCTCCATCATGTTACCATGGAAACCTGTATTCTGAAACAACTGAAGTGGTTTTAAGTCAAGGAATCAGTGTTGGACTAAAACTGAAGCTTGTTTCTGGTGGTAAGCTGTTAGTCAACTTTTAGAGAAGCATTCTTAGTAGTGACAACTTTACAATAAAACATAAAAAACAAGTTTCATGATCCCTTTGCTTTGTAGCATATACTAAAAGTTAGAGAAAAGCCAAGTGCATTGGAAATAATTTAAAAACTGCATGTATTAGGGTAACATTTTTTTACATAAAATTTTATAATCATTGCACTCCTATATGATGCCATTGTTTTACCAGGCCTGAGTCATTTGACAGATTTAAAATTGGAATCATTTGATCGCTCCATTCATTTTCAAGACAATGTTGAGGTTGTGTGCATTGTTGTTTTGTTAATTTGATACATGGTGTAATGTCTGACAAAAATGTGGAGTTACAAATTTGCAAAATATTTTTTTAGGATATTTTAACTGAAATTGGAAGTCCTTGCCAGACTTTTTATAAGATGGAAGACAAAATGCGAATCCACTCAGCTGGGCCTCATAAACTCTCACCTACACAACATTCCGACTATTTTTACAACTACTTCACACTTGGCATGGTAAGTATTTCATATGTTTCATGTTTTTGGTTATGATGTTGCTGGGTATTATTTACAGGACATTTTGTTTGATGGGAATACACATATAGCAAAAAAGTTTATTCTTCATGCAAACCATCCAGGCCATTACAACTTTAACATGTAAGCTTAGTTTGTATCAGTCATATATTGGTTAAACATTTTCTCAACTAAATGGAATCGACAAATATTGTGCATGTTTTGTTTCAGATACTACAGAAGCAACTTTATGGTTCAAATCTCTGGAGGTAAATCACATGAACATTTGCACACAACATTCAACTAAATAAATTAATTTCTTGTAGAAAATGGACCCATTACAATTACTCCAACCATAAAATGGTCTGATGTAATCGAAGCAATGGGCGGACCAGAAATGGTCACTGAACCAGTTGTCCTAAACAGAGCATCATCCACAAACACCACTAACCCTTTTGGATTCACTTACTGCTATGCTATCCAGAACATGATATTTGAGGTATTGTTAGCATTGAGCTGACAAAGTAAAAATTATAGTAAATATCTAATGAACTGATTTGTATCCAGGTTATGAGTAATGATTACATTGCATCAGTTACTCTTTTCCAACAAAACAAAAATCCTGTTGACACAAAGTGACAGCTACCACAGCAAACTGTTTGGTAATTGCAGTGGTACCCTTTTTACTTGTTATGAACTTCATGAACCAAACTATACTCAGTGTTTATTGAAACATTTTCTGAATTCACGCCAGACGGAGTGACAAGTTATAACTTCCTCTTTTTTTCCAATTTTTTTTTTTGCTGAATAGAAGATACAGATATATGTATAGTTTGGTATATTTTCAAAACTTTGGCAAGTTATTTGATTTTCCTTGATTTCAGCAATATATTTGTTTTGCACTAATTGCTTGTTTTATTTCTTGTTATCTCACTGTTTCATCGTGGACTTTTAATACATATCTGTATTGACATATGATCGTAATTCATATTTGTTTTCATTCATGAGCACAGGTTTATTATGAAGGTGTTTAAGTCATATAGCGTACTAAAAAATGCTGGCATTCATTTTTTTTGAAACAAATGCAATAAGCTGTAAACATTGGGTTGATCTGAAAACCAACTTCACAAGAAAAACAAATTAGCAACCTGAGTATATGTTGGTTTACACAACAAACAATGTTCCAACTACTGTAATTAATATATAATGACACTACATTGAATATGAAATTACTAGGACCTTAATGATGGCATTAGGCAAACCAATAATAAACATACACTATAAATACATCTTACTAGCTACTGAAAAATACAACAATAATATATGAAAGCGCTAAAATCATTAAACTGCATTAAATGACCAACATGAACTTCCACAAATACGTCACAGTTCATTTGGTTTAAGCCAGTACCACTTCATGATATAATTCTCAAAAATCTTTAACAGCCCCAATAATTTCAGAGCCGCAAGAACAGAAAGACATAAATCAGGTAAATGTGCAAATAAAACAACAAAAAGTGCATAGAGGACTGCACATAACAAGAATATAGTTTTTCTCTTAATGCTCACAATGCACATGCTACAATTAAAACTCAGTAACGTATACTATGACATATATAACACTATTTTTTTCACCACGGCCTCAAAATGTCATGCAAGGCAACAAATCTTATATCAAACAAAGATTTTTGAAATCAAAAAGGTTTTTGAATTATTTCTTCCACCGAAACATGGTCGGGCTGGGAGGTGCCTTGAACTTGAATTGGTCGAATGTTGTGCGGATTTTTCTTCTAGCATCGTCAGCACCACTTGTAACAGCTTGACCAAGTTGCATTGTTCCGAAGCCACCAGAACCTCGATGTAACAACCTTGGACTGCCAAAAAGTGCTCAGTTCAGGTGAATAAAAACCAACTTTAATTCTTGGCTAAGAAAATTATTTACCACTTTAATCTGATAGTTCTAGTTTTTTTTTTCACTTTAAAAACACAGATATATAATTTAAGATTGTGACATTTCTTACAGCAGTGGACTGTAAACAAATTATTGTGCAATCTACACAACAATTACCATGCGCATAGCAGCAAACAGTAAAACATATACTCACGACATGAAGATATTTTCACAACGTGTCAAATCAATTTTGTGAATTTTCTCTTTGGCTGCTTATTGCTTCCTGAGCCAACACTGCATGCATGGAAGAATACAACATCACAACACAACACACACTAACACAACAAATCACTGTCTAACCTCCCATCTGACACTATGCTACCCCGATCCAGTTTTTGTTCCACCTCATGCAGCAGACTTGATACCTCATCCTGGGTTTTTACAAATATAATTAAACATGTAAACAAAAATCACAAACAATAATTAAGTGGAACATACCGATTTCTCAGGATGCATTGTTTCCATGTCGAGAAGTAAACACTTCAGAGCTGGTAGGAAGGAGCCATGAAGTAGATTTGTGGGAATGACTTTAGGTCATTAGTGAAGGAAGCTTTTTTTCATAACCAACATTTTATCTTGATCAGATAATATTAGTCTGCTATTTATATTGATACTAGGTTTAAATTGCATTGAACAATATTGTAGTTCACAAACATAAGCTAAGACAAACAGTAGCATGCAAGGCATGATTTTAAAACTGTTTAAAAGTAGGATACAGCAGCATGAGAGGTTGGTGTATGTTTCCAGCAGCAATAAAGCAATTTCAGATCGTTTTGCTCGATCTTTCTGTTCGTTGTTATTGGCAGCAATCACAACTAGATGGGGTAACAAAACTGAAAAACAAATAGATTGTATTGCTAATCATTGTTAAGACACTTTATTAAACATAAACATTGTTTAGTGTTCTTGATAAGTTCACAGAAGAAACACAGATTTAGCCATTTACTATTAAATACAAAATTTTGATTTATCACCAAACATATCTATTTACTTAAATAAAAATACATAAAAAGTACAAGTTAACAAAATTTGAGAATAAAAAACATACATTCATCTCTAAATTTGGGATGTGCAGTGGCAGCAATTTTGCATGCAGTCTTGACAAGTTGAAGTTGCACAGAATGCAAACCCAAAAGTGTTCCATCATATGAGTGTTCATGATAATCACTTGCACTTGCAGACACAACATCCGTCATCTGAGTTATGACACGTTCAACAGAATCTGATGTTACAGAAGCGTTTTCCACCACAGATGCAAAGGAAGGAAATGTTGCCACTCGCACGTCTCTGAAACAATATGGCATGCAAGTTAAAAGGATAGTTGCTGGATTCTTGCTGTAGGTCTTAATTACACGACATTGTAGATTTGGTAATCTGCAGACAGGGTGTGTACATGCACTGTTTCGACCTGTGAGGTCTCATGTCTGCAGCTTACCAATATTATTATGACTTTATTTGCACATATATTGTAGATTTGTTCTGTAAACTTAAAAAAACTATTTGTCCAAAATCCAGCAATGAAAGACATGGTTTCAAAAGCAATAGTTTAAAATGCAAAACAACCCAAAAAAAACATTGTTAGCGCTAAAAATCACTCTCACATGTTTTCATCTGTAGAAAGTGTGATGAGAGCAGGAAGTACCCTGGATGATAAAACACGGGCATTCACATCACCAGTAGTCATGACAACACATAAAGATGCAGATGCTGCTCGTACAAGGGGTGACTCATGCATGACTCCTGACCACAACACTTGCACAATAGCATCATGTTGTTGGGCTGTTGTCCTAAACATTGTAAAAAATATTAAAATAGGGTTTCTTAACTGGAGTCTATGGTTCCACAGCAAACTTTCCCATTGCTAAAATAATACTTTCAGCTTCGATGTTAATTTTGTTTAGTCTTAATGCCATAAAAACGTCTTTAAAATTTTTATCAGTGATTGTGGTCCACAAAAATTGGCCAAGACGCTGACCAACCCAAACAAGTTTAGAAACCCTGGAATACACCCTACGTAAGTAGTAAAATTTGTAGGCACTCAATAGACATGTATCAAACATGTTGTTGCTAAAAGTTAAGTTGCAAATCACTGCTTATCGCAAATTTGTGTTTATTAGTTCATTTAACTGAATTAATCTAAAAGATACAACCAAGCTCATAAAAATACACATTTTTAAGATATTGTGGACATTTCCAATCATTCTCCAATGATTTCCTTATAAAAGAATGCTGACGAAAGCTAAACTAGCATCATTATTTGTGATTAATTATGGAGCATTTGGTGTGATGTCATTCATATGTCACAAGAGGTATGACAAATATATGATTGTTCATGGGGAGTGAACTCTTGCAGGCACCCAAGAAAATAAAAAAATCATTAATCACACAAACCCGCTTGTAAAATTAGATCAGTTATGACTTATCTGAATTGAAGGGAGCAGGAAAGGATAAAGCACAGATAGCAAACATTTAAGCAACAGAAAAATAAAAGAAAAGTATAATAAAATACAGAAAAAAAAAAAAAAATAGGTCACAAATGCAGCAGGTCAGTCCTGAGAATTTTTTGGTCCAAGGGTTGTAGCAATATTTTGATTATGCTATGACCAATTTACAATTTCAAGTTTACTTTGCCCACAGATTTCCATGATGGCATCTTGTTGCTCATGTTTGCTAGTTTTGATTTTGTGTTTCTACTGTTGGATTGTGGTGAGCTCTTGTCCAACCAACTGTTTATGTAACGACAATACAGTCAACTGCAATAATGCAGGCTTGACTGAAATACCAAGTGAAGTGCCGAGGAATATCAACTCTCTAAAACTTGCATACAACAAGTAGGTTTTTTAATAATGTAGTAGGATTTAAGGATTTCATAATGCTTTTTTGAATCATATGTTTTACAAGAAAAGCTAATTTAATCTGTATGATCAGATAACAAGGAAATTAATAAACATCATTGGTTAAACGATACAGAATATTCTGTCATACCACTACTTTCCCAATAAAGTTGTCTTTTCCAGAATAGAAAGACTGGAAATTACCAACGGTCAATATGTGACAGCCATTTTAAGTACAGGAGATTGTGCAAACAGTCCATTTGATACCATTACAAGCGTTGATGTTTCCAACAACCTCATTACGGATATACACAGCATGCTTCTCCAGATTGCTTGTCACATGACAGAACTTAACTTGAACAACAACTTCATCACTAACCTACATAGTCCACAAAACAATACAGTTGGTGCTTTTGAAGAGACAAACAGCCTGCAGAAACTGAGCCTTCAAAATAACAAAATATCTCAAATAACTGGAGTCAGTTTTAAGTCTTTAGTCCAACTGAAAGAACTTGATCTCAGTATAAATGGTATTCTACATGTTGGAGCTTCAGCCTTTATTCACAACAATCTTCTCTCTGAAATTAACCTGAGTAGAAATAAAATAAGCATCTTGGAAACCGGCTGCTTCGGTGGATTACATTATCTCGTCAAAGTAGATCTTTCATACAACAACCTGAAGTCATTAGATAGAGGCATGTTTCTGAATCTCCAAACATTGAAAAGTCAGCTCCCTCATGAAGCAAAGATGGAATTTAATAAGTTAAGCCAATTGGATTTCTCAGAAAATAAAATTGAAACTGTGGACACTGATCTCTTCCAAAACATGACAAAACTTTCCTTTGCGAACCTGAGTAACAACAAACTCCACCTTGACAGCATATTTTTAAGCGATTCCACTTTTGTTGTTGACTCTCAGTACAACCCAACAAATCCAACATGTCAACACTGGCAAAGCTTAACAAACAAACAGACAGATGCACAACTAGTCTGTTACAAAAAAGGAAGCCTTACAGTGGCAAAAGTTATTAGATCTACAGGGATTGTGTGCACTGTCAGTGGTAACTGTACACATTCAAAAAGTGCTCATGAACTCATGGTCATGTGCGGATTGGCAACTGACATTTTCGATTACAGTTTGGTTATCATCCTTGTGGTGACAATCTGTGTTGTGACTGGTGTAATTCTAGCTGGTGTCATGATTTATCGGGTCAAAAGAACTAGGAGCATGGACATTGAAAAGTCGTCATGCAAAGAAAGTACCGGTCAGTATGAAGTTCCAACTGTGAATAACTGGAGGAGGCAAACTTTGCGTCGAATGCGCCACAATCCACAGCATAGTGTGACTCCACATTCACCTGACAACATAAGGAGTTTGTCAATCAAGCACTTCTACTATAGCATAAAGTTTAATCGGCAACAAGCAGAAGATAGTGAAACCTCTGAAACAAATGAAAGAATTTACAGCGAAATCAAGGAAGCTCTTCGGGGCCAAAGTAAGTATGGAAGCCGGAAAGATGTGGATGACTACATAGACATCAGCGACATCGCCACAACATCTTACACAACGACACCAAGAACCAGTGAAGGACAGGTTGGGGTTGAATCCGTTGTGGGACAAAATCAACACTGTTTCCCACTGGAGCAAGCATTACCCATTAATGCAAGTTCAGAAATTATTACCACCAAACCTGGAATCTCTAAATGCAAAGAGTTACCTCTGGCACAACCAGTCATGCTCAGAAAACACAGTGGTGACTTCGATGACTATGTACAACCTATGTCGCACAACCGTGTATCATATTTAGAGTTGAGCCTCTAGGATCATGAAATTCCTTTCAAAATTCCAATTTCACTTTTGTGGGTATGAAAAGTACACGTGCTTTATTTTTTTACATGACTTTGGGGATGTTTGTTTTACTAATGTGAAATGTGTTTTGCCTGTGTTAATAACCTGTATAGTTTTAATAATGTACTAGTGTAGGTTTGCTGTTCCATACTAACCTTAATAAAGTTAATGTGGACATCATTGATGAAAGGGAAAGCTTTGATTTTGCCAAAGATATCACAGATTGAAGCAGAAATTCATTTAGCGCAGACTGTGATGTTTCTCCCTGCGTAAAAACAATTGTTAATATAAATCATAATATGTCCCATATATTACTTTGCTTTTGTCGACAGCGTTGGACACTTACGTCTTCAGTGGAAACTGTGACAGTGGCAGCATAAACAGGAAGAACGCAAGTTGTGAGATGTTCAGGACATTCATTAAGAAACAAAACAAACTTCTTTAGCACCTATACAAGAATGTGGCAAACTGTCAATATCAGCCAGTGAATTGCATGTTGAATGTCAATTCAATAAATGTTCACCTTTTCTTCATAAAAGTGGTTTCCAAATACACATTTAAAGCAATGCATTAATTCAAAAAGTCTTTGTACAATAGGTTGTGATTGTGGGTCTGCAAACTTGCAAATTTTGAGAAATCTTGCAAAGCTGTGAAAAATAATGTTCTTGGTTGCAAGCAATCAGCAATATCATATTAACTCATATTAACATTTGCAATTAAAATATAGTGGCATTTTACATTATACCAAACCAACATGATCAAATAGACTTACAACTGGTCTGTAGTCCACGAAAAAACTTCGTAAGATTTGAGGTCTTTGTTGTCATAAATAAGTTGATTAAATATTTGCATCAGGTTATTGCACTTTGCCTCGCTGTCCAAGATGACGTGAGGATCAGTAAGCTTGTTTTCTATTACAGGAAGTATGTGTTGAGAAATAGAAGAATCTGTAGGAAAAGGAACAATGTTAATCTGATGAGAGTTATTGTTCATAAGTTGTCATACCTATTTCCACATCTTTATTTGCTTCACCGATTTCTAGGATAACGGCAGAGTACAGAAAATATATTAAGCTACGTACTGGAACAAATTCTTGGTCGGCGATTGCTGCATATGAATAAATGTCATCTTTGCTCTGGAAAATAAAAAAATTATGTTTAACAACAAGAGCACATTTTGGAAATCAAGTTAGAATTTTTCACATGCAAACCAACTTCCGAGATAAAAATAATATTGAAATAGAATAACATACTGTGTTGTTGAGAGCATTTTCAAGATCAGACAGAAGTTGGTCAAACATATGATTGTGAAAAGTACAGCGATTTACAGACCACAGTGCGACAGCGGGCAAATACGTTGATATGGCAACTTCCCTAACAGTGGGACTTTTGTCTCGGATGAAAGACCTCATTAACTGGAATGCCTAAGAAAACAAACAATTTATCAACTAATATATACTAAAGCACTACAGGAGTTTGTTGTATCAAGTGTACAGTACTTGTTTGTATTTGTCATCATCGTCTTGCAGGGAATGGATGAGGGCAAGGGATTTGATTACTGAACATATGACAGGGTCCATTTTTTCCTCTTGTTCGATTTGTTGCAAAATAGAGACAAGCAGAGAACCCCGCATTTCTGCCTGCAATTTAAGAAGTAAAAACAAAAAAAATTTTGGGAGGAGATTTCAAAACACATATGTTGGTTAAGAGTGTAGATGTCTTGTAGTAACTTTGTCCATTACATATTTTAGGAATAACCCAGAAACCTTAAAACTAATTCCAAATAAACTGTCTAACCCTTAAATATGGAGCAATAGCACCACACGCTTCAGCAACAAGCTGGCGTCTTTCAGGATATTTGTGACCAATCTGTTCCCAACATTGTGGTAGTAATTCCTCTTCTGTTCTTGTTTCACCGATGTGTTTGGCATATGCCACGCAACCCAGAAGTATCATTTGCCTAAAATGATTTTCAATGAGTTTTGTTGCATTTTTCTTTTCAGGCATTTATTCCAGTCAGTTTGCAAATATTATTGATTCTTTTTGCAGAGGGCAACAATACAAACAGGGCAAAATCAATAACATGAATTAACAGATTAGGGTCAGACAAATGAGAACATGGTAATTACAATGGACATGGGCTCTATCCTCTATTTGATATTTTAATCATGAGGTATTTTTGGCCATTAAACGCTTAAGAGAAACCTAGTAAAAAAATCCAAACACAAAATTATCACTTGGATCAATCTCACCTCTCACTTTCACCCGGTTTTTTAATCAAATTGAACAAAATATTCAGAAGCTCATTGCGCACAGTGATGTCTGTATGCAGAGCAGCAGCACTTAGAAGCAGTGGAATAAGTTGGTCACGCTTTACTAAAAGAACTGTTGGAACAATATGGGGTAGGCAGCGAGCTAAAAGATGCACTAGATCTTGAGCAGTTTGGGACACATTCAAAATCTAAAAAGCAAAATGAAATTGGTTTTCCTGTGAACACTTGTTGTAAAAAAAATGTCACCTCTGATGTGAGCCATGAATCTTCCACTTTGGAATGCAATTTAGACAAAAGTGCTTTCAAAAATGGTGTGGAAAGTTTGCTGTTTGAATGAAAACAATTTTTATTTATTTATCTTCAAAAAGGCTGAAGACTTCCACAAACCATCAATAATTAAAAAATAAAAGCATAGTTGGTGGTGAGAGTTTTATTATAATCAGACCAACAAATTCTTACTCATTTTGCTGTCCATTTGTTATTTCTTTTTGTTTGTGGGTAGGATCAATTGCATCTGTTTTTGTTTCGCTTGTTACAGTTTCTTTAACTCCACTTTGCAAATTGGTTAACTCAGATTGGTCCACATTGGCCTTAACCAATAATGCACATTCTGCTTGGAGTTTTACAACTTCCTGTTGTGCCAAATCATTGTTTCTGTAACAACAGATTTTTTTGATAAAATCCTTTAGGATCTTCTACAGCCAATTATGCAAACGTTATAAAATACCTTTTGCAGGTGTCAAGTTCTAAAAGTAATTCTGCATGTTTCTTTTCCAAAATGTTCATTTCAACTTTCATTTGGGCCAATACATCTGTTTCTTCTTCGTTTTCCACCTGTTTAATGAACAATATTGCTAATTCTACAGGTACTAGAGCTTGTGTTAATATACCACTCACAGTTATGGAAGCTTCCTTTTCATCTGTCATTGTCCCAACATGCACCAACTGAGCTTTGGGCAAAATATGATTGTTGAAATCTCTATAAAGTTTTAACAATCCAGGTGGCTTTGGGGTATTCAAGCCAACATCATGCCAGTCCTCAAAGTCCTATCAAATATAACACAGGATTTATGTTTGAAGTTCAAATCAAATTTAACCCAAATCTATGATAAATGAAGTTTAGCATAAAAGATAAATGATGACCAAATGTACATAGAAGTCACACATGACATGTTATTAAATTTTTATCTGTCAGAATTAGCATCTGGCAAATCAACAACAATCCTTGACAGTTACTTAATAATATTACTATGCACTGTGACATGTTAAACATTTAAGAACATACTTGTTCTTCGTTTTCATCTGCAAATGTGATGGCAGACAACTTGTACTGATGGTCAATCAGGTATTCATTTACAAGATGATTAATTGCTCTTATTTCCAATGGCTTTGCATCACCACTAGAATTTCCTGTGGAATATCCTTCTTTCAACTGTCCATTTGTAATTATCTCATTTGTTATATTCTGAAGACACGATACTTCCTGTTCTGAAGAGACAGGTATGAGATATTCCACAAAATTTTTACACCAAGGTTTACAAACCAGAACTTACATGAAATTGCAACACAATAAATCGGCTTACCTGCTGTATTAGTAAGATTTGCTCTAAGAGATTTGATGGTGTCTTTTGCTTTGCGAAGCTCAAACTCCAAAACTGAAAAAAAGTCACCACAATTTTAATGAACAATGTAACACAAACATAAAATACACTGCCACACTTACCAGCAATCCTCTCATCAACTTGCTGTCCATCATCTGAAAATCTAGCAATATCAAGTGAATCAAATGTACTGCAGCTGCTGGTTCGATCTGAATAACAATATGGTAAAAGGTAAATATATAACATTGTGAAGATGGCTGCACAAAAAGAGACAAACTAGATTAAATTCAATAACTTTATAACAACAAAGACAAATCAACACTAACAAGAAGAGAAATGGACCAAACTTACGTAAGCCTTCAGGCGACTCTTTGCAGTTGATTTGTTGCTCAAAGTTGCTTGGGTTGGAGAAGAAGTTACGAAGTCGAGGCAGATCTTTCCCTCTTTCTTGCATTTCAGTGTACAACTCCAAAGCCGTAAGTATATAATTTTTCTTCAGCAACTGTTCAGCAACAACGTCCACAGGAATATCACCATCTGATTTATTTTGGGAAGAATATCCATGTTTGGGTGTCTCGCTATCACTGTCCTCGTCGAGAAATGGATTTAAACCAGACATCTGATTGCTTGCTTATTAGTAACTTTTTCTCATTTAATTCAAAACATTAAATAAATGTGACATCTACAAAAGAATTTGGTTACTGTAGTGACGTTAGCTTCACACTATTTGCCATTCATATATTTCCAAACAACGTTACGGCTGTATCCAGATCTGGCGTGATTACTATGCGATAATACAATAACTAACTTGTAAGACCATTAAAATCTTGTTTTTGAAACAATAAGCTTACTTAGATGTGACGATATGACGTACTACCGGTACCAGGTGCATCTAAAATGCCATTGTAGGCATTGACAGCCTGTAATGCCTAGACTCAATGCCTACAATGGGTTTTGAGAGGGACCGCGTACGACCTACTAACCTAGGCTACTTATAATCCTTAGTAAGACTCTTGTTTTTGAAACAATTAGCTTCCTTCCTATGCGTTTTAAACGACTGGTTAAGGTTATTTCAATTAATAACAGAATTTTCCTTTGGTATTTATGTTAAAGTTATTCGCATTTTTCGGACGGAAAAATTTATATGCTTCTGTGATTGCAAACTCAATAAAGAAACAAAAGACCTGCGCAGTGGGGAGATTCCGTCTTGCAATGCGACAGCATGAAACAATTTTGCGTTTTATGAATTCCTGCGTGATTCTGAATAAAAAGAATAAATAAAATTGTTGTGGTTTTGGTTTTAGTTCAGAGCGGCGCGACACTGGAAAATACCACAACGTACAGAAGTAGAAAAATGTGACAAGCTATTCTGCATTGCAGACTCTGAATAATAGAGGGCGCCATGGTCTTAATTATTACCTTCATTTTATGTTTTGTACTTGGCTTTATTATCGTACCTATATTTTATACTTCAGAATACACTAATATTATTATAACTTATCTCGGTGAGTAAAGCATTTTAGCAAAATTACGTTTTGTAAATGTTCATGCCGCAAAGCAACATGCAACAAAATTGCGGCGTAGATTTTTCGCTAGATCAGTGACCACAAGCTTGCACAAAATAGATCCGCAAGATTCATTTTACTTGTATTTGTATAACATTTTGTATATTTTTTTTTTGCTTATGGTATGCCTATTGTAATGAAAATGGATTACTAATTTCGAAAGTGCGGTGCTGTGATATTTTTTTGTGTTTCGTTACAATTCATGTGACTGGAAACAAGTCACTCTTGCACGCGGCTTACGACAATTTTTTCTGTTGTGATCCTTGTGCTGTTAATAGTTACTTATTTCTACTAGACCATAAATACTAATACTACAATAAGTCATGGTAATTGTCAAAAACCGTGTGTCTTTAAGACATCACGACCATCATACTATTTAGTTGAGCGCTGTTAACACAGCTTGTTTTGTATATAAAAAAAAAAAAACTTGTTATCCCATGCGAAAATTGATGAATGGGCCTGGCCACGCCAAGCAACGTTGTTACAATTTAAGTATTCCACTTCAGTTTCATTTTTGACAACACTACCCAACTGCTTGGAAAGCAGGAACTCGAAAGAGGGTTGACAGGACCATTCCTTGTGATACGGAAGTTGTCCGAAAGGTTGTACAAAATCCCCTTCTTTTAAGTCTTTGAACTATCCAAGGTAGTACACATTGACCAGTTAAGGAGATTCGAGGCGGAAACTGTGCCTAAAAACTCGCTACACACTGTTGAGGACGAATCACACTCCGACTCCGATGGAAAAACCGCAGCATAGACGTTTCTCCCTCTGAAGACGATGGAACGTCCCTTTTGCGGACGGGTGCAACATTTACCTGCGTATCTGCGTGACTATGTGTGTAAAGTGTACAACAGTATATTTCGAGAGCAAAATTATGTTAATTGGAGGGGGCATTGTAGCGATTTGTGCGTCATTACGCGTATGTAGTCATGTGTGTCCGTGTGTCTTGTGATGCATGTCGGTGTGTGGTCTGTGTCGCGTTTATGATTAAGATCCACCGGAGCACAGTGAAGAAAAAGGCGAGGTGTTGCAAGGAGTGTTTTGAGAACAGTTATCGTCAGAAATAGTTTGAGTTGACTAATGAAACTTTTTAAAATGGCCGTTGTAATATAACATCCCTTCCAATAAAACTCAGAAGATAACTTTTGACACATCACATGTTTGGCTAAAATTCTAGTAGCCTAGCAAGTTGCAAGTATATGCAAAATACGGAATGTCTGCTTGTGCTTTTGAAAAACCTGTACAAATATATGACATTTTTGCTTTTGTTGCAGCAATAATTTTAAGATGTCAATGGATATGACTGATCTGGATTATGCTATTTCTGAAGAAACTTTGCAGAATAATTCATTTGGTTCGGATGCATTTACTTCTATGCAAGCCATACGTCGACAGGGGAAAATGTGTGATGTCACTCTAAAGGTGGACAACACGCAATTCTCTGCCCATCGCATTGTTCTTGCTGCTTCCATCCCATACTTTAACAGCATGTTTACCTCTGATATGGTCGAGGCACACAAAAATGAAATTTTAATCCAGGGAATTGAAGAGCATGCATTGGAGGCTCTTATCAATTATGCCTACACTGGCTGCATTACAGTGGATAACCGCAATGTTCAGTCCATTATGGTTGGAGCCAACTTTTTACAACTGGATGTGGTCAAGGACTTCTGCTGTGATTTTTTGAAGAAACAATTGCACCCAAACAATTGCCTTGGGATTCGACAATTTGGTGAAGCACTTATGTGTATGCCTCTTGTGGAAAAGGCCAATAGCTATTTGCACCAGCATTTTGTGGAAGTGTCCAAATCTGAAGAATTCATGTCCCACTCAAAAGATTCTGTCATAAATATTCTCTCTCGCAATGAACTTCATGTAAAATCAGAAGAACAAGTGTTTTATGCTGCTGCTGGGTGGGTGAAGTATGATTTTGAAAATCGATCCCCCTTTATGCAAGACTTGTTGCAACAAGTGAAACTGCCATTGCTGCGTCCTGAATTTTTAAGTGATGTAGTTCAAACTGACCAAGCTGTCAAATCCTGTTTAAAATGTCGTGACCTGGTGGATAAAGCTAAAGACTACCATCTCATACCAGACAGACGTTCAGAGTTTCCACCCAATATTGTCCGCCCTCGTTACTGCAGTGAAATTCTTGACTTAATCTTTGCAGTTGGTGGGCTGACATCAGCAGGTGAAGCTTTAAATGTTGTCGAAAAATATACACCTATCGTTGGAAGATGGGAACTAATGTCCTCGATGCACACATGCCGGAGTCGTGTTGGTGTTGCTGTTTTGGCCGGTCAGCTGTATGCTGTTGGTGGCTACGATGGTACAAATCGACTGAATACTGTTGAAATGTATCTTCCTGATGCAAATGAGTGGTGCGATATCAAGCCCATGCATGAAAAAAGGAGTGCCTTGGGTTGTGTTGCTCATGAAGATCAACTTTTTGTGTGTGGTGGCTATGATGGTATTGCTTCCTTGAGCAGCTGTGAGGTTTACAGACCACACGCCCAAGAATGGGACCGAATTTGTAACATGAACAAAAGCCGAAGTGCTGCTGCTGTTGGTGTCTTTCAGGGATCAGTTTATGTTTTGGGGGGTCATGATGGTTTGTCTATTTTCAATTCCATTGAGTTATATGACCAAAAGCAGGATAAATGGTGCCTCAGCGTCCCAATGCTTTCCAAGCGGTGTCGACATGGTGTGGTGTCACTTCAAGGCAGAATGTTTGTGTTTGGTGGCTACGATGGGCAAAAGTTCCTCAATTCTGTGGAGGTGTTTGATGGAGTGACAAACCAATGGTGTTTTCTGGCACCTATGGCCCTCAGAAGAAGCAGAGTTGGCGTGGCTGTCAGTGGTGGAAAAATCTATGCACTCGGTGGGTATGATGGATGTTCCAACCTCAACTCAGTGGAAGTCTATGACCCTGAATCAAATTCATGGAAGCAATCGGATCGCATGTGGGCCCATGATGGGGGTGTTGGTGTTGGAGCAGTCCCCTTTTCAGGCTGATACATTGTATTGTATTTATACCCCACACTGTTCTTTACCTATGTGTCTGTATGAATCAGTTTTGTATGTAAGCACGTCCTTTCTTTTATTTCTCCATATTATATAGCTCTCTACCTAACCATTGTTTGGATATACTGTGAAACTTTGTGGTTTATGTAACAACTGCCATTTTAAATACTCTATTTGTCTTTTTTTTATTGTTATTCAATTCTGAATGTTGCTTTTAAAATGTAACCAATAATGTAAGAAATACAAATAAAAATGCAAACTTTGATTTGGGTTTGTCACATAAAAAACTAAGCTGCCACTGAAGAAAAATTCAACAAAACCAAAGCCAAGTTAAACCATTTATTACAACAACATAACGTTTTGAGAATTTCTTTATATATTGAACTGTTGATCATGTATTTTAAGAAACACATTTACAAGTTTGTGAGAGGATATTGTCAGGCAACTAATTGACTCTTCAACTGACCACGGAGTTTCCAGATTTGGACAGCATTTATCGCACGGAATGGAACCATCATCAAACGCTCTGTATAATCTTCAAAGTCCAATAGAGCACACTTCATCAGCTTTCTTTCACTGATCTCCCTTCGGGCGGTTTCCAAAAGTGGATTCAAATACAAGTGATCAGCATCAATTGGCGTCCACTGATCTGCTGGTAAAATCTGTTGATTGGCCGAAAGTAGGAGGGCTCGGTTGACTCTAAAGTACCGAGCTTGAACCTGTTCCTCCGTCATTCGGGCTCTAGCCAGTTTCACAACTGGATCTGTTTCCTTTATCATGTCATGTTGAAGCATACCAAGTTTGCAGTAGCCTGTTGTAATGTAGTTGAACTTGTGCAACTTCTTTTCAAGTTGTGTGCCATCGGCCTGTATGCAAGATAGCTGATTTGCATACTTTCCTACTTGCCAATCCAAGTTCACAGCATTTGCAGGGCGAATTTTTTTAAGCACCTGCAAGCCATGCTTTGTTGCAGACATGTTCAAAACCAAAAATAACACCAACCCTTAAAAAAAGCATACTTATTTATATTATATGGTTAAAATTGTATTAGTTATCTGAATGCCAACTAATATGTTTGAAGCAAAATGTTATTGAGAGCTCTCATTGATTATTATGGCTCTTTTGCGCATATAAAATGTTATTGTTTTAAACCTTGACAAATTATGGACAACCAAAGGAATAGATTCATCTGATCTTAATACATATACTTTTACTGTAAGATACATGAACTGAATTATCCTGGTTTGACACTCTTTAAGAAGACTGACAGATAGATCCTCTACGGATAAATCACATTATTATTTTCAAACGAATCAATAGTAAAGAACTAAATAGCAACGCTGCAAACCTATATTACAAATCTACAATACAACAGCCTTTTTAACAACTTGTTATGTGCAGATATTCCTGTTAAGCAGAAGTCCAGACAAAATACAACGACAACACATGTATTTCCTTGGCTATGTCTGCTACATTTTGTTGTTACATTTTACATTTAAGAAATTCAAACGCATCAAACCGCATTAACACAGTAATAGCTGCACGTTGGCATTTCGTTAAAAACTAATCAACGATAATAAATATATATTTAAAAGCAAATGTCCTTGAGACTAAATCGATATCCAATAATCTGCCATGGTGAACATGAAGGTAAGCAAATATTTAAACTTATATTCTTCAAGTTATTTTCTGAAGTACTTATGTGCCTTCAAACGGAATGATTTTAAACAATAATAACGTTAATATTTTAAATGCATTGCATATTTTACCCTAACCCCTGGGCACCATTCAATGACAGAACGGTCAGAACAGAACGTCACAAAGTGCGAATGACTTTAACGTACACTATTTTGCTTTTGGGATTTTTTTGATTTGCACAAAAGTGCTCTTGACTCACTTGCTATGAACGCTGGACCGACAAATATGAGATTCGCGCTGTACTTAGAATTACCATCGGCACGAAGCATTAGATTTATTTCATAAAATCGATTTTTAAGGACATTGCGTGGTAGACGATCGCCTTCTTTTTTGGGAAACAGTGAAAATTTCTCCAAATTTGTTGTTTTAGGCCAGCTGGTCCACACAAAAACGCAATATTACCAAAAATCCGTATTTAATGACAAAAAAGCAAGTTTCGTCTTGATAATCACATTCGTTTTTTTAAAACACCAGTCGCAAATATAAGCAAGATATGGTAACCCTGGCTATACCGCTAATGATAATATAATATACGTACAAGTTTTTAATTTTGAAAGGCATCAACTGTATCACTGCAATACCCACTTGATTTTTGCTGACATTTCTGGGATTTTGAACATGGCACCCTTAGTAGCCGATGAACTAATTCAGTATATCGTCTACCTGTGAGCCATGGGCCCCCAAAACAGATCATTTGCGATACATTAGCCAAGAAAACGTCTGGTTTATGGTCCAAAAACTTTCGCTGTCGAAGTTGTAGAATATTGTGCGAAAATGAATGGGCACAATGATTGTGCGCATTTCTTTTCAAATCACACAAATTTCTTTAAAACTGTCATGTTTTGAAATAGCTTTACGCAGCCATAACAAAAACGTGGACTCGAAGCAAAAAAAGATGTGCTAATGCCCGGGGTTGGACCTGATTTCATTCCAATGCCTACCTCCAATACCTGGAAAATATATCATGACACAAGGCACAATAGTTTAATTTAAAACGTAAACAACTCTAATTAATCCGAATTCTTCCTGTCATTTAGTTAAAACATATCCCAAAAAACACCATCCCTAACATGGCAATTTGCACCAAACGTTGCGTACGAACACACAGCCAGCGAAGGTAAAATTAGAAAAGGTATTCATTGCTTTGACAAAATATCATTTATTCTTAAGAAACAAAAGTTGCCTGCAAATGCAATAACAGATCCAACTCTGCAATTTGATAACAATGAACAACAAAGTAATAGAAATTTCCCAGCGTCAATACTCGGAAGTGACAAAGAAATTGAATTTGAGAACAACAGACATAATTTACGTTTAACAAGATAACCAATGCGTGTAACATTTTAAGTTGAAGTTAAGTTGAAGTTGCAACAGGTTTCGTGTGCCAGCACGCAACCCAGCTAATTGCGGAACTAAGTGCAAAGAAAACACACAGAGCAACACCCCTCAACTTGTAAACGCTTGAATTCCGGTAATGCCGCGTCCCAATATCAGGGCGTGGATATCGTGGGTACCTAAAAAGTAACCGTACAAGCAAATGTGACAGACATGAATGCAAAGAATACATTCGTACAGCATACCTTCGTAAGTATTAACAGATTCCAAGTTCATCACGTGACGAATGATGTGGTATTCATCGCTAATTCCATTACCGCCAAGCACGTCACGCATTTGTCTTGCAATCTCAAGAGATTTTCCACACGAATTTCGTTTAATTAAGGAAACCATTTCCGGCACGGACCTTTAGGAGAACAAACGTATCTCGGTAAAATACAAGACAGCAAATAAACATTTGTTTACATGCAAGTAGTTAAAAATTTCTTGAACACGTTATGAAATTCTGGAAAAGGGTACAATAGTGCCGACACTGACCTGCCTTCCTCCCATAATCTTCCGACCCGAAGACAAGCTTGTAGTCCAACGCTTATTTCAGTTAATGCGTCCGCGAATTTTTTCTGTATTAATTGATTACAGGCCAAAGGTCTTTTGAATTGTATCCGATCCAGGGAATATTGCCGCGCAGCGGAGAGGCAAAACTCAGCAGCACCCAACGATCCCCACGCGATACCGTACCTTGCACTATTGAGGCAACCAAACGGACCCTACAAAACAACAATACACCATAGTTTTGCATTTTGTTACAGACATTGGCATTACCTTAAGGCCTTCAATATCAGGAAAAACGTTTTCTGCAGGAACTTTTACATCCTCCATGACAATCTGCCCAGTCACAGATGCCCTAAGAGAAAACTTTCCTTCAATTTTGGGAGCAGACAATCCTTGCATTCCCTTTTCCAAAATAAATCCTCGAATTACTTCCTTGTCAGTACCTTCTTTAGGACTCTTTGCCCACACAACAAACACATCAGCAATGGGTGAATTAGTGATCCTAAACACCATGATTACTGTAACGAGCAGTTTATATAGGCCAAACCATACAATATACTCACCATGATTTTGTCCCATTTAAAATATATGTGTCAGTTCCCTTGTCATATTTAGCTTTTGTTTCCATACTTCCAGGATCACTTCCATGGTTTGGCTCAGTTAGTCCAAATGCCCCAATCAGGTCTCCCTTTGCTAATGACAGAAAATATAATTAATACAACCTACTTACATCATGTATGTATTGACATCATTTACCTAGTTTGGGCAGAAACTTGTCTTTCTGTGCTGGTGTACCATAGGCATTGATAGGATGCATAACAAGTGAAGACTGCACACTCATGCATGACCTGTAGGCACTATCCACACGCTCACATTCCCTAAAATGAATCGCATGAAACACATATTCCTTCCTATAAAGCATCTCATTTTTACCTGGCAATCAAACCATAGGCAACAGGTGAGGCCCCAGCACAGCCATACCCTTGAATTGTGGCACCAAGAACACCAAGTTCACCCATTTCGCACATGATTTCCCTGTCAAAGTCTGCAATTAACAAAGCAGATCATTTGTTTAGAACTATAAACATCAAAGTTTTGTAAAAAGATTTGCTGCCAATGCAACTTTGCAAACTATGGGTAAATAGTCATTTTTCTAAATTGATTTTGAATTTTACCATAAACAAGATCATTTTTGCAATAATAAAAACATGCAGAAAAAGAAACACAATAGTCTTGTAAATGCTACTTTTTGTCACAAATTGTGTAAACAAAATACGCACTTTCATTTCTGTTGGCTAGGGTTATTCTGGGCATCAACTTCTCTTGACAGTAAGCATGGAACTGATCTCTTATTAAAATTTCATCTGAAGTTAACTGTGATTCCAAATTGAAGGCATCTTGCCAATTGAAGTTTTGTTTAGTTGATGAATGGACCTTTTGTGAATGGAATGGGACATTTCCTTGAGCAAAGTTGACTGCATAAATTTTGTTCCGAAAACTATGTGAAAAACTGACTTACCCCCGCACAATGCAGCAGTCAACTGCTTTGCAACTTGCATCGGTTTGTGCGTAACTCCGCATATTCTTGAAGCAAACATTATCATTCAAAGAATTTTTAATTCCTCCTTACCTTGAAAAACAATGACATACAAGAGTAAGCTGTTTTATAAATAAACCCTGAAGCTTTCGCATGTTGCGTAACAAGCCTTCAATAGAACAATGCACGTCATACAAAAACAACATGATCTTGCAGAGATAGGTGACGCCACAAACGCATTCAAGCATAACGAAATATCTTTCATCATACTAAACATGTGTTTAGTATGCTATGCTTTCATAGTTT
The DNA here is from genome assembly GCF_947561715.1 of Ascidia mentula. Taxonomy (NCBI): domain Eukaryota; kingdom Metazoa; phylum Chordata; class Ascidiacea; order Phlebobranchia; family Ascidiidae; genus Ascidia; species Ascidia mentula. Next base: position 20,149,318 of record NC_138566.1, read on the forward strand.
GACCATAGAATACTAAAACAGTATTCTATGATCTGACAAATGATCTTCTGTTCCGATGAAATTCTTTATTTATCAACCAGCAGGGAATTCCCCGTTTTTCGCCCTTAGTCTAATCAGTGTTTCTCAAACTTTTTTTCTGTGCCGCCCCCCAAACACCTTAGTTATTTAACAACGCCCAAGAGAACAGACAAAAAACACAACGAATTTATTTGTACTTGGCAATTAATGCGATGGGTTAGGTTGGTGCAATAACAACAATTTATCAATATCAGGTTTCATTTTGGACAAAAACAAAACGTACCATCGGTTGGGAAACACTGACTTACGCTATAAGAGAAAATTTGCCATGTCACCAAGCGCCCCCCAAACGCCCATTCAGTCTCCAGCGCCCCCGTAAGATTGCACACGCCCCTATGGGGGCGCTGGCGCCCACTTTGGTAACCACTGGTCTAAATTAAGGTTAATTGTAAATTGAGCATTGCGAAAACGCTCTAGTTAGTGCGAATCGTCACATAAACGGTGGTTTGCGTAACTGCGCAAAGCTATGGAACACTCGATGCCAGGTTTTGCTGTAGTACTTTCGCCGCGGCTTTATTACTGTTACCTTGAAAGAAAGGTGTTGAATATATTTGTAACCAAAACAGGGATTAATTATGCGGTTACGTAGTCAAGAAAACATACAAACAAAAACTATTTGGCATTTGGTGGCCCGCTTTTCCTCTTTGTACATTTGAGTGCGCAGTTTTTCTTTAGTCAAACTTCAAAACGTACAAGCGTAAAGTTGCAACCTGTTTACCAACTAAACTCTATAAGGCCGGGTCCACACCCAGCTTTGCGCCGGCGGATTCTTTGTTTGTTTCATTATATGCGGGCGTGCGGGCGTATACTCGGAACATTGAAACAAACAAAGAATCCGCCGGCGCAAAGCGTAAGTGTGGACTCGGCCTAATTGACTTGACACACAGCGGAACCGCATGTTACCGGCATTGCAAAACTTATTTCGTGCTTAGATGACAAAAATGCACTTGTTCCGTAACAATGCCACGTGATGGTTAACAATGCCCCATGTTTGGAAACAAATGGCCAGTTTAAGGAAGATGCGGTTTTTAAGTGAACGTTAAAAGAAAGGTTAATTGTGACTGAGCATTGCGAGAACGCTCGTGTTAGTGGTTTTAACGGGAATTTGAACAAAATAATATAGTGGCGTTTATTTAGATATCAAAACAGTCAAAAATATTTCACTCCTTGGACCCCCCTGGATACGCCTATGCCTAGGACCTAAACTATTTTAGGTAACTTTTCGCCACCAATTAACACTAATTGGGAATGAGCTTGGCAACTGGAGTCTTTGTGTTTTTGTTTTGAAAAACCTTGTCTCAGATAATCAGGCCCGTTTCTGCGTGGTGAATCTCGGTAACATTAATATTCTGCCTGAAATAGTTTTATGTACGATGTTGATCTTCACCACTATTGTCACTAGAAACCTAAATCGTTGTCGATATCTCAAAGAACAAAACATTTACAGAAAATAAACATTGAAATGTTAGCATTCATGAACTACCATGGAACAGCTGACTGTTTTCATGAAATTATCGACTAGCGCTTGCGCGGTGTCCCGCAGGTGGCGCTTTGACCCCTAAATATCGGCCTTTGTTCTCGTACAGCACCGGTGGCTCATAGGTCATGTCCATGCTTCTTGTATGTTCAAATGAATCCACCGAGGAAGAATCCGGAGCGTGCTCGCTTGGGGGAGGACTTGCATTTTGAGCAGCCGACTCCCGCAAACCTCTGAGAAATTCTTCCTCGTTTTCCCGCTGCCTTCTGCGCAAAGCACGCTCTGTGACCTCATTTTTACGCAAGCGATCAGCCAAGTCAGCAATGTCGAAGAAAAAGTCTGGGGATGGTACGATGCCGGCAGTGAATGTACGACGATTTTTGGACAGTTTTGAAAGTCCAAGGTTTTTGTTAACTGGGCTAAGGTTTTCAGTCACAACCGGCAAAGCAATTTCGGCGTCTCTTCTTTGGTATGGTGACTTGACGGAAGGACTTCCCACTTTGATCGGACTCTGTGTGGAAATTGGCCTGGAATCTTCGGGACTTTGTGCATAGCCCTCTTTCAGAACCATCTTGACTTTGTGCGGTTTTTCCAGATCGATCTTTTTATATTCGACAAGTGGCAAATCCTCGTCAGACGATGTTTCTGGCGAATATTGGATGGCGCGTATTTCTTCATCTGGCTCTGAATTACTTAAAATTTCTTCAGTTTCAGGAATCGGCTCGAACGTGGAGGCAGTGCCCGGTTTTGCAAAGGACTTTGATGACCTGGCATCTCGTTGTCTGCGCTTGTTGATGGTTACAGAAATTTCTGGCTCTTTCTGCAAATTAAGTAGCCTTGAGCTGTGAACTTTTGAAGAAACCAGTCAGGTCTTACGTTCGGTTCATAATTCGTCCGCGGTTCCACGGCGTTTGGCGCGGCAGAGCTTCTTAGTAATGTACTCACAGTGTCTCGTATTTCGCCGTCGTAAACTTTCCTCTGGACTTCACGCATAGTGAGGTAGGGAGCTCGTTCGTGCACCAGGGCCAATTTGTAAACATCAGTTGCAGCAGACGGGCTTGTTTCGCTACGAATAAGCTCAATAAATATAAGGCAAAAAATCTTAATTCGGCCATAATATCGCTTCAAAGAGAAAAAACTAGTGTTCACAACATTTGTGTTGTAACAATTTAAAGTGATGACTTGCTGCCAGCAATACATTCAGTCTTAATCGTATACATGCAATGACGTTGGTGTGATCGCTGGGATCTCGTTCTGGCGCAATCTGGGCAAGATTCGGGTCCGAGAATTTCGCAGTATTGTCTTGCCATTACAGTGTTGAGATTTGTCAAGATTCTGCTCAACGATCTGCGTGTAACAAGTTTTGGACAGGATTCAAATAAATGTTGTGTATATTAGTGGGGATTAATATCCTGCTTAACAAAAAAAACAATAAGCTTACCTTCCTTCTATTTGAATGTCTGGAAATTCTGAACAGCGCACACATCTGTCCGAATCATGCGAATAGAAATTGTGCTGAGGTTTCGTGGTTGACGCCTTGTTTGCCCAGGAACCTGTAGCCTGTGTAGGGTTTATTTGCAATAATTTTCAACAAATCTAAGAGTCGGTACAAGCTATACACCAAAACAATATACCAATGAATACTAAACATTTGTTTGGAAATGTATGTTGAAAGCCATACCTTTTGTTGGTTGCCTGACTGTTTTGCAAGGGAGTCATCTCCGAAACCTGTTTGGGTAGATGCTTGTTTCCTGGAAAAGTAGAGTAGAATAAATGAAAACCGGAATGCCAGCATTGTCAGCACATTCGGCACCTCATCTCGTGGGATGAAATCTTTCTTATTAAACGCTGCGCCAAACGCGGCGTGGGCAAGTCACTGTGGCTTGGCGACGGAGGCAAATACGGTTCTTGCGATATCCTTCGCAGATCAACAAATTGTCCTGGTTTTACTTTTCGGTGACCATTTTGCAAAACCAGGAGGGAGTTTCCGAAAGACTGACGGACTAAGTCCGATTCCGGAGACTGTGCCAAAGCTATGACATCTTCCGGGGAAAGTTGACTGCCTAAAATGTATTTTTCTACGTATCTTTACATTGACTCGTTGATATATGAATTTTATATTCTTAATTCCAATTTGGCCAACCTCTTGTGCTGGGCCGGGAACGTAGTTTAACTCCTTTGGACGAAGTTGCAGACGGACGTCTTCCCTGACGACTGAACGTGCGATTTGCTGTAAAATTGTACTGAAAATCTCCCTCGGGAAAGAAGGTTTTAATCCCGCTCACCATTTTTAATATTGTATAACTACAACTGTTACGTATTATAGCTGGTGGTTAAACAAATACTGACTCTCCTTCTTTTGTTCATGAACGGTAACAAAACAAGCAAATATATGCCAGCCATGCCGTATCAAATCGACCAGTCACTCTTGCCAAGCAAACATTTCAAACAATTCTTTTGAGACAACTATATTTACATAACATTCAATACCGTTGTGGTATCAAATGGTCGAAAACCACAACAGTGCCAAACTGGGCGCGGAGGTATTGAAACAGCTCACTTTTAAAACACGCGCAACTCGAACATTTTGTAACAAACCTGCGCAAAAATCATATCATGCTTATATTTCTGCATTGTATTTGTAAATTCTCGTAATAGTTCTTAGCCTTTATCAATTTCGCCAATAAAAGCGACCAGTGCGTAAGAGGGTCCAGTGACAATACTGTTATTTGACAACCTTCCATTCTTTGTACTCGTTTTCTTTCCATACCGAAGGTTGGCGAACAAAACAAATTAGCAGCTATTAAGTGTCGCCCCGTAAATAGCCAAGCGCTACAGTCAACATATTACGTAGCCTTTTGTTTCCCTTCAGACGGGTTCGTGATTGGTGTTTACGCACATAGTGTACAATTTAAACCTGAATAACTTTTTTGCGCGTTGATCAATTACTACGCTGTGTTTTCATCAAGATTGTTTTCCTATGCAACTGTTATATGTCGGTTCTTTTATATGTTGTCAAGAACACAACGAAACTGCGGCGATCGAACTTTCACTTCCAGACAAGTTGGCAACCTCTGGTTTACGAAGAGTCAATTTCACTCAAGACTTATTTGAAACAAACTCAGAGCCACAAAACTAGATCCACGCGAGTCAAGCTAACCGCCATAAACTTGCAAACATATAGGTAAGTGTACCAAAAGTTTTAAATGGGTTTTGTTCATTGACATTCATGTTATTTTGCTTATTGGCCTTCCGTGGATCATATCTGAAGGCGTGCTTTTCACGCAGTAAAACAATATATCATCGCATTATGTTCTGGTTTCAGTTAAGAATGCAGTTATGTGGAACCAACATACCAGAGAAACGTTGCATTGCATTAATCGTCACGTTTATTCATTTCCCCGCAGCGAAACAATGTAACAGTGTATGTGAGAGGTTTGTGAACGCCTCTACTCCTTGTGTTCAGTAAAGGTTCGCAACTTCCGTCGGTGTTCGGCAGTGATGGAAATGACGTCGAGATGCGAACCGAACGTGTCGGTGATGCGGTAGATGGCGCTCTTGCACTCGCTTCTCAAACTTCGGATTTCAAGCAGCATGCAGGCGACTGATGAAGACGAAGATGTGACTGGGAGCTTGTTGTACTTCTCTAGTGCCTGCGTTGGAACATGCAAACGGTGGTAAAACATTTCAAAAACTATAAAACGTAAGAAATACCAAACCCACATGTCGGGAAACAAAATTGCCTGGCACCTATTTACGGTATTTCTGAATTACTACTAATGCTGCCAGGCATGTTTTATTGCCCAAATGCGGCTCTTCTGGCAATTTACGGTGTTAGATTTAAATTTTTATTTAAACAGCACATTTGGCCAACAAGGAAATGCATTAAACCTTTTACGAAAATATGAATTCCAAGTCTGCTTTTAAGTCAAGCCCTGGTATTTAACACGGCAACAGATACAAAATACTAACGTTGTGGAGGTCGAGTAGAGTAGCAATAATCTCGTGGAGACGACGTTGCACAATACCGTAGACATCTTCCACAAAAGAAGCCTCGGCCAAAATAGAAATACTCTGCAGCGCCCACTTGCAGATAGATCCGCCGGAAAACAAGTTGGCGGCGACTCGATCTGGCATCTGACAAACAAGCGAAAAACGTTTTAAGCCGAACATCGGAAATGGGTGGTCACGACTTGGCGGTAACTCGCAAACGCGTCGAAATAGCAATTCTTTGAAAGAGGGTCTGTCACGCAGATTTTTTCTGTCGATGGGCAACCCACCTTCTTTACTAAGTACGAAACGAGCGAGAACTTTTTCAGCGACTTCTCCAAGGTGGTCATGAAGTTGTTCATCTGCGTGTTGAGTGGTTTCTGATCGCCCTGTATCCGATGCATTGATGTCGGTATTAATTATTATCTTCCAAAAAAAATTTTTTTGATAAAATAAAGTAATATATATACCTGGTCGTCACAGGCACCGGCATAACTTCCCTCGGCTGGATTCGATAAACTGTTCTGTAGAAAGCAATTAACTACAATGGAAAAAATAATACATCACAGTCGCACATTTTACCTTGTAAAGTTGACGAGTCCACAATTTAGGTGTGGGGATGACAAGATTGGTTCCTGTTCTGTACGGAGAGTTTGCCAAATTAGCTGCCGTCGTATCAAGTGTTGAAACCTGTGTTCGAAAGCAGTTAAACACATTTACTACGTTCCATGTGAATGGCAACTCTCTACATGAAATGCCGTAAAAGGCGTTGCACACAATTTAAGAAATCATTGAAAGAACGATTTTTTTACAGCAGCGAAAAACGTTTATTTCAATCAGCGATGGGATACCAGGAATGTTTTAAATAGAATTAACTTACATTGAAATATGACATGTTCGGCGAACTGGCTCCATCAGAATTAAGTGGGCGTCGACGCAAATTGGAAACAGAGAGAAACGGAGATTTTTCGTCTGCATGAAAACCAACAAAGTTGAAATTATTTGTATGATTTAGAACGGTGTGTGGCATCAACTCGTTTAACTGACAAAGTTGTTTTACACATCAACTAGTGCGCAAAACTACTTTGAATTTTACCTCACCGAATATACGTGGAACGCAAAGATGGTGAAATAACCACAACTTATTGTAAAGTACCGGAGGTGCTCGATTGTGATGAGGTGGAGGATTTTGACGACAATCTTGAAACATTTTTCTGGTCGTTATCGAAGTGTCCTAAAAAAAAGCAATTAAACTACTCCAACAAACCTATTTTTAACAAACCACTGAACTATGTGAACCTGCGTATCTCAGACTGTGGTTGGTGAGCTCAGCGGTGAAGTTTGTAATGCGAAGGAGGCATTCGTCGGCAATGACATTCCATTTGGAGGTTTTACTTGTAACCCCACCTTGTTGCAAAGCAAACACCTGTTTGCGCACCGTCGGCGAGTTGCATGTTAAATGGGTGAGACATTGAAATGCCAAATGCTGTAAAAGATGTCATGGTGCGTGGTTGGGTAACAATTTTTTTACCAACTCCAAAATGCAATTTGCCCAAAATAGTTGACTGACATTAAACGGCATTACATTGTACGTGTCAGAAAACGGCAATTAATCTTCTGATGCAACATCCTGTCTCTTTGGGCAGATAATGAAGCCCTAAGTTGGTATCGAATCGTGTCGAAAAGTGACAGGCGAAAGAAAGTTATAGCGCTGGGACAGTTTGTGCCAGGCAAGCAAAGGTATATCTTTGCACTTGATTCACGTTTTGGAACAAATGCTAAAAGTGAGAATGTGAAAGAAACAAAGAAACAATTTTTTTCCTTTTGGAGAGAGATGGTTCAATTTTTCAAAATCAACTTTTTGATTGTGGTTCTGCAAAGCATCGGAATAACCTATGCAGGAAGTAAGCGGAGTTGGAAATAACTAAAATAAACTATAGATTAGAAAAGGGAAAGATGTTGCTCTTCACACAGATGTTTGCTTTAAGCAAAAATTGATCGCAATGTAATTTGGTTTTCAGAATGCAACTTTTCAAAACCATGTGGAACCAACATACCAGAAGAAGTTTGCAATAGTAGAGATTGCTGTTATAAAATCATCAACACCAGCATTCACAACTGCTTTGGGCGGGACTATGGTTAGTTAGTTCCATAACAAAAGATACAGGAAGAAAATAACAATATGGAAGCAACTAGAATTCTGTGGATATCAGCATTTGTATTTTTTTTTTTAAATTAAAAATTTTTAGTTCGGCCACCGGATCCACCTGCACACGCGCCGCCTATATTTGAAGAGATTTTACCACCTGATGCAGCAGAAATAAACTACAGTCTTGAAAAACAACTTGTCAGATTAAAAGATCCACAGGAAAAATTAACCAAAGCTCAGGCTATTCATATTGCAAATTCGGTAACAGACAGTTAAAAAACATTTTTAGCACATTTTAATATTCATATGTTTGATGAAGCTCGAACGCTGGCTCCGGGATAAGGGTCTTGAAGGTGAAGGAGTAAATTGGGATATAAACAGAAAAGGAATATTTTATGCCATTGTGAAAGTAAGTCATTCCATGTATAAAACCAGCACTACAATTTTGAAAGAAAACGATTTTGCAGAAGAGATATTCATAATTTTTCTCTACGCAGAGAGACAAATCAACTTTTTATGAACCAGTGAGATTCAGAAGTGGGACTGTGATTGATGTTGACCCAAGCACAAAAAGTATAAACAACGATATTAGTCTTCTTGTTTTTGTGGAGTATGTAACGCTCGCCACAATTCTGCAAGGGTAAGAGAGTATGTTGGTAAGGTATTGTTTAATTGTAATGTAATTTAAAATTCAAAACTGATATGCAGACACAAAGACGGGACACTCCAGTGCACAGCTAACAACGAGTCAGTGGTATCTGTGACAGCTTATGACGACGCAGGAACAGATGTGTCTGTTTCCCTGTCGTTTCACCAAACTGTTCAAAAATATCATGACAGGTGTGTAGGCATCGGTGAATCAAAATATATTTTAATGCAAGTTGTAATCATAGGCTTTCCTGTGAGTACTTGAACGAGACCTCACACCATTGGTTTTCAACTGGGTGTATCACCACCACTTTTGGTCAAAATTCAGTTACATGTTTCTGCAATCACACAACTAAGTTTGCAATTGTCTTTCAAGTGATTCCAACTAATGTAACTATACCACCTTTCCACAAAAATGCAATTCAAGTAGGTTACTGAACTACTCCTTAATTCTTAATATGCACCTTAATTAATTTTGGTCCAAATTTTTTTCAGATACTTGAGTATGTGATGGAAGGATTATCATTTGTGTGTTTGCTGGTTACTTTTTTAAGCTTAATTCTTGTGTTACGGCGTCGATCCAAATCAGTCTCCACCAGCACTGCCAAGGCCAAAGAAAGAACGATTGTGCACACAAACTTCGTGGCAGCCCTTGGCTCACTTCACTTGATTAGACTTTTAAGTGAGGCTGCTTATGGAATCGAGGCACTCTGTGGTGCAATTGTATTTTTCAGGTTATTTTGAACACTTCTTTTTTGTTAGTGCATAGTAAACATTCTGGATTTTGTGCAGTCACTACTTTATGCTGGCGAGTGGAATGTGGATGTTAATTGAGGGAATCGTCCTGTATGTTAATTTGATCATCAAAAGCATGAAATTTACAAAACTAGGTTGGATGAAATTTGCAGCTGGTTGGGGAATCCCGGGTCTTATTGTCCTTGTTGCATCAGGTAATATTTGCTCATTCAATGTTACATAACTACAATATTATAACATGCCCACTCTTGGGTTCACAGCAATTGGATTTTCGAACAACACTTATGTGGAGAAAAAACATGAGTTGCAATGCCCAACCGGAACAAGTGATGTCAAAATTTTACCTATGCTCAAAGTAACACTTGTTTAAAAAAATAAACTTAAGGCGTTACAACAAAAACCATCTTTTTTTAGAACACAACACAGGAATACTGTTGGCTGAGTATAAGCAGCAATATGATTTGGTCTGCAACAGGGCCTCTTATACTCATTTTTGCAATCAACCTATTCATTCTCACACACACAGTTTCATTTGTACTGAGACTTAGCCTTAAAACTGACACAATGAAACCAGCCAACCAAAAAAGTCAAAACTTCAAGCACTTGTGGTAAGTAAAAACAATAAACTTTCCACTGTCTTGTGTTGCAAAATAACGTTCTATGTGACATTTGCTTTACTAGGAACACGACCAAAGGTATTCTTGTCCTGTTTCCCATTCTTGGCGTTCCTTGGTTGATAGGATTTCTAGTGAATGTTGAAAATTCGAGCGTAAATCTTGTATTTCAGTATATTCATGTAGTTCTAAATGGGCTCCAAGGAGTCTTTATTTTCATTCTCTACACTGGTGTTAACAAAGAGGTAGATGACACCCACTGCGGTTAACAACATAAAAAACCAATGGGGTTAAAATTTTTACAGTTTCGTGAAATTGTGTACCGATTGATCAACAACAAATGGCAACAACACAAGATTTCTTCATCACGATCAGCAAACAACTCAACCATGACACCCAAGGAAAAGTTCAAAAAGAGCATCAGCAGCATTATGGGCACACCCACTATCAGGAAAAAGTCTTAGTAAGTTGCAATCGAAAAGAAATCACTATGCAGAAAATGTAATCAAAAACACAAAACCCTATGGGTTTGGAAGTAATTCAGTGATAGAAATATGTGCTTTATGTTTTAGCCACCTGACTAAAGGTGGAAGCAACAGTCATGTGAGTATTCAATCAAACTACACACAACGTAGACAGAGTTCTGGATCAAGCTCAGTCACTAGTACCATCAGAAGGATGAAAAGGTCAATTAAAATATTTTTGGGCTCCAGTGTTTTGCAGATACAATTTATTTGTGGTATAAAAGTAAAAAAATTTTAAAAATCTGTCTTTATATACAGAAAATATTCTGCGGGTTCAATGGACCCTATGAGAATGGGACCACCATCTGTTGGTCAGTTTGGCCCAGGTTACAGTGGCAGTTTACCTCGGGGATGGGGATACCGAACAACACCACAAGTTACAAGAACACCAAGTATCAAGTCTCTACAGTCCGACCATAGTGGCAGTCATAAAGTATGCGCCATTTGTGGTTCGTCAAAGAAGACTTGTCGACACAACTCTGGTTCAATGTCGAGACTCAACTGGGAGGCAACAGACAAAGTGCAAACTTATTATGAGTTTCAATCAACTATAGGAAGGGAATTACCCACTCTGAACTCACGCTGGCAAAGAATGACTGCCGAAGAGTTTAAACGATTTTCAGCGATACCTGAAGAAAAGCGAAGAAGTGGAGTAAACTCTTTTTACCTTGAAAACAATGAGGGTATGAGCAGCACGCAAATGGCTTGGGATAAAAAAGCAAAAACACTTGAGCGCACAAACTTGGCTTCTTCCAATCCCAATGCCATGCGAGAGTACATAATATCGGTTGATATACACTCACCAACTCATACAAAAGATGAGTCGCAACTTGCAGCTTTACCATCTAGCAACCAAAACAAGTTGGAAAAAGTAACCAACAAAACCCCAGAGAGGCCTACTACCCCGAAAAAGTTGAGGGCAAAATCTACAAAAACATTTGAAATTCTATTTAACAGCAAAGAACATGCCAAAGACCCAAACCAATCCAAGTTCAGTATCCCAACACCTAAACATTCCAAACGCAAAAGTGACAGAATGTCAGCTTACAGTGATAGACTGGTTAAGGCTGTGGAGAGTTGGATGAATGAAGAGGAGAAACTCAGAAGAAAAAATGAGAAATAAATTACCTTGCACCTTGCATGGATATAAATATACTTTTCTGCATGCACTTGATGATGCTGCCAAAGTTTGTTTGTATTTATGATGAAGTTAGCACGCTTTACGTAGATAAATGCCTGTTGTGTGTGTGCATACCAATGTTGACATTGCAAAAAGTACTAAAATTCATTGTTGTGTTTAAGTTACTTTATATTTACAATAAGCAAATACCTGTACATATGTTGGCTGCTTTTCATTCAAATTAGCTGTCAGCAACTTTTCTGCATCCTCTGGAAAAACTGAATCAACCAGGAAATCAAACCTCTAAAAACATGCTTGTTTCAAATTTCAGCATAAACATCATCCATTGCATATTGTAGGTAACGCTACCTTTGTGACACATAGATTAAACATGTTCCATGTCATGTTATGTAGCACCAAAAGCAAAGAACCCAGGAGAAGCATGGTCCAAAATACTGGAATTATACCCAGTATGTTGAGAACACTAATCACATGGAAATCACTATCAAATATAAAAACAAGTTAGGAAGAAAAACATTGCAAAAAATTGACTTACTTTGTTTTGAGTCCAATCAAAGTTGCCACAAAATCTCTTGGTATGAAACCAAAAAAGTAGTAGAACACCACAAAGTTGCGTGTGAATTTTAACGAAGTTATCATGGAACTCATTATTACCGACAAAATGTTGCATTTTAAGTAAAGAATTCTAGTTTGCTGCATAAATGGAATAATTGTTACAGTCTATATAACAAAATTTATGGGTTAAGTACCTGAATAGATGAAAAATACAAGGAGTATTTTTTCTCCTTTTCATTGCATAAAAAATTTGCTGCCCCCACACAAAAACTGAACATTACAAGAAGAAACCAATATTCGTTTAGGCATCTAAAACAACACAACATTTACAGGAAACATATATTTTTGTGTAATAGGGTGCAAGGATCCAGAATACTATAAAAACAAATAAAAAAATTAAACCAATAATGATCAAATTTATAAAATTAAACGATATGTTTTCAAATCAATTAGCCATGATACCAACTTAAGCACAGATATATATTTTGCTGTAAGTGATCCTTACACATCTCCCGATGTTTGTGATGAACAAGCACCAAAAGGTGAGGATGTGCTCGTTGTCAACAAAGACACAAAGACATATATGACAACATTCAGTGCTCCGTGACACACCATGAGAAGCATAGAATTGGTTTGTAAAAGCCTTTTGAGCATTTCATACCGAGACACAGGAATTTTGGAAATTACTGAAAATTGTTGAAAATTTTTTTCTTAACAAAACTGCACACTAATATTGTAAATACTGAACTTCACTTACCAGAAAAAAGGTTGGAAAATGTTGGAATGTACAAGACACTGAAAGATGCCAATAAAACTAACAAGAAAAATGTACACATGGAAACAAGATGAGCAAAAAAATCTGAAACAGTAAAAATAGTCCAACATAGCATAAAAACAATGCTTAATTCAACTATTCTATTACAATGTTAAGATTTTAAAGCAACAGCAACTGTGAACATGGCTTTTGAGGTCATCAAATTAAAAAGTCACTTAATTTATACAAATAGTAGGCTATCTATAAATATAAAAATTTTAATTATACCATGTAGTACGTGGACATGACTCCAAGGACTTAAAATCCAGAAAAACAAAAATATATGCAGTATTACGAAATTTGTCATCCAAGTCCATATAATTGAGGTGTAAGTTCGCCATTTCAACTCCTGAGACAAAAAAATTTAAGTTTTTGTTTGAATTTGAAGAATAAATCAAATGGCCATTTTTTATTTACTGCCTACCTTCGCAAGTAGCCAATGTGTGGCCATGTTTTCTTTATTATAGTCTTCAGAATCTTGTCTCGCACTCTGTAAACAATATTATGAACGTCCCACTTTTTCGTGTTCCCCGCCTGGACAAAACAGCGCCACCTTGCATAAAAACTTTTTATGGTTTAACCATAGAATACTAAAACAGTATTCTTCGGTTTAACCTTGGTTTTGATTCGGAAATATTTAATCTTGGCAAGAGCCGGCCTTGAAGGAGTGTGAAATATGATTAGGTTAACGCAATAAATAAACTCTTTTGCAGTGTAGAAGTGATACCATGCCTTAGCTGCGAAGCCTGTGAACCTTATTTTGCAGTGTATTTGCATTTGTAAATTAGTTAATATATAAATCAATTCTTTGTCGCTACGACATTACACCGTTGTTGTTACTTCAGTTGCGTCAAGCTTTTCCTTGGTTTGTGATTCATTGTCAAAAACCAGATAATAAAACGTTTATTCGGAATAAAATGTTGGCCCGAAGAGTGACAGTTTGGAGAGACAATCATATGTCCATATTCCTACATGGCTAGTACTAATGATTGATCGTTTTAGATGCCAAATACTCTGTAAAGTAAACATTTTGTGTAATCTTTGTTCATATTTATACTTACTGCCTGCGTGTTAATATTTTTGATAATTTCTGGCCAAATATTTCGGGTGTCTCTTTTGTCATGAATCGGTGATCATTTTGTGGTCACGTGCTTATTCTTAAGAAACGTGCTTATTTTGGAATTGCGTGCTTAATGTTTTTTTGTTCACTAATTATGGATTATTGATTACACTTTGATACAAATCTTGGGCAATTATGACCCCCAAGTTCGGCGAAACATAAAAAAGGTATAAGTCCTCCGCACCACAACAATATATATGCGACGTTTAAATATGATGTCACACCCGCAATATTTTTCCTTCAAAAGGCCCCAAGTTTAATTATTACAAAGGCACGAAAGAAAATAGTTCATAATATAGAAATTTGGATTTTTTGTAGCATCAAATAATGGATTCTTTTTCATCTTCTTTGGAGGTATCGTTGCTGCTTTCGTTTAAAGATTGTAGCTCAGACGGCAAGATGTCCTTTTTATCGACAGTAGAACCTTGCTTCGCTTTGCTTTCACGGCATACTTTCCGATACAAGGTGAGCATTAAACATATAGATATAATTTTCATAGACATAAGCAGTCCTCCATAGCTGATACGAAATCGGTTGGTGTCGTAAAGCTGCAAAATATAGATATTACATTGTCACACGTTATAAGACAGAAATGTATATACAGTAAAGTATATGTTGCCACTTATTGCAATAGTTTTTAATAACCCTTTACTCCTTTGCATCAGAAATAATATATTCGTACCCTGCAATAAGAACGGTTGCTGCACGGTTTTTGGGTCCACAGCAAACATGTTTGGTCAATTGCGTAACCGAACAAAACAGGTGCAGGTATCCACCCGAGCACCCGGTAAACAAAAAATGCCATTGATATGCCAAATGCCTTTTCTTGGGGCTCCAAAGTTCTACAAAAAAATAAGCACATGCGATTTTGTATAGACCTATCTGGAAAACACAGCATGACCATTAATGAAAATAAAATGCAAATAAAATCGACTTTCGTACCTCAAAAGCAACATCATCTTTGGGGTGGCAGTCAAACCTGAGAATAAGTTTGACGCTGATGTAATTGCAATAACCAACCACGTCAATCCCTCGCATTTGCTGCGATAACAACTGCCAACAGAAACCGACTGCTTGTCCGACGACGCGCCAACACAAGAGCACGACGTGTAGTTCTGGAATGAAGAAAAGCGCTAAAAAAATTACAGTAGAAATAATACTTCGTACCATTGTGAGATCCTTTTCGTTGTAGATTCTCTCAGTACACCCAGCAAAACAGGGTGACTGATATGTAATATTTCCCGGCCCGCAGACAGGAGTAAAGACGTCCGGGTCACAATTACAATTACCAACGCACTTGTCTTCAAATGCCCCTTCCGAATCTCTGGGTTTACTATTGGTAAAAAAACACCTTTTATCATTTGTACTTGCGTACGTGACTCAAAATAGCTTGGAGAACTTACTCCACATTATATAATAACGCATAAATACACTGTTCAATACAAATATTATACACCAGGGACAACCTCCAATGCAGATCAAGGTTTTTTAATCATTTTTCAGCTTACCTGTTGGGATAAGGAACAGTGATGCCGGCAAAGTCATTTGGGCCGCAACCAACTAATATAAGGGCGACGTATGTCACCAATGTTAAAAGGTAAAAAACAAGAACCAAGCGCACTATGCCACGCATTTTCATCTTCCATCGTTTAATGGACGCCGCTCCAATCATCGTCCCCACCACAAGAAAGGTAAAGTTGTACGCACCTTTTTTATAATGCGATTAGATTTGAATTAAGAAGTGCGAAGTGTTTGAACTCACCAACAAGGAAGCTGCCCTGTGCAGCCGATTTTCCAAATCCCACTTCGAGATATTTAATCATAAATGTGACAACTGCAGAAACTTTAAATGCTTCGCAAATCCATGAAGCAACAATTAGCAAGTAGTTCTGATTGCGAAGCAGTTTCTTTAACATTGGAAGAAATCCGCTGAAATATGTTAAGGATTAATAAAAAAATTTTCTGAAGATAAGCCGAAATAGGAGCTTGTATTCTTTTGTGACATACCCCCATTCGCCCTCTGGGACTACATTTTGGTTGTTACTGTCCTTATAGGTCGGGTCTTCGTTGTGGTTTGGTTCGGTAGATTCTGTTGGCTGCGAAAAAAAGATAAAAAGAAAAACGATAAGCGAAACACTGGCAACGTTTTTCTAAATGAGTAGTAACCTTGTTTTTGAAAACAAGCAAATATAGATACAGGTAAGCTTACCTCATTTTTTTCTTTTTCTTTGGCCATTATCTTCGGATAAAACCAGATAGGTATAGAGACACAAAGCATTGTGCCCGCACAAACGTAAAAGCCGAGCCACCATGCACCCACCCACGCCGGGTGACGGGGATGAATTGTTACAGAAGCTGAAAATAAGTTGCTATGTTAGGCGAGAAACAGGTGAATTCTGCGTTGATTTACAGTGTTACATTTACCTGTGTCAACCCAACCCACATCCACCCAGAGTTTGAGAAAGGCTGCTCCTGCTACAAAACCCGCGATGGGACCCAACAGAGCAATGGTGTGTACAAGTCCTGAAAGCAAATACACGTTATTGCTGAGCGTGTTGCACTAAACTAGATTAATCCAGACAGGTTTGTTCAAACAAGTGTTACCCAGCCTTAAACAGCCCGATTCGATGATTTACATCTTCCACCTACGTCACGACATGACTTTGCAAAGCGTGCAAGCCGACTCAGCATTTTTTAACGCTGTACAGAGTAGCTTATCACGGCATGATTTTCGCATCGTTGTCAGGTAGCGAATCAACAGCAAAATTTCATTGAACACATGTTCCAACATTCAACCGATCCCAAACACTTCCAGCTACTTTATGGAATTGAAACACGCAGCGCTCCAGCACCACAATTCTACCTTGGGATCGGTATTGATGCGCTAAATTCCTTGTACAGGTTTAGAGCAGTGCGTTAACTTTCATGCCGGTCCTCCAAATATATTACAATTTTATATCTCAATTGCAAAATGCAAGATGTTGAAGGCTTGTCCATTGATTAAAGAAATAAAACATCCAATTTTAATCTGATTTAGAATTTCCCTTGTTCCGTAATTTGCAGCATTGTGACGTAAGACAAAGTTTAGAGACTATACTTCGGACTATGTCGTACGTCACAATGCTCTTCTTGTGGTGCGAAAATGTTTAAAAGTGCAATTCATTTGAGACCAATGGTATGGGTTGATTTTGAAAATCCACCAGTCCGCAAAATTTGTTTTGTAAGTTTACTGGTCCGTCCGCAAACTTAAAAAGGTTGAGAACCACTGGTTTAGAGCATTCATATTTTCGTACATTTATCCTAATAATACAATACACGATTCCAAGCGCCATTGTTTAAGTTTGAATGGAGTACATCGCATGTAGGACGAATATTAAATACATGCTACGAATATTCGGATTCGAATCGGGAAATCCGTTATTCCCAGCAGTTTATAGAATAGCACTATTTTATAACTTCTACATGTTAGCAGTTTTCTTTGTGTTATTACCCGTGGGCATGTCCGCAGATGAACCGCCTTGTAAGTTGCAAAATAGCAAAAATAAGATTAGAGGGTGTTTCGTTACATTACGCCGATTACAACGTGAAACAATAGTGTGTTTACCGATGTAGGCCGCTGCGTTGTGTTCAGAAGCGTGATCGTCAATATAAGAAAATCCCAGTGGAAGCATCGGCGCGTCACCAACGCCGGTGAGAATAACTCCCATAACGATTAAAATAAAGAGGTTCGAGGAGTCACCTGGGCTTGTCGTTGAATCACATAAATGTGACGAAGATTCCGTGGTCAGTGAAGCACTAAAAGTTTAATAGATGTTAGTTCAGTTATGCGTCTCTGGGCAAAGGGTTGACCTCCTTTGTACCACAGGGCTTTCGTTTGGTCAAGCCTTGCATAAAAATTTAGGCTACCTGCTGGCGTTGCATGTCACGGGTTGTTGAAAATTCTGTTGACTCATGTTGCTTGATATGTCTTGATAGTGGTAGCGATCACCGATAAACTGTGGCAGTCCAGCCAAGAAACTCCCCATTGCAATGAACAAGCATCCAATTCCGATCAACCGAGGTCTAAAAAGCATTAATTTTGATCATAAAACACACTCATCCGATCGACACAGCTCATTTTTTGTCAACCTGTTGAATCGTTGACCGAGATAACCCACAAAAAGCATTGTAGTTAGGTTTCCAATTTGAGCGCCTGAGGAAATTATCGCCACAATGCTGCTAGAAAGTTGGAATCGCCTCTCGATGGTCGTCAGTACGCTTTTAGTAGAAGTTCCACCAAATATCTGTCATTTTTTTTCAATAGAAATCAATTTCTTGGACAAAGTATTTTTGTCATAGCTCTGTATGTGTCATACGAAATTGTTATGCTAAAATGTCAAATTATAGCTCTCCTGTGTTTTACATCGAAGCAAAATTAGTTATGCTACACCACATTGGTCGGCAATTTACATCAATATGCACTCACAATTATATTTGTCAATGAATAGAAGAAATAGAAAACTGTTCCACAGAAAAGCAAAATTAACTCACTTTCACAAAAGCAATTAATCCAATCCACATTGCGAACGTCCTCGTTGTGAAAAAACAACCTTTTCCCCCCATATTAAAATCAACTTGAACTGAAGAAAATAACTTGAACTGAATAAGATGTCTGTCTGACTAACAGCTGTATCTGTCAGCTCTTTTATATGATAACGACGTTTTAAAAAAAGCGGCGGAATTCGACCTTCTAAACGAGAATCGCATGACCCACGCATGCAATTCGTCTTGCATTCTGACACCAGTAAATAAGTGTTTGCGGTGATTCAAGGCAATCGTGTCAGAGAAAGTGTATTACAAGTTTGTTAACACACAAAACAAATACCTCAATAATTTTAACGATCGAAGTCTATGACTATCGCACGCTCTTTGCCAAGTTTAATGATTTCGCTAATTACATATAATATAAACCAGCCAATTTGTACTACAGTGTGTGCTTTTGTACAAAAGAACTGATATCATCAACATATTATCACACCGCGATCTCTTTGCTTGCATATCCCCGCCAAATCCTCTTTACGAGCTCGTATTTCATTTTGAAATCTTGGATAAAGGAGAAACTGGCACAGCTCAATTGTATTACTCCCCAAATAGTATTTAACAACGACTGTTGTCCCAAAACAAAATTCAATTTTTAAGCAGTAACGTTTTATTAAATTGCTAAACAAAAAAAACAGAATTAATGATAAACTCGATATTTAATACATGAACGAAAGTACTTTAAATTATAGTTTCACTGTTCTTGTCTGTATCTTTCTCCTCATGGTTCGCAATGATTAGTTTTTGGTCGGCTTCTTCATGGTTATCTACATTGTTTATGGTCTTCGGTCGTTGTGTTTCTGCTTCCTCACGACGAACGAGGCGATAAAGGCAGATCAAAATGCATGTTGACAAAGTTTTGACCCCAAGAAGAATCCCGCCGTAACTCAAACGATACGCGTCGTTGTCGAATAACTAAAACTTTATATTTTACTTTGATGATAATTTATTGTATAAAGTTTTACTCTGCAATAAGCGTGACTGGAGCAGGACGGTTCTGTCCATAGCAGGCAGGTCGCATCAATGGCATACCCGACGAGAATGGGCGCGGGAATCCAGCCGATCAAACGACAGGTAAAAAATGCCATTCCAATGCCAAATGCTTTCTCTTCAGATGACAAGGTTCTGCATAGAAATAGCCAAACTTCTCCTAAAAGCAGCTTCTGAAATCCTATTTGATATTAATGACAACCACAAAAGCAGTGTTTTGGTGGATTGCACTCATATAATCTAAGTACTTTAAATGCATAAGCTTAAACAGCATTAGGTTTTGAACTCATATCTCATATTGTGGTACGAAACCTCATGAGCAGAACAAATAGTGGCGTGGCGGAGATTCCTGATACGAAGTTGGAGAAAGCTTTCAAAGCAATTACGACGACGGCGAGATTCTCACATTTGCTCGAGTAGCAGCGGCCGATCGTCACAATTTGCTCCCCGGGATCACTCGCAACACAAGAACACAATGTGTAATTCTGAAAACGATACGCGAGTTGACATTAAACAAGCAATGCGTTTATTCGCACTCTCAAGAAACATGGAACAGCTCCTTGGTGGATTAAAACTGACGATTGGTTGCACGAAAATACCCGGCAACTATTGATTAGTATGACAAGTATTTTTCATGCAAAGTTTACCTTCGATTTCGAAATACAATTCCCTAACTTACACAGAACTAATCAAAAAGTTTAATAAAAAGGTTTGCGACAAAAATATTTTTCTTATCGGTCGCCACCTTTATACTTCCATCCTCTTGAACGAACCCAGAGCAACCGGCAAAGCACGGTGAAGCGTAGGTTATCTGTCCAGGTCCACACACAGGTGCATACACATTCTCATCACAACTGCACGCGGCATTGCATTCAGTGGCAAGGGTATGTTCCAGCGACTCCGTTTCACTGAATTAAAGTCAGTGAGACTTGAGAAAACAGGAAATTTGTGATGAGCCACTTGCCTGGTCGGATAACGAATCGTTAAACCCGCAACGTCTATTGGTCCGCACCCAATCATCATGAAACCGACGAAGCAAAGCATGGTAAGAATGAACGCAACAAAAACCAACCTCAGTGTTCCAGTAAAGGTCAGTCGCCATTTCTTAACGATTAAACTGCCCAGAATGGTGCCCAGAACTAAAAACGGAAGGTTGGCGGCGCCTGAACATGCAAAGAATAAAGTAAAATAACTGCGCAATTAATTTAACGCTTGTGTAAGTTAACAATAATGAAAGTCACTTGCCTATTAAAAAACTGCTTTGTGATGCCGATTTACCAAAGGCGACTTCTAGGTATTTGACAACAAAAGTCGACACCGATGAAAGTTTAAACCATTCAACAACCCAAATGCACACCATGAGAACAAACCTTTTGTTTTTAGCCAGTTTTTTAAATGCGTTCCAAAAGCCACTGTCAAAGAAGTTGAAATTATTTTTCATCTATCAAGTATTCAGCTTCAACTGTAGAAGTAATATAAGAAACTCCAAAATATCTTTGCTACCCTAGCTCCTTGAGAACAACGTTTTTTCTGTAAGTTGTTTTGAACTCCGGATCCTTTGTGTTTTCTTCTGTATGTGTTGGTGAGTCAGCGTCTTCATCCTACAAGTTGTAAGTGCGTCTTTAAAGATTTACGTTTTAAGAGTAGAGACGTTTACAATTAAAATATGGATGTGAATGTGACAAATACGAGATGTGAAACTTATTTCTCTCTTTGCATTAATGTTTAGATACAATTGTGTTCACAACAAAAAACTTTATGTTAAACTGAACAACCGTTGATTATTTGGCGAATTTCACTCTACCTTGCTGTCCTTTTCTTTTTCCATTATATTCGGATAAAACCAAAGCGGAAAGCTGAATAGAGTCATAATAACAGCAGCAAATAGGAAACCCATCCACCAGGCTCCAACCCATGAAGGGTGGCGCGGCTGAATGGTGATTGTATCTGTTAAAACCAAGCTGTTAACCTCACGAAATGGCCGGCTTTATATTTTACCTGTGTCTACCCAACCAACGTCTACGCACATTTTAAGTAACACGGAACCCAACATGTAACCCATCATGGGACCAATTAACCCAATGGAGTTAATGATACCTGGAAAGAAAATATCAGGATCGTCAGTGCACAAACCGCCATGTGTTTGAAAATAGTGTTCACACTACTTAGTCTTACCCACATATACTGCCGAGTTGTGCTCGGTTGCATGGTCATCGACGAACGAAAAACCAAGCGGTTGTATTGCAGAAGATCCTAAACCGGAAGTCATTATTCCGAACATGATGAGAATGTAAAGATTGGAAGATGCGTCCTTCTGCGTCTCATCCATGCAATTTACGTTTGTTTTGTTTGAATCCCTGTCGCATATAAACATCTGGATTTAAATGCGGGGTAAATTTTTATGAAATAAGCTCTTCATCGCCTTATGTAAAACATGTGATGTGTAATATGGGAACTAAAAGTATGTCAATACACGTGAAAAGGTATGTTGCCTCATGTAACCTACTTCGAGCTTGGATGCTCAAATTCGTTACCCAGAACTATATATTCGTTACCCAGAACAGATAATCACGTCCTCTCCGTTCTTGAGCGTTGTGTTAAGACTAATATCGTCAAAATGGTAGCGATCACCAACGAATTGCGGTAGAGCCGTCAGAAGGTAGCCGAATGTCATCGTCAAACATCCAATGGCAATCAACCTTGGTCTTTAAGCGCAAACGACTTAATTGTAGACATATGGAGAGGGGAAAAAAGTAACCAATTGGAAAATACCTGTGATGACGTTGACCAAAATAACTTACGAACAACATCACGGTCAAATTCCCAATTTGTCCCCCAGTCGCCATCACTGCGATGATTTTGCTGGAGAGATTAAATCTCCTTTCAACCGTTGTCAACACACTTTTTGTGTATGCTCCAGCAAAAATCTGCATTGTATTGTACAACACTATTTTATATGGGGACTTGCAAATAAAACTCTAAATCAAGAGATTAAAATGGCCGGCAAATATCGCATTGGAGTAACTTGGGTTCGAAACTATTCCGTTTATTGCTTTATAAAACTTAATTACTTTGACACAAGGTGTTCCGCAACAACATAAATTTTATTTGCTTTCCTATTTTAAATCACTTTCCCGGTGGAAGTATCTGTTGGCACAGTCAACAATTAAAGTCATCTGAAGGCCATGTAATAAAAGCTCGCAACATTAGCCGATCTAAATGAATCACCCATCTTATTACTCTGAGCAGGATATAAACAAGCGCATGCTCAAGTCAGCAGTTCGCAAACAATCAGTACCGTATTCTCACATAGCGATGTGAAAACAAATTGTTACTAAATTGACATAAAGATATTTGAATTGCCAGGGCGTTACTAGACAAAAACCATGTGCAGCTTGCAGTAATCAATGAAAACGGAATTTAAAACATATTTTAAAGACACGGCTCTGCTTTGTGAGGTTTTATGTCGTCCAATGTAGATTAATTTACACACATGGCGTTTCAAGGCTCCCAATTGACACAGCGCCATCAAGACACTTACAAAACCTACATTCGTTATTTACTTATGTTCTATTGGTCTGTTAAATCTTTTTCGGTCAGTTCGTTAAACATGCTACCTTCGTTCAACCAGTATATTACCGTCTTGAACAGTTTTGTTGATAAAAATATCCCAAGTACGCAGATGGTGGTCAAATAATTGAAATTATTTTTTTCCCTAAATCTAACAACTTATATAGCCTAGGTAACTTACTTGCGCAAACATTATGAAGCCGATCCAAATAGCAAACGTTCTTGGAGAAAGAAAGCAACTCCTGCAGCCCATGACTAATTGCACAAGTAGTAATTTTGCAGCACAAAGAAAGGACTAAACCTCTACCAAAGCAATCTGATATACTCAGGAATGTTATAACTGTCGGCGAATAGTCCAATGCACTAATCTATGTCTGGGATAAATCAGACAGTCGTCGTAATATTTTCGCCATCTCATGCAACAGTGGCGTAGTCACCCGAAATTCTGGTGGGGGTCAAATATTTTGTGAAATCAATCAAGCATTTATAGTTTATAGTTTAAGTCATCGCATAGCAAAGCAGGAGACAACTAACGTAAGGTTAACGGCTAAATATATATGTAAAAATTAGGCAACAATCTGTACAGTTGCAAAAACCAAAGCGTTACAATTTCCAACTTAGACATTTGGGAGGCCATAGCAATTCTCGACCCACCCTGAATACACTAGTGTCATGCAGTACCTCTACTAAAGCTAAAGATTAATATTTGAAGTTGAACAAACAATGGCAACGTTTGAGAGTCCAATGACAAAAAAGCAGTTATGATTATCAAACAATAAAGTGCATTACACCCTTCCAAATTTCGTGAAATAGTTGCTTCACAACCATTGTGTAATGCTACATATAAAACTGTATACATCAAAGGTGTTCAAATTGCATAATATTCATTCATGTTTTCGATAGTCAAAGTTTCCGTGTACCAAGCTAATATTTGCTTATTTTCAAGAAGTCTGCCTTAGAAATACGTGTGCTGTTATCGCCCACGTGGCTAAAAAAAACAACTTATTATTGTACGTATCTGCAGGTACCACTGTATTGGAGCGCTAAATGTCTTCGGAGCGTTAGATGTGTCAGTAGAATGCACTTTGACACGAATTCACACTTTGCACATTTGCGTCGAAATTGCACTTTTGTTACAGAGATGGGCATGTGGTGACGTCAGTCTCGTCACTCCTATGGAGAAACATAGAAATAGTCTTTCTAAAAAAATGTTATGGTTAGGAGTTGGCGTTCACGTTTTTTTTAACCACACTGGGATTTGAACCCAGGATATCCTGACCACGAATCCCGATCAGGTTTTTTCTTCTTGGTGTATGGGTCGGGCGCTTGACCACTGCTGCCATTTTTTTCATAACTTAAACTTTTTATTTAACAGAAATACGCTACCACAGTACAGGACACGATTCACACATAGGGGAAGGGGAGCAAAGCGAAAAGGTAAAACAAACATGACAAATTATGTTGGACATTTCAGACAGTACACGACCATTTAGTTTTATGCAAGTATACAGTGTTTCTTTTTTTTGATAAGTAAAATTCACAGTTACGTACAATACGTACATTGTTCAAAAAATTAACAATTCTGCCAATTGATGAGTTCGGTTCGGCCAACAGAGCTTGGTGGCCACCTAACGACCGATGTAGTCTGTCGCAACCCACCTCACCCAACCACATACTGCAATGCAAACAATTAAATTTGTGCATTCTGTAAATATTTTTTTCAGGTAGGCATAATAATTGTAAACACCAAAACAACGGTTTTGCGAAAATTAACACGCAGTAAAATGTGGCATGTGATTGTGGCCCCATACAGTTTATGCAACAACGCAAAAAAATTTTATGTTTGAACCTATTTTTATAGCAAAGACAAAAATATTTAAAATTTATGAAATAGTTAATAGCAAGTATTTATGTGTTAAAATTTTTGGTTTCCTTTTTTAAAACCACGCCTGTCCCCAGTATCCATAACAAAGCACGTCACGCTTCAGGTGAACCGGAAACAAATGAAGTTGTTACGTCATAACGGAGTTCTTGTCCAACAGTTTTTTGTTCAACTGCTTTGTGGCTGAAAGGTGGTTCGTCAGACTGGAAGGGTAAGTTCGTAAAGGTGGCGACCACTGTGTTTTGTGGCTGGATTTAATGCGGTAAATAGACTTGATTTAGTAAATTGGTTCCGAAATTTATATACTTACTGAAACTGTTGTGACAAAAATCGTTTTTTATATGTAAAATGTTTATTTCATACCAACTGATTAAAATTGGAATGTTACGTCTAACTTTTAATGGTTTACACCAATATCTTTTGGTTACAAATACTTGATCTATATTTTTAAATTTGGTGGATATATTTAGGATAAAGAATTGTGAATTGGTTTTCACACAAATTTTCTCTGTGTTTCGGTTTTATTTCCAACAAAAATGTTGTGAAAATCCACTTGACAGTTAGGATAGATTATTTATGTTAGAGTAAGAAATATATAATTTTTGCATACCATCATCAAGTGACTTAATTTTGGTCATAACATGGCCTCATAATCTTCTTTACCTACATATATATATTTTTTTAAATCTGGAAAGCAGTTTGTTTAAGTTGTTTACATTGACATATGTTCTAGCTGCATTAAGAAAAACTTCAGTTTTTAGTTTCCTTGATTTTATTTCCAAATACAATTTCCAAATATTATAAAACCTTGTGTCAAAATGATTTTATTTTTGGAAAACATGTTTCGCTTTAAAATCGTAAGTTCTCATTTTTATTGTAGGCATGACCCAGATAGGAAAAAATGTTGCACTTTTGTCAAGATTTATCAATAATCCACATAATAAATGCACTAATACATTAACATGTAAACACAGTCTGATAATCCACACGTTGTCCATATTAATGGTCGCCGAAACAATCCTTCTTGCATGTTACAAACCTTCGAATCTGGGGCATGTAGCACCGATTTCTTGATTTTAATATTCTAAAAATCTTGTAAACTCAGCTTTCAAATAAAATATCAAACATTGTCCTATTTTCTTGATTTCTAAAATCTTCGAAGTTCATACTAATTTTATTTAATGCAAAAGTCAACAACAAAGTTCCTTTGAATAATAAATGAAGGCCTTATCTCTGTGCTGTTGATTTAGTCCAGGCATTGCTATTTTATGTTCGAAGACAGTGTAATATCACTACAATGCTGTATCAGCATTGGCATATATTTCACAAGACTTGTATATGGTCTTTAACTTCAGTAGATATATCATGTTTGGCCTGTTAACTTGTTGGGAAAAAATATTTTCAAATTATGTTTTAGGTGCCAGCAAGTAGACCTTTAACCACTGAACTTAGGCAAAACTTGATCTGGTACCAAACATGGCTAGTTCAAGCAGCTCAAAAAGTGAATTTATAGTTGGTGGAAAATACCGCCTGGTCAGAAAAATTGGAAGTGGTTCCTTTGGTGATATTTACTTGGGAATAAATATTGCCAATGGTGAAGAAGTTGCAGTGAAACTGGAATCACAAAAGGCAAGGCACCCACAACTTCTTTACGAAAGCAAAGTGTACAAAATTCTCCAGGCCGGTGTGGGCATTCCACACATTAGGTGGTATGGCCAAGAAAGGGATTACAATGTGCTTGTTATGGATCTTCTCGGCCCCAGCCTGGAAGACCTGTTTAACTTCTGTTCCCGGAGGTTTACGATGAAGACGGTGCTGATGCTGGCTGATCAAATGATCAGTCGTATTGAATATGTCCACAACAAGAATTTTATCCACAGAGACATTAAGCCAGATAACTTCCTTATGGGCATCGGTCGTCACTGCAACAAACTTTTTCTCATTGACTTTGGTTTGGCAAAAAAATACAGAGACAGTCGTACCCGTCAGCACATTCCCTACCGAGAGGATAAAAATCTCACTGGCACAGCAAGGTATGCTTCTATTAATGCCCATCTCGGAATTGAGCAGAGTCGCAGAGATGACATGGAGTCTTTGGGATATGTGCTGATGTATTTTAACCGCACCTCATTGCCATGGCAAGGGCTGAAGGCTGCCACCAAAAAACAAAAGTATGAAAGAATCAGTGAGAAGAAAATGTCAACCCCAGTTGAGGTACGTAACTGAGTTTATATAGAAGGTATATATAACTTTAAAGTGAAGCCTGATGGATAAAATTTATAACATACATGCAGATTGTGTTCTGCTTTGTGCAATGTGTATGTTGTTGTGTTATAAAATAACAAATATTCGTATGTGATCATGGATTGTTATGGCAAAATTTTGCCCATGTAAGCAAGTAAACATTTAAAATCAGTGGTAAAAATAGAACATTTTTTTCTTTATGCTACATGAAAGATATTCCAAAATGTTTATGAATGGGGAGTGACATTTTTAAAGAATTGCAAAAAGATTTCTTACAACTGTTTGGGACCCACCAGCTATTGAATACTTACTTAAGCGCTAAGTCTGCAAGAATTCTTTTGCTGAAACTTCGCCTGTGCATGTGATAAAGTGCAGTGTTTTGAACTTTCGTTACACATTTTATTTTATTGTGTTTTCTCAAAGCACCTTACTGAGATACTTGCAAATAAATCAATAGACCAATCTGGATTTAACAAACAGGGCAGCTGTTATCACACCTAAATATTGATCAGTCGGCACAATTTATTCAATGATTGTTTGTTTTCTAAATTTTACCCATACATTTGCAGATGTCCTGGTATAATATTTCATTTTTTCTTTTAAGTTTAAGAAATAAGTTCAGCCATTTGTGATCCAACTTTCAACTGGTCTTTGGCACTAATTTGTGAATGATATTGAATAATACTACCTTTGGTACATTTTGCAATCAACTACTTTGTGTTTGTGTCCATCAGGTGTTGTGCAAAGGCTTTCCTGCAGAGTTCGCAATGTATTTAAACTACTGCCGTGGATTAAGATTTGAAGAGGCTCCAGATTACATGTACTTGAGACAGGTGAGAACTATTATTTTACAAAATCGTACTTGAATAAAAGATTTGCTGACACATTTCTTTGCTTGTGTAGCTATTCCGCATTCTCTTCCGCACCCTTAACCACCAGTACGACTACATCTTCGACTGGACCATGCTGAAGCAAAAAGCAGCTGCTGCCGCAACTTCTTCCACTGTGACTCCAACCGGCCCGACAAAGCATAATGCTCAGCACACATCTCACCATCATCAAGTGTCTCACCAGGACAAAGCCCGGCCAAAAGCCTACTAGGCGGCAATAGGCCTGTGCTGAAGTATTGTAACAATGTTTTGGACTTATTTTGGTATGGTAGTGTAAAGTCATTCTGCTGACTTTTTCAACCTAAGTGTCATGTGCTTAATTCGCACTGTTGCATGTGTGTATTTATCGTCCATTTCAGATGAAGTAAATGCATTGGCTTAACAACAATTCAACATAATTTTGATCTTACAATTATCTTTGGATATTCCTTCAGTTAGTTTGTGCGTCCATTGTATATTATATGTACTAAATTGTACCTGTAAGTAATTTTGTAATGTTAGGTTTTATTTTTGTGTTTGTTGCCAGTTTTTGGCAGCAACGGTTCTGCAATGTTTCTAAAATCTTGATACACTGCTGTCAGGTTGAAGGTTGGTGCTTGCCCTTCACCTTATTGAACTATATATGTGGGGCAATTACATGGTTTGTATAGAAGCACAACACTCCAGGTTTGCCAATTAAAGTGTTGAATGGTAATTGGGCTTACTATAATTCTACACTGCATTGACTGTAAATTAACTTACAGGAATGTAATATGTCCGTGTTGGCTCATGCTTGGTGGCATTTTATTTCTTAAATCTGGCGTATTCCAGGGGTTAAGGGCATGTTCTGCCTTGTGGCCCAGCATTCATTACACCATCGTTGTTGCGTCAAATGGATTTGCAGTGGCTGATGTAAGTCATGTGATGCTGGTAAAATCCAACCCGATTAGGAACGACCGCTTGTCGTCTTATATGGCCGAAGCGCCTTTGCGTAAAGTGCCTGCCACGACATCACCCACTGGTAACTTCTCTCTCGCGTTTTTACAACTTAACAAGGAACGAAATCGTTTTGTGTGAAGTTTTATGATACTGTCGCCAATACAAAACAAAGTGACAGCGGCCTTTCCGTTTTGTGCAGCGATACTGCTGTTTTGAGACTAGACCCTCGTCTCGTCAGCCTTGGAAACCAAGCGTAATTGCTACACTGGAGAATGACTTAGTTCGCCTCGTCTGGGAGAATTGCGGCGCAGTCCCCGTCCTTTGTGCGCCCAGTCTCTGTCCGTTGCCAATCGATTACCAAATTATCGAGCGCCGGCGCCCGGGAGACACGTACGACGTGACGTCACGGTCCACCCGCGCACCGTCAATTACGTGTTAGATTATTTCAGTACCCGGCTCGAAAATTGGAGTTGACTTATTGACTGCTGCCCACACAGAGTCGGTTGCTGTGCTTTGTACCACGCGCATCCCACAAGTTACTTGTCAACAAGGTGTTTATATGCGGACTGGTGCTTAGTGTGGCTATTAACAGGGCCGACAACAAACAACAGTGCTGTCAAAAATAGATTAAGTTTGATTGACGGACTGTCAGTGCTTGTCCTTGTTCGCAAGTAACAAGCAGTTGATGACCAGCAATCATTGATTATTTACTGAACGCGAAAGTTATATTCAGCAGAAGAATGGATCTTACAGCGGCGTAACATAAACGAGAAATCCAACTGGCAGATGCAAAAATTAACAGGTTGCCAAAAGCACAGCCTTGCCGCTTCAAACGACCGTGTCATCTCTCCACGCCCAAATGACTTTCACGAGGTCACTTGAGACGGCTTGAAATATGTTAGAATCCTAGGAGATGCCTTACGCGCGTGGTGTCTGTTACCGTTGTGTTTTAGCGCGGCCATTCGACCCCCGAAAACAAAGACTAAAGCGACAAATGTTTGTCCACCGCCCAGAGTTGCGCTTTGAAGCAAGTGTTGCACTATGCTGTACCACGGCGTCGCCATCGCTACGTGTTTATTGTAGTCACGCGGCGACTCATGACAAACAGCTGACGAGGGTAAACCGCGGCGCTACAAATGAGTTCGCGGAAAACAATATGCACACAGAAACCCTGTTCCGACATAAGGAGCAAACCAAATTTCATAATGGTAATTTAAAAACGCATCATTGGCGTGATGACGCATTGCCATGGTAGCAAGGGTTCTTGAAACAGAGTGACTCCAATTCGAGGGCCGCGCTTAGGTTGTGAATCCAGCACAAAATTACTGAGGCACTGGAAATATCTTGCTGCAACAAATGAATAAATGCGATTTCACTGGGAATTCGGGCGCCGAAACAGCGTCACAATCCTCCGAATTTTACAATAGAGCCTCTTACAAAGATACACAGTGCGGTTTAAAGACCCCACAAACTAATACATCACACAAAAACGACGAAGGAATGCCTCTGAAACTGGATCGCGTCATATTTCCGTGAAACGCGACACTCCCAGCGTTTGATGGCCTGCGGCTACGCTACCACCACAATACCCTCGAAAGCTTAATTATCAACAGGAGAGAAGGTAATCACGACCTTAGACGATCGCCAGATCCCCACAGGCTATTGTGTCGCACCCGTGATTTCAATGTTCTGCAATGACGCACACCCGACAAGCGGGTTTCTGGTTTTATCATAGGGCCCCTTCTATCCTAAAAAACTAATTAGAGAAAACAAACTAACCTTTTTAAATAGCCAATTGTTTCCAATACAATGTATCTTGCTTGCCAGGACTTCCACAGGTCCTGTATCAATAGACCGAGCAGTGTTTTATTCTATCAATAATTAATACGTTTTTTGTGCGAGTTCGTTAAATAATCAGCGAGAAACGAAGTTTCCACTTGTATGCAGCAAGCAGACCTACTAACTCGTTTGAACGGGGTTGATGGAGCAAAAAACTACAATTTATGCAGCTGCTGGCCGATGTATTTCGTTCCGACCTTCCATGTATTTTTCATTTCCAAAAGTATGAAGCCCCTTTTTAATGAAACTTCACGCGAAAGCAAGCAAGACATTTTTTTGATAAACACCGCCGGATTTCATTGTGTTTAAAACCACTGATATAAGAGACTCGTGATTGTAGCTGTTCTGCGACTGTTGATTGGCTTAAGTGGCGACCCCATGGAGTTGCAGCACCCCTTAAAAGTTTCTTTGATAACCAACCCAACCAGGACCATAACACACACTTTTCAAATAGGCTATCTATATTGTTGCATGTTTCTTTTCACCTTTAGGATCTCCCAAGCCCATATATTCCACATGGGGCAATAAAAAGGGTGCGTTTGGTCTTTATGTGACAATGCATTCAGGGATATCCAGAAACGTGACTTTAAAGAATTCGGGGGCAATCTAAATTACGTTGTCAAAGGGGAGGATCGTTGTCGGGGCCCGATCAGGTAAAAATTCAATGGCTGGTGTGTCCCAAATAGTTATTAGAAACTTAACTTCAGTTAATTCAATCTAATTTACTTGTTTAAGAAATCTTATCTATATACGCAAACACAATGGTTTATGTTTCTACTGTAAATTCGATTGTTCCGGTAAAATTTATTTTAATTTTCAACGTTACTTAAAACAAGCATTTTAAGTAAACGGAGGGCTTCAAGGAGCGGTCCTGGCATTGTTATTTTTAACTTCTTGTTAATTTGTAATAAAGAAGTCGCTTGATAATTTAGGGCTGCAATAACTCTTTTTTATTTTTTTTATATTGACGTTATTTTCCTTATGTGTTCTTAAACTTGTTGTCATCTCAGTTTTAATTTTCATTTTCGGTGTTGCCCAATAACGACAAAAATGTTTGATATTTGAGAACTTGTACGTCACCAAGTGTCAAAAAATGACAGCTGGGCGTGACGTCATTGTTACGTAAAAGAGCTGTTGTTTATGTCAGCACTTCAGCACACTATGAATGAGTGTACTATGATATCAGCACTCAGCAGCAAATGTTTCTAGAATAGGTTAGTGATATTGCTCAAAACTGCAGGTGATGCAATATCACGTTTATTTGCCCAGTTATGACCACACTGTGCATTGTTTAAGTACAGATTTGTGTTCTTGTTACAGATTGCCGCCATTGAATACGCTAAAGGATTGTATATAAAATGCGACGGATTGTGCTTGGAGGAGTGGTTATTGCAACGCCTATTTGCTCTCTGCAAATAAGAAAACTCAAGCTTATGGCTTCAAAACGGACACTGCAACTTGTATTTACCAAACAACTACTTCCAAAAAGACGAAAATTTGGGTCTGTTCCTTCAAAAACGCACTATGACATACTTGGAGTTAAAGGTGAGTCTACAGCCCAAGACATAAGAGCAGCATTTTATGAGAAATCCAAACAAGTTCATCCAGACATGCAATTTGGAAAGACGAATGTCAGCAACATTCAGGATTTTATTGACCTGAAGATGGCGTACGAGGTTTTAAGCAATGACACTACTAGAGCTCAGTATGACAATTATTTAGCCTCCATAGACAAACCCAAATATTCATTTGATGAATGGCGTGAACATTCAAAAACAAATTTTGTAAATACCACTGGAAAAGAAGATTACAATATGCAACACAGTTGGCATGATGGCCATGATATGCAGTGGAAGGACTTCACTATATGGGATATTTCATTGATTTTTGTGCTCGCCGGGATGGCAATATATGTTTACAGATCACAAAAGCAGCTAAATCATATTCACAACTTCCGGACTAAAATGCATGAACCCAAATATGACCAAAAAGCCTTACCCTACTATGTGGTGCCCGAATCTCAACTACAAGTGGATAAAAATGTTGCAGACGAAACCAAACTGGACATCCTTTCTGCAAATAGTGCTTTCGAGGAAATAGCAAAGACAGGGCAGGTGTCTGAAGAAACTTTGAATACAATTGCAAAGCACGGAAACCAACCTGTGAATAACTCAGACACAGAACCACTAGGCAATGTTCGTACTTGGTCATAGACGTTTAGGTTTTTTTGGTTATGTCACTGTGGTTTTTGTTGAAATATATGCAATGTTGTTGTGTAAAAACTTTAAATACAAGTTGAAGTATGATGTGCTACCAGCATCTATGGTTGTAGAAACGTAAAAGAAAACAACATAACAGCATGTGGACCTGGTTTATTTTGTTATATCTTCATAGCACAAACATCGCTGAAAAAATCAAATCAACTTTTAACACATAACAGTAAGCTTTCTATTTCAAGTGGCTGAACAACGTCTTTGCAACCTGCAATGAAAACAGAGCAATTTTCAAAAACATTAAAACACTGCACAAACGCGAGTCACTTACGCAATGATCTGAACAGTGAAGAAAATCAAAGAATTCTTGCGTGCAATGTTCTTCTGTTTTACTGCGACTTGATACTCTTTCTGTGCAAGCATTTAATTCCTCTTTGTAAGACCTGCAACCCTCAGAATTGTTGCATGATTCTTTTAACGTGTCATGTGGATCCTGAAAAACATTGCTTAATCACAATAAAGAAAAAAAATATAACATTAACTTTGAATGTGTAAATTATAAATGTCAAAAAT
Organism: Ascidia mentula; assembly: GCF_947561715.1. Taxonomy (NCBI): domain Eukaryota; kingdom Metazoa; phylum Chordata; class Ascidiacea; order Phlebobranchia; family Ascidiidae; genus Ascidia; species Ascidia mentula. The sequence goes on from NC_138566.1 coordinate 20,182,881, forward strand.
AAATAGAGAAAAGGTTACCACAAGTTCTTCCTCATCTTCTTCATCATCATCGTCATCATCATCTTCATTTTCCTCTTCTTCCTGTGAACAACACAAAACAGGTTTTATTGCAATGTTTTTCCCATGTCAAGAACGCTCAAATACGGTATAAAAAGATAAAACAACTTTATGTTGTTGACAAAGATGATCCCAGAATGCAAACAATTTGTGTGAAGAAATTAGTTAAATTTTGTACCCTGGAGTTTAGTCGATTTTGAAACATATCGCATTGTACTTTAAAGCATAAAAGCTTTGCAAAATGTACACAACTTTAACAAACAAGTAACTGCGTTTACATCAATTTGGCTTGTAACGCAAACCTCTTTAAAACAATGACTGAAATATTCGCGCTCGCAACCTATGGTAAAGTACAACAACCACCCATAATTTACATCACCTCTGGATCCTCTCCCAACATTGCATTTCTTTCCTCCAAAGTCATGATTCCAACGAAAACAAACGAAGGTTCCAAGGATTAGTGGTCCACCGGTTTACAGAATGTCACGCACGCACCAAGTCAAGTCGTTTTTTCAAGGTGGTTTCGCCGGTTATTTAACAGTACCCATACCCGAACCATTCTTGTGAAATTCGTTTAGTCATGTATATTTTAAAAGTATAATAATTGGAAAAAAATAACATCGCACAGGATTTATTTGACATGACATGTTTCAAGACATGTGTTATCGGTAAGTTGTAATAAAAAAACCCAGCAGATAATACCAAAAAATAAGAAGTAAACAATTTATACCAAATGTTGGGCAAGACCATTGCAAGAGATGTAATGTTTCAAAAAAAAAGGTGTTTAATTTGTCCTATTCCAAAGACACAGACTTATGATAACTCACTTGTATCGTATTGCAACGGTTACGTCATAGTGTTTTCACACTACGATTTCGATTGCACTACCAATGTATGTGAAATCAAAACAAACGCAATTGTGTCGTTTTTGCGCTGGCGCATTTGTGCTGTAATCCAATAAAAAGTGTGTGTAGTTTGTTTGGGATGATACACAACCTGCCATTACCAACCATGGAGGAGACAGATGCAGAGATTGATTCAACTTTTTCAAATACTGACGGGGAAGTTTCCGAGGAGTTACCCCGGCGTTGTAGCACTTGCAAACAGGTTAGGGTGTTATGTTTGTCGGGAAAAAATGGTTAAGTTTTACTAATGTATATGTTTTTGTGCAGGTGTCAAGTATTCAATACAAACGAAACATGGAAACGCTAAAACAAAAGATACTCTTTACAGAGTAAGTTCAGTTGTTGACCCATTTGTTAGGTAGAACTCGGTTAATCCGGATTTAATTTGTCCAGACGTTAGTTATTAGGATATCAGTGAAGATTAACTCATGTTTATTTTGCAAAAAAAGCCACTGCGTAAGAACATTATACAAAGAAATAAAATGGCATGGGCACTGATAAAACCCTAAACATTATCGAGTCAGGCGCCCATGTGAAGGTGATATGTTGGAGATCTACAATCGGTAAAGATATATCAGAAGTTTCTAACATTTAGCATTAATTAACATAAAAGCATTCTGCGCCGAATTGACTGTTATGTCATATAAGGTGCAATAATAATGATTGGTCAATCGATTTTACGAAATTTGGTGGAGAACATAACAGGTATGCAAGAAACTACAAGTAATTGTTATGAATAAACATATATAACAGGAAAATATTTTGGTATATGATTGCAATGTTAAAGTAGAAATTTTTTGGATAAACTGAGTCCCCAATAACTGAGTTTGAATGCAGTTTGAACTTATGCCATATATCCTGCAGTAACCTGATCGCCATGTACACCCAAAGCAAATCTCAAAAGAATGAGTTGGTACATGAGATAAAAGTTCTTGAACAGAAATGCAAAGACAAAGACGAAGAAAATAAACTAATTCAAAAACAGCTAAAGGTGAATTACAAAGTTGTAAGAAGCTGTATTATTGATGACATTATATTTTCAGTCTTTGCTTAACAATGATGACCCAAGTGAGATAGAAATGCTGAAAGCAAAAGTTTTGGACCTAGAGACAATTGTTGACAACCTCAATGACCAACTAAAAAGCATGGATGTAAGTAAAGCAACCCACTTAAAGTATGATAGAATGTACTAATTTTTTGTTGTACATTGATAGATGACTTGCAAAATGTATGAGGACAAAATACATGAAATGAAAGAAGCTGATGCCACTAAAGAATCTGAAAGGAAGAGCTTTCATCATGAGCGGGAGCAGTAAGTCACTGATTTTATTGTTAGTGTTAAATAAAGGAGGTATATATGTACATATTGTTTCAATTACTGCAAGAATATTAACAGAATAATTAAGCAGAAATAAGCATATGCAAAATGAAAACACAAATGTTTGATGAGCAATAAACCTAATTGGTTGATAATTTGGTAAAAGCGTTTGTAGACTGCTAAAAAACTGTTTTCAAATGTTGCCCGCAACAACTTAATGGTTGGGCAGGCCTAATTTATAATTTTTTAAATAAAGGTTATCAAAGGAAATCAAATCATTGAACAAAACAATTCGTGCCCTGGAAAGAGAAAACCTCAATTTGAAGAAAAAGAATGAATCAGTTCATGAACGACTTCGTAGGAGAAGATCGAGTAGAAGTAAAATTAAAATACAACATTCAAAACTAATCAACAATTTAAAATTTGTGCTTGATTCAGGTTCTCAGGCAACTGATTCGGAGGCGAACATGTCCTTTCTTTCAGAGGATGCCACAAAAACAGAGAATGATGATATTGCTGAAAAACCTTTTAAATCTCCACTACCTGATAAGAAGAAAAGGTTGAAGAGGAAACGACGAATATCTGAAGTTGCTGAACCCAGTGATGATGATCCAGGTAACTTTTTAAAAAAATGATAAAAACGAAACATGCGACAACAATATCTTCTTTGTTATGAAGACACTGCTGTTGCCCACATAAGCAAAGTAAATGATGCAGAAGATATTATGTCTCCAATCATGGAAACGGAAGAAAACCAAGTAATCCATGTGATCTTGTTTTCTGTATATTTTCTAGAATTTAGTCTAACATTACTTTATTTGTGTTTATTGCAGATTTCATCCGAAACTGCCCCAGACAGAAGAGGAGAATTTTCTGCCAGTGACCAGCTTTCTGCAAGCACCCCTAAACTAGTTTTATCTAGCTCGATGAAAGACCACATGAGAGAAATGAAAGCTAAGGTACAAATATATGTATTATCATTGCAAGCCAATTTCAATATAGTACCAAGTATAAGCAGAATTTTAAACTTATGACCTAATTTTTTCTTCAAAGAGAGCCTTCAGAATATTTGCACATCGCCCAACTTCAAACCAGTTCAAAGAAATGAAGTTATTAGTGGAACACATTCAGTCGGATATAACATTGGTTGAGGGTGAAATCCATGCTTTTTGTGAAAAGCAAGTATTGATTGGCCATGAAGCACATGTTGCAAGAAAAATTATCAAACATTATGGGGTAAGTGTATTCTCCATTCCAATTTGTTGAGAACTTACAAAGGAATAATTTGTATGGTTATATTAATCTGCTTGGATTTACATTTTACTTGCTCTTTTCATGTCACAAATGCAGTTCCTGACAACTGCTATGTAAGTTTTTGTAGAAACTCGAACATATACTTAATGCTAAACAATTTTTTTTGACGAAGTGGAACTTTGTCAACTTATCTGTTGATATAACTTCTTCATCCTGCTTCGATTGTTATTTTAATTTTCTTCTCCATGCATGTAGGAGTTATATTGATTATATTGATCATTTCAAACAAAAATCATAATTTTAGGAGCAACTTGAAAACACTGTCGTTGAGAAACTAAAAGGTCTGACAAATCAAAGAGAAGCTTCATCGACTGGAGAAACTGACAATGAAAGTAGCTTTGAACAAAGAAAAAATAAAAATACTGAAAAAGAAAAACTTACTTCGAGTAATGGTCTTGAAAATACCAAAGCTTGTGTCCTATCTACTTCACAACCAACCTTCACTCATACTGTTGAAAACACAGCTATTGAATCAATTTCTGTTATGGATATTGGCATATCTGATCAAAAACCCGAATTAGTGGAACACATTCTCACTAAGAAACAAGAAAATTTATTGGAGAACTTTGTTGGAGCAACAACTGAAAATAAACACATACGTAACACTGAAGAATCCAATTCCATTCAACAGCTAGTGAGATCTACAAGAGTCAACAGCAAAGATACTGGGGAACCATCTGGAATGTTTTCATCGGATGATGAAATTACAAGTGAACATTTTTCTCCACCTTGTGATCATGTGACAAAAACTACCAAAGTAAAAACAAGCGAGTTTCGTCGGGTTAGAACTCGTTCCATGAGTAAATCAATCAGTGAGGGGTCAGATTCCGGGCTGTCACTGGAGAAAATTGCCTCCCAGGCTGAGATTCTTCTCTCCCCATTGCAAGATTTCACCGGTGCTGTTTCCAGTTCGGAGGAAGAAAAACCAGCACCTGATAATGATGGTGTGGCAACAATAAGTGTTCGCAGAGAAAAGCGAAAAAAAAGCAACACACCACAGGTTAAAAGTGTGGACAGTTTTAATACAAAGTTGAAGAAACCTGAGAGATCGACACAACAGAAAAACAGGTTAATGAAAAGGACTAAACCCAACTTGCGAGACATCAGTGATGTCGGAAGTGAGATTAGCCCCACTAAAAAGAAGGTTGCACGATTGGAATCTGAGAAACATGTTGCCATAATTAAGTCAAACACTGAAAAACAAGTTTTAGATGACAAAACTTCACAGAACTCAAACAGCAGGGGATCTTCAACGAGTGGTACACTGCTGCAGAAAGTAAAAATACAAAGTAAGGACAAGACATTCAAGGGAAGACATCCAATGCTCAGCTCAATGCACTCACTGCCATTTAAAGTTGGTTCTGACAGTCCAAGGACAGTTTCACCCAAATACAATGACTTCAACTTTCTGCCAGTCCTGTCACAAGACATTGAAGAATCAGATAGTGAGAGCAACGACAGTGAATCAGACATTTCAGTTTCTGTTCATCAACTTGATGCTATTTTTGCTGACATGATTCCAATGCCCCTTTCTCCATTAAAAGATGAGCCTTGCTCCTCCAAGTCTGTTGCATCAGAGCACAGTTTTGATCCAGAAGATTCTGTCAACAAAGTTTCAGGTAGTGATGCAAGCTCTGATGAAGATGACGGGAGATCTTCAATATCACCAAGTGCAAATCTTTGTACTGCAATTGTTTTTGACAAAGAGCGAAAAGGTAAGTTAAAGAAAACAACAAGCACTCCAGAAAAGTCCAAGACTCTGCAGAGAATATCAAATATTCGTGAGACACCCAGGCGCTTTAGCTGTGAAGCTCCAAGAGCAGCCTGTTCTGTACCATTAGTGAAACCAGTGGCAAAGACCAAGTCATATGATCCCTCGTTGCTTGTAGGATCGGATGCGTTGAAAAGTTTCTCCACTCAACATGAAAATAAAACTGTACCAAGTACACAGGATGGGAAAGAAGTCAATCAAACTCTTTCCCACAACTCTTCAGGCCCATTCAAAGTTGTGTCACAAAACACTGTGGCAGATGCAGAACAATCCACAATTTTCTTGGCAAGCACATCCACAGATGAAAACAATGACAAAACGGAAACTCCATTGGAAGTAAACAATTTGGGAAAAACTGCAGTTGCTGAGGGTAGTTTATTAAATGCTGACAGAAAACCAATTGTAATAGCTAAAGCCAACATCACCATACCTGTTCGAAATAGAATCATGTTTAAACCACTTGCAGTTACATTGTCGAAGCAAAAACAAACTGCAAAAAACACCAATTCTTCGGATGTTCAACCAAACAAAGCTGGCGATAGTTTGTCCATTGAAGATGCACTCAATGAAATAGAAAATGATAAAAAAGTCCACACAGACATTGTAATTGCATCAGCTGAACCTGATCAAAACAAAACAAGAAAAAAAAATAAACCTTTTAACCAAAACTTCGAACATGTATTTCAAACAAAGCACCATGAAACATTGGAATCGATACTGGATTCTGTTCAAGATGTAGCAGATGCTGATGCAGTCTCTGGTTTCTTCAAACCAGTTAGCAGCCTGAAGGTATTTTTGTTCATATTCAATTTTAGTTAATTTTTCAGTTTGTCCATCATGTTGCAGGTGCTTTCCTGGATAAGTGGTCTGCTGACACATACAAGAAGACATTCCACAAATGAAGGTGTGGAAAAATACCTTAATTCCAGAACAAGTTACGGAGACCCAAGTTTAGAAACAATTCTTCATCCCAATGAGTTTTTGTTTGTTAAACTTTTGGCTGCAGTAGATGAAATCAGGTCAACCAACTCCGCAGGGTTTTTAAAAACTACAGTTGTTCCGACGTTGCTTAAAACCCTTTGCAGGTTCGGCAAATTTAAATGTCTTTCTTGTAAATTTTCTATGTAGCCTAACCATTTGTTATTGAAATCCAGATATGGCTTTGGGTTTGATGCTAAACAAGAGTCTCTCCAAGAAACCCAGTCTTACCTTGTGCTATCAAGAGTTTTTGAGAATGGAGCATTCTCTCATTACGACACAAATTCCTTGACCAGAATTTATGCTGCCATTTGTCGTTGCTGTGGAAATGCAAAAGCAATGATCGACTTATCCAAGTATGTGTTGCTATGCAAGTCTCCTTTGGTGCGTGCAAGGATCATTTTGGAACTTTTTTCTTGCTGGCCAACTGTACTTACACAACTGTACCCAGCAACAGGAAGAATAAGTATGTGTTGATATATGCAGCTTTTTGCTCTTGCAATGAACCTGACTTTTGTGCGTTGTTTTTTATTCAAACAGTTGTTGTGATGTTGAACAGCAGATTAAGGCCTAATCTTAGAAATCAAAGAATGGCAATTCCTGTAAGTTGTTTGTATCAATATTATTGATTACACTGATCTAACCAGAATTACTGATACATGATATTTAGATCACGAATTTCACAGCACTATTGTATTGGAATGCTGAACCTAAAGTGCTCAACTGGAAACCCAGTCAGCGTGTAAATCCATCTGTCGAAGCCAAGTGGAAAACTACTGCTCTCAAAAAGTGTATAGAAAACATGAAAAATGCACAGGTTGTTCCCCATATTGAACTTGAAAAACCTGTCTACCGCTTAGCAGTTGAAAATCACGATGACATTTATCAGGCATTGGAGATGTTTTGCTTGATGGAAGGCATCAATGTTGTTGCTGCTGAGGTAACTTACATATTGGTTCTTTGTCTCCCAAGTTAAATTTCTTGTGAAAGGTCAAAGTAGCCAAAAACATTCCTGCTGAATTTATTTTTTTTTTGCTTCATAAAAGATTGATAAGAAAAACAACAACATTGTTGGTTGTAAGTTAACTTATATGTAAACAAGCATATTATGGACTTTTTGTGCAGAAATGTAATGTACTTTGTATGCACACAGCTTATCGACACTGAATTTTGGCCTCTTCTCAATAATTGGTCTCAACATTACACACTATCTCAACAAAACATACCAACAGACAGAAAAGGTTTGCTTGTTTAATAAAAATTAAATTAAAAATAGCTCTGAACAAAGTTTAACAACCACCTATCTTTATACGTCTTATAGTTTCTGACGAATGCGTGGTTGCTGTGCTGAAAGCACTAGCCATCTGTCTGCTAGCTCTACTGTCTAAGCAAAAGAAATACCATCCCACGCAAGGTCTACACTGTCAGGCTCTTACCTACTTTGAAACCATATGTTCCATGGTTCAAATCTTCAAAAATGATCCTGCAGGTAGGGATATATAGCTATGAATGCCTCTTTGTTAAATTCAGTGCAATTGAAATAATGGTGTTTCATCTCATAATACCTATTTCTGTATTGCGTTTACGCATAATTCTGTATTGAACTCACACTGAACCTGAAGTACTTCCAAGCATTTGATTGTAGTGGCAACAAAAAATATGCTTTCATTACTTTATAACAGATCACGCCATGTGGATTTGTTTTTATGGAGGTTTTGGGCACATACTCCAGCAGTTACTTCATTTAACGAGTTCTGTTTTTTGTAGCTCCAGTGATGGTGCAGTGCGCCGCTGTGGCGACCCTTCTTACCCTGTCGCTATGCAAACCATGTGTCGCATACGACGCCGTGCAATCTTGGTTGATCGCAACCTCCGACTTCGACGACTCGTCGTGCAAAACCTCCTCTTCAAAACAATCAAGAAGACACAGACACGAACCGCTCTTGTCCGCGTTTTATCACGGAAGCAACCTCAGGAAAAACGTGTCGTGGCTTGAACGCGAGCACAACAAACTTGCCGAAAATAAGTCTGGTCGAAGCATCACCCACTTATTATGGGGATAAACTGCCACTGGAATGAAGTTTTTTTTTCTATTTCGGTTTAAGAATGTTTTTGTGTTCCACTTCCCAAAAAAACAGTTTTCTGTTACTGCACTGTGACACATTTGTTTTGTTTTCTGTCCGTCTTGCACTGCCCACTACGATAACAAGTCGTAACCTTATTTCAATTAAACTGTCGAATGATTATATATCGTTGTAGCATGGAATTTGTAGGTTCATATACTTTAAGGTTGTATCGGATCTGAGTTGTTTGCGGAATGTAATGAAGGCACCATTTGTAATTTCGTAAAAGACGAGACAATCGCAACTTTACAGGTAATAGTTGTATGGGAGTTGAAGAACCGTATTTGCGTTTCGGTTGGACAGAGTTGTGCACAAACAACCATTGGAATGCCCCCCTTTTGATAATACAAGAAAATCTACGAGATCGCAATTGACAACACTTTTGCCGTTTTACGAGGCAGCAGCATGATTTTTTTCACACTTTTAATTCATGAACAAGGGATTAGTTACCTGCAGCGCCGAGAATTTTCACGGTACGCATTGCCCGTGTATTCCTCACTCCAAGGTTTGGAAACGGGAGTTCAATCATCCAAATTCACCAGCGATTTATGACCTTATTTTGTTTCCAACACTTTAGCAAACTGCCTATTTTTAAACAGTTGTAAACAAGTGGCCTACTCTTGTGGGTTTCACTTCAAAGTTTGTTTTTAAGTATCGGAAATAAATAATAATATCATAAATTTTGTACGGATAAAAATCCTAGAATTCAGTTACCAATGCCATCCCTTACCACATCAACTAACACTTCGGTTATTTTGTATCATCTCTTTCAACAATACACAATATGAACATCTGTAAAAGGCGTAGAATGAACGCGCGAAAAGAATCAAATATGGCCCGTTTACACAAGCACCAGCCTATGAGGCTGCCAGCATAACAAAAAATAACACACAACACTCATTGCGAAAAGCCTTATTTTCTTTACAACAAAGGGCAGGGGGCGACGGGTCTGCCTGCACATGATTGGTCAACAGATGCGGTTTATGACATTAAAAAAGGGCAACTAAAACATTTTTAAAACGGGACCAAGGACAGGACAGAAGCGAAAATAAAAGACATACTTATTGCATGTTATAATAAACAACGGTTATCCGCACTCAAAAACTACAAATCCTCGTCCTCTTCGGGAGCGCTGCTGGGATTTGGAGGGTCAACGCTGCCCTCATCCAACATCGGTTGCTTGGTTTTGGTCAGACCACTTAAATAGGAATCTGAAAATATAGGACCGGGCGCTCTTTCTGCATCGCCAACGTCAGATTCCACTGATTTTGCAACGGGTTTATCGTCATCAACTACGTCACTCACAGAAGGTTCTTGTTCAGCACTTTCATCACATACCAACTTTTCCGGTGATCCAGGGGGCGATTCTTTTAATGGCGGGGTTGAAGATTTATGCTCGTTTTCATTACCTTCTTCAGATGGTATGACTTCTTCCTGTCCTGATGACTTACTTTCATTTTCATCGGTTATGACTGGTTCGCAAACTGCATCTGGTTCAATGGATTGCGTTTCATTTGATGTTTGTTTAGGACTAGCTACCTGCCCGTCGTCTTCCTCCACAATCATCTTTTCATCAACTTTCTCTTCCTCTTGAACAACTGTATCACTTTGTACGGTCTCCACAACTTTATTATCATCTTCTTTCGTATCTTCATTCACTACACCAGTGTCATCCTCCTTATCCTCTTCCAGTTCCATGTTTTCAGTTTCTTCCTCTTCTGACATAGGAAGATTTTCATCTTCTGTTTCAATTTTTTCCTCCGCTATTTCATTCGTATCTTGACTAGTTGTGGGTGAAGTACAAAGGTCTTGGGTTTCTTTTTCTTTATTTGCAGGAGATACATCTGTTCCAGGCATAGGTTCTGAGCACAGAGGAGATCTAGGAGGTTCCTGCTCTATATCAGGAGTCCCAATATCTTCTTGCTGTGGTTCCAGTTGTTTTGATCCACAAACTTCAGTTTTGCTACTCTCTTCTAATTGCTGCCGAGCTTTCATCAATCTTTCCCCAATTGCGCTTATTGCATCACCAGAATGTTGACCTTTTACAGCTTCCTTTACTGTTTTTTCTTCAGTCTCCTCTGGTTCATTGCCTGCTTTTTTAACAAGATCCTCACCCTGGTCAGGACTGTTTTTTATATTTGCAATTTCCATTTCGGGTTCTTTATCCTTGGCCTCAATATTTTCCTTTTTGAGGACCTTCGAAAAAATGTCATCTAACAACTTGGATGGTACTACAGTAGTGCCAGTGCCATGAACATTTGAAGAACTGCTGGTTTGTGTTTTCACCGGAAGGGGCTTTGGTTTTATATCACTTGCCAAGGTTGAAATTATGCTTGCTGCAGTTACCACTTTTTCTATGGTTGGTTTGGCTGCAGCTGTTAAAGTTTCCTCAGTTAATTTCGGTGGTTCGGGAGCTAAATCATCCAGCTTGCCCTTTATTTTGTCCTCTGAAATTTCAAGAACAGGCGATACAGGCTCTTTCATAATATCTGGGGATGTTTTTTCTTCCTGTATCTCTTCATCCTCTTTGTGCAAGCTCTCATCAATCACCATCATCTCTGTATCACTCTCATCTTCCTCCTCTGCATCAACAATCTCTTTTTCTTCCTCAACAACTGGTTTTGGTACAACCTCTTTTTCAGGAGCCAAATCGGTCGGAGAAGTAGGAGTGTCAGCGGGGATATCAGTTTCACTTGTTTTGGGTATGAGACTATTTTGACCAGCGGTTGCCCCACTGCTTCCAGCTGCTGCACCAGCTTGTGAGCAGGTTGCCATGTGCTTGGGCCAGTGGAGTTGTTGGCAGGGATAATCACAGTAGCTTGTGTTCCAACAGCAATAGAATATTGCCTCCTTGCCGCAATTGGCACACCATTGCTTTTGCTTTGTTTCTTCAATGGCTTTTGCCTTCTCTGCTTGTGATTTGCGCTTAGCTTCTTCCAGCAAGTGCAATTTTTCGTTTTCAATGCTTTGCCGAATTTCAGCTATTGTTAAGTCTGCAAATAATATTTTATTATTGCCAAGGGAATAACAACAAATAAATAAACAAGTTTTGAATTGAATAATATAGTAAATATTTTTATTTCTGGCAATAAAAGATCTTGTCAGAGGTGAAGTTTATCATGTACATTTAAAACTATAACACAGCAATTTATTCTCCTCCAAATTTCAACAATTTGATATTTTTAACATAAAATACCATGGTTATGTTGTAGCTCAGCGATCTCCTGTTGGTGCATCCACTTTAAACGATCAAGTTCCAACTGTAGTTGGTGAACTTGGTGAGTGACTTCAGTGTCTTTTGCTGTGGATGCTGCATCTTTTGGATGGCTTTCGAAAACTGACATCATGTCTTCATACATTTCGACAAGCACTTGTCGCACACCAATCATTACTCTAGAAAACATTCCCATGTATTTTTTCTGTGGCGACCCCATGAATTTATTATTGTCATAAAAAATGAACAATTAACCACTTGAAACTTACTTTTCATTATACTTGTCAATTTTCTGAAGTGGAAAGCTTCCATTGGATGAAGGAACTTTGTCAACGGATTCAGTGTTACTTCTGGTAGTCACAGTGTTGGCTTTGACAGGCTCTGGATGAAATTTTTGAAATTTGACTTCAAGGCAAGTGACAATAACAAAGCAATCAGTACCTTCACTTTGCCGTGTCACAGGTTTGTGTTTTGGTATCGTGAAAGATGATAATCTCTTGCTAGAATCTTGATAAGTAGGTGGGTCTTTAATTTTGTCCTACAGAGAAAGAATTTTGTTTTGCCAACAAAATATAAAAGGTAAATCAAGGCAGAAAGCTTCACGCCTACCCCAGATAGCCTGTCTGAACTTTTCTGTTTGTCAGAGGTATGGACTGTTTTGCGACTCATTACTTTTTGGGAGAGAATTTTTGCAGCTGATTTTAGGTTTGTTCTGTCTGTTGTTGATAAAAGATTTGAAAAAAAACAATTAAAATTGGGCATAGTAGCTACGGAGAACACAATAATTACCTTCAGGGGGTTTGGTTTTGGGAATTTCTGTCATCATGATTTTTTTTCTGACGATGCCCTAAAAAAAGCACATAGTTTAGTTTTATGTTAATTTGTTTGAATGTTGAAATAGGTGGCAGCAAACCTCTGGATTTAAAGGTTTTTTTATTCCAACCACTGAACCATCCTTCTTTGCTTTTATTTGGTAATCAGGGTTTTTCTTTGATTTGTCACTAAAACGAAAATATGTCAGTGTAGTTCATGACAATATTTTTACTTTGCCAATACAATTGTTTTTTAACTTTTTCTCAGCAGCAAACCTGAAGTGCATTGCAAAACTTGTTAATTGACAGGAAGATTTCAGATTTATTTGCCAAATTTATTCTTATTGTTATTAAGACTTTCTAATAAATACCTAGTATATATAAGCAGTATCTAAACATTTACCCAATGTGCTTTCCTTGATCACCAGGAATCTTCTTTTTCTCTTTTCCCAGTGACTTTCCATCCTTTATGCTGGAGGAGTCAGATGGCTTTGACATCCCTTCAACTTTCCGTGCCTTTGCAATTGCTCCTGAAACATCCTCTGTCATTTTGCGCTTGATACTTGCAATGCCAACGGTCGGCCGGGCAGGTGTTTCGGTGATTTTTCCAGGCTCTTTGTTGAGAAGTATGGACTTTGGTTTTGCACTCTTTTCCGCTTCAGACTTTTTGGACTTGACGACAACTTTCTGTGAAGCTCCCTTTTCATCCTAACACACATCAGAATGTACATAAATTTAAAACTTGAAACCATTTCATTGAAGATTGGGTTTCAACGTTCAGCGTACCCGTTTTTTTGCTTCTTCATCATCAGGAATATCCATAACAAGTTCTGAATCCGATTCATCACTATGATCTGCTGGAACAGAAAAAAAAAATCTTGTGTATGACCATTAAATATACTATGACCCTAAACACAAACCTTTCTTGCTGGATCTTGTTTCATTTTTGCTTGTTACATCAGCATTTTCACTTACTTTGTCATCAGCGCCTAAAAAGGGTCAGAAAGTCAGTAAAAATTTACATTTATTTACATTAGCTTTGTTTGCTTTAGTGACACGACCTTTCGTCATTGAGTTTGGTGTTGATTTGTTTGAGGAGAGGGCATCCTCATTACTTCCGTCAGATGATGAATCTGATTCATCTGAACTTGAATCATCGCTATTCTGCACAAAAGTACGTATTTGCATTATAAAAAAAAGGGTCCCAGGAGCCATCATGTCTACATAGTAATTTCACACTGAATAAACACCCAAGAGTGGATGTAAGTCTCTACAACATTTCATCATTTTAAACGCACAATGCATGGCCATCATGGAAAACACAAGGGTTTTTGCTCTAAACATATGAATTTTTTCTCATGAAATATTTAGAATGCCTGGCAACTTACAGTTATGGAATCACGTAGTGATGCAATTGTTTTCTGGAGGAAAGTTGCCTGTTTCTTTGACCCAAAAGACCCTTTTCCCTTTTGTCTTCCACCTGGATGTGCTCCACTTGTTGTTACGATCTTTGATTTTTTCTTCGATGGACTTGGTGAAGCAGTGCTTTCCAATGATTCTTTAAGGTCTATCAGAATGTGTTTTGTTAGGTTTGTGCCTAATGTATCAAAAACCTGTTTCGTTTGTTTACCTGAGCTTGCAATTTTTATGTTCAAAACGCTATCACCAGATGTCAATAGAGATGATTTGGATTCCTCTTCAATAGCCTCTTTTTTGACAATAATCTGTAAACACAATATACACTTGTAACATATATTAAAGCACAGTATATTTTCATATATTTGCCTTTCATTAAAGTAGCAAATGTTTTTTTTTAATTTTTATCTTAAATGATAGAAAAAATCATTTGAATCAAATTCTACTACGATTGCGCCTGGAACATACAAAAACCAAACAGCTTTTTCTTATTTACATGGACATCTGTTACATACATGCCTATACAACAGCTTTTGTGTTAAATATTTAATTACACTGTCATTTGGGTTGGTGGATGATGGAATCCCAGTAGACCGCCTGTACAAGTCCATGTGAGTGAGAGGCGTTCTTGGTGGAGCATATTCAAATGTTCCTATCTTTCTTGTCACATTGTCAATATAATGCTGTGCTTCTGCCATTGCGCTGTCCAGACCTCCTACAATCCAACCAACATGCTTGTTCTTAAATACCCCCCCATGTTAAACAGCATTTTTGGCATTCAAATCTTTACCTTTGGCACCAGGGCCTCTGCCTTTCTTCTTGTTTTTCACAGGAAAAGGCATTTCTTTTGACATAAGATAGCAACCAGATAGGGGAATCCAGGCTCGATCATGTTGGCCGAAAAACCTTGCATCCACCATGCCTTTGTCTATGCGCAGTGCCTGTATGGGATAAGATAGTAAAACATAAACCTAAAATGTAAAACACTAAACCAAGTTTTTACCTAGGGTGCATGTATCTTGGGGAAATAAAATTAAACTCAGTGTTGTCCCTATGTTTATTCACATTAACAATATTTTGTGATTTATTGTAAAACATAGATGTACATAGTTATTTAAATGCCAAACACCAGTGGTTCCCATACTATTGCCCATAGCCAAGTTAAGGTGCCATAATAAAGACATTTTCAATAGACACTAGCTCTAGTATCTTTTTGAACATGCAACAACAGATGGTAGTACTATAAAATAATAAGCTTTGTTTTGAAAGAATTTAGTATTTGTCGAGTTTCTTTATTTGCAAAATATTACTAAATGCCTGTTTCTCTGCTATATTTGCATCATGTAAAACTTTGAACACACAGTCATTAAAAATTTGTCTCAAAACTTTGCAGCATGTGGTGAGCCACAGACCGTTTTTCAACAAATACTTGGGTCATGGATTAAAATAGTTTGCAAATCATTACTAGACAAATATTCTTCAGTAAATGATATTACGTGAGAGAACCACTTACTTTTGCAGGCCAGTGAGGAAATCCCTGCAACTTGGCCCAAACAAGAAGGTGAGGTTCTTTACATGGCTCACAAAACCAATTCTCTCTTTTGCGACACGAGTTTAGATAACATTCAGGACACACCTCTATTTCACTCATCTGAACAAAATGTTTTTTGTGATACTGAGTGCTTAGGAATTAATATATTTTTTTTAATTATGAAAATTATAGCATTACTACGTTAGCTGATATATATACAGTATTTACTAGTACCTCATGTTGGCAAATTTTCACTATACTTTTGGCAATTTGTGTCAGTTTTGTCTGCAAGCCGTTGTAAATCACGCAGTTGTGAACAATCCACTTGACATCAGAGAGGAAGGCCTAATAATACCAATCATAGATTTAAAATCGCTAAAACACTGATAGTGATGCAACTAACCTCTGTACAGCCGTACTTGCGTTTCTTGACATTTTTCTCTAATGTATTCAAGTCCATTGGATGAAACACATAATCCAAGTAATCATTAAACTTTTTGGTGTCAACTGGTTCCAGAAAAGGTTCACACTAGATCAACAATTATGACCGATTGATGCAAATTACTTGACAGCAATAATAGATTGGAAAGTATTAAAATCAAATACATTGAAAAAAAGTTAACTAACTAGCAGTGTGTAAAACTGATTTAACTGTTATGTTTCAAAGAGGAACTTAACTGGATACAGAGCATTCAAAACAAAATGCATTAAATAAATAAATACCCCGGTTGTTTTCATTCGCTGCAATGCATATCTCAAGTGTAAGGCCAGTTGGTCAATACTGAGTTGTGACATTGCCCGCGACTGAGTTTCTTTGCACTCTGCCTCCATCACTTTCTCACATTCAGGACAGTACCAGTCCCCTTCAGGCTCCTTCACAAATATTTTGCAAAAAAAACAATTGTTATCAATGAAACAGATTGAAATGTCAACAATTCATATTACTAAAGCTGGTGTTGGGCAGTGTATGGTCAAACTATACTTGGAAATTAATAAAAAATTAGAAAAACTGCAAATTAATTGATGTTTGTTGTCAAATACAGTCAATACACACCTTCTGCATATGAAGACATTTGGCATGAAAGACTCTGGGGCAGAGCTCACAACACAAAACTTCTCCTTCTCGGTGACAGATCCAGCAGTAGAAATCATTTCGACCATCGTGCTACAACAAATATATTGAATTGAAACTTCACAAAACATATGCATCCGAAGCAGCAAAATACTTGTACATCATCTTTGATTGGAGGTGGAGGTCTTGCTTTCCTGGGCCTTCCTTGTGAACCGGGACTGGCAACATTTCCTGGGGAATGTGCTTTCGGGGATTTTGAAGACAAGGATGATTTCCTTGACCTTGATCCTGATGAATTCGAGCTTGGTGAAATTGATTTTACTGAGCCTTCGGACGGTGTTTTGGGCATAATCATTTCTATTTTGTCTTCTTTTGGAGGATGGTACATTGGTGTCTGTTGATGGATGACGGGTGGGACTTCTGGAGTGAGCTTGCTTACAATTGGATCCACAGCCACATGGATGTTGGTGTCGTTTCCTGATTCCATCTGAGTTGTCTCCATATTTGAAGGAAGTTGTGTAGCAGGAACTGCATAATTGAAAGCACCACCACTCTGTGCCATAGGTTCATTAGGCATCAGTGCACTTTCCATTGTTCCTGAAAGAGGATTTGTTCCAACTTCAGTTGCCATTGGTGAAGACACCGAAACATTGGCAATGCTAGGAAAAGTTGCATCAGAAACAGGGCCAATGCTCTGTTGCACAGTGCCCATAGTCATTTCCATTGGTGATTGGTGTTGATTTTGAGAGGGTGGTGATAAAGCAACATCTTGCATTGCATTGCTGGTTGGGATCTCCTCATCCATATCTCAGATATTATGAAACCTCTTTATAACTACAACTAACCCTGTCACTGTTTTACACAAAACACAACAAAACTTTTAGAATGGCAAACTGTCATTGTTCACCAATTTCGTCAGAAAAACAAAAAAATTTGGGATTTTTAGGCCAAAAACATTTCTGTGTACATCTTTATATTTGGTTGTAAAAGAGGGAAGGGCAAACATTTTCACATAAGGGACAAAAATTATTGAAGAATTGACAGATGGACAAAAAGGCTGTGATTTAGCGTTACAGACAGACCAAGAAAACTTGTAACAAAAGAACATTTAAATACACCATGAACAGTGTTTTTAGGCGCTACTAATCTATACGAACATCTGGCCATGTCTGTTATAAAACATGCACATTTATTTTAGCATCGTATTAGGATTCTTAGACCATGGTAAAGACCTGTAGTCACAATAAAATTTAGTGGATGGAGTGATTGTGAAACTACTTAGACTTGTTTTTATTTTTGGCTTCATGCTTTGTTTTGCTAAACCATGATACATTTTGGGATATTTTTTTCACTTTTTTGCTTTTGCTTTTAACATTCAGGCATGTAATTTGCTTGGCCTTAAGTAGTTTGTGCATGTGATCATGGTGTGCTGAGTTTTGGAATAAGTTTACTATTATTTGTGTTCAATCATCAGCTATGGAGTTTTAATGTTTTTTGTTCTGGTTTTGTTTGATTTTTACTGTTTTTTTATTTTAATAACTAATTTTTGCTTGTCACTCACAAAAACATTTAATATTTTAAATTCAAACGAACATATTATGTAGGTTACTATTATCACAATTCAAATAGCCTACATTTACACTTTTAACTACCAACAAATATCACCGCCATAGAGTACCGTTATTTACATTTAAAATTGGTGAATATAAATTATACCACATGCTATGCAAAATCATTATGACATATTTATGTGATTTGCAAACATTCATATGAAACATAATGAAAAACTTTTGCAAAGCAAGACCGAAAATGATAAAATCACTAATCAGGTTTCGTCGTCAAGGTTGAATAGTTTCTCGGCTCTCGTTTTCCAAGCAATGATGCGTGACATTAAAGTTTGCAAGTGTGTATGATCTTTGTGGTTACGCGTGTTGTTTGACCAGCAATTGTACTCGAATTTCTTGATTTTGTTGAGTTTTAATGCATCAACAATGTTTGGCAAGCCTTTCAGAGTAAAATCTAATGTGGCACTTCGAAGTTCCGACAGAAGACGGTTGATGGGACAAGTGAAACAACTGTACTCAAATGAGAAAAATGAAGATATGTTATTAAATTGTTTTTCGAGCAAAGCAGAAATCAACATATTGAAAGTGCAGATTCACAAGTAAGTGTAAACATGTAGTTTAATGTTATCATTTATTTTGGCTTATGATATTCACCATATCTAATATCCTATGCAGAATTATAGCTAAATATTACTTATGGTAGAGGTAGGGCAGGCTATCGCACATTTTTTGTAATTTAGATTTTTAGTACTGCTATGATTCTGGAAACACTCATTCATTTTTTGACGTATTTTTTACTTTGCATTTCAGGGGAAAAGTAGTTACTGTCTATGTGTTTGGAAAAGAGCCACTATTCTTTGAAATTGATAGCTGTTTTTTCCCCACTCTTGCTGCTATATGGACATTTAAAATTCAAATCCCACTTTTAACTACTCAACTGCCTGTAATATCTAAGTTGGCAAATGGAGCTGGTAATATTTATGGATCAATTTACAAATGCATATGAAAATAAACTTTTTTGTTGTCACAGACCTAATGCTACCTGGTGTAATTTTACCTACATCATCGGCGCACTGGACTCCATTTACTAAGGGTGACGTACTTGGTGTTAATACCACAGATAATGTGACATGTTTGTCTGTTGGAGTAGCGCTAATGTCTTCAGATGAAATGCTACTTTGTGAAGGTAATATTTTATAAATGTTTGCACATGTTTTCTTTGTGACTTTGCACATAGTTTTTAATCATGTAGATAAACATGGCAAAGCTGTCCAAATTATTCACAATTTTGGTGATCATTTATGGGCGCTTGGGGAAAAGCGGTCCCCTCCCATTGTGCAACCAAGTACTTTATGTTGTGATGATGAACTGCCAGATGATTGCAAGAATGAAAGTACCTCAAACACAGAAAGTTTAAACGTTGACCAAGAAGATAGTGAAAATAAACTCAATGAACCAATGCTCCAGATTGAAAAAGTGAAAATAGATCCTATGTCTAATGAAAGTAAAGAAATTGAAACAGCAGATAACCCACCACAAACAAATTTGGAAAAGTCAGATTTGGAAGTCATGGATGAACTGCTAGAATATTGTTTTTTGAATGCATTGAAAGCAAAATTGAAAGACAAAGAATTGCCAATACTGGCCAGCACCTTTTATAGGCAAGGTGGAAAACATACACATGCATTTGATTAGGTTTGGTTTATTTTGCCTTTGCTTGCGTAGAAATCATGTGTTGTCAAGTTGCCCAGATGGTAAATTCTTGGACATCAAAAAAACCACGTACAAGAAGTTTGGGAAGTATTTAAAGCATGTAACTGATGCTGGTTTGATCATGGTCAAGGAATTGTCAAAAGGCAATGACAACATTGTATCAGTAAATCGAACACATGACTTGTAAGTAAGTTTGAAATATAGTAGTGCTATATACCATTTAAATGTACAAATTTTAGGTATCGTTCATTTAAAATCATATCAACTATCCCATTGGAGGAAGCCACTGTACCCAATACCGAAAGTTACTGTGGTGTTGTAACTAATAAGGTGTATGAAGCTCCTGAAATTACAGTGGTATATGGAATTAGCCACACCACAAAAAACCTGTTCATGCAACTAGGAGTTAAGAAGGTAAAACCATGTTTAACGAGCTGCAACCTGAAGATAAATTTTGAGAATTTTATTATGCACAAAGCAGTGCCTCATGTCAAGCTTATTCAGGGAAGGATTTTAACCGCTTCTGAAATCAGGCAACTGATTACAACTTACGTGAAGGTGAACAATCTCGCGAAAGGAAAACTAGTAACATTGGATCCTATACTTCATGATGCAGTTTGCATGAAAGGAGAGGAGAACGTATTAGAAGTATCATGGGACTACTTGTTTAAAGGGTAGGTTGAGAAATAAGACGGATTGGTGCACAGTATTGGAATTTCACTGTCATGCTTGTGTTTGTAGACTTGTGTCCAAAATGCAATTAAATCACAAGATATCATTTAAAGGAATTGACCCAATAATAAAAAAGGGTGAGTCCCCAGCCATACAAATCACCACACAAGTTCGAACTGGGAACAAGAAGGTTCTTATTTTAATCTTCTCCTGTTTTTGTTTAAATTATTACCTGTTTTTAACAATCTTAATAAGGTGACACTTGTGAAAAATCTGGAGTCGTTTTACATTGACCCACAAGAGTTTGCAGACTTAATTCGTAAACAAGCACAAGCCAGTACCTCTCTTTCTACTATCCCTGGTTCAAATCCAAAAAATCCTTCTCAACAGGTATCGCACGTAACGTTGCTGTGTTTTGTGATATGCATTTTTAATGAAAGTTGGATGCAATTTAATTCTCCTGTCGCATAGTAAAAGTGTAGTAACACACTTCCCGCCATTCGGTTCTAACTTTGGGGCATGTTTTTAACAGCTGATGATACAAGGCAATCAAGTCAACTGCATAGAATCGATTTTGACAGGAGAACGTTACAAACTTTCATCTAAATATATAACTGGACTCGAAAATGCCCCGAAAAAGAAGGGCAAGGGAAAACGTTGATAAAAACAATAAAACCAATAAAATAATTTACGGATTTCAAGTGTTCATGTATTAGAAGCAAAACGAGAAACCGAGTCAACAAAAAGGTTTTTTTAAGTCGCTTTTTAAATAATTTATTCACACGATTCTTGCAACTAAAACATTAACTTAACAAACATCACAGTTAAAACAAAAAAGTGAATTACAGCAAAGACGCATCAGAGGATATGTAGTGTGGGTGTAATTTTAACAATATTATCGATACTTAAGCAGAAACGCCATCTGGTATTCTACGAGTTCTTGTATTATGTTGTATGGATCTCCAAGGAAATAACATTGTTCTCCATATGCCAAACGACCCGACTAAACATATAGCGTTTACAACGCAATTCACGTCCGAAAATAGCATTGCGGCCATTGTTAATTGGATATTAACAACATTTGCCTCGGTTACTCGTAAAACAACTGTAACGAAATCTGAAAAAAAGTTTACAGCAGCCAGAAGTAACGAACGTCGAACCAACGCCTTCACGCTGTCACTGGGTTCTGTTATCCGACTTTCTGCGTTATTTCCGAAAGCGATCTTTCGTTTTTTGTCTAACTTGTGCAGGGGATAGATGAACAACAGGAGTAAAGGTAGCTGTACCGCGGTGCAACCGACAAGCCACGAGACCGCTTCGTACTGTTGGTCAAGGGTCGTACCCCAAAACCAAATCATGACCAGCTGTGCAATAGCATTCACGGTGACTAAGAACAAGGATAGAGTGCTGCAACCCATGAGGAATTGATTTTTGTGTAGATAGCGCAGAGGAGAAGAATCAGTGTAAAACACGCGTTGGCGAACCCAGTAAAACGCGTATCCTGATACAATGAAACAGCCGTAGACGTACTTGTCCACCAAAACAATTGAGATTTTTTGCCTCGGTAAAAATATCGATGCTTGCTCCAGAGCAAAATGTGCCACACACATGAAGGCCGAGCAAACGCACATGACAAGCATGGCGACCTTATAACAACACACTGATCGGTCAACATGTCGTACGGTCCGAACTCTCATTTGTTTGAAGTTTCCTTGTGCTCGCTCAAGGGAATTGTCACTATTTGGTTGATTGTGCCCCGTGCTATTGGTGTGGATGTACGAATCTTGTACCTGGTCATGACACCGGCGTGTCACAACGTACCAAGTTAGCGCCAAAAAAACGTATAATGCAGTGATGAAAAGAAAAATGATGATAACGTATAAAATCCACTCCCTGACTGAAAAACTGTTTGTTTTCTCAAAGAGAGTTCCATTGGTGCTGTTTTCGCCCAGTTGTTCCATTTTACAGCAGCAATGTTGAGACTACTATTCCGACGGCATGTAAAAAGCTACCTAATAAAAGCAATAATAAACTTACTTACAAATACAATGATACTATAAACTGTAATTTCGTCATTTAACTTTAACTACCTGCACGTTACCAATAGCTTCACGCCGAACTGACAATGGATCTCCCTGCATGTTACAATCAACATCCATTTATGGACCAAAGAGTCATGTTACAATGTTAGTCTTTATTTGCTTTAAATAAATTTCAATAATTTTTTAGCTATTTCAAACATCCCAGTTTATACATCATGACAATATCCTGGAAATGTCATTTGAGTGCATATCCGTCTTAACTGCACATAAGCTGTACCAACAACATGGCAATTTTGTACTTCCTAAAATCGATTAGTCGCTAGCTGAGCAGGGGTAATGGATAAACATTGCAAAACCAAGCGCGTCTAACTTCAGTTTAAGTGCCCTACAGCATTACCGATCGCGCGCCTGATTACCTAGTCCTACAGGCTTCGATGCCGCTAATTAAAGACCTTGCGGCTATTTTCACCAATTGTCACTCATTTAACAGCATAAAGACTATATTGTCACCCACGCCTAAAGTTAGGACTTTTGACATCAAGCGAGTTGGTAAGATTTTAGTTTACACTTGTTGAACTAGTAAACTTCGATCTCCCTTCCTGTCAACAATGATACAGCAGAAGACATGTTGTCGCTTTCATAGTGCTAGCAGTTTACACTGCAGGCATAACGAAATGAATTTCGTCATCATCGTGTCATCAGATTACCGCCCAGTTCATTTGGTTTTCGGCCAACTCTGACACAAGGGCACGCTCGAATTTCTGACGCGCAATTTTATTAGCAAAATGGTCACGCAAATCGAAGCACGTGACACACACGTGGCCACTCATTGGCCGGCTTGTATTGGCGCCCAAAAGGAATCAGCCAAACAGGACGATGTACAAAACTTGATTTGGTCATCGGCCGTGGAAAAGAATACAACATACCATGAAAAACGCACAGGTATTCACAATTGCTTGAGTCCTTTCTTTTTTACTCGCAACTTTCCCAAGCTAGTTTAAAGCGGTTTGCAATCTCCGGATATTTGAATCGAACGGTGAACTTCTCAATCGTTGCCTCGCCCTCTGCGCAAAAGCAAAATGTGCTGGATCACAAAATCAGACGGTTGGTAATTATATCCCTCTTAACAGAAACTATTTTTTGAAGCCACATCAAACACCTCCACATGGATGGAAAGTGTAGGTGTACCGAAATCAATCTTTTTGACAAACTGTACATACCGGAGATGTCTTGAGCGACGTACATCCACGATTTCTCAGTGCTAGGTAGGAGTTTCATGCTGGAGTTGATCATGTGGTTTGCGCACACTTTCAATACCTGTAAAGATTGTATATATTCATAATTCATTCATGTTGACGAAATCAACAACAGGAAAGCTTTGGTTGGACAAGATATACCATGCAAGTCTAACGCAATTGAAAAAAAACAGAAAAAAAAAGGCCCACGAACACCATTGTTTGCTTTAAAACAAAGGGATTTCTGTCGTAAATGCCACCTATAATAATGTGATCTTCAAACGTTACTGGCACATAGGCCAGAAACCCGCGGCTCCGTATGCGACTCTTTTTAACCCCTTGTTCTGGCTCTGAGAGGTGGCAAGCTTATTTAGAAAAATCAATAACTTAAATAAAGAATTACCATTTACCGCTCTCGGTGTGCTTGGATGCACCAGTTTTATTGAGGTGCTAAAAACGTCTGGAGGGCTTGGTTTGTTTTGGGTGCAAAAGGACAAAAATGTTTACATGATTTTTGTGGTTTCGAGTATTTTTTGATGACTCTTTGTATGCTGAAGGTTATCATTACCTGTTCGCGTCTCATAACAATTCGATACGTGTTTCTGTCGACGTGGTGTAAGATCTTTATGTCTCCCAAGCCTCGCTCCTTCCATGAATTTGTTGGCTCATCAAACCGAAACAACTTGCATCGCTCTTGAAAGAGAACCTGAACAAAAAAAACTGGTCCTAATTTGCCCGGTTAAGGACTGCACGAATTTATACTTTTTACGGTGCATACAGCGGAACTGATTTGACCCGCCAGTTCGACATCCCTTGACCACAAACAGAGAGTTAGTGCCGAACAGATCAAAGATTTACCCAATGCATTTCGTTACACAACAGAGGTTACGATGGCCACGTTGGCACAACTCAAATGTGATTAATCTCACAACTTGATATTTAAAGCCACAACACACTTGAACACTCTCCAGAAATAAACGAGTAATCCAAACCAGAATACATGTTGGCCACTAGACAAAACTAATGCGGTGACGAAGTAACTCTTGTGCAAGTCACGGAATTTAAACACGAGATATGTTTTGTAACACCGAAAAAGGGAAATCCCCTGTGAGTTGCCGCCCTTTTTATATGTCTACGTCACGATGAGATTTTCTTCAAACCAGAGTTGCTTGACCGGGAAAATGGTTTAATCATGTGAATGATTTTTTTAAGGGTGAATGAAAAAGACAGGTGCGGGTTCAACAAAAAATAAACTTGATTTTACTGCGCATAATGTTTCATCTCCTATTTTACCCAACCAACATCAACATCAGCAGTTATGAGCGGGTTAAGTGATGGTGATGTCGAATAATTCGGTTGTCTCTGATTGTGACTTGAATCAATGTTGCAGGATAATAAAATGCAGCGTGCAACATTTATAAGACACTCCCACGAAAGTAAAAAGACAAGTGATTATGTACTTCTGGTAACATAATCATTATTGTGTCAAACAACCAACAAATCAAGAGCATTCAATTAATTTGAAAACCGACCTTTTCGTCTTCTTCTCCTGTCCTAACTTGTATTATTGGAGGTGGTTCAGCCATCGCTGGTTTAAATTCCGGGTCGTAAGCATCAGGATCTTGTTCCTTCTCCGTGTTGCTGAAAAGAACTTTGTCGGCCGCCGACACGTTGAACTAGAATTAAAAAAGTTGAGTCAGAGGTTTATGACGTATGATTCATTTTGCTTCAAAATATAAACGGCATTATTATTTGCAAACAGTCACAGTTTTTAAGTTAAGTGGGGTCTGCAAATCAAACGTATGTGACTAAATTGTATTTTTGCTCGAAACCTACTTTATGTTGCCCGTAGTTACAAGTGCAACCACACACAGACAATTTAACCAGGATAAACCGTTTCATATGCAGCAAGCTGTAATAGCATTAAAGCGGGGATGTAGATTAGTAAGTGATAACAAATAAATATGCAAAACGATTAAACGGGGAATAACCGACTTACAGCTGCATCTCTTCTGCTCCCAAACGACTGGTTGTTGGCGCTTGTTGCCATCGTCGCAAACGAAAAAGTTGAGGCGGCCGCGAAGTTTCCAAACAAGTTTCCGCCCTCGCCTATATTACTCGGTTCGCTGGGAACAGGATCCGCTTGTTCCACTGTAGCAGGTGATTCGATTCGAGGGCATTCCTCTGTGATTAAAATAAGGTTTTCTTATTCACAAGCAAAAC
The DNA here is from genome assembly GCF_947561715.1 of Ascidia mentula. NCBI lineage: Eukaryota > Metazoa > Chordata > Ascidiacea > Phlebobranchia > Ascidiidae > Ascidia > Ascidia mentula. The sequence continues at coordinate 20,208,842 of NC_138566.1, forward strand.
TAAATTGTTTCTTAAATTTGATCGTATGAAGTGATTTTTTCACTTACCTTCGGGTGGGGGAGTTTCGGGAGCAACGCACTCCCCGCTTTCGTCACGTGATTGATCTTTGGAAGGTGATTGGACGCTTTCTTCAAGTTGGGCTTGTGGGTCGTCACGGAGTCGGATGAAAGCGAGGATTCGATCCTCCTCGTCACTCTCAACATCTGCACAAAACAACTCTTTCTCATCCAATGCTCATATGTTATTATTCATAAAATAGAGATAAGACGAACTTGTTAGATCGGCGTTGTCCTCGTACATAAAAAACGTGGGTGGCAGAAGAAGCTCATTGGCTCGTTGAAGCTGTTCCTCTGTGGGCGTGGCCTCCCATACAAATATGACATCATCGTCATGGGTCGCAGCACTTGGAGTCAGCTGAATTTCTGGAAATTTTAGAAACACTAATTTGTTGGAAAACATCAGCTGACCTGCACATAGTGTGTTTAAACTGCATAATTTTACTTTACCACTTCGTTCACTGAAAATTTTACATCGGAATTCATTCACGTCGCGTTTAAAGATACCTTCGCTTGTTGGTTTTTGTGGATCTACTGTCGAGTTGTTGGTATTTGTCGAAAAGGCAAAAGGAGATTTGGAGGAGGTCGGTTTTTCAAACAAACTCGGTACAATAGAAGGTTTGGTTGATGCAGAGGAAACTTCCGACAGGGGTTTTGTACCAAACAGTGATTTAATCACTGACGGTTTTTCCGCCTAATTCAACACAAGGAAAGCTTGAGTTCTGCTACCTGGAAATCCTTTCACATTAATTTTATACCTGGACTGGAGCTTTTTCGGTTTGTTGGCTGCTAGGTGGCGCCGGAGTGCTGGTGCTTCCAAAGTTAAAAGATATTGAACTGAAGTTGAACTTCGACCCAAAGTCAGTTGTTGGTTTGTTGTTATCTTTCGCTGCAAAGTATGGCATCGTACACGGTTTGTTAATCAGTACCAATAGATTAGCGCAGAAATTCACAATATTTGTCACGAACTCCATGCAAAGAAAATTGAAACAGGGTTTTCCCGCTTCAAACTCACTTTATTCACTTCACGAACCACCTAATACGCCATGGGTGAATAAAAATCAAGTGGGATTACTTCTGTAAACCTCAACACGAAGTTGTAATTGTTAACACACAAAATGAGGTCAATCTTACCTGGATTTTCCCCGAACTTGAATCCCTTGCTCAAGTCCTTGTTCAGTGGACTGTCGATGTTTGCGAATGAAAAGATGGGGACGGACGGGAATGGTTTGACGGGAGATCGCTGTAGCGATTTGGGAGTGTCCCCGCCACCACCAGACACGACCGACTCGTCCTCGGGTGCTGTTGTGTCTGTTCCAAGTTTAGTACAATACATAACTTTACAAATCAGTATATGGCAGAAAACGGGGAAAACGGGCAAATTGTACCGAGAGTTATTGATCACAAGAGCCGTTAGCGATGTTTATATTTGATTTAAGCTTAAAAGCAATAACGCACAAAAAGCGCCATTACTTACAGGACTGCTCGATACTTCCTTGAAAGGAGTCCATGAGTTTTTCATCTTCGGCCGCCTTTTTCGCTTCACTCATGGCTTCCAAAAAGGTAGAGGCGATTTCAGGGGTTTTGAACTTGATGGCGAACTGCAGGAGCTTTGACAGAAAATAGTTAGAATAATAGTTTAGGTAAAACATACAAAAATAAATTGATTAACGAAAAATACCGCAAGCGAAAGGAATTTTTTGAAAGAAATCTTGACAATTGTACAAACGACAATGTAGTTAATGCATTAAAAAAATAAAACTAATTTTAAACTCAGTATCAATTAAGTGTTAAATACCTCCCCATTCGGCTTGTCTGTATCGGAAAAGTCGGTCGCTGTCCAAAGAAGAACTTTCGGGTCCTTGTTGGTGAATCCCATGTCTGACGTCACACGGTGGTTGAGGCAAAGTTTTAGAACCTGAACAGAAAACGTGCGTTTAAAGTTGTGTTTAAACACGTGACCACGATTCTTACCTGATCTCGCCGCATCACGAGACGAATTTTAAAGTTCTTCATATCCTGGAGTAATTTCACTTCGCCCAAACCACGTTCTTTCCATTCCTGCGTGTCGCGGTTGAATATGAAGAGTTTTGAGCGGCTTGCAAACAAAACCTGCACAGAATACGATGAAGATATGAAACCACGCAAGTGGTTCTCAGCCATTTTAAGTGTAAGAACCGAACGCGAAACCTCAAGCTGGTCAAGAGCCGCATAAATAAGTGCAGGTTATTTTAAAAGTCTTAAAGACAAAGCAATGATTTTCCGAGTAGTTTGTTTAGAACTTTTAGAAATAATGGCGGATATCCGCACTTTTGGAACAATCCAAACTTATTTTATTTCCAAAATGTGCCTTTTTACATTCAGTGAATGATGGAATGTAAGTCATGCAAACCTGTTCGTTTTCTTCTCCAGTTACAACTTCAACTTTATCAGGAAGCGGGATTCTAGGCTCAAAGTGAATTTCGACGTTTGAATCCTCACTGGGTCAACAAAAACCCAAAATAATAACTTGAATCACGTCACTTTGTTTGGTTTTGTTATGCAAGTTACCTAGCAACAGAACACTCGCTCACTCCTCTCGATTTCGGTTTCTCTGGACTCGAATTCATCTTAAATTGAAACTTTTTCAGCCCGATCGGTGCCACACTTTGAGATGCTACAAAACGGGGTTAATAAAATCTATGACTTATTATCATGCCTGCTTTTGCATGTATTATTTTAGGCGTTTGATTTGCAAGAGCTACAATCTTATATAAGTAATTAAGTGCTACATATGTGCAAAAAAGCCATAATATTGGAAAGCTGTAGACAGGGTGTGTACACGCACTGTTTCGACTTGTAAGGTCTCGTCAGTGCAGCTGTTGACAATGGCACTGTGCTAGCTTTTCAATAGCGGGCATACTAATTTTTACTGAGTATCAGAAGTGGAAATTAGTGTGCCCTCTAGTGGAAAAGCGAGCACAGTGCCACTGTCAACAGCTGCACTGATGAGACCTTAAAGGTCGAAACAGTGCGTGTACACACCCTGTCTACAGCTTTTAAATAAGTGCTGATGGTGTGAAATGGTGAAGGTAGATGACTGATGAGCGCATCACGTTATATCTAACTGTTAAAACCAAAATATGGGTAAAACTTCCCTTTACAATTGGGAAAACCTGTGCACGCATTTGCAATGACGTAACAGCTGGTCCTAAGACATTTACACACACAATTGTCTAAAATGTCCGTATTGGCAATTAAACTTACATTTGTCCGTTTCAGTTTTTTGCTCTGTAGCACTTTTCGCACCTGAAGTAGCTCTACACACAACAAAACACAAGGTAAATGAATTGTGAAATCGCAACTTGCATAGATTTAGTTTCCATACTCTTCTTGTTTCTTTTCCTTGATATGGCGTTGGACCAGTGGCGTCAGCGATACTATGCTCGGGTCAAACTTGGACGATCCAGTCGTCACCAAACCTGCAGAGTACGACGGTTTGGAGAACACGTGGTTTCGAGTTGAATGAATCAGAATATCTTACCTTCCGTAATCGTGTTTTCAAGATCGATTTTCGGCTTTTCCATTAGTTTGTCTTTGAAATATCCGAGCTCTGATTTCATTTTCTCAACTTGGTCGATGTAAGTTGTCGCTTTTCTGTCTCCCGATGAACTATCGCCCATTAATATCTGAGAAATCACAAATTATTAATTGTTGTTGATATTTCACGAAACGTCAGACACGATGGAAATAATTCCCATGATGGAAAAGTCCTGGTGTTTTCCTGACAAGAATAACGTTGAGTACAAAGAATAAATGTGTTTGAAACTTATTTGGATGATATATTTTTACTTGGAAAACCTTTATTTTTTGAATTTATTGTGTTACTATAACTTATTGTTGTTAATTTCAATGGAGAAAATTGTAACTTCTTCTGGAAAATATCAATTGTTTCACGCAAGATTCAGGTAAAGTACGTCCTCCAATAAGCGTCACCTGGCATTCTTGCACTTTGTCTTTAAATTGTTCGGCGATTTCCACGTTCTTGAACCGGACTGCAAACTTCTCCATTGTGGGGGATTCTCCCCCTTCCGAGAAATCGGCTGCAAACCAAGTCCACGCTCGATCTGAGCCGGAAAGTGGTTGAAGCTTTAAAGTTGGCGTCAGGTAGTGGTTTGCGCAAACCTGCAGCAGTAAATATCTCTTGTTCTCCAATGCAGGCGATATGAAAATAATTGTCGAGTACAGTGAGGCAATATGGAAGTTACAGCTGCTTGCTGTGCCTTTTTACCATTGTACTTTACCCTTTGGGTTTAACCAACAGAGTGAACAAACACAACAATAGCGTTTAAGTACAGATAGCACGACAAGAATAATAAATTGTCGGTCATACCTTGAAAACTTGTTCGCGCCGCATCACGAGTCTGTACTTGTTCGTGGACAGATTAAACTTAATGCAGATATCCCCAACACCCCGTTCTTTCCACTGAGACGAATCCTGGAATCACCACAAGGTAAGGGGAGGTTAATAAAGCCGAAAAATAGAAATGAGGGTGTTACGTCATTACCGAGTCCCATCTGAAGAGTTTTGCTCGTTGTGAGTAAATTGTGTCCTCCTCCTCCTCACCGGTTACCACGGCAACCTTATCCGGAAGTTTTACCACCGGTTGGAAGTGGATGTCGTCTCGCTCTTCATCCTGATTTGAAATTACAAACGTTTTTTTAAGAGGAATTTCGGCGTAAACGAAACAAGGTATGTTTACAGGATCAGGGGCGTATCCAGGAATTTTTAAAGGGGGGGGTCCAAATTTATTAGGGAATTCCCCGATTTTCAGGTATAAATTAAGGTTAATTGTGGACAAGAATCGCAAAATACGAACGCCGGTGTTCGCGCCAATCGTCACATAAACGGTGGCTTTCTGGCTTGCGCAATTGTGTTACGCTATGGTAAGTTTGACTTTCACGTAAGTAAACCAGCTTGTCATTACAACGTGGCTACTGAAAAACGACGTTTCGTCCGTAAACTGACGAAAAATGACACTTGTTTTGTAACAATGCACCATGTTTGGTAACAATGCTCCCTGTTTGGAAACAATGGCGAATGTAAGCACGACGCGGTTTTTAGGTCAACGTCAAAGAAAGTTTCTGGTTTTCACGCGGATTTTGATAAAATAATACAGTGGCGTTTGTTTAGTTATTAAAAAAGACCAAAATATTTCACAAAAGGGGGGGGTCCGGACCCCTCGGACCCCCCCCCTGGATACGCCCATGTACAGGATATTTAATAACAAGAAAAAAAGAAAGTTGATCAGAAGTTTCTAGAACTAAAACATGCAGATGAACTGAAAGATGCGTTAAAAATCCCCTGAAAACTCAATACTACACTTCAGTATTCCACAGAAGCATTTTACATTCATTCAAAAGTAAGTCATTGAAAAGTACCTTGTACAAATCGCCACATTCCTCTTCCTCATCTCTCCCTCCTTGCTGAGAGAACATCGGTTGGACTTCTGGTTGCCAAGCGCCAGGTGTGGTTGTGGTCTTAACTCCCCCAAAACTGAACGACGACGTGGAGGCGGCCAATTGGGCGAAGGTCGCCAAACTGCTTGTACCTGAATATGACGGTTCGTTACCGAATGTCGGTTGCGCGGTTGAAGTTTTAACATCTGGCTTCTCACGGAAGGTCGGCTTAAACTCCGTTTTTTCTTCCTCTTCTTCTCCTTTCTGTGACGTCACAGCGACCCGGTGTTGGACCAACGTGCTTGAATCTGTGAGGTAATATGAAAAGTTCAATGGTCGGATTGATCATATGTAACAAGTATAGTGATTAAAACTACTCATCCTCAGTCGCTGTGTACAATTGTACATATCATAACACATCAGTGAAGAGGTACACAGAGTAACATATAGTTTATGAATTGATTTGAACACAACACGTTTGTAACAGGCGCGTCAACCATATAGTGCATTTACCACTGCTCTCGCTGCCTTTTTCCTGTCCATCATTGTCTTCTTCCTCCAGGTAATTATAGAAATGAGGTGGGAGCATGAAACTCTTCGCTTTCTCCTGAAGCTCAACCGACGGAAGAACTTCACCCAAGCAGATGACGTCATCGTCATGATCATCTTTCGGTTCTTGCTCTTTGTCTTGTTTCTCCTTGGCCTGTAACATTTACACGACGTTTTACATAAACCACACTCAACACTGATGAAAAGTGTGGTGCCAAAATTCTTAGTGGAAGTAAGGTCTTAAACGTTTGCGTTGGTTTATTTAAAAAAGAAATATATTAACCTGTTGTTGGAATTTAAGTAAGGGCGATTGGTGAGATGTTGGATCAACCTCCTCCCCCTCATCACTTTCTTCTTCGTCGTCAGAGGAAAATTCATCTTCATCATCATCATTGTTATCTACATGTGAGAAATTTAAGATGCGTTCTTCACATAAAACAATAATGTTTTTAACAAGAAATTCCCTATAGTGTTGAGAAGGAAATTAGAAATAAGCTTGCAAGTATTGCTTGAGTTCCTCAGAAAAAAAATTAGTCTTCTAATAATCGCTAATAATAATGGATGTAATAATCGTAAGGCGGTTTAAAATGTTGTGGATCATCACCCGAAGATGAGTAAGACACTTCTTCTTCTTCTTCTTTCTCGTCTTCTACACTTGGAAATCGTGGCTTTGGGAGGAAACCACCGCTTGATTCTCCTTCATTCGGTTTAAACAATTCGTTGCTCGCGTCGGTTTTGAACGAAAAAGGAGCAGCTGAACAAAAAACACAGCTTAAGTGAAGCTATATGTAACGTTAACATAGACGCCTACCGCCGCTTGGCTTTCCAAACGAAAAAGTAAAGCCTGAAGTAGGTTGACTTCCACTAGCTCTCTGCAACACTCGATGGTCGCTTCCAGTTAATTCCTAAACATAATCCATGGTTAAGTGCAAAAAATAAATTCAGAAACAAAACCACTTTATATACTTGTTACTGTCAACTGTCAACTGGTTTCTTACCTTGGGCTCCTCCTGAGATGGACCGAAAGAAAATGTCAGCTTAGAACCAGACTCTGCGTATTTGAAAATTATTAGTTATATGACAAAACAGGATGAGTTGGGATTGTCTCCTATAAACTTATCTAATTGTTTGAGATCAATATCCTACATCCTCAGTAATTACAAATACACACCTGCTTTCGCTTCCTGCTGATGTCCAAAAAGACTGCTTGTCTAAAAAAAAACGCATAACATTATTCTTGAACAAAACGTTTTGTCTGAAACTTTTACCTGTCCTGGTTTTAGGCCGAAAGAAAACGGTGAGGTTGAACTTGGTGAACCGAATCCAAAACTTGCTGCTGGTTTGGAAGGCTGCGATGCTTGTGAACAAACGTAAACAAGGTTAAAAGAAGTAAAGGTCTTTCCATTGCGCATTTTTGCATCAGAAACATTTTGCACAGAATTCGGAGAAAGAATGACATTTACACGAATCTCTGTAACTAAATGGTAAAAACTATGGATCCATGCAGTTCGTTACCCAGCATACCTGCAGATGTGGCGCTGGCGGACGGGTTTGCGGCCCCACAACACTGACATTTCGATTCTGTTGGAGGGTTTTTAACCATACAGTCCTTGCAATTCCACGTTCCAGGTGCAACAGTTTGACTGAGCAAACTCTTCAGTGACACTGTGACAAAGGGATATAACTGTGTGTTGATGCGGAAGCTGAAAGAAGCAACAAACATTTACCTGACGCTGGGGCCGAATCTTTGGTCGAGGAACCGACAGAACCCTGAAATAGAAAGGATAAATTTATAGACAAAGAAATCAAATCTCGTGTATTTGGCGCAACAAAGAACTACACAAGAACAATACACATAATAAATAGAATGGTATCGATAAAACCACAAAGGTTATTAAATCAGACGCCTATTAGCAGAGTATGTTGGGTGCTGAACTAACGCAATACCTGTGGCTTGAACGGCGAACTTTCAGGTTGTGAAGCCGGCAATCCGAAACTGAACTTCGGTTTGGTTTCAGGTTGGATTGCTTTTGGCGCTTAAAAAGTGAAATGTCATCATTATTACAAATAGGTCTTGTGTCGTGTATTCTCTTACCTTCTGCATTGTCCTGTTTAGGAGCGTTCGGGTTTGCGGCTCCACAACATTTACAAGCAAACTCAGATGGTGGGTTGTTCACCATACAAGAGGGACATCCCCAACTTCCAGCCGCTTTCGGTCGCAGTAACGACGACAAAGTCAGACCTAAATTCAAATAAATAAGTAAATTGGTTGAACTAATTGTTTTGTTCACAACGAAATGGAGTTCACTTCGTAATTTCGCGAATGGCTTAATGTGGGCAAGCAAAACTACACAGAACAAGAACCGAAATCCTTTTTAGGCAAACCTTGCTTTTGTTGATAAAAATGAAGAAAAAGGCATTTTTTTACATACAATATGAATACGTACCAGGTGTTTGTGTCGAGGGTAGGTTGGGTGATGTTGATTCCGGAACTCGTTCGGTTTCCTTTTGTTTTTGCTGGGCTTCTTTTCGCAAGAATGCGGTTGCGGCACGTGATGGTGAAGTCGGTGGTTTTATACCTGATGTATTTGTATTAACACCAAAAATGGTTTAGATTTTGAATGAGTGTAAGGTTGATCAAAAAAGGAACGCGGCATTAACACGCACGGACATGCGTGACTTAATATAAAAAATATGTAATAAAATCTTAAATCAAACTAAAATCAAAACATCTGCCTTTCCGACTTGAACATTTAAGCTTAAGAGAATAATACATTAGCATTACAAAACTAAACATAAACATCGTTCTAACATACTCTGCTGGGTGGTGATTGCTTGAACAGCGTCATCAACACGCTCCTTAAATTCAGCCGCACTTTCAACACTTCCAAACTTGACTGCCAACATTTCGTTCCGAGCTTCCTCATCTGCATCTGAGAAATCAAAAGCAACCCACATCCAAGCTTTGCCCGTACTTCCCTGTGGCGAGAGCTGGGTGGTGGATGTTATGTAATGGTTTGCGCAGAGTTTCAACACCTGAAAGACAGTATTACTTCCATTTTAAACTTTTTTTAAAAGTATGTGGATTGTGCCCGCTAGGTCCGCATGTTTACGTATACAGGGCGACTAAGGGCGTAATTTTTTTTGACACCAACCTGTTCCCTCCTCATGACGATGCGGAACTTGGAAGTGAGTTTGTGTTGCAGGATTTTGATGTCCCCAATACCTCTCTCCTTCCACTGTGAGTCGACGAAACGGAACAGTTTGGCTCGATGGCAAAAAAGTACCTAAGAAATTAAACTTGATGTACTTTTTCATTATCGAGTGCTCAATTCAGTTCTGTTGGGAATTTACTTTTGGCAATAATTTCACAATATTCGCATTTCGATTTTGAAATAAGTGTTACCTCCTCCTCTTCCTCTCCAGTTTTCACTTCCACGAGTTCGGGAAGATTGATCTTGGGAGCAAAGTGAGGTCCATCACTCCTGTTGTGAACTTCTTCCTCTTCTTCATTCTTTTCTGCAGTTCTGGGCACCTGTGTTTCCTTACCGCGTTCTAAATCAACACGGTCGAAGTCTAAGCATGGCTCGATAAACGTAAGCACATGGAAATAAAATTATCTTACCTGGTTCCTCGCTTGTTTTTGGCATTGGTTTCCCGAAACTAAAAGGTGCCAACCCTTGTCTTATTCCACCTTCAGGTCCGGTGCCACCGAACCCTTTGCTCAAAGCTCCCGCAAGACCAGCGAACATCGACGGTTTACTTGTTTCTGCAAACGTAAATGTGCGCTTTAACATGCCATATAAGTGAGGTAGGTCGACTAATTACCTGGTTCTGGCTCTTTAGGTTTAGTTTCTTGCAGTTGGCTTGGTTTGGGCATAACAAATTTAAATGAAGATGCCGCAGCCGCAACTACAAAAATATCAAAATAACATTGGAATGGAAATTACTCACAGATATTTACTAAATAAATTTGATCTTACTGGAGGAGGAAGCAGATTCCCCGGTAGTTGTTGTGACCTTTTGACTGACTTCATATTTTGAAGCTGCTTCCTGTTCGTGTGTTGCTTCTTTATGAAATGGTACAGGTAATGATATAATGAATGACGGCAGAGTACGAACGCACCATTAAACGTAAGAAATGAGATTTTTAACATAATTTATCGACTGTAGAAATATGACACTGGTATTTACTTTTCCGTTAAAGTTGACGTTTCTAGCATAAAATGAGGGTAAAACTTGGTAACAAACATAATTCCTAATTGGATCCGCATGATTGTGATATTTGCATTGAGTTAAAAAAGTGCACCTGTAGTTCCTGATGAACGAGTAGTGGCACTCGCTGCTTCGGCATTCACAACCTCCTTAAACTTTTCTGCAATGTCAGAAGATTTGAACCTGGCAGCCAACTGTTCGTTCTTCGATTCCTCTTCCGAAAAGTCGAGTGCCGTCCACACAAAAGCCCTCTCGGAAGATTGCATTGGCAACAAAGTAAGAGAGTTGGTGACGAAATGGTTGCAGCAAACCTTGTGAACCTTCAAAAAACGAACAGCCATTCGCATATTGGTTGAGGTGAATTTAAGAAAAGCGGAAATCAAAATTAATCTTCCATTCTTGGGTTAACAATTAGGTAACACTTGAACCTATTTTTTTGCGAAAAATTTACAACTTAGTCAGACAATGAAAGTCTATATAGTCAAAAGTACCATTCCAGATTAGCATGGTTATTATCTTACCAGACCATATATAGGCAACAAAATATAAACTTCAACAGAGCACTGAATGGGCCCTTGAATACATATTTACCTGGTCTCTCCTCATAACAAGTCTGGCCTTTCCAGTAACTTTATGTTTGAGAATCTTCATATCCCCAACTCCTCTCTCCTTCCATTGCTCATCATCCCACCGGAACAACCTGCAACGCTCCAGGAACAAAACTTCTTCCTCTTCTTCTCCAGTGTGAGTCTGGAGAAGAAAACTTAATCAATAAAACCAAAGTACAATTTTCTTTATTTGAACATAGAGCAGATCATTTAAGTAATAAATGGAAGAACCATTGTAAATCCACATCCACACTTGAAATTTATCACAGGGTACCTCAACTTCTGGAAGTGAAACTTTTGGTTCAAAGTGTGGCCCGGTATCATTATTGTTGGAGGCGTCATTGTCATCATTCTCCATTGCATCCAATTCCTGATTCTCTCTGTCCATTTGCTCAGGTGATTGGAATTTATGTTCAATTCCTGGTAAGTAATCGGTTTATTTGGACCTGCTGCAAAAATTCATTTAAATGTGATACTGACCAGCTTTTGGGGTAACGAATTTTGACAAAAATTCCACATTCTTTTTGGTTTCATCAGAAGCTGATTTTGTTGAGTCTGACTGCTGAAAAAATGATTCATTTAAAGTGAATAAAAGAAATTCTAAGCTTGTAAAGTTCAAAGTTGTACCAGGAGCTGTTGAATAAGCAATGATCTTCCCTCAGCCTGTGGAACAGTTTTGTTTGTTGGAGTTTGTTGCAAAACTGGAGCAACCTGGACAGAAAAGAGACACAAAATTAATCTAAACTACAGTTTCACAAATTTTGCGTTTGATTCAAAAGAAACATTTTTTGTCATTTACAAAGTATAATGTTGACATACGGGTGGAGTTTGCTTTGCAGCCACATAATTTTCATGTGACAGTGGTTTAGTTTGTGGTTGTTGTTGTTGGTGCGAGGAGACAGGAGAAGATAATACTCCTGCCAATGCTGATCCCAGTTTTTGCTGCAGTGCTTCTGTGCCTGAAAACAAAAATATCGATCGGTATCCAAGCTAAATCATATTCCAACTACACTTTGAATTATATTTCTTCTTTGAGTCTTTTTCAAACAACACACATATGCACTTCTGATTTTGTCATGACTGAATAAGGCATTATTGCCACTGAAACTTACTGCCTTTGTTTTGCAGACAAGCAGCAAGCACATTATTTTGCTGATTGTAAACTGTGGTGGCAGGTTTTGCCTCCTTGGGAAAAGTTGCTGGACTACCATATCCCTGTGTGTTCTGCATAGATGCCATGGTGTGGCCATTCACCATAGCTTCTGGAGTAAATGTCTGGTAGGGGTAGTTGCTATAGTAACCAGTTGCAGCCATTGGAGAATAATATGCCTGTTGTTGTGCTTGCTGCAGAAGTTGTTGTTGTTGTTGGCGAAAGTTATCAATGTAAGAAGCCTGTAAACAAAATATTAAAAAATAAAATACATTTAACAAACCACTCTAATACATGAAAGTAATACCGTTAAATGTATGTGACCCAGTAAGGTATTTTACAACAAATTTATTTTGATCCAACTAAGCAACAGCATCACATGACAAACAATTGTATAATCAATGTATTCATTTGACACTTACCTGCATTTCATTGGGAGTTGCAATTCTACCATCTCTGCCGATGCCTGGAATAATGTTGCTTTGCGGAGGAATAAAATGACGTTGTGGGGTTAGTGTGGTCTGTGGGCGCATCACACTATCTGGGATAGTTCCATACACAGGTGGAGTCATTGGTTGCTACAAATAAATTTAAGACTATTTTATAATGATTTGCATGGATTGATGTATAAAAAATGTAGCTCTTTGAACCTGTTTCAACACAACAATAGTTTTATTATTTGAGTAAACATGCCACTAGTCACCGTTGGCAGGTTTCCAAGTTGTTCCGGATGGATGACACGTTGAGGTGTCGCATGTGTGTTGTATGATGGAGAGGGAGAATATTGCTTTATTCTGCTTTCTTCACGAAGTTGACCCATTTCAAGTTTCAAACCAGAAACAGCCGACTACAAAACGACAAGATGTTGAAAATTTTTTAAGGTCTTCCTAGTATTAAAGTAATAAAAAAAATGAGTTGTCACATATTTTCTAACTTGTCTCCAAATTAAGCATATTGCTTGGCAATTATTTATTGAGCCAATACTTACCGTGAGCGAGGCAAGACTGTCCACTAGATTAGTGACAGAATCTTTCTCCACTAATGTTGACAAAAGAGTGTTGGTTACAGATTCATCAAGCTGCAATACAACAAAACTGTATATATACCTGTCTTCAATTAACTTAACTGCAAATACCTTGGGTGTAGATTGCTTGCTGGGTCCATGCAGAACAGAATCATGCTTTGTTGTGTCCCCTTTGAACAACAAATAATGAATAAAAGATTAGTGATAAAATAAGATAGAGAAAGATTAAATTTGTGTGGTACTATCAAATTTCATTTTACAGAAAATGCACTAAATGTGCTTCATCCGTAGTTTTGCAGGCTTTAAACCATCTGAAATCAGCTAGTAGCTGTGCAGCACCTTAGTTTTGGTAAAAACATACATATATTATGAGCAAATACATTCTTCTATGCCAAACAATAGAAGCTCGGGTGATTTTAAATTTAGTTTGTTTGTTTTTAATTAAACTATAATATTTTAGTGAATACCTGTATTTCTGGGTGGAGTTAATTGTAAACTTGCCAACAAACTGACAGTTCTCTCATGAAGCTTGTCATCTGGATGTTGTTGTAATCTTGTCAAGGTCACCTCCAGACAATGCTTGTACTACACAAATAATACATTGTAAAATTGATAAAACCATGGTGGGTCGAAGTCAACCTTTTTGAAATATATTTGCTTTTGTTTGTCCCCATCCATCAATGGGTTTTGTGACAAACTTGACATGACAGCGTTTTCAGATAACTTTTTGTAAAGGTGGGCCTGTAAAAATGCAAGTGGTTACACTCACAAGTCTTAACATCCAGTTTTAAGAATCAGTAAGCATTCAGGATTACCTGGCAAAAAGATGCCTGTGGCATTGTGGCTTTTCCATAAAATGCAAGAGCATCATCGATACGGTTTTCTTGCGCAGCCAACTCACCATGGCACATGTTTGCATCAGAAAGGAAACTTCACCACAAAAAAACATTCATGAAACAAAAAATTCATTCTACCAAACAACATATATTTTCAAATGAGATAAACACACATTGTTGCCTCATCACATGTAGGCTCCTTAAACACAGCAGGAAACAATGAATCTGCTCTTTTTGGTTTGTGAAGTGTTCGACCTTCTACTGCCCGCTGTAGGTCAGGCAATGCCAAGGACCAATAGATGGCAGCTCTGCGTTGGTAAGCAAACCAGCCTGACGATATTCCACTTTCCTCTTGCAAAAGAAATGCCTGAATCATAAAACAGGTTCAGTAGAATGGTTGTGTTAGTAGATATGTAGAACTGTTGTTGCATTGCTCACACCTTGGATTCAAAGTATTTTGCAAGCTTTGTTGCTAACATAGTTTGAAGATCGTGGTTCCCGATTCCTCTAAGATTTTCAAGGCCGCGAAGTAAGAGAGGTTTCATCTTGGCAAGTTCTGTTGCTGACCTGTGAAATAAAGTAGTATGGTACAGTTGTTAAAACTCTAAACAAACTGTTTTTCACAACTGTTAAAGTGAACTAAAAAAACAGCGATTTCTAAACAAAGTTTGAAACTGCTTTCGCAGAAAACTAAAAGTATGCCAAAAAAATTTGTAAGACTATCACCAGTGTACCACTGCAGTTTAACTCTGCAAAACGTTTAAATCAACTTCTGTGATAGTTTTAGACTTAAGAACAATCTTACTGCTTAGGTTTTTCCTTGGATGAAAGTACATTTGCAGCAAGCCACCATTTCTCCTAGAAAAATAAATAAGTACATTAGGACTGAAATATACCATCAAATCTCATTGAAACAAAAGTTAAATAATCAACAAGACTTAAAAAAAGGAACACATAACGTGCGTAAGACAACATTTTTAATTTTAAAAAACGTATTGGACATACCTGCAAATCATTTGTAAGTTTGCGTATCAGAGTGGGAGGACTTTCAAAATTTGGTGACTTTTGATTTTGATATGTCTCAGACCACATCTGAACTTGTCTTTCAGTTGTAAAGACGCATGATGCCACAAAGGCTTCCATATCCAGTAATCCATGGGTGAGCACAAGGGCACTATTAATAGCAATAAAATTAATAACATGTAGTGTTTTGGGAACAAAGTGTGTTTGAACCTTTTGCTATCAGCATTTGGTGCAAGTCTCAGTTTGGGAAAGAGATGCTGCATCCATGGGAAAAAGTCGCATGGGTAATCAAGTTTAAGCCATCGTATTCCCAACCACACAATGTTATGCAAGTTTCCAATTATTGATGCAACTATCGACAGAAAAAATGATTGGCTGCAGATTTTGTTGCAAGAAAAACAGGATAAAAACATATTTTTTTGTCAAAAGTTAAAATTATTGTGGATGTTGCTTTGGTATTCACTAAAATGTGGTATCACATAAACCTACTTTGATCATAATTTAACATTTCTTCTAAAGAAGGAATAATAATCTTGCTTCTCCCAATTGCCTTGCAATTCCACAGAAAAGAGTACTGACTGTTATGTGTGCTACGCTCCCATAGTTGTAGGCAAGCACTTTGGCCAACCTTAACAAAAAATGCCAGTGGTATTACAAATGCAATGAAAAGCATTCTACAAATTACTCACCATTTCCAAGTTTATAGTTTGAAGCATAGTTTTTGCATCACATCTGTTGTTTAGGATATGTACCATGTGACTTGACTCACTAACTCTCATGGCAGCATTTTTCATTAACCTTGTTGGCAAATTAGGATGAAGCCTGGCACAATTCATTGCCCAAGTGCTATTCAGGGCAGGTATGGGTTTGCTAAGACTGTATGAATACAGCATAAGACAAACACCCTCTGCATCAGGTTGAGTGTTTTGATGCTAAAAAATTGCAGCAGTTATATTTATGCAAGTGATCTCCATAGCAAAGCTCATAGAAAATTATGGTTGTGTAAAGATAGTTAATTAGACTTACCATGTGAGATTGGTTTAGCAAAAGGGTGGCAGCAAGCCAAGTGACTTGGGCCTTAATTTCTTCCTCAACAACATGCCACTCTCCAGATATAGATTGTGATGTAGCAGAGTATGTCAGTTCATCCAAACTGCAAAGCAATTGAAATTCAGATTGAATGTAAGGTAACTAACACACAGTACTTACGATTGGAGAAGTTGCAATGACTTTTCGAAGTTCTTATTGGTTAAGCAAAGCCATATGTATCGTGCCAGAGCTTCCAGAAGCAGACATTGTGGCACAAGAAGATCCCGTTGTGATGTTGACTTTGATTTTACCAGTTTAAAATAGTCCTATCACATACAAGTTTTGGTAGGCTGAGAATATAAGAAATTCTTGGCAAACACTAACATACCATGTACGTTGACACAACACATGTACACCATTCCAAGGTTTCACAAAACAAATGTGGAGACTGGACATTCTCCAAATCATCACAATACATTTTCGCAGCCAAAAAGTTTCCCTGTGTCTGAACAAACAAGTTTACAGTTGAGCGCCCAAGCCCCAAAACCCTGGCGAAACAAACCTTAAGAAAACTAATATACTCCTCATGCAACGAAAAATCGCTGTCCCTTAGTTTAAGTTCTTGCTTGATAGATTTCTCTAATACAGCTGGATCGGCTTGTTGTGCCACAAGTAATTCCATCTGTACACAAAATATTGTTCATTTTCTGTTTAAATAGAATGGTAAGGGGACATGCCTTTAACTTAAATACTGTTGGGTTTCCTGGTAGCGTTGCAGAAGCTCTGTCTAGCCAAACTTGAGCTTTATTAGGATTTTGGGTTGGTCCAGGATTTAGAAAAAGTTCCACCACATGAAAAATTAAATCTGCCTAAAAATAAATTTTGCTGTTATTTGTATTTTTGAATAGGATATGTGACATCTAACATTGCAAAATATTTTGTCTAAATAAAAAGTGCATGCAATACCTGGGCAGGTTTAATCTGTAACGACTGTTTATAACATGCAAGGGCGGATTCATATTCAAACAACTTTTCATAACATTCTCCAAGCAGTCTGTGAGCTTGAGGATCTCTGTCGTAAGCACGCAGGTACTTAGTGATCCACTGTGATGCGCTCTTGTACTCTCCTGCTTCATGCAACAATTGACCAAAGTATAGTCCTTTCAGTGGAAGCTAAGAAATAATTGCAAGTATTTATGTAACTGGAAATACAAAAGAACTGATCTAATTGCAACCCTATTGGCTATGACAAACAACACATTGCTATTTGGAGAATGAATGTACACAATGCAGTAATCTGTCATCGTATGATGGCAGGATAGCTCCACATCACAGGTCCTACTGAATAACACAATAATTTGCATAAAAACTTACCTCTCTGGGATTTGAATTTTGCACTGCTTTCTCGATTATTGCTGAAACTTCCGCTTTATTTATGGATGGCATTTTGGAAGTTAGTTCTGCCTTCGTTACAATATCATACTCGGGTCACAGATTACAGCAAGAAAATTAGTTAAACAACGTATTTGTCAACGTCACAAAATACTTGTCCGTAAGAAGTCCTAACAAGTATAAATAACAAGTATAAACAACATCAATCCAAATTCTTAAATTCTCAGGAGCTTGGCGGAGAAACGAGATTTTGGTTTTGCTTTGGATTGCATTACTCGCGCGCTAATGGGATTTCGATGTTATGACTTTGCAAAACAAAATTTCGAACACCAAAAAAACAGGTTGCCCTAATCCACGTGCTTAGCAAAATTACAAACAATATTTTGTACATAAACAAAAATTTGAAACTTTTTTTTTCCAAAATAGAATGAGAAGCGTAATCAAAAATTTGTCGTCCGCCAACTTGAAAAAGGGTACAATCGTTTGTTTCTGATATTATAATAAAGGTAATAATGTATCGGCTTTACATCAAATCTTTTATGCAACGTGTTTACCAAAAAGTTGTGATATTCGTATATGCAATGCAGGTTCCACGAGAAGAGGTGTAACCGGGCCGATGAATAGGAAAGGTTGTCAAGAAAATTACTGTTTGCTTTGAAACCAAGCGACTTGTTTTGTAGCGGGTGGCATACACTAATAATTTCATTTAATCTCCCAAAATGGTTTATTTTTTCTCTCAACGGCCGTAATGCAATGGCAAAAATATAATTCTAGTTGCAGGAGCTGCGTGTTAAAATATCTTTAGCACCGGTCAGTGAAGGAAGGTGCTAAGTATGTGCGACCAGGTTCAAGCACAATAAATATGTGAAGTTTTGCATATACTGGCGTGGGTTCAGAGACAAAATAAAGATTGGTAGATTGCAGAAAACTGACTCACACCATGTGATGACACAACACTATGACCAGGTGCAAAATCTTTTATATTCCAGTTTAGTCCCTTCCTAAAGATTAACAAAAAGAGGCAGTGTTTTTTATTCAATACAGATGTGGTAAAGTTGTGTAAAAATGGATAGTATAGGAAACTGCAAAAAGCAACAAATTACATGTTTATCATACACAGCTAATAATGACATGTAAACGTGACTATTCAGACACAAAATGATATGTGCTAAGTTATGTACACCATAATGTTCCTTTTTTATGTAGATGCAACTCCAGTGAAACAAAGTATACAACAACCACAAGCAAGTAACAAGATAACAAAAATATATGTACAGAAAACTCATGGTTTGAAAAGCATGATAAAAATAAAACAATAGTGCAGAATTAAACTTTAGTACACATGTATGTATTGCAAACTTATTTTTGGATTAACTTTAGTTGTTGATATAGTTGTTTACCCAAGGTAATGTTAAACTGCTTATGTACAACATGGCATAGGCACAGTAAGCAATTAAAATTCATAAATACAGACAATGGTAATGTTTAGACTCTACCCCTCCTTAAACTTTTAATGACATTATTCCAGAACCAGCTGTCTTCCAAAACTCTTGTTCTGTCACATGCATTGTATCCACCCAAAATATTTGGCTCTGTTATGGTTTTGTAGATGACCGGTATTATTTTCTGCATCCTTGATGCTGTAAGATACAATTTATATATTTATACCAAGCAACCACAATAAACAAATATGATTTTAAATTTAATATGGAAAAATTTAATGTAAAAATAGCAAACTTAAGTAACATAAGCATGTTTTGCACTTTTGTATCAAATTTTGGAAGTTGTATACTTCAATAAATTATTTATGTCATTACCTGGGTCGAGACTAACACCAACATTCAAAGCCCATTGACTATCAGAACTTCTCAGGAACTCATCAGACAAAATTACAATAAGTTTTGAGCATCTGTCAAAAACATATGGTGAAATGATGCCCCGCTATCGAAAAACTGTCATTTTAGATACCTGCTAATCATTGTGTCCAGTTTAGCATGATAAGACTGAACACCAGCAGTAAGGTCACGCTCTGGTAGAAAGAGTTTGATTTGTGCATCTATCTCTACCTTGGGCAGAAATTCATTCAATATAAAATCCTTGTCTGCTATGTTGTATAAAACAAATGCGTCATATCTTTCTTCAAGAAATTGTTCTGCATAAGCAATGGATAATCATAAAACAGACATAATACAAAATTAACTGTGTATCACTTTCTATTTCCAGCTTTGTTGCTTGTTCAGAGTAAGTGCTTGACACCAAATAGTCTTGTACTGGCTCAGTTGTCCTATAAGAAGGGGCAGGGGATTGATCAAACCTGGCACTAGCAAATGGAATAGACGCTGGTTCCTTGTAGTCTCGTTCTGTTATGTTTTAAACGCAATTACTATTTGGGAACATTCATCAAACTTTGACAATGGAAAAGGGTATGTAACATAAATCTCACCAAAATATTCCTGCAATTCAGATATGACATCTAGGCGGCCCAGATCAGTCAATATCTTACACAGTGAGGCAACATTTAGATTTGGGTTTTTCACTTCATACTCATTTAAAACTGCTTGGGTTTTATGCCGTTCTTGGGCAAAGTTTTGAATCTGTAACATAACAAAACAGTGCAACATTTACATTGGTGTGACAAGACAATATTGTGACTAAAGGTTTGAAACATTTTTTTCAATTTTACAATTCAAGTGAATATTAAATAAATAGTCACACCTGTTAATTTGGTACATTGGGAAATGAATTTTAAAAGTGGACCATAAAAGTATGTATATACCTCTAAATTGCTAAATCCTAACGAGTCAGCAAATGATTTCCAGTTTGGGACTGTTGGACGTTCTGGATCCAAATGCAAGCCCAGAAGGCGCCTTGTCTCAAATCTCAGTTTTTTTATTGGCATGCTCAAGTAATCACCGGATGGCACACCCATACCATATGTTGCCACCAAATTTACATCATCTTTTTTGTCATCAGAAAAAGACCCCTGACCTGAAAAAGACCCTTCAGGTTGATTGTAGTATGAGGGTGGAGGAGAATGGAGATGTGCGATTGGGTCTGCTGTTGGAAGGGATGATTTCCCAGCATCAAATCCAGTTTCTTGTGTGCCTGCACCTGTTCCCATGAAAGAAGATCTCCCTGCAGTTTCAGTACTTGGGATACTAGGTTCTACTGTGGGGTCTGATAGAGGTTGCTTTTCTTGTTGAGTTGAAATACTTTCCAACTCCTTGCGCTGCATTTCTATGGATGACATCTCATCCAAATTTTTTCTTTTTTCAGCCATTTTTATCTTAAGACTTGTTATTTTGTTATTTTATGCAAACATGTCTGCAAACACAACTAAATATATTTACCATAGTTTATCCATTATAATTTTACTACTTTGCATTATTTCATGATTAACATCTAACTGGAAAAGTCCACATGCAACAACTTTTTGGCATCCATCCATCCACCTGCCCATTCACTTCAAGGTGGTATTATCTGATCGAGTGTTTATTTTTATTTCGCAAACATTTAACACCAAATCCAAAAAACATTTTTTGGAAATCGTTTTGACCTTTCTGCCTCACGATTGTAATATATCACAATAGATTGAATTTTATCTACTGTAAAACTATTTCACAAAACACGAAGACATGGGTTGTGAAAATTAATTTTAACACCACAAATACTACGCTCTGTTCTCTCGTCTTACAGTCCTGCCTACTCTCTCCTTTTTCGGTCGACACGCGTAGACGTACAGGGGAATTCCGTTGTTTTGTGACAGCTTCGGTATTTTGTATTACGCGAAGGGGATTTTGGGGCCTCCAGGGTGAAGGAAATTAAAGCAGATATTTCCGTTTCTACTATTCTATTTCAGAACAAGCAATTTGCATACAACAAAAAGCCATTGCGTCGTTGCAGGAACCACGCAAAGGTGAAACGTGTTATTTTATTACAAAACACGATGAAAGGTTTGTGTTAAGGTGAACAAACCGAGTTCGCTGGAGTGCTTCCTGTAACCTGATACCTGGTTCTGTTGTGTAAATATCAATTCTAACCTTAGCGTGTTATACTTTGAGAACTGTTGAAACCGATTTTCAACCTTAGCCAATTCTTTTTTGGGGAATCTAAAATAGAAATACCCCCAAAAATATATATTACCAACTCATTCGCCAGCAAAAATATTCTTAAAAATTAGGACATATGGCAATAAATACCATTCCAACATTAGGCAAACGACCAGGCACCATTTTGATGCTGATTCAGGGTTTCAAGCTTGGTATTTCTTTGAACTTAATTTTTTGCAACTAAACCTCCTACACTTGCTCCTCAAAAAGATGACATCTCCAAATTTGGTTTATTTTTAACTTTGTTAGTTAATTTTTTGCTGTGATAGTAAGCAACATCCTCTACCCCCTCAACTCCTACATTTCATAAAAACAGGAATAGCAGCTTATGCATTATTTTTTCTTGGACTGGGTGGGGGTGTTGAACTTGAAAAAGATAATGTCACCATCTTCAACAATATATGTTTTCCCCTGCTGACGGTATTTGCCTGCAGCCTTCACAGCTGACTCATTGCCACATTCCTTGAAGTCAGTAAATTTCATTACCTCTGCCATAATAAAACCCTTTTCAAAATCAGTGTGAATTCTGCCAGCAGCTTGCGGTGCCATGGAATTGCACTTAATGGTCCATGCTTTGACTTCATCTGATCCAGCAGTAAAAAAGTATTGTAAGCCCAATTTCTTGAATCCAGTGACAATAATCTTAGATAAAGCTGATCCAACAGCCACATCTTTATATTCTTGCTTAAGAAATTCATCTTTACCAGCTTCATCCAAGCCTGCCAACTGTTAAAATGTACGAGTTTAGATGATTGGTTAACATGCAATATACATGTAGCATTGGGCGGTGCAGATTAACATATATAAAAACTTAATTTCATTACAAACTAAAGATTTCTATTTTACTTCTGACTAAATATATTAGAAAAGCATTTCTGGCAAATATCAACTAATTGTTATGTCATGGTGTGCACTGTTCCTTTGTAGTTGGTGTTCAAAGATGGCAAAGGCACAATATCTCTGTTTTGTTCACTATATCTCTGTTTATCAGCCTATATGCAAGCACATTTGCAAGTGAACATGATTTTAAACACTTTAAATTCTGAACAATATTTCTGTTATGTATTATGTTCTTTGACACCCGGATCTCAAGTTACTTTGCAAGATTTATTTGACCATCGGGGTAATTGAGTTTGACACTCAATTTCATTTTTCTCCTGAACATTTATTTTGATATGCAACTAAGAACATTCACCTTGTTTTCAAATGCTCCCGAAAAGGGAATTAGTATTGCAGTTGGGTCATTTTCATCAACCCACTGCTTGATTTTCATTAGCCATTTATTCTTCTTTCGTATGTAATCTTTCTCACTGAGGTTGACAAGATATATCTAATGTCACAAATAGAACTTTTAATCACATGAAAAACATTTGAGCAATAACAATTAAAAAATCACTATAGCTTAAATACCTGTGGTTTGGATGTGAGGAACAGATGTTCATTCAACACTTCAATCTCTTTAGCTCCATAGTCACCTTGTCTTACAGGCTTCATTTCATCAACCAGTATGCCTTTTATTTTTTGTAATGTGTCAAACTCCAGTTTGTACTAAAAATGTGAATCAAACAAATTTACATTTAAAGGACTACTCCATAGGTTAATAAGATATATGAGAAGTAAAAAGACATGGGTACCAATGGAAGGTATTGAGTCTCATTTTATAACATTGATTTGTAACTGTGATTTGCGAATAATTGTAAAAATGTGTACACTAACCCATGTAATCATCAATCTACCTTCTTTTCATTTCCTCTGGTATACACCTTCTCCAGCTCAGCAAGGCGTTTTGTGAGATGTTCCACATCTTTCAATCTTAACTCTTCTTGTATGATTTCAATGTCTCTTACTGGATTTACATCACCTTCAACATGGACAACCTGGACAGAATAGACATTTCAGAAAACTTGAATCTGAACAAGCTACCACAGAAGGGTTATTATGTTTTTAAGTTTTTTTAAAGTTTTGTCAGTGGAAATACCCACATTGTCCTCTGTCACAATCATGGGCGCCGACTTTAAAATTTTTTTGGGTATGCCAAATTATATTACGTCATTTTATGACGTCATAAAATGCAAAATATCTTTCTTGGCGCTAGAAAGGGTTGGGCGTGAGACTATGTTAAGGCTTGTAGTTTACGAACTTCACGCTACGCAAAGTACTTTTCCAAATGAACGCATGTTTATGTGCGGTAAGACCGCATTGAATATTAAACAAGGGGCCTTTTTCAAATGACAAAGAGAAACTCCAAAACAGCAGCATGACGAACGTTGGTCAGATTTTCGGGTATGCGGCATACCCGAAATTTTCGTCCGGGTATGCGAGGCATACCCGTGTTCGGCGCCTATGGTCACAATATATATCAGAGCATGTAATAAAGCAATTGTATGAAAGTCAATTTCACAGTTGAATGAGCATGGATGCATGAACTGTTGCTATGGAAAATTTGAGCATGGTTTGGTCTTTTTAGCTAGTTATTTGGTGCTAAGTGTTGTTGAAAATTGAGTTGGAAAAGCAGCAGCAAATTCAGGCTATAATTTTTAGAAAAATGAATTGATAAAGTGGCAAATCATTTGTCTTTATTAAAGGTCCATATCTCTAATCACACATTCAAATTGGTTGTTGGACAAATGCAGTTGAAGTTCTCATTTTTGGTTTTATGGCCCATCTCTCTTCTACACAATGGCATCAAAGTTTTTTGCTGAATAATTGCTTGTATATTTATTGTTTATAAACAAGAGTGTTAAAGTTGCAATACACAATTTTCCTATGTACATACATAAAATCTTGTTTGCAACATTTAATATGTTTTAGTAAACAAGGATAAAAGGTTTATAATTATACACACAACAAATTGTGAGGATTTATAGAAAAACATTTTATACCTCATCATCATCAAATGCTCTTGTCATGTGAAAGATTGCATCACAGCTACTAATGTGAGACAGAAAGGCATTTCCCAATCCTTGTCCCTCATTGGCTCCCTTCACCAATCCAGCAATGTCCACAACTGACAAAAATGCAGGTACCTAACAAAGGAAATGCACAATAGCCTATAAATTACGCAAAGCTATGTGACACAAAGATACAGTAAGTGGTGTGATACATATGCACATTGGGCCACTCAAAACATTTTAACAACAAAAGTTTCACCTTGCTTGCAGGTTTGTGATGCTTGCATAAAAATTCCCATCGTTCATCAGGGACAGGAACTCTACTTTCATTGGGATCAATCGTGCAAAATGGAAAATTTTCTGCAGACGCCTTGGAAAGAAGCATGGTTACCGGAGTCTACTATGTAACTACTTAAATACTTTACATGATATCATACCTCACTCTTTGTCAAAACATTGAAAAACGTGGATTTACCAACATTGGGCAAACCCACTATTCCAATCTTTAGTGAAGTTCCCAAACGTCCCAAAATAAGTGGTGGCTTTTCTACTTCCTTCTTTTTTTTTGGTGGCATGTCGTCAAATAATTAGGCAACAATGAACACACAACCACAATATGCCTAAAAATAAACCAATAGTTGAAATTTCAACAAAAAGCATGTTTGCATCAGCTATTGTACGGTGCTGGACTGCTGGTGATATCACAGTTTAGTGGAGAAAAACATTTTCCAACCAACAGCTGTTTTCTTACAAACCAGTTGCTGCATTCAAGTTGGTATCACCTCATGCAGAACCGCGACACGCGTGGATTTCATTACCGAACATCGAATCGCTGACGTTTTTACCTGACCATAAAAGCAATTTTTCAGCAATGTCATTATTTACGAAATTTATTGTTTAAATATGCAAAAAAAATTAAATAATAAAAATATTTATGCCGTGTAGTTCAAATTTTTGTGCGAATATTTTTCATTTTCGTTCTAGCACAAATGCCCATAGCAATAATTTTTACAAGAACATGCATATGAGTGCAGGGCAGATGAATGCAAAGAATGATGGCATATATGATCTATTGCAATCTTATATAAATTTACTGCCTGTAAATTTTTCCAACAAATTCCATACGAATGGTTTGAACTCCAAATTATGGTTCTGACTTCGCGTCATCAATGGGTTTGGCGTCACAAGACTGCAGGAAAAGATTGGATGAAAATGCATTGGTTTAGAGTTCTTCAAAAGTATGTAGCGCAGCGGCAAGAACTTTTTTGAAAACGTTATTTACGCAAAGCATAAACTGTCGAGGAATATAAGTACCATCCTGCAGCGTTTTAATGTTTTGCTTTGTTGTAGCTGTAACTGAAACTGAAACTGAACGTGCTTGCTGTAGACTACAAAATGGACTCCGTGAGCAGACTTATTTTATTGAATAGAAAGTAACTTTCTTAACTTACTTGTAAGCGAGTAACTTCTAATTTTGTTCTGGCAATAGCGAAAAAAACTCCGGAATTAACGGCAACTGGTGCGTCAGGCAGTTTCTGGCCTTTGGTGTGCGCTTTTACTGCAGCGATGCATATAGATTGTTTACAACTAGAGAAAATGACAACAGACAGACACTAAGGCTTATCTGTCACGTTTTTTTGTCAGTGCTTACCATAAAGTCTTAACTTATAATAAATACTTATATTATTTAATTTAGTGCTATTTGTTTACCTGCTGTGATTTATTTCAACACGAAATATCAAAAAAATGTTACGAAATAGGGCCTATATCTATGCCTATTGTACACGCGTTCTTGTATAACACAGAAGAATATTCGCTTTTTTAGAGAAATAATTTCATGATTTGTGAAACTGGGCGTACTTTTTAATCCAGTTATATTAGAAACTCCGTACTTAGTAAGAAGAGCAGCACAACAACTATACATCACGATGCGTCGTGGGGGTGACAACGTGTACAGCGGTTCGTTCAAACCACAGTAACACGAACAAGTTAAACTATTTACTGATTATGACTGTGAAAGCTTTTCGCACAGGGCATACATAGTGTTGCTGCCACATGGCAAGTCGTTCCATTTCCCCAAGAATGGTGTAACAATGACACAAGCTTGGTTTCTTCCATACATTGAAGGTTGTCCCCGGGCCCAGTTGTTTTCTATTCTGGTGAGTTGCTGACCATCCAACCATTTCCATCTATCTGTAGATATGTCATTTTCCAGACCTATCCACACATTTTTATCCAGGGGACGTATGACTGCGTTGTAAAGAAACCTACGGCAGAACAACAACAATGAACAGTTGATATTTTGATTTTTAAGTTAACTGTATAATATACCATCTAACACGTGTCATGCA
Organism: Ascidia mentula; assembly: GCF_947561715.1. Lineage (NCBI taxonomy): Eukaryota > Metazoa > Chordata > Ascidiacea > Phlebobranchia > Ascidiidae > Ascidia > Ascidia mentula. Next base: position 20,235,514 of record NC_138566.1, read on the forward strand.
TTGTCAATTCTTTCTGTTTGCAAAAAACAAAAAATACCGGTCCAAAATTGTAAGTTGTTAAAAAAGGAACTGAACCTTTGTCATTCATTAGCCAAATTATCATTATTGTTAGACAACAATTAATCAGAAGCACATTCAGACCTAATGTTTGAAAAATCAAACATATTCTACCTGTGAACGTTTGGATCTCTAAGACCATGGTAGGCAAGATGGGCCTGTTTTGATATGCAGTATGCAATGGCCGTGTACCAATTGCTTTTAGTCCCTTTCACCATGTAAGCGTATCCATTCGGCGCTTGGATCCATCCTTTGTCGATCTTTCCTGCGATTGTGACGTGTAAGGCATTGTGATGAAACAACAAGCAAATCATAAACGTTTTACCTGTTAATTTATTTTGCAATTGTTTGGTGGTGTTTTCGAGCGATTGTTCTTTTTCGCTTAGTGCTAGAAGCATTTCATTGGTCGCCGATTGTTGCTGGTTGAGAAGAGCTACTTGTCGTTGACTTGATTTTTGCAGTGCGATTACGCTCTTTTGTAAATTACTCCCAATGTCTGCACGGGCTCTCCTCTCTTGTGAAACGAGTCCGCGCATCAAAGTCACAATTTGAACGCGTTGAACGATGAGTTTCTTTGTAAAATTTTTCTTTAATTCAATAACTGGTATCTCGAGCAGTTTGATCATTTCACGAATCTGAGTCGTTTGATTTTTTAATAAACATTGGCCATGTATTACAGCATTTAACTTCGGCACAGAAAGTTCAACACTATTATCACTTTTGAACGCGCAAAGATCTCTCATGCTTTCGTTCTGGTTAGGAAGAGTTTTGTTCAGCGAAGACGTCGTTTTAGCCTGCTCCTCTAGTGGCCGAAGTTTTCGAAATATAGAACTTATGTTGTCTTTTAAGTTTCCTGAAAGGTTTTTGACAGTTTTTGCGAGATTTAAAATGGCTTCTCTGCTTGAATTTTCAAGAGTTGCATTCAAGTTCGATATCCTGGCGTTCAGTTTGTTTGTTACATTTTTTATGTAACAAGAGATGCTGGTTTCTAGGTTCTGTGTTTGTTGGATATGTAGTTTGTTTGTCTCTTCTAAAACGATACTTTTCACCTGTTGGGAGACGAACTGAACAAGAGTTGAACTATTCAAGAAAGTGTCGATTGGTTCATGGTGCTCCACTTGATCAATGCCTTCATAAAATTCAACACCATCGTCCCGATGATGGATTTTGAAGGGATTTGCTTGCTTTTCTGGTCTCGTGCGTTTTTGTCCTGTTTCGGATATGTTTTTCTGTTTTGTCCCTTCGACTAAGTGCATTTGATGTTTTTCATCATTGTAACCAGAAGCGTTTTTGCAAAGAGACGGCAATAACTCCTTAAATTTCTGAAGAGCTATTAAAGGGGCGCCGGAGGCTTCCTGGCTGACCAACCGCAGCTCAGACTTGATACTCTCTACATATTTTTGTAAATCCTCATATTGCAAATCGAGCTTCATCTTAACAGCATTGACATATTCCTTGACATCCAACAAATCTTGAATCTCACACGTTTTATAAAGATTAGTTTTAGTGGTTGTCGCTTTGGTCCTCGCTCTGCTTGAGATTTCGGATTGAGTTGGTGAACTTGTGGCGTATTGGAATATAATGCCTTGCTTCGACGCGTTTTCGGCATTTTCCTGCGAGACGAAGTGCCACACTACACCGCTGATACCGACAAAGGTAATACAAACAACTATCGCTAACAAGACTCCGCGCCACGGTATTTTTCTCGAGGTCAGCACCCTAAATAAAACAAAACAAATTCAGTGCAAATGGTTATTAATATCCCCTGGCCGAAATGTGATTTTTACATGCAATAGTGTTTGTTGAATTAAATGTTGTTGCAGGGACCATAGGCATGTTGTAAAACTATATGAAGTTCAATTGAAATACCATGCAAATTTTGCTAGATATCAAACTGAACTAATAATTAGATTGGTTGCTGTCATGACGACATGTAATTTCAATTCATATACAGAGTGCCTTTTGAACGTAAGAATATTTTCACAAACTGAACATCTTACCGATTGTATATGAGGTTGTTTTCCTCCAAATTTCTTACAGTCTCAGTGCTATTGTTAAAATGCATGCTCAAACTATTTTATTCCAAGCTGCCTTGACATGTGTGCGCTCCAATGAGCCCTTATCACTACTTGGTTGTGAACTTGTTCAGACAGGTTGTAAATTCTCAAAAGGAGTGCCAAAGCATAGATAACACCGCGTTATCGTCAGTTTTTATTTTGCCACAAATTAAACCACATCCTCCCATTCTTGCGAATCTGCATAGCCGAGTCGGCTGCTGCTTGGATTAACACCAACCAATGATTTTCAACCGCTGAGAACGCAACAAGGGAACTTGCCAATTAACAATGGAATCGCGATCAGCAAAAAAGTTGTTTCGCGCGATCAGGTGAAGAACTTTCCAACAACGATGAAGAACTACGACAAAAAATCTCAGTGTCTGCCGCCGAACGCTCAGCAGCCCGTGCCAAAGTAAAAAAAAGACGAAATAAAATCAGCAACAAGAACAACATCGAAATATTTAAAGAAAATAACAAAACGCGCTCACAAGTAATACTTGATTTGTTGTTCAACACAAGAAAATAAGAAAAACAAATAATACAAAAAAACAACAATATGTTTCTGTTTAGCAACAAAACAATATATTAATAACCACAGCGACTGTGCAAGGGAAAACATCTGCGAATCGGCAACCCGCTCGCGGGGGCCGGCCACACGCATACGTCTCTCAATCGCTCACCCAGTGGGTGTCAAAGCTACAGTGCGAATTATACGATCCCGGAGGGACCCCTCTGTGACAACAATCACGCGCCTACAAATATTGACTCCGGAAGAAGATTTGACGCGAAATCATGAAGCAGTTTAGCGTACAAGGAGATTCCCTGTGTTTGCGAGGGTGTGGTTTTGATCGCCAAAACGCTAATGACGGCGTGTCGAATCGTGTGGTACATCCGTACCGGCCACATAACGGCATGACTGATAGTGTCACTTTCAATTGCCGCATAACAAGACGCTGCCGCACCGTCGACGATGATTGTTCCACGTGAGGTTAGGGGCGCGTATGCACCAGTTTTCGATGTTGTGGAATGTACGCTTACAATTTTTTGTGGGTGCAAGGTGGCGCTAGCGGCACGCAGGCTCTCCTCGTCTCGTGACAGTCCGTACAGGTATTGTCCGACCACCACTCTCCCGGCAAAAGTCACGGTTGGCGTCGACATTGCGTGTGATGAATTGTAGCCCGTTCGCCAAGTCGACCACTTGAAAGGGTTCCACGAACCTGCCACGCGCCCCTCGCCCCTTTCAGCAATGATGGAAGAAACGTACAGCAAGTGACTGCTTGTCAACCGCAACTCCAATCCAGTTTCCGTTGTAATGGACACGTAGTGGCGACGATATTCGGTGTCGCTGTCGGTTTGAACGTCCATGAAGGTGAGCAGGGTGTCAGAGACGACCGTTCCTGAGTCGTCAACCGACAAAACCTCGTCCCCTGCGCGGACTTCAGACATAAGCTTGGTTTTACCCCCGGTCGTGAGCACCTTGGCATCGCCAGGAAAGCAGCGACCGTTCAGCGAGTTCGTTTCGTCCTCATCGTCTGTAAAAAGGATGAAGTATTTGAAACACGCAAGTGAATGGAATATACCACGGTGGTTTACAATTGTCAAACCTTATCAGCAATATATTGGTCTTTCGCGTGCGCCGAGCTATGTGATATTGTACATCAATACAAACCGCAGTGTGCCCTCGGGTTTGTGTCGTGTATTACGAGTGTTTTCACAGTGCGGCCTGTTGTAAACTAAATGTCATCGGACTTCGAAACAGGCGCTTTCACGCGACTTCTTTTCACTGGCAGTGCGATTGATCTCGTTACGACGGAGTGATGGTTATTATTCATCGCAGCTTCGAGACTGCACGTGGCTCAATCCGCACTGTGGCGGCCCCCGCGCGTTTCTTCGGCTAATCCCGCGCCTCTGGCTCCTCGAACGCTCGCGCGCGTCTTGTAACTGACGATTTGTTTGCATTAATCGATGCCCGACACAATGCCGGGCCTAGCGAGACGCCACATTCGGGCCTGACATATTTTCTTTGGGGATAACGGTCGCGTCAGTTGTGGCTTACCTACACTGCAGGGAGGAATCCTATATTGGCACCCCGCGACGTTTTCGCACGCTCTACTGCAAAGTAAACATTTTTTGATGTTTACAACATCCTATAAAATCAGAAAGCGCAATACGGCGAGTTTATTTAAATCTTTAGCGTGACATGATTGGAGTCATTGCAGCTTTATTGGTGGCAAAATAAACTCTATTTGTGTCCTCCTTCGCTTTCTGTTTACAGCGATGCTATAAAGTTTCGGTGCATGGTTGTTGTCGCCACGCACGGTCAATGACTTGTGTGCGGTCGCAGAAAGCTATTAAAATCTGCGCGCTCGTCGTGTCCATAAGATCCATCGGCCCACTAAAAGACATAATTGACTTATACATTGTCGGCTTAGCATGAAATATTAATGGATTTCAATCCGCAGGCAAACAAAGTTTCCTCCTTCATGGCTGCAACCTCGGCTTCTAATGCGATACCTCAGGAAAATCGTGGCTCGAAATCGAAAAGTATGCTCTAATGGTACGGAAGAATGTCGGCCACACCAACAGGCCACAAACATGTCCATTAGGATCCTCAAATGACGCCGAAGTTGTCACGGAGGGAGGACAATCAAATGACTACACAGCGAGGAGTTAAATGTGGTTGTATTTACCACCGCTACACCGTAACCAAATATTTATTCGCGCGTCGAACACAAGGTCATCTACCATGTGGCCTCTCTCGCGAGCTACGTAAGCGTTGAGCTAAAATCGTGGGAACAGTCTCCGGGTTTAAGTACGGAATTCGTCAGCTTCACTTCCCTAAGAAAACCAACAAGTCCCAAAAGTAAGTGAGCCGCTGTCAAGCGCGGAGAGAGGGTCCCGACGAACAATGACATGCCCCCAGCCCAGCGCAGGATGAAAACGCGAAGTGCGGGCGACCTGGATCATTGACAGAACAAGGGCTCTGCGAAAGTATTCACAAATGGACTCGCCGGACGTCTGAGCAAATACTTGTCGTTGGGCTCAAAAGGCGGGGCGGGGTGGGGTGTGGGCTTGGAGTGCTGTGATACACAAGCGTGGTAGTCAACGAATTGGCTGTCGGGCAAGCGAATGTGCGGATCATTCAATCGACCTGACGCTTTGCTCTAAGCGAAAATTTCGGTCACGCGCTTCAGTCACACCTTTTTTGCTTTAATAATTCCCAAATTAGATCTCTGGAAGCGCGGCTCCGTTCGGACTGCATTCCGACAATCACTCTCTATAGTGAACGGTCTGATGTGCGCCCTTCCAAAGCCGAGGCCGGAAATGGTAACAGTTGGCTCTTTTCCTCGATCGGCAGCGCGCACACTTATCGCGCGCCCGTGCACCATACATCAACACAAAGACAATGTATTCGCGGTGACCTGTCCCCGCCGGATCATCGCCCGATACGTTCGCTGTTGGGACCAAGGGTCAGGGGTCATCGCCGCTGGGTCATCGCTTTGTTTGTTTTCAAAACAGTGTCGGGCTTTGGCAATTGGGCGCCGGCGTGCGGTTAATCGGGAGGCGCTCTTGTGTTTGACCGCGCTGGGTCCCTGGCGCGCATTGTCTAGCGACTGTCAACAAACAATCGAGAGCCTGGCGACAAACACATTCCGTGTGTGAGCCTCCTCTCCCTTGCGCAACCTTTAACATCGCCTAACGGCTCTTACGTCACGATAATGGCACGTGTTTCCTATGTATGAATGAAAGCCACGCGTGTAAAAAAACGAAATGAACTGTAGCATTAAAGCATCAAGAGTATGGCTAACCTGATCTCACTGAACAATGGATGTGGTGCTTCGATTCGTAGTGGACCCAATCAAAGCCAGCTTCGTAGGCCAACCGGGCAAGGTAAGGGTACTTGGACGTATCTCTATCGGCAAGGTTGATATCCACGGCTCGACCTGCGTAAAAATAGCGTGTCTGTCACTATGATTGAAGTTACGTAATACAGTTGGGGTCGAGGGATAAAAGAGGGTGCAAATAAGGTCACAATACTGAACGTGTTTTTCAGTTTTTTTTATGGCAATGTAAAATAAAATACTTTGCACGTGAATGGGATTTTTTCGATTTATCTACCTTCGTAATGAAGTGAGTTGGGGCCGTGGCTTCCTTGGGGTGCCCAAGCTTCTGTGACCTGTAGCTTTGAATTTAGCTCGTTGGTTACCAGCAGTGCCAATGAAAGCAGTTTATCCTCGCACCGCTAAAAAACAATAAACGCCACTTAGCAAAAATACACTCGATAAACCTTGACGAAAGACAACATTTGCCAAAATGACAGCTAAGCTGCCGAAAGGCGTGGAGTGATCGGGGTAGTAGCAGTTGACAGATGACGGAAAGCGGAAGAAATTATCGTTTGGGTTTTATTTGATGCGCACGGTTAAAGGCGAATGCGATGTAAGGGCGGTGTGCGGTTTGTGCAGCACACAGAATCAAGCCGGGGAATAAAGCGGCCTAAGAGCGTATAGGAGGCATAAAACGCGGCAATTTTTGCCGGAATTTGTTGTGACACATGCAGGAGGCGTGACTCGCCCGCGACTCATCTGGCAAACGGTCACTTCACGCCCAACCAGGCGAGACCGAGTTATGACGTTTAATTTCTAGCAGCGTTCCAGTTCGCTTGCAGCGAGAGGGCGCACAAGTGAAAGTCTATTAGCGGCGACCTGTGACGGCTAATGTTCCATACGGCCTTGGCTTAACTGCTCCCGTTCGACTCTAGGCTCGCGAGCTCGCCCGATGACGCAAAAGTGCACTGAGGATTGCGGGAGGGGAATTCATCACCGTTTCGACACAACTGTCATATTAGCGTGGCCACTTGTCACGCCCAACCCTGTGAGAGGCCGGTAGCCGCGCCCAGGTTTGTTTGGACATTTTGCCGCGTCTATTTCTGACCTTGGGTAATAGTGATAATATGCGCTTGCACGGTAGGTCGTGACTGCGAAATGACACATTGTAAATATATTTAAATCTCACCGGCTGGCTGTTTCGCGGCGGGCGGAGCGCGGAGGGGCCGGCCATCTTCCGTGGCACGGCCGTTATATTTAAACAGCACGCTGATACGGAGCAGAAATTGCCAGCCACCTTAAGTGTGTCACTGTTCGAAGGCGTGCAATTACCTTTGTTTGCGGACCGGCTTTACGGACGAAACATTCGGGCGGACAAATGTTCATTGTGAAATTACTATCGACAAGTGTCGAACCCGTTAATTACATGCGCGATGGGAAACGCTGTTTAACAATAATGTTTTACCAATTTGCCCCTAGTGTCAATGAGCAGTTGTTCCCATTGCGTATTGGAGTCGTAATTTTTCGCGATAATTTAATTTTAACGCGCACCGGCAACCGCAGATTGTCCCCTCCATCATTCTTCTTCAAGGGTGCTTAAGCACTTTCCTTTCCAATCAATACCCCAAGTACAAGGCGGTCTTTTCATTGATTTTTAATTTGGCGCCCGGTTTAACCAGGCCCGGCTTGTTTGCACAGCGGATGGCATTTATCCGGCAGGTTGAAGGGTTTACGTTCTGTGATGACTGAAATACACAAAACGACCAATCCACTTTCCTTACTTCCTATGCGCCACACGGAAGCACTTTAATGTGAAGGGCACAAGATAATAGCGACGGTCGCCATGCGATAGCACTAACTTCGAGTTCCCACTAATATTGATCTCAAGTAGATATTTATAAATACAACACACTCGGCGAAGAACACGCGACCAGCTGCAAGCATTGAATGTCCCAACCACGATTGCGTCGCGTTGTCCGAGTTGCAAGCGCGATGCGAACCACGTCAGCTACACAAAGGGCATCGGGAGGTCTCCGCGAAGGTGCAACTCAATATTCCCACGTTAACTAGCATGATTAGCGATTGGCCAATGTTTGACAAGCATGCAATTAACTCCACAACCTCGCGGTAATTTTCAACTCGGGGCTGCGACGTCACCCGGCGTCACAAAACGAACTTTTAGGGAGTGGGGTTGCACATAGACAACATGCCGCCAACTGGAGGTTAAATTAATGGTCGAATGACGCGATTACATAGAGTTGATTATGAGCGCAAGTTTCCATATACAAGCAGCGGACAGCGACCTTAAATTTTCTCGGTGTCGTGTCGGCGAATACGATCGTGAGAATTAACCGGCAACTAAGACCTCGAGGCATGGCTGTGTTCAAAATGGCGTCACAGCATTTTGAACACGTCAAAGAAGATATAACCCGTCGGAGAAACGGCAAATTTGCGCGTTCCAAGGCGCGAAAAGTCTCATTTGATCCGAGCAAAAGTAGCCCAGCGTAAACCGCCCTAATACTTTGATAGTTAGCTGGGAAGACATAACATCACTCGCCAATGCATCTTTCCGCTACGAACGAGGCACACTTTTACTGGCCGGTGCGGGGGGATTTGTCTGATTCATGGTTTATCAGGCAATATTTCACAGTCTGCCGACTAGTGGCACGCCCCCAGACTTAAATCGGACTTAAATGACAACTGTAATTCCGGCGCGTTTGATCTCTGCTGCGCATTGAACAAAGTGTACCCATCTGTTGAAGCGCGAGCACGGATTCTCAGTGCAAATCTGGAAGCTTATCCCCTAATCCATGCACCATGTCATTGGGTCCCCGGATTGTTTATTTTACTAATAACGAACCTTGAATATCAACCGGGGTTTCGTATTAGTGCCCAACTGCCTGGAAAGCATTTATACCAACTGGCCAACAAATATAGCCAAGGAATTCGGGCAGTATAACTTGTTGTTGTCTCTGAATCTTTGAAATCTTTGACTAACATCAAGATTGCGTATAAGTGTGAACGGAAATCAGATTATATATTTGATTGCCAGATGGCAACGATTTCAGTGCAAAAACTCCTTGGCGAATCGATTCTTGGGGCCAAGGCGCATGTATAATTTATTCCATCAATTTTGGTAATCGTCTGTAACTGGAATTTTGACCCCGGTGCCCATGGGTCCAGGCGATTATCACAGCGGCTGATCCCTTGGGGTTAAGTCGCGCGGACTTTTGTGGAGCGTGGCGCAAAGTCACAAACTCAGCTGTCGCAAGGACAATTTTCTTTGAGAATAACTGGTTCGTCACAAAAAAACATCCTACTTGAATTACCGTAAGCAACCCAACGACGATATTGAGACAGGGAAAGTGTTGAGCATAAAATTAAACTCCGTTACCGTTGAACCGCGTCGTAACCCCGCCTCACGATCCCGGTCTGATTCGAGCCATTGAAGTTGCAGTTTAACAGATACCTAAATCCCGGCCCCTGTTTTCGATTGGGGCTTGGTCGAAAATTGATCCCACCTTGCTAATTGTTCGCACGAAACTCGTAGTTCGTGAAATGCGTTTACATCCACTCGGAAACGTGATTTGCGCAATGTGGAAGCAAGTTATGTCGGGTTTGGTAAATTCCTACGCCTTCTATTAAATTCACGGACAAAATTATTAAAAATAATTTTTACTATCAATAACTCCAGTCTTACTTTGGTCATTTTCCGATCTTCCATATTTTCTTCGTCATCTTTGAAGACGATCATAGTCGTGAGAACTGTTTCCAGTTGCGACGAGTTAAAGTGGACTGGACCCCGCGCAGGACCGCTGGCGATGGGTGATTGTTCGGAATAGCGGGGCAAAAATTCATTAAGTTTAAGCGGAGGGAATCTGATCTGCGAGTTTCGATGCCCTCCTGATATCTCCTGTCGACGACAGGCTTCGGTCAAAATCGTCCGTCCAGTGTAAGGTTGGCCAGTCCAATAGGCTGCCTCGCGCAGGATGTCGCAAACCATGGGATTTGCAATAAGAAGCCAAGTTATAAACCCGTACAGACATAATCGTAAAGACATGGTGTAGAGTTGATCGATGCGACAGTATTGGGAATAGTGCATTCTGCCGACTTTGTAAAGTTTGTCGCGCCGGGCTTCGTGCTTGCCGAGCTGACAGCGCGGGGCGGTGGAAATGGTGTTTTTTCGATTTCTCTGTTGTCGACAAACGCAAACAGTAACTGTAGTATTACCCCCGTGATTGGTCGAGCTCTCTGCTGATACTCTGTTAATTCCACAGTTCAAAAGGCGGTCACTGGTTATTTTCTGATGCAGCATATTTCCCTTTGTGCTTGTTGCAAGTCTCTCCATTATAGTCAGTAATATTATAAATAATGTACAAGGGGCGAAAACATGATGACTGTATTAGAGACAGTAAATATACTGAAGTGGTCAATGCTGGCAAAAAGAAAACAACAAAGTTATAAGTTTAGATACACTGCATTTCTGTTAACTGTAACGAAACGCTGAAACAACAAGCATACACTGTTTGGTCATCGACTTAAGCGCGGTAAAAGCAGGTCAGAACTGTTTGCATCAGCACAAACAACCTTTGATCATCGCTTGCGTGAGAGCCGAACTGTCACCGAAACGGGAAGGTTCTTTACTTTTTGTCACAATACTTTTTATACGTTTGTGTTTGCCTTCAACAAACAATATCGTTGACGATGGTGACCGTCGTCCCTCGCACACGATTAACTTTCGGCGAACACTGTTTAAGGCCGGAACTCAAGCCGGCATACCTTTCTCCGAATACACTTCAGCACGTCTGCGATCTTCGAATACTCTTTCCTTTAATAGTCACGCATAAAAGCGCCTTATTCATTCAACCAGTGTCCATGTGCTCTGTCGACATTGGCGTTTTATATATCACCCGAATTCATAAATGCTCATTTTTGCATTCCAAATGTACCTTTTTTCTTTGCCTCGTCTCAGCTACGGCTTCCTTCCAACTTACGTACCGAGGAAAAGCGGGACTCTTTGTATGTCCCCTGCCTAAATGGCGCCTCCATACATTCCGGAGAAGACTAAACATCCCTCTCGCCATTTGCCGTTCAAACATCAAGAAATATCGATAGGTGGCGTTTACGATGGGACGCATGCACCAACAAAGGCCTGCGCTCTTTGTGCAGCTACCTTTAACGACGTCAAACTTTGCCAGTAAGAGTCTGCCATCCGCCCGCTTTGTTTAACGACATCCAACGCAAATGTTATTCTGTGGTGTGTCTGATATTGGCGGAGGTATCGCCGAGTGTTTTAATGTGAACCTGGCAGTGTGAGAAGACCGCAATAGGGCGCGCCACGCTTCGACAAAGTTTCAAAAAACAAACGCACACTGTCCGGGCGGCTATTGACTTTCTCCGGGTTAACATAAGTTATCGTCGCAGAAAACATGACGTCAATCCAAAAAGTCCACGGGTGATAAGCGCTCTATTGTGCCTGGCCCTGCGTCACCCAATAATTACGGTGGTTAATGCGACCTAAAAGTACACTCTTCCAGCGTTGCTGCTAATTACGCGACGCCGACCTCCCTGAAAACGGGGCGTGCGAAAATTCAACGATGCGCCCCCTCGAATGCATGCAAACGGAGCTGAGTTGGCCTTCTCGGAAACGCCAGCCGTGAAATAGTCCTGAGCTTGACACTTTAAACTGTAGCAAACGCAGCGACTTAAACCGCGCAATGCTGTCGTTGCGTTTGAAGTCAGCTGACGTCGTTGCCTGCTCTGTGCAGTAATTCTCACCCTTCCGTGATGCCACTGCCTCGTAATCCAAATCGCCGTGCACTCTCTCGCATATCTAGAGTATCGGAAAGTTTAGCGCGGGAACAACTGTCGACCACAGGGTGGTCCACACGCTGTAACCGATGCTGCTAACCGTTTGCAAGGCAAGAACAAAACCTGTCTGAGGCATTCCAGGTCCCCTTACTGGCAACCCGAGCTTCACCAAGACGGCATATTTCCTCCACTATGTTTGAATTCGCGACAAACTTGTAACCTTGCTGACATTCGGGCGCCCACCCAACGGCCGCAAGCGACGTGCCAAACGCGAGGAAAAGGGCACTTTTCATGTCGCAATATTTCCGAGCGACTGTTTGCGAAGCGAGCAAGCGAGCGCGACGACAACGCTGGACAGAGAATCTGTCCCCCGGTGAAAGCAAACAATCGTGAGATGTGACGAAAACGAGCCCCGCGTCAGGCTGGGACAAACTCATCGGGTTTCCCGCTCTGTCACGGTCACTTGCATATCACTGGTGGAGACGATCAATTAGCCGATGTGAGAATGTTGATTACCGACAACAACAGTTGGGAGTTAGGTGAATCCAAGCTGTTGTTTATCCGCTTCATGCGGGATGAGAGATGCAAGCTGCGAAAAGTAATTAGATAAACTCACCGGGAGCAGCTGCGAAACCGCAGCAGGGTTTTTTGGGGGTAGCGCTGAATATGAAGCACCCCGTGTGATTTTCTGCGGCGAAACTGATAGCGCAATTTGGCGGCCTTCGCTGGTTTATTTGCGGTGGGCGGGCAAGCAATCCACATGGGCCTAGGCCCGCCATTTCCTCCGCAGTGACGTTATGTGTACACCCATCGCCGCGCGTACGTTGTTTAACGACCGAGCGCCACTTCAAAAGCGATTCGTGACACAAAAGAACGCCCGCACGAGTTTTCTGCGGTCGCGTGCTGCTTATGTTAACCTCGATCGCATGTACTCTCTCCAATGTGCTGGATTGTGCAGGACCGAGCACGACCTTTTTCAGTAAAAAAAACTAGCTAGTTTCTGACCCTTCTCACGTTTGTCTGTGGTAGTCACTTTTAAATATGCGCCATCGCTGTCGCTCGACACCTTACCTGGCTTTAACAATGCCGCACTCAACCATACAGTGACCTGGAGGCGCTTCCTGCTGACCCAATCACGCTACTCGGGCCCCTAGTCTTGGACGAAGTTTTTAGACGGCATCGCGGGTCGGGTGAACTAAAATAGGCTGCGACTTGTGCATGTCGCTTTGCGATCGGCGCGCTCAGATACATCACTCCGCTATTTTTGACTTCGTGGGAACCGGGCGGCTGCGTCAAGGCAATCTACAACCGACGTTGCGTCAATGGCGTCAGCAAATTGCGATGAAGCAAATTTACTCTCCGTCATCCCCGCCTTTAAAAGTGAACTCAATTTATGCCCTGCTGCGGGTCTGACGAATATTCGGACACAATGTCCCGCAACGCCCAAAGACATTTTAAAAGCACCCACCGACACGGTGAATAGACCATCAGACTTCGTCTGAAAAGATGTGGCGAATAGGTGTTATCCGATGGCTTACAACAACATAGGCCGTGTGGAGGGAGCGTCACCACTCATACAGACAAGCACTTTCGCCATTATGCAATGCTAATGGAGCGAGGCAAGTCGCTCAACGCTTGCCCAAATGACCTTTGTGAAGGGCTGTTGTCAATATCGACAAAAAACGACGGCTAATTTTACCTTACTGTCAACACTGCAACAGTTTCGAACCGGATCGGAAAATGTTTGTTCGCGCTTTCAAAATTCTGCACTCTCGCGCACCACCACGTGGAAAGCTGCAAGACACCAGCGTGAGTAAAGACGTTCCTGAATGTCACCATGAGAATATTATATGACCATTTGGCACAATACCTTGCAACTGATCGTGAAATGGCTGATGTGATGCTAACGCAGGGTGTCTTTACTTCAAATAAGTTTGAAGTTTCCACTCCGCCCAACATGACATGTGGAGCGAGTCGAATGTTGAGTCTTGCTGATTCATATCACACGAAGACATTAGGAACGCGGTCGACGTCATTTTGAACAAAAGCTACATCCAACACATTGATCTATCAATCCCTTGTATTGTTTCGATGGCCCTTCAAACAACGAATCACCTCCGAAGTTGGAGAACGTGTAGGAGTAATGGTGCCGCTTCAGAGCCAGACAGCGAGATGAGGCGGGGCTTATGCTGGGTGCAAATTGATTCAGTTCCGCTGTGAGGGCTTTGAGTGGCTGGAGAAAGTTTTTACCGTGGTATTTCGTGAGGCCGCGCCTGCCAAGCAACAATGGACTGGTCGACTTTCTCACGACTCACAAGCACCTCACGCAACTGTTGTCCGCCGCGAGTTTGACATTTGTTGACAAAGTCTAAAGCCAACTATGCCGGTCACAAAGCTGTCGGTATAAATGCGTCACGCGACTACTAAAACCTCCGTCACCTCACCGCGATAAAGAACTTCGGTCGGTTCCCAAGCTGGAAAAGCTCACCGATTGCGTCATCATCCAGTCGCTGAGCGATGGGTTGGTCGAGTGCCATTTACCCTGCTGGGTCTCGCCCACTATTCCCTGTTAATACTTCTCGACATAGATCAGGTGATACGAGTCTGGAAGCCAGTTAGCATATGAATATTGGAAAAAGAATTTCAAAATATTTGTGAAAGCTATGGATTTCGCTCATCCTTGGTCACATCGGAGAAACGAATGCCTGAAAGGAAACACGCCATTTTTTTATTTTTTATTCCACATGCATACTTCTCAGGAGAAAAGGAAATAATTTTGTTTTATGAAATTATTTTTATCCGTTTCCAAGTTCTTTCAAGAGTTGGCTGTGAGAACACACAAAGATTCCGTTTGCGGGACATCGAGTACCAATCACAATGAAATCATTGGCGATCTCATACGTATTTGCGGTTTCGTTCTCTGATCAAGTCATGCGGTTTTTATTGTGTGGGAAAACGACATTACTTCACATTTCCGGGCTACATCCGGAGAAAGTCTCCCAACCTTCGCGCCGGGTGCAGTGCAAATACGCCCACGTAACCACAGAATCACGTACAGCACACGGCGATAACCAACCACAGCCGATTCCTTGATCGTTGGTGGCAAACTTTATAAACAAACGCGTGCTTGGAAACGTTGGCCTGACGTGGCGCCAAATTGACCCAGCAAATGACCTTTCTTGCGCTACACGCAAGCGTCTTCTGGAAGTTGTTGCCGATTTCTACTTAAAACGACCATCAAACATGCACTTCGCGCAAGCCAATTGCGCCCATCACGTCCGATTGGCTTCCTCCCTTGGAAACGCCTGACCGGCCCATCTGAGGTAATCAATCAAGGCTTGGGCGTCTACGCCATTGGTCAACACTCACTTGCCTCGCTACTGTCGCAGAGGTGTTGAAAAGTGGACTTGTTGCTTCCACTCGTCCGTACAATCTGTTTGCGCAGCCAAGTTGCTCTTGAAAATGATAGCACCTTACACGAGTCCCTGAGACAAAAAGCTTGGATCCGCAGGATGTCGGAGAACACAAGTCTAGGTACGAACCACAAAGCACCATTCTCGTACTATACCTAACTAAGGATCCTAAACTGAGAATATTAAAAAAGAAAATCGCCAACTTTTTGCTGATCTTGTGACGATAAATCGTTGTTTAAATTACTCCAGTTTCTTTTTATGTGAACTTTATTTAAAATTTTTCATACAAATCACTAAAGATAATACAAAAATATAAAATTTTGCAAAAAGCCGAACTACGTTACGTAAAATAAGCGGTTCCAAGGGTCATGACTAAATTCATCACCGTCATAAATTGTCAGGTCACTTATATCAGATGCACAGGTTTACAGATCAACGAAATATCAATCACCATAATTTGTCGGCTCCCCCAAATTAGATAAAATCACAATTTTTCCGAAATCAAATATGGGCTTCACAGCAGTGCAATAATTCGCCAAGGGTTGAAAACTGTCCGTAAATGACTATGTACAGAAAACAGGCGCAAAATATGAATATTTGAAGCGAGTTCTGCACACGTAATAAAGTATGAAACGAAATTCATCAGTTAACGCTCGAAATGCATCAGTGCAAACAGAGATGAGCTGTCTTTCATTTTGCTCACTACACAACTAGCTAAATGGTCGCAACACAGTTTTCTATAAAAAGATTAAAAAAAACTTTTATGTGAGTTTACCCAATCCTGAGTAACACCAGAAAAACAACAGCTAATGTTTTGCAACAACAACGTAGAAACCTGCTTTAAAAGGATTTACAAAAATATTACCTTTTGTTTTCTAAAGTAGCATAGTAAAATTAACAACACTCTAGTTAGGTTTCAACGTACAACAGTTGGAACACACGTGTGATGACGTTTGGATACAGTTTGAATATATGCGCAAGTATCAGGCGTCTGAACGCCTAATGTTGTGATAAATGTCGTCGTAAATCTTGTCCATGCTGTCTTCGAAAACACGACGATGGGATTGTCCGGTGTATTCGCTTGCACGTTCATTCCAGTAATTATCGCCACCCAAGCGGACCGTCACTGACGATCTACGCAAGGTGGAGCTAGTGAGCAGAGAAAGTATACATCGAGGAAAATGTTACATTTACTAATTTGTTATGAACCGATTATGAATGTTATAATTGCCTGACCTGACTTAATAGTACCTTGGAGAGCGGGGTGACGGAGTGCGACTGCGTCGATCCCAGTAACGTTCGTTTGCTTCTGCAATAGAGTCGTCCTGCAAGAAATGATGAAAAATATCAGTTATTTGTTTTGTGCTGGAAAAAACAAAGTCTTACAACTATACGATTTGCTCTTGGAGAATGAAGTAGATCCCTCACTCTGTCCCGTATCTTCTCGTAAGGCGAAGGTTCGCTTGCACCGAAACGTTCGCGCAAGGGCTTCCGAAACAAAATTGAACCGGGAGTCAGCTTGCTTCTGCTAAAAGTAAAAATAATGAGATGAAAACGTTTATTTATCACTGCACTTGGCTTATTGTATGTTTGAAATTATCCTAAAAAACATCGAGAAATGTAGACTAACCTGGCTGAAACAGGATCATCGTAATCATCTGCATTGGAAAAAGACAGATCCCGTCTGGGAGTCCTAAACGAATCTGGAGCACTTTGAGCAGACGTTGGCCTGCTTGTTCTTCGTAATGAACTGTTGATCAGTTCTGTTGTATCTAATTACAAATATCCGCTTGTTTATAATCCCATTTTATAGGAAATTAGTTGTTTACCTTGGAATAATCACAAAGGTTGAACCTGACTACTTTGGATGTGCTGATACAGAATTTTTATAATTCAACCGATTGTTTGGAATGTGGCAAATTACTATATTTTATTGTACTTATTTGTGTCAACATGCAAGTGTTTTTTTTTTGTACGTGAATCCAACGACTATGTATGATTTCAAGCACGCTTGTTTAAAGTTAAGCACATTGTGTGGAGCATTCGTTCTCAATATTCGGATATGACTGGAAGTAAAAATATACGCACAATTCGTGCGAATCCGAATACGTGAATTCTGTCCGAAACGTTCCCACTGGATATACCTTCTTACTCTACATACAACTTATCTATGCCCATATTCAGACGCAAACTGCCTCTAAATAGTCAATTTACTCTTGCTATAAACAAAACTGCCTTTCTGTTTACAACATTACAACTCATGCTGATAAACTCAAACTCACTTTTAAATCTTACACAGCAACCTTTCCTTTTCGTCAAAGCACACCCACTCTTGTTGCTATTTATGGGAAAAGCAACTTCACTTTGACTTCTGGACAGAGGATCATGGAAGGACCAGTTACCTCCAGCATTTTCATGTCTGCTAAACTCCATATCAGATTTCCAGTCTTGTTGCCTCATGTAATTCTTTAAATGTTGGTTTTCCTGCATGGCACTTTCTGTATAACAGCCAGAAGTGATTGGTCGATAATAGGCAGATTTTAATGCATTGTGGTGACTCCTTCTACCAATACATCTCCTCGTGTTACACCTTACAAGCTCTTCTTGTTCCATAGAAGAACTGTCAGATTCTAATGGGAATTTAAACTTGGTTAAATTATCTGTTTTATCACTAAAATTTCACTGTGACTTGCCTGCCATCACAACAATGACCTATTTAATTAAAATGTATTAGGAACCACAGTGCCTGGCCTTATTCTTTGAAAATTTACAAGGAGTTTACTTTAACAGAAAAAAATAATAGAAAACATGCACCTTCACTGTCAAAGTCTCGTGTCACATGATCAGTTCCAGAAAGGTATTTTCCAGCTAAAAAAATGAAACCACAGTGTTAGTGTAATATCATGGCATAGTATGCAACTTGTGTCCATAACTACAATGCAATGATTGAATTCTTCACATTGGATTATTTTACAACTCTAAACAAGTGACTTGTAGATGTAGGAACAGCTATTGTACAAACTTAAATCAAAACAGAGGTTACATGGCAATCTAGACGTGAGACAATGAATGACCGTTCCCTATTCAAGTGAAATCGTCCGCCTGTTGTCTCCCTGCTCATCAATTCAGGTAACTTGATATCCCTCGCTCAAATAAGTTTACTCCAATGTACAGACACAATATTTTTATCAGTAACAGACAAGCCCCAACCCAATAACCACAGGGTTTGAAAAATGCACATTGGTATTTATAATAAACACACGTGTTTGTTTTCTTCTTCCGGGGGAATAACTCAAATTCCGTGGCGATGGAGTTGTTCGCCTTCTTTCTGGTGATGGAGATACATGAGGTAGTGGGGGTGGTGCCTTGCTGGATGACAAAGTGTCCTCGGCAGCCTGTTTACAAAAACACAAACATTATTAACCTGCACATTACCACAAATAAACAATAGAAACTGGCAACCACAATACAGATGCTGAATCGGCGATGATTAAACAATAATCATTTTTTACCTTTCTGACGACAAATTCTGGTCTTTCTTCTAATTCTGATTTGAATGGTTTGGTCTTAACTGCAGACTCAAATGGATCTTTTAGTGAAAGTTGCGCCATTCTACGCTTGGTATAAGGAGATGGTGATCTTGCTCTAGATGCAATTGTTGACTGCTCATACCCTCTGTGTGCAGTGGCTAAAAAAAATAATCGTTTAAACAAAACAATGAAACTTTGTGTGTGAACCTTTACATTAAAAATACACTACACAAAAAAAAATAAATAAAAAAGTCAACACACTTTTATAACACCAAACTTTTAAAAACACAAACTTTTACTGTCATTTTACGATGGATGACATAACATTCAGTTTCTTGCCATAGCTCACCTCTGCTTAAACTTGTTGATCTGGTTTTGGTTCTTCCTGATCGAGGTCTGGATGATGGGGTCGTTGATTGCTTTGGTGTTTTCTTTTTATTTGAAGAAACTTGATGGGATTGAACATGAGGAGTTGAAGATTCAATTGGAGAAGGCTGCAAAGTTGGTAGGTTTTGACAAAAAAAATGTGAGTAATAGTCATAAGTTTTTACGGGTTAATTTTGATAACTTTCCTAAATCTACTAAAACATACATTAAAATCAGGATAGCTGTTTGTTCTTTGACCATACAGATCATTTTCAGTGATTTGAGGCTTTTCCCTTTTTCTTCTTGAATGACCTGTTCCACTTACTGATGTGACCTGCAACATACATTGACCTTTTACAAAATATGTGTTACATATAATCACAGGCTTAGAGTGTAGCTATCATCCTCTACGTTCTAACATATTATCCCTACCTCCTTGATAATCGTTCGTGATGAAAATTCCAATTTAGGAGCAATGCCTGGAAAGGCAGACGATCTTTGAAGAAGGATTTCTCTATCCACACCAGGGTAAGTTGGGCTAACACGAGGTGTGGGGAACAAAAATTCTCTTGCATTGTCCTCATAAGTGGCCAAGAGTTCACCACCTTCATAATGTATATGTTACTTGCTAAGTTGCAATACCAGTAATACTTGCTATTGATATTTTCAGTACAAATCCCAGCACCTCAAAGAAAACATGACATGCCCGAAATTTTATTGGCAATCCATGCAAAGACAATTAGCTAATGCATTAACATAGAAAAAGCTTCAGTATATCTGCACAAATGAAGTTTGCCGAAAAAAATCCTCAGTGCAAATTCCAAACTTTTTAATCTGGGCTGAACCCACTCTATTTAGTACAAAGAGCAACAGACCTGGATAAGTAAGTTGAACCAACTCTATTCGAACCGTTTCTCCAGAGAGAGCAGAGGCAACCTGTACTGGGTCAGTAGCATGACTGAATACTTTTTCGAATCGAAGCTGCATAAAAAACAACAACTAAAGTTGGTACCAATTTACTGCGACACACATGATTTTGCATGAACAGAAAAGCCTATCTAATTTTCTCCTGTACCTACTTTTTCATGAAACAGAAATGGAAAAACAGGTGGTGTCGACACTGTTCTTTTTCTTTGACCTAGTGCATCAATGTTCAAAAAGATATCCTGTTGTTCTGGAAGAAAAACTCCAGGACATGTCACCTGGATTTAAAGAAACAGTGATTTTAATGATAACATCCTTCTTAAAGGAACATTCCAATCTTAAAATCTTACCGCATGAAAGTGAATATCTACTATTACTTTGAGAGCCTTTTTCCGTGGCATGATCTGTTTCTACTTGCACTTTTAAAAACAAAATATCTTACTTTCATAAACGTTCATGTCAAAATTCGCTGTGCTCACCACTGCCACAAAAATAGTAAGACTGAGCAAGCATTCGCAAGTGTTAAACACAGTCAAAAACGTACACCATACACCGAAGCGAAAATTTTATACACCAAAAACTCACGAATCAAACATGTAAAGCAGCTTAATACATTTACAATTGTGCAATCTAGTTAACTTTTTACTTCTTTAGTAACAATTATCACAAAGAAAAATGAACTCTGTGCTAAGATGTTTTGAAATTGTTTATAATTCCTTGTTAAGTAAAAATACCATCGACAGCAATTACCGCAAACCAACGAACGAACGTACAAACTTCCCGTCTTGAATTTACCGGTTCTCTACACATCGAAAGTAATTGGTCGCTCAATCGATTGCACTTATCCTGACCAACAGAGATGAAATATATTTTTTTTAATTTTCTCCTATTAGCTGACATCATCCTTGCTTTATGGACATTGATGGGCTGGTCGTGTAATGTTCAGGTTGCTACAAGATAACAATTTGTGATCTAACGCAATGTGGCAATTCAACAAGTTGAAAAGACCTGAGTAAAAAGTGGGTGGTGCAGGGTTGTTCGTTTGGAATTGCGGTCGTGTGATGTAAACCGCCTTTGATGCGTGTGAATGTTTTGAGGGAGTGAAAATGTGCCCGCGATTGCACTACAAAGACGCATGTGGAACAACGCCGCAGCTGGAAGCTGTTTTGATAAGAATTTTTTCCGTGTTCCATCATTTAGGGAGTTTTTGTTTGACAGGGACACTTTATCTAAATAACGCCCTAGGTAGACCTTGACAGAAGCCAAAACTAACTTCTCTTCAGATCACTCGAAATTATCCAACGTTCTTTTGTTTAAATAACCACCACAAACTTTCAAGCGACACTAGTTTGCTGTACAAAAGTGCATTTATTTTTACAAATCCATGAGCAATATTCTATATTCAGAACATAATGCAGTAAGACGAAAATAAAACGAATCATAATATGCATATGCATTGCATATATTTAAGGAATGCTAATTTGTATCTCGAGCAAGTAGTGCAAAATTAATTGGTATAAATGTCTACGAAGTGCACAAAATGTAAACTCTTATGCAATAAACTTTTGCAAGGTAACTTCTAACAATGGTTGATAATGATATAAAATGAATATGACGCAAGCAAAAAATGTTTTTACATTTGCATCACAGTTGCAATAAAGAACAAAAACATTAAGGACAAACATTCTTTTTGATAGGGGAACATAAGTTAAACAAAACTGACATGTCTTCACACATTAGAGGTAACTTTCCGCAGGCTTATTCCTTCACCTTCATCCATCCCAGGTATGGGTTCATATGAACGGTTGATTTCAGCCACTGGTTCGTAATCGAGTCCACCGGTCTGCATTTTTGCAAAGTTGACGAACACCTGCAAAAGTTTTACTCGTCTTACATATTCAATAGCTCCGCACCTCTACAGCATCAGTAACACGAACATCATTTTGCTGCTTGGATTTTGTTACAAAGAGATTTCATACATTTTGTTCGAATTGTTTGTGGCATTCATTGAATCACAAAATCTCCTTATGTTTACCTCGTCCAACGTGGTTTGGCTGACGGAATAATCCTCTATGTGATATTCTTTCTTGTTACGTTCCATGACGTCAAAGAGTTGCAACAACTTCACGTCATTCAATGGCATTTGATACTGTGGTAATAACACAACCATGAAAGTCGCGGCAAAGAATGTTTAATTCAAAACTTTTATTTTTTGAATATATGTAATACCTAACAACATATTGCCAGTTAACATCGAAATCCAAGCACAATTTTACCAGCAACATGTTGCTATGATGTTCCTTCAACACAGAAGTCGGAAAAGAGGACGAAATAAAATTCTGAGCATTTTCAGGTTCCTCGCATCGAGCATCGACCTTCACTGTGAGTGTGTAACCTTCACCGAAGCGATTCTTCAAATGTTGTGGACTTCCGATGCATTTAAACCTTCCATTAACCATGATTGCCAATCTACTGCACAACGCCTCACACTCTTCCATGCTGTGTGACGTCAGCACGATGCAACGACCACCGCGGACCGCTTCGGCAATTCGTGTCCATAGAAACCGGCGGGACATTGGGTCCATGCCGGCTGTAGGCTCATCCTGGTAGGGAAAAACATTATTATAAAGGAAAATATATATGACATGTTTAATAATTTACCAGGAAAACAACAGGTGGGCAGCCGATGAAAGCGATGGCGGCGGAGAGTTTTCTTTTGTTTCCTCCACTGTAAGTTCCAGCGCATTTATCCGCATACATTTTCAAACCAAATTTGTTGATTCCCCACTTGGCGACGTTCGGTATGTCTTTGGGAGGTACACCGCGAAGTTTTGCGTAAAACTCCAAGTGTTCGCGACCTTGAGTAAAATAACAAACGTAACTTTACCAACAATGTCCAAAATAGGAAAAACTATGATTATTATTTGGTAAAATAACGTTTTGATGACTTGTATTCTCATTTTCTGATATTGTGCTCAATTTCAAACACACCTGTCAGCAAGCTGTTGAGGGCTTCGAACTGCGGGCAATATCCGGTATTCTGCTGGACGTCCCTGATGTTACTGAGAATACTTTGTTCACAAATAGTTGCATCGCCAGTAGAGGGCGTCGTATCTCCGGTCAGCATCTTGAACGTCGTCGTTTTTCCGGCTCCGTTAACTCCAAGCAACCCGAAGCACTCGCCCTGGGGCACTCCGACGTGCATTCTGTTATGCAATAACATAATTATTTACGTTGATTTCGGTAATGTTATGGCTTCTACCGGCATTTAAAAATTTACGAGTGATTGTTGACAAATATTTACAGCTTCTACCGATTTGTAAATGATGGTTCAATTTGCTCACTTAATATTTTGTTTTTGTGTAAGACTATACTATACTTATACTATGCTATCATTGTTCTGGATATGCGATAAGACCTATATTCAACCCTTGTGTTGAGTAGACTTATTTAATGGTCTTTTGGCACTTTAGGTCACTTTCTTTCTTTTCTTTTTGCATTCTTATATTTTTTAACTTAAAAGGTGGTTGTTGGGCGATTATTTCAACGTTGTTTCAATTCATTGGCAACGACGATACGATATAATTAAATTAAACAAACCGATCGACGGCGATCAAGGGTTTTCCGCTCGCTTGGTTTTTGTAGACCTTCGACAAGTTCTTTATCAGTAACATGTCATCGCATTCTGCGGAGGAAATTCGTTCCCGTTCTGCTTTCACATCCACATCTTCCACCACGTCCGTTTTCTGGACATTTTTCATTCCAGTTTCCTTGCCCGTCTTTATGAAAAACCTGCGCATCAAATTGTTTTGACCCAAAAGTTAATTGTTAGTATTTATTCTTACGACAAAATATTCAAGCTTACCTGTACTGAATTAGGACAGTTAGGATGAAAAACACTGTCCCCACGATTGCCATGGACATCAGATTTCTTCCGACGAGATCGAATTCAAAAGGACTTCTAAACTGTTGTATTCCTGTGGTGGAAGGTGTGTTAGAATGCCTTTCGAGTGGATTTTAAAGACGCCAGATCGATAAATTTACAAAAAATACACCCAAGTGTTATGCACCAATATCTTTTGGCTACATAACATAACATACAAGACAGTCAATGATGGGTTTCCACAGAACACTGTTTTACTATTGGTTAATAACAATATAGCGTATAGGCCATATAACCAATACTATCACACAGTACTTAGACGTTACCGAATGCCGCAGTTGCGTCTGTGTATGCTTGGTTAACTGCCATGTCGATCAAACCTCTACCCAAGCAGTATTGTGGAAATATGAGCAGAACTCTTTTCAAGTAGAAATTGGCATCATTTAGTGCTGGATCGTCCAAAAGCTTCACAAAAATTGAAAATAAATTTCACGAAAAAATGCTGTTGCAGCAATATTTCCAGTCAAGTAAAAATTGCAAAATCCGCCACTACCAAGAACAATTCTTCATAAAACGAATGTTCGCTTTTTCGACGCTTACCTCCAATATAAAAGTTGCGATGCTGGCGTTTACTCCGATGAAAAGGTTAATGCTAGTCAACGCGACGTACGCAGTACTGGGAACCTGAAAAAGGACAGCGTGGTAAGTTTCCAATATTAACTAATGTCACCACGAGCCGAACTCACGGTGAAGTAGAAGCTGGTCGGGTACATCATGGGGGTTATGGAGTAACCGTAGAGCAACAACAAGCAGATGAGACAAGGAAGGTTGTCCGCCGACACATAAGCGTTCAGTTGGAAGCAGAGAAATATGATGATAACTATGATGGTCGGAACCGTGTAGTTCACCTATACGACATGTAGCTGCATGTTATGTATGCTTTATATAAAATAATTGAGTGTTGCTACTTAAAAAACAACAACTTTTGTTTGCTACTTTTAAACTATGAAAAACTATGCTCACAAACCAAATCAATTACCACTTTCTACATGATACCTTTTTTTTATAAAATGTAGAACATTGAATTCTTTTTTCGTAAAATGATAAATAAAAATACGGCCTTACCAAGTCCCACAGAAAGTTGGAAATCCAGTAAACGAACTGGTTGACGCCGCTAACAAACTGCAGGTGTTTCGCTTTGGTCACTTTCTCCTCAATGAGGAACAGCACGAAACTGGCCGGGATGAACGAGAGAGCAAAAATAACGCAGATGGAGGTGATCAACTCGCGTGCCGACCCAACACTGTTAACACGTCATATTTTTAATAAAAACAACCATTTAACCAGACACATAAAAACCATTGCTTACGTAGGAGCGGCATCGATTTGGGTAATGGAGTAGTTCAATGGGTGGTTAATTGCAGCGATGCCGTAATTGCGTCGCGATTCCCTGGTTGGTTGAAGCGACCGCAAGGCGGCGTTGTTGAGCACATTTAGCCACGTCGGCATCGAGTGGTATCCGTTATTATCGAACCAAACCTACACAAACCGAGTTTTACGCTAAATGGAGATGTGTTTTCGTGTGTGAAACCCACCTGAGTATTTTCAGTTCTGACAAAACTTTCCAGTGTGACCTCGGGGAAGGAATTGTTTAGGGAATTTCCCATGATCAGGTTTCGGAGGAAAGTGAATTGTTGGTTGGTGAGAGGGGAATGATATTTTTCACCCATCGATAAACCACCGTAACGGGAGCGCCTGAATCTTGAGCACAAAATAAAACACAAATATTAAACGTTTTTAAAACAGCGGCAGGTCTAACAATATAATCTGGTCCCCAAGAAAGATCTAAATACGTTAATTTACACTTCACGGTCTAAACACACGTTAATACCACACTAACGATTCAATTCAATTCAGTTTAGTTTATTTCGGTCGTTATCCGGGTGCATACAGCTCACCTATCCACGGTTTTAACCATCCAATCTGAAACATTTCGACCAGTCATGTTGTAGATAGGGTTGCTTGTTTCAAGGACGAGGCGATCAGTGGGAGATCCTCCAGCCCCAGAAGGACATTCTTAAAAAATAGAAATATGAGTAAGTTGTACTGGCTTATTGCGCCAGCGATGACAACAGCTTCGATCAATCTTGGATACCTGCTAACAGAACTTGGCTTTCAGCATTCGTGCACTTGCAAGTGAGCGTTCCATTGGAGTTTGATGGTTGACTGTGGCCACGTATGGATTGGTCTGGAGTCCACACTTGATCTGTTTAAATGATATTTATTTTAGAACTTACTCAAAAAAACGTGTCAAATTTTTTCAACATGTTTTGTTGACAACTTATGTTTTTGCGTACCGGCAATATTGTCACATTGAATATATTTTCCGCGGAAATCTTGCACGCTGTAGTTGGCGACACATCGCATTCCGATGCCAGGTTTGCTGATAAGAGCATCGGCCGCTGACGTAGATTCGGTGCCGTTTGGATTGTCGTTGCTTAAAACAGTTTGTTTATGGTTTTCATGTTACGGAAACGAGGAGGACATCTGTGTTTTGATAAGCTATCAATACCTGTAGAAGGTGTTCGTATCTCCATACATCCAAGGCTGGAGTTCAAGAGGTGGAAGATTTCTATTGCTCGGAATTATTTGGGCGAAAGCAAGAGCTAACGCTACGAATATAGCAGGCACGATCACTTGCGCCACAAAACCTTTTCTGTTTCGCCTGTGATCGCAACAAACACTTTTTTTTACATGGTTAAAGGGAATAGACATAGTGTTATTACAGCAAAACATTTTGTATGTGTCTTAATAGCGTGTAATACTTGTATGTTTGTAATTTGTCATCTCTGACAGTGCATCGTACCTAGCATGGTGGAAACGCTTGACAAATAGAGCGGCAAACTGCTGTAAAACCAACTTCTTTCCCGTCACTTTGTAAGAGCCGCGACCTTGAGAGCCGTCGTCGAACGTTGCCGTCTCGACTGACTGCGTCTCGATTATGCCACTTTGCGAAGTTTCTGAAGCAGAACCTGACGTAACAGGGAACGTTAGACCGAAATAATTGGACGCGTCAAAAAAAGGAAATTCAAGGTTCTTTAAAACCTTGGGTGGGCAAAAGTGTAAATTATTCATACAGCTTGGGTCAAGTCACGTGCAAACTGATCCGTTCTCACCCGTCCATCTAACAAGCGTAAATAATTCCATTGCAAATGAGCACAATCAACAGTGCGCTTTATAGTTTAACACATAGTCATACCAACCTATGGCTGTAGAAGAGTTAGTCCACTGGGCATGCTGATGCAAGACAACATGTAGGAAAGATGAAACAAACAAAACCAAGCACAGTGGTCTGAGTGAAGATGAAAAACAATGATTGGAGTCCAACATTCTACGTTTTCAAATCACGAATTAGGAACATGCAAAAGGATTAGATCAAGTCAAAAAGATAAAGACAGACAACACAAACAAATTAGCGAAATAATGATTAGCAAAAAAAGAATGGACAAAAAACAAGAGCATGCGAGTCGGAGATGGCGAGTTACGTTGCCTACGTTGGCGCCTTTTGCGACGACTCGATCCCCTTCTTGCTTGATGTTCGGTGGACAGCTCTGTTTCCGGGGTAACACTTCGCCTTTTGCGTCGAGGCAAACAGGAACAGCCTTTAATAAACAATAAGCTTTTTACAAGCCTAAAACTCACAACAACTTGAAAATGTTACCCAAGCACACTTAGTATAACATCCTTAAGCAGCTGTGGGAGAAACGCTTCTGGGGAATTTTACAGGTGGCATGTACCAAGCTTCGTATTGTTTTACGAGAGAAACAATTTAAAATTACTGGTAGTGCATATTGGCAATAAACTAAATGCTTGACAATCTCAACAGTTTTTGTCAGTGTTCGAGGAATCAACTTGTAAATAATATCTTATTTAAATACAATCATTGACAAATAAATAAATGTTATCAATAAAGTAGCACAAAGCACTACATTTTCGCAATGTAATGAGCACTTATGCATACCATCAACTTTAGGGCTATAAGATCACATGGTCAATTAGGATATTCAATCATGGTTGTAATAAGTAAATTAGTTTATTTAAAGTGTGATAAGGACAGATGATGCTATGGACTTTCTTTGTATATTGTTCATAGGCGTAGTTGCTTTTTTTCGCAAAATAAACATGATTTGGTGCCAATTGTTTTACGTTGAAACAAACTTCAGGGTCAAACTCACATTTCTTCTTCTCGTCCCTTCCCTCATCCTTGCTTCCTTCGGCCACTGTGAGAAAAATTTCCTCCAGGCTCGTATCAGTTAACCCGTAACTTATTCCACGTGCATCCAATTTCCCGAACAACTTTGCATACCTATTAACAACACAAATACGCATTTACCTCAATTAATATACCACAGTATGTTTCACAAACGTGTTTCGCCTACGAACCGAATATGCTTTTTGAAACGGTTTAAGCAAACTTTTGAAAGATTGCAAAATCAAAAAAAGGTTTTATTCACTGCAAAACTATAAAACCGGATAAAGTGATTGACTGAATTTATAAAACTGTATGGTCTGTGCAATTAGCTTTGTGGCCCATTGAAAATGCCTTCTTGGCCCACAGTTTGGGAACCAATGTTATGCATAAACTGCGGTTTAAACATAGAAGGCAACAACTTCTTACCACCCCTCGTTCTGAGCAGCGTAGGGTAGGATGAAGGTGACTTCCCTCCCATCTTCTTCGTGCAGTTTAGCATTCGGAATCGTATCGAGAACCAACTGTGAGTAGTCGACCCCTTGATCGCCTGACGCAAAAACATTTGCATTAGAAATATTATGTTGCTGCCAGGCATGTTATACTTTATGATCTGTCCTTCTGGCACAATTAACGTGATTTTTATTGTCCGAAGTTTCACCTGCTATACAGCGAGGTTTCACCAGGGAATCCCTGATTCTATTTGAATAATAATACTAATGATGCCGTATAAGGAAAATATATATATTCAAAAAAACAATATCTTGGTTGGACGATTTAGCAGCAATCTAGGCCAGCCCTAGGAATCACTTTTATTGAAATCTAAATTTGCATTAGACATGATAGAGTTTGTTTAGAAATTGTAAATAGGCATTTTGGTTTGGAATCTTTGCAGTATTTTTATACGCCGAGATTGGCATAATGTTTCCACCTGAAGGAATTGTAAGTAGGTTGTTGCCGTTTGCCGCATCCGATTTCTGACCCACATTTGAGCCAAAAGATGACGAAGAACTCGAACCGCTGATAGGAGTTGCTGATTTTGATTTTTCGTCACTTTGCGACTCGAAACCTTCATCGTTGGTCTTCAATACAATAATTGTAAGTTGTTTCAAATTGTTGAAATATTTTTTGGAAGCTGATCTTACTTTCAAGCTGAGCAGAGAAGTTTTGGTTTCGTCGCCCACTGGTGTTAACTGGTTCGAACTGGTTTCAGAGCCGCCGTTTTTCACGACAGTCAGGTAATAACCGACACCGTAATTGCTTTTGAGAAAAATCGAAGAACCGCAACATTTCAGTTTGCCCTGGAAATATTTTTCCTTTATTTAGTTCAATCCCAGTCGCTGCAGCGGTGCAGAGTGTACAGTACATTCCACATAAATGTTTAATGACCAACGTGTGATATGATAGCGCTGCATTATGTTCTCATGCTGTCGACCACAAGCAGTACATTAAAGGGGTCATGCGCATAGATGTATGTAAACTAAGCTGTAAATGACTGACATGAGATATGATGGCGATCCGATCTCCGAGCAAATCTGCTTCGTCCATATGATGTGTGGAAAGAATAATCGTTCGTTTTTCTCTGTACGCGAGCAACAAATCCCATATACCACGTCGTGCGTACGGATCCACTCCTGTGAAATAATCGTGTTTAATTGGCGATGTTGGCGAACAGCTGTTTAACTTAATCGGTTTGAAGGCAACATACCTGCAGTTGGTTCATCGAGGATGACACATTTCGATCCACCCACGAAAGCGACAGCAACCGAGAGTTTTCTTTTCATTCCACCCGACAGATGACGTGAAATCTCGTTCCTTTTGTGCGGGAGACCAACATCTTTCAACATTTGCTCGATTTCGGCTTCACCCCCCTGCGAATTCTTCAATCCGGAGTAGAGTTTCAGGTGTTCGTATACAGTCAAGCTGTCAATACAATTGACGCCATTCAATTTTGGATAGGAAGCGACCACCATAAAAGATCAGATCAGGAATGTAGCAATATTAAAAACGAAATATATTTTTAGGGATATGTGTTTTAAAACTTGGTCCAATATTTCCTACATAAACTCGAGTCGTGACCGCACTCGTTCATTTACTTAAGCAAATCATATCTGAATTCTCCCACATGATATAAATCCACTTACTCTCCGAAGAGAACGTTGTACTGCGGACAGAAACCAAGTTGACTTCGAATAGAATCCATGTCTGTACAAATGTCGTTTCCGTAAATGTAGGCGGTGCCGGTTGTTGGTGTGAAAAGTCCGGTCAACATAGACATCGTAGTCGTTTTTCCCGCCCCGTTGTGACCGAGAAAGGAGGTAATTTGATCTTCGTAGAAGTTGATCGATAGATCGTCCACTGCCACTTTACCATTGCTAAAGCAAAAATAGGGCTTTGTAATTCACATTACCACAGCTTTAGCAAAGTACGTCATTTTTGTCATTTTGTGGGAAATATTAAACAAATATTCTCAAAGCATTGAGTAAAATGTACAAGCCTAACAATCGTAGAGCAAGAACACTGCACGAAATCCTAGAGCAAGAACACGAATATGATCCAAGGAAACAAAGCCCACAGGTATCAAATTACCCGTAAACTTTCTTTATGTTGTGAATAGCAACGCCTAGTGCGAGGTCACGTGGTTCCGATTCGAGGTTGGCACTGAAATTCGACATGTCCGCCGGAGGAGTTATTCCATTATTTTCCTTGCTTCGCGAACTTCCTCCTCCGCACCAGTAAGAACGTGTTGCGAAAAAGTACCATGGCCTCGGGACTCCGTATGTCCCAGGAAACACGTTTTCGATATACCTGGCACAACACAATGGTCTGTTTGAGAAGATTAAGTTTGTTTATTTCAAACTACATGAACTGCTAAGCTTAATTTTCAGCAACAGCAACTTCAAGCAATTTTAGTTAAACTCCTTGCCAACATTTTGCAACGACTCAACCCTAACTTAGCTCAGACAAAATATTTGTAGTAATAACAGCTGTCTTATGTAAGTCCATTAGCGGCACTAAATCACATCACTTATGCACGTGTTTAAGAGCTCCTAATTACCATGTGAGTAGAAAATAGAGAAAGGAATCAAACAGCATCATGATCAGGGTGGTGGCAAATGTCAGACGTTCACTGGGGTCAGGATTTGTCGCCCAATTACTAAACTGGATTCCTTCCCCACTCTGTTCATACTGGGAAATAAATCCTGTCCCATATCCAAAAGCCACATTGGATAAAAGGCACTGTAAAGAAAGATATGTTTTGCAATGCAGTATTTAATGCAGTGCACTTCCAATGGTTATACACCAAACGTACCAAATTATTATGCAACTTTAAATCAAATAAAGCTTTGCAATCAACCCAAAAAGTATATTAATAATATTGAGGTGTATTTTCTTACAACTGACAATATTTCTTACAAAAGCAAGTTTAGAGGAAAAACCCAACTGGTCCTTCCATGCATCT
The DNA here is from genome assembly GCF_947561715.1 of Ascidia mentula. Taxonomy (NCBI): domain Eukaryota; kingdom Metazoa; phylum Chordata; class Ascidiacea; order Phlebobranchia; family Ascidiidae; genus Ascidia; species Ascidia mentula. The sequence goes on from NC_138566.1 coordinate 20,267,091, forward strand.
GCCATGGTGTATGGAATGTACAGAAGAAAGAATATGACTCCACCACAAGCTGCAGCCAAGTTGGCTCTACAAAAACAAAAACAAGCTGTAAGTAGTTATAATAGTTTTTTTCAAATACCAAGTTTGTACCGAGAAAAGAAGCAGCTGATGAGAAAGCACTGGGCAATGATGGATAAAATAAAACAGCACAACCACAAGAAGACAATAAACATGTTACTGAATGGCATTATGTCCCCAGCCTGCATCAAAGGGAAAAAATGAGTGTTGTCATGTAAATACGTTGCCAACATATGCATTATTTCACTTTACTAACCTTCAGGATAACAACCATGAAAAGGATTGAAATAAGCATGAGCAAAAATGAGTTGATAAACCAAGCAACCCAATGAACTCCATTGCTCAAACCCATCATTTTCATGACCTGGGAAAACAATGCACTCACATTAAATATTGATAAGTTAACACTGACTATTTGAACATTCAAGCGACTTAACAATTCAAAATCATATAAAATCTAGTGTTTAGTTCAGACAAACTATTAGGTTTTATTTAGCACCTCTTTGAGTCTTTGCTCTTTCTCATACACAATGTTCTTGACAGTTATAGAAACAGAATATATCCATGCCAGAGTCATTATGAGTGCCATAAGGTTGGCGAGGAATTCTAAAAACCTGCAATTTGAAGTTTAAAATGTCTTTAGCTTGTTTTATGTTAATGTATATTAAATGCAGTGACAAAAATCAAAATTGCTTTTTATTAAATGCAATTAAAGCACAGATCAGACTGTTTGTGGTTGCAAGAATTACATTGTCTGTAATTATTCATACACACTGATTTTCATACACACAAGTTGTCGCTAACAATAGTTTAACAAACAATTATTTTAGGCATAACATGATTTTAAACCACTCCTTGGTTCTTACACAATCCTCAGTTAAAATGAGTTGGGAAGCATTTGTGGAGTCATATGTCACTGTATGTCATGATAAACAAAGTTCAAATGTTATGAAATTTGACATTCAGAAATAAAATAAACAGATACAGAGGTGTCATTTACCTGTCTCTAGTGTAGCAAGGATAGGGCATGAATTGAAGATAACTACCCATTGGACTGTATGTGCTGTTCCCCTTTGCATAATTAAGGATTGCCGTTTCAATTAAATCTTGCAAATGAACAAAACCACTAACGAAGTATTTGACTTGGTTTATAGAGTTTTCGGAGCCAGGCCCAGCCGAACTGTGTGGAGAGAGTTTATTCAACTTGGTAAATGCAAATAAAACAAAGGCCCAAGTAATCTACATACAATCGTTGCGTCCTGGTGGTACGGGTGGCAGTGGTTGCATCCTGTCGAATTTTGTATTTAATAACTGGTGGCATTTTATCGTCCAAACTTGAGGGTGAAATGAACACAACTCCTGAAAATGCAACAAGTAGTTTTTTTCTTGCATTATTTTTTAGTCAGTTCTAATATTATTACCTCCAAACAACATGTTTTTATCAAGCAAAGCAAGGGAGTTTTTGACAAGTTCTTCTTCTGTTGAATATCCCACAAACTTATCCAGCTCAAAACATCCAACAACCTTTGTTATAGAAATAACTTTTTTATATACATTTCTTCTGAACATATTAAATACATAAAGGTAAACATATTTTCTCAAAATATTGTCATACATAACAGGAAATGACAAAATAGTCAATTTATCAAAAAAAGGTCGCCAGTGTTTAAAGGTCGCCAGTGACAAGACAGCAGCAGATTCTCAGTATTGAAACATTTTAAAAAGCGAAAATTTTTGACCAAGGAAAAATGTCAAACAACAAAAATCACAGAACCTTATTCAAGTCTTCACATAATACAAACTGCGCTTTATTCTTTTCAGACTAATGTTTGACCAGTATCACATAAAAATTCCCGCCCAGTAAGTCAATGCAGTAAAGTATATTAAAGTCAAGCAAAGTGGAGCCAATAATATGAATTGTGTAAGCTGCAGACATACTTTTAGACGACTTTGCTGACCAAAGGCCCAGCAAAGGTTTCCACTTTGTGGTGACTATACAATCACCGTCATCCATTGGGCACCAAACTAGGTGCAACCTTACGGAGTGGACACTCTATGGCCAAGCAAAGCTCAACCAATAGTGCCGTCAGGCCCCGTGTCACAACCTTTTTATGTCGAAACAGTGGCCATCTGTCTGCAGCTTACACAATTTATATTAAAGTTGTTTAACTGTTCACTCTACCTGCGAAACCAGTGAGAATAATCCATCAACTTGACGATACACATCTTTCCAGGTTGTTATGGTATCGTTGGGGTTATCGTCATTGGAAAGAAAAACTTTGAGCTGTTCAATTTGAGCGGCAGTCAGATTGGTCTGTGCTGTGATGAACCCAACTGTAGCAGGATTGTTCAACAAATCCTATAACATAACATGATATTGTCAGGTTTAGGCAACCCAGACATAAATAAAAATTTATTGGTCTTCACTCTGAGTGTGGTTGTAGTTGTTCCATTTTCCAACTGTTGATATAAGGCTGGTCCTGTGGTGGATTTCCAGGTTTTGTCCAGTAACTCCACAAAGGCTATTGCTTCAAATGTGGCGTTGGCCTCTTTTATGATTTTTCTAACCAGCGGCGTATCCGGGGAATAGGTGATTTTACCTTGAAGAATATAAAAATTACAGTGTTTACCTAGAGAACAAAGGATGGAAAAGGGCACAGAAAGTGAACTGGTAAAGGTCATTTTTCACTAACCATAAAGAAATACTTTCACTGTGTCCCAGATCACCTTGAAGGCAATATTTCCTTGCATCTGACTTGCGATGTTGTCACAAAATGTTCCTCCAGATCTAATTGCAAAATTAGGTTTAGTATGTCGTGGTGTCACAAAAAAATCGCAATTAACATACGTCGTGTTTCCCGTGTTCATACTGGAAGCAGCTGAAAATGTGTTTCCGCTTGATGTCGAAGAATTTGCTGTTAAAGCTTCCAACAGCGTTGACAGTACAGTTGTCTTATTTTCAGGATGGCCACATATTTCCTTTTAATCAACAGGCAGTAAAAGTGACTATTTCAGGTTTAAAAAATTTTGCCAGTTTATGAGTAGTTCCAGAATATAAAGACTAAATGTGACAACATTTCAAAACAGGTAAAAAATAATGTAACAAGTCTAATTGCATAAACCAGTAACAGAATATCAACTCATATGTCCCTTGGCATGCCATCGCACAATGAATATAGAGTTCATTTTTGCCAACTTTTAATAATTGTTAAAATCATAGACTTATTGGTTCCAATTCTGAATCGTATTTGAAAAGAATTTATTCTTACTTGTGCTGCATTAGACATATTTCCATTTGCACCAAACATAGATAAAATTGAGGAGCTTGTTAATCCCTGAGTTAGGGCATTCAGAGCACCCAATGCTGGACCTTGAATTGTTTGTAGCTCAAGGAGTGTTCTGTTTAGTCGCATTTGTGCAGCAAATAGATTAGAATTGTTAAAAGCAGTGGGATCTACAACCACAACTCCCTATAAAAAATAACAAAAACTTTCCTAACCGGCCAAAGTTATAGATGAAATACATTACAATGTTTTACTTACCTGCCGGGCAAACTTTCCTGCCAGATCAGTTGTATTGCCTAAACCGGTGGCAGTTACATTAGAAAGGAGTCCCAATTCATTATTGGTGAGATTACATAGTGCAACAGATACATCAGTTACAGTGGATGGACTGGATGCTGAAATCTGGATTGAGGCATTGAGTGAAGTGGTGTTACAAACCAGCACCCTTGTACCAATAACAGTGGGTAGTGCAAGAGCCTGCAAAAAAACATCATAGAGCCAATGTCACAATGACAATGTAGTGTGGGTTGACAACAATATAAGGCATACGATGGAGTACAAATGCATACCTGCGCAAATGAAACATTGCTGTTCAGTATTGTTTCAGTAACATTTTCTGGTAAACCCAAATCATTTGACAATATTTGTCTTGTTTCAGTGGCATTTTGTAGAAGGGAATCCAGTGACACTGAAACAAAAAAAAAGTATTTCAGTTGTCTCTATTCATGGATAAGGTGTTGAACCAAACATAATATTTACTTTTCATTAAAGCACTACATCTACACATGAGAGATGGAGCATGTCATAATTAATCGCCAGACATTGACACAGACATTTACCAGTGCCATATACCTTCACTCCATGTATACCACTAACCAACATTTTATACTAATTGAATGGTAACCAAGCAAAACATAATTACCACACATACATGGGGTGTTTGAAACAGATGAAACGCTGACATTAGCCAATAATTGCAAATCAGTAGTCAGTTGTCCAAAGTTGTTTAAAATTGTTGTATTCATTGAAAGCAGGTTAAAAATAGTGGTCAGTGCATCGGTAGATCTGTATTAAACATAAATTATAAAACACAACAAGACCAGTATAATTATAAATCACAAACCCATTGATGGAGGTCATTGGGTTATTTATTTGACCCGGAGTTTCCGATGAGACTGGAACACTAAAGCATGGGTTTTGAACATCACATAAAATGCTTTTTAGCCATGGATATACCCCTGCAGAGGGCAATGCCCTTGCTGGGTAGTGACCTGAAAATAAATGCAACAGCAATGGGTTAGATGTGTGGTAATCAGTGTAAGTACACTGCATACATTCTCCCATTGTTTCAACATCTTGTGTCTTGCGAATTGCCACAAGCACAACCAACAAAAAGAGAGGCCATAGCACTTCAATGAGAGTTCGAATCTAGAACAAAAGTAAATTTTAAGTATATAGGATAGCTACATAATTTTAAAACTCAGTTCAATTATACTTTTTCATGTTTTAAAATACACAATTTGGACACGTTTTATTTTGCCATATTACAAAAACAAACACAGTGAATTAACAATAACAGTAATAGTTGAAAGCATGGATGTTGACCGAGCATTCAAGTCATAAATTTATCATTCAAAAAGACAAAACAGGCAACAGATTTAAAAGTGATCCACACTCACAGGATGACGTTTCCTGAGAATGAAATTCTTCCAGAGAAGAAGATAAAGTTGTTTCCAAAACATAGCCTATATATCTATTCCATTGGGCTCGTGTCAAATCATACTGTCACAAAATACAGATAGTTACAATAAAACAACACCAATCACATCACACCAACGTCCACCAACCACCACTATCGTCACTGCAACATAGGCAAACTGAGTTCTTTGCACTGCTAATGTCCGGCCCCATAAACGAGCTATTAATAATGCACGCTCCTCTGTCTATTACAAGTACAGTATAATGAGTCCTATGACGACAGGAAGCCCGATGATGCAGCAAAACCTGTTCATGTAACAACATCTCTTCTGACGACATTCGGGTATTCCCCATGGAAAAACCAGCTGACACGTCTGTTTAATTTGGGTAAAAAGTCATGGCACGGCTATCTGTTCAAAATACTGGTTTTGTTAACATGGAGTTTAATCGCGCAACCTGCGATATTTTGCTGAAACAAGAAAAAGGGCTGTGGTTTTATTCAAGTGTGCTTTATTTTTTTGTTTTAATATGAACTATAGCTTCGTATCTGTGTTTGAAGCGACAGTGCACAAACATTTCAAAAGAAATACATCGAAAATAAATTTAATCCACCCAAGAGTTAAGATCGCTTAACTTATCTCGCATCACAATATTAACACTTGCGCAATCAAATACAACTTTCCCCTTTTTCTGCGTCGAACATTTGCGTTTCTGTGTTGTTTTTGTTGCGCGTTATTGCCTTTAGTTACGTTTTTCTCGAAAACTCCAATGTGGATTCTACGTTGATTGAACCATATGGACGATTGTTGTTTGCTCCATCACTGTGGCTCGTGACGTCATGTTGCATCCTTCAAAAAAATGGACGTCGCGCAGTAATTTGTGAATTGTTACATTCCTGTGTCCTAAGACACTACCTCCGGGAGAACGGGACACTATCTCTCTCATGTTCAATTTTCTACGTTTGCTTCGCTTCGTTTGATAACAAACTGCAACGATTCTATCTGAAAAATTCGTGCGTCACAAGTGCAGAGGTGATTAAATCTTTCCATATGCGTCTCATTTCGGAAAGTTTAGGAACCACTATATATCTTATTTTTCATGATCCACTTAAACTTTCGTACGCCCCACTTAAAAATAGAAGTTTCCCGAACTTCTAAGGGGCACTGGGACCCGAAAATCTTTGAACATGGAAATCCCTTTCAAAGCAATATTCATACCCCCTTTTGACATTCATGGGTACTGAACGAGTATTACGCTACCAATCCAAAATATTCTACGTAAACGCAACCGCCGAGTCATGTGTTCAATGCACGTGTGTGTAAGCAAATCCTGTTTCCCATGTGAACTGTAAAGTGCTGGATTATGTTATAGCGCAAATTATTTCCTCTGTTCTGGACTGCCTGCATTGCAGTCTGTCGTTTGGTCATTCTAATTCTGATTCTATCGGTTGCCACGTAAACTGCTCATGTGAAAAGGATTGAAGTTAACGTTGCCTGACTTGTGTCTCCATATTGGCACCTAGCAAAAATAAAATTGTAAATATTAATTGGAAGATTGAATTATTTCAAAAACAGAAGAAAGGAGATCCGTCCTGAGACTAATGCCTTTAAGGGTCAAGGATCACGTATACACTAAATTAAGGTTCACTAAGGAACTCTACGCCTAACCTAAGGCGCTACCTATTGCGGCATACCTTGCAGTAACCTACGCTCCTACATAGGCCCTGGAGCGGTACACCGACTGCACCAACCTCCCGCCGGGCTTACGCACCTTTCTGCTATCCTGTGCAAGAAATGTATTCGACAAGTTTAACAGTTAACTAAATACATGAAATAGATACATTAGTAAATTAACAATGAAGTTTTATTCATGATACCGAGGTTTCGGCCAACGTTGGCATTGTATGTACACAGGCTGCAAATATCGTAAATTTAAAATTCATGTTAAGCTTTCGGGGAATGGTGAGCGAAAAAGTAAAGATAGAAAAAGAATTTCCATGTAAGTTTGTTGACTGCAAACACTGAGTTACAGAAAAAAAAAACACTATAAAGTTTGTGCACTTCTGCTGCAATGCATTAAAACACTGGCAACACGTAAAAAAGTTGGAAAACAAGATACCTCCCAATCCACACATTGCAATAGAAACATGGTGCACAAAATATTACTCATATACGACGTTGTCATGTGAAGCTGTAAGAAAATTGTAGGCTTGATATGTGATTTTTGTCAAGTACGTAATCCACGCATAAAAACAACGAAAAAGCGTACCCTCAAGCAAGATTTACGCTTGGTATCAGTTGCATATCTTTACAAACAAAAAATACATATGAAATGCCACTGGACACTTTTCTCTGAGGCGATTAAAACGTAATGAATAGGATGGAATTTTACAGTAAAAATCTGGAACAGCAAAAGTACGGAAATGGAACCAAAGTGCAAAGATGCGTCTGCATTGATAATATATACCGCGCAAAACATATCGGACACTATTAGAAATTAATGATAAACTATAATAAAACAATATCAGGGAGAAAGTGACAACATATCTTACAATTACACTAATTAATACCATTGCATTTTAGTTAGTACGGTGTGCACGATTCTAACATAATCTCTTGACGATTGTATAACGCTGATTGTAAAGTTAATTCAGTGCAACGCAACAAAAAAAAGCTATTTATACAACAATAATTACCAGGGCCAAGGCAATGTCGAACCAACGCGCAAAAAAAAGCACACACAGAAAAGTGGATTGTAATTTTGCATTGAAAAGACATGTCATGAACATAAAAAGTTTTCTATTACAGCTAAACGGGAATTTGGACCACCGCTAGGTTTTCCAAAACAATTCCATCATCGTCGCCTGAAAGCCCGGGTATATCACATCCGGCACCGGGAGTCGGCAAACCATATTCCTCCTCGAAACCGTCCGTCTGCATTTTTGCAAAGTTGACGAAAACCTGAAACCCCAAAAAAATAATTCTTTAGTGGACGTGGGACAAAATTGGTGATTCTCGACCTTTTTATTTGCCGACACCCTTTAAAATCAATTTTACACATGTAGTTGTGATAAGTATTTATTTGACCAACCCTAAACAATCAGTATTAACGCTGTGAGGTTGCGAGCACCTGCAGAACCTCTTCAACCCTACAATGTTACACAATTAACCGTAAATTCATAAATGGCATCCAAAGGTACTGAATTAAACTTTATGGTGCTCCGAGAAAAACAATGAAACCCACCTCGTCTAATGTGGTTTGACTCAATGAGTAATCTTCGATGTGAAACTTTTCTTTGTTCTGTTCCATGACGTCGAAGAGATAGGAGAGCTTCAAGTCGTCCAGCGGTATTTGATACTTAACCAACAGGCCATATTAGATACAGCAACCAAGTAATTGGTTCATTATTAGGTACAGCAACCAAGTATTTTGTTCATTATTAGGTACAGCAACCAAGTAATTTGTTCATTATTAGGTACAGCAACCAAGTAAATTGTTCATTATTAGGTGCAACAACTATGTAAGGTTTGTCAATGCTGCAACACCTCAGCATAATTAAAAGTAAAGTTCATTTACCAGCAACATGTTGCTATGGTGTTCTTTCAACACAGAAGTAGGAAAAGAGGACGAAATAAAATTCTGAGCATTTTCAGGTTCCTCGCATCGAGCATCGACCTTCACTGTGAGTGTGTAACCTTCACCGAAGCGATTCTTCAAATGTTGTGGACTTCCGATGCATTTAAACCTTCCATTAACCATGATTGCCAATCTACTGCACAACGCCTCACACTCTTCCATGCTGTGTGACGTCAGCACGATGCAGCGACCGCCGCGCACCGCTTCGGCAATTCGGGTCCAGAGGAACCGACGGGACATTGGGTCCATGCCGGCTGTGGGCTCGTCCTGTGAAATTTTAAACGATCTCACATAAATTATGAATGACCAAGTAATACGTTTATTATAGAGTCACCCGTTGCAGAAAAAAGGTTTTAGCCATGAAATATTACTCAACGGAGGTAAATTACCAGAGTTACTATCGGACAGGACCGAAAGATAAGCATGCTGCATTTTCATGCTAAAATTTGATTTATTTCCAAAACTTTGTTTGGTAATCCTGTATATGACCCAACCAACAAAAAAAAAGCAAAGCAAAAAAGAAAAGAGAGGTAAAATTGTGTGGATATTAACCACACTGTTTTTAAATGTTTTGCTTTGCGTGTCCGGGAACAATTTTGCAACGAAACCAATTTAACTTACCAGGAAAACAACAGGTGGGCAGCCGATGAAAGCGATGGCGGCGGATAATTTTCTTTTGTTTCCTCCACTGTAAGTTCCAGCGCATTTATCCGCATACATTTTCAAACCAAATTTGTTGATTCCCCACTTAGCGACGTTCGGTATGTCTTTGGGAGGTACACCGCGAAGTTTTGCGTAAAACTCCAAGTGTTCGCGACCTTGAGTAAAATAACAAACGTAACTTTACCAACAATGTCCAAAATAGGAAAAACTATGATTATTATTTATTAAATACAATCTGACAACAAACGCGTAAACTTTCGTAAAGTTTGTTTAAACACCAGCGAGGGTCTTTTGTTTTAACAGCTTAACAATTTTTTGTCGATGTATCGCAAAAACACCTGTCAGCAAGCTGTTAAGGGCTTCGAACTGTGGGCAGTAACCGGTACATTGCTGCACATCTCTTATGCTGCCGAGAATGCTTGCGTTGCAGATAGTTGCATCGCCTGAAGAGGGCGTCGTATCTCCGGTCAGCATCTTAAACGTCGTCGTTTTTCCGGCTCCGTTAACTCCAAGCAACCCGAAGCACTCGCCCTGGGGCACTCCGACGTACATTCTGTGCGATAAATGAAACGCAATCCACATATAATTTTCCGTTTTTTTCGATAATTAGCAATAAATTTATTGCTCCAGTTAGCGAATGACGCGAAACAAAATCATTGCGAAATTATAAGTGGCGACAATGCTTAACCACACTTAAATCTCAAGTTTGTAAATAATCTCCTCTCCCTTATACTCGGCTCATTGACTTAAGTAACAAACACTTCTAACCATCGGGCTGATGTGCAGTTTTCCTATGCAGGAAAAGGGTATTGGATTCAACCAACATTGCCTTAAAACTGTTGCAAAACCTTGTTTACAGCAATCATATAGTGAAGCAGCATAACCAGTTTCTCACCTGTCAACGGCAAGCAGCGGTTTCCCACTTATTTGGCTCTTGTAGATTTTTGACAGGTTTTTGATTCGCAACATGTCGTCACCTCGTCCTCCCGCAATTCTATCTCTTTCTTTCTTCACGTCCTCATCTTCTTCCTCAGTGGGTGGGAAATTATCAACATTTCCAACCACCGCGGGCTTGATGAAAAACCTGTTTAGCAAGACAGGACACAGCGTGTAAGATATACGACCCGCTGCTTACAATCGACACACTCAAGCTCCTGTTTACAACTGGCAGCTAAATATGCCAGGCAGTGATGGCGCGCATATATATATATGTGTGGTATCAGACTGATAAGGATTATACATTTTCTTGAGTTTGTTTGTCACACATTTCGCATTTGCGTTATTATTACTTTGAAGATTATCCGACTTTTAACATTTCGATCTTTTGAGATCTTTGTTTAATCAGCGCCTACCTGTATTGAACAAACACGGTGAAAATAAAAAAGAATGTCCCTTCGACAGCTAGAGCCAAGAGGTTTCTGCCCACAAGGTCGAAGTCAAATGGGTTCTTAAACTTGTCAATTCCTGTAAGTATGTTTGATATTACGATGGGAAACGGCGTTAGTTTTATCATTACTAACTTACCAAATGTGGCGTAAGCATCGGCGTAGGCTTGATTAATTCCCATGTCAATGAGAGCTCGTCCGAGGCAATATTGAGGGAAAATGAGGAAAGCTCGTTGTAGGTAGAAATTCACTTCTGTCAATACCGGATCGTCGAGATACTAAACAGGTAAAGCATGTTATAGATGTATTATGTTAAATTTTTGAATCTCATAGAACATAGGCAAAAATACGCCAGGCAGAAGTACAACCATGGGGAATTGTTAAGGCTACCTCAAGGATGAAGGTTGCGATGCTGGCGTTTATTCCGATGAAGATATTTATACAAGTGAGAACAACATAAGCTGTGCTTGGGACCTGTGTGAAAGAAAATAGTTTACAAAAATAATGGTAAAGTTTGAAGTTGAAAAGCACCAAAAATCACAAAAAATTGACACATACAAAAAATCGAAATTTAACTTGAAAATAATCGAATTAAATTTTGAATTAAAACTACATTTTAAAAGATGCTTCAGCCCGCTATTATTGGTAGGACTTAAGAAATATTTGTGAAGGGTTGTCAAGGAATATTCAAAAACCATTTCAGTTTTTATTTGCAACAGTCAAAATTAAGTATTGTTCACGTGTAAATTACTTAATCTTGCTCTTCGCTGGCCATAACATTGATGGCCGATTTAGGGTAAAAATGAGCCCAACATTGCATACAAGACCTAATATCCACGTAACAAATAACGTTTGCTAATCAAAAGTCTCAACACTAAGTAAACATAAAGCTCACGGTGAAGTAAAAGCTGGCAGGATACATCATGGGAGTGATGGCGTAACCATACAACAAAAGTAGACATATCAGACATGGCAGGTTGTTCGGAGACACGTAAGCTTTGGCTTGGAAGCAGACGAAAATCAGAACCACGATAATGGCAGGGACAGCATAATTTACCTGCGAAGTAGATATGCAAATTCAAAGTACAACATATGGAAAATAAAATTTGACCGCAATTCAGTATTTCTTTAACAGGTTTTATACTTTTTGCATAAATGTGATATTATCGGGATTATACACAGGAGGTTGGATTATGGTATTATGTTCTAATTCACATCAAAAAAACAAAACAATAGAACGATTTAAACTCTCTATTGCAATATTCCCAGGAGTAACATGATAAAAATACAAATTAACGTCAGGTAACTACTAACCAGGTCCCATAGAAAGTTGGAAATCCAGTAAACGAACTGGTTGACGCCGCTAACAAACTGCAGGTGTTTTGCTTTGGTCACTTTCTCCTCAATGAGGAACAGCACGAAACTGGCCGGGATGAACGAGAGAGCGAAGATAACGCAGATGGATATGATGGTGTCGGTCGCCGACTGTGTACTATATTCAACATAGAATCAATTAACCCAAACCGCGCTGTCACGTTGATAATACCACAGCAATGCTCACAACGCGGCTTCGTCGACTTGATTTTCCGTGAAGTTTAGGGGGTGGTTTACCACAACTATTCCGAAGTTGCTACGGTTGACCCCAGGCGGGAGGAGGGACCGCAGTGCGGCGTTGTTCAGCACGTTTAGCCAGGTGGGCATAGAGTGGTAACCGGAATTATCGAACCAAACCTGCAGGTTTATCAAAACAGCTTACTAATACGCAGAAATCCTGCATATTTCCGTTTACCAAGGCAGGGTCCCTATTCAACGCCCCTACGTAGTGATCTTAGCTCAAATAACAACCATTAGACATGACAACTGGGAGTTCATGACTTAATTTAAAAATATATAAATATGCTATAACAACACCCGAAGGACTACAGGATGTGGGAAATTCTTGAAAAGTGAAGAAATAACCTGGTTGTTTTCCGTTCTGACGAAGTTCTGCAGACTAATGTTGGCAAAATTATCTGTGGAATTTCCTACAAGCGCCTTGAGATAAGAAAATTCGGCGTTGGTCCACATAGTGTGGTACCTTTCCCCAAATGATAATCCGCCATACCGCTCTTGTCGAAACCTAGACAGAAATAAGTAGAACTTGTTTGAAACATGTAATGTTCATTTATGCCGAGTATGAAAAATTGCTAACCTGTCAGTGGTTTTGACCATCCAATCCGACAGATTTCGGCCGCTCATGTTGTACATTGGATTGCTTGTTTCGGTGATCATTTTCATTGTTGCATTTCCACCTGCGCCTTCAGGGCAATCTGCGGTAACACAAAAAAGGTAACTCGAGGTCATATTGTGTTTTAAAAGAAAACTGTTTTTGCTGTGTTGAACAATTGCACGCTGCACGGGTGCGGTTTTAGTTTATCTTAAATCGTGTGCAAAAAACGTGACCTAAGTCGTAAATTTCTGTCAAACTTTTAATTGCTTCTGAGGATTGAAACATAATAATATATCTGTATGAGACAGAAGTGTTCGCGCAACGTGCATAAAAATGCGTTACTTTATTTGCAGCCTCAAAAATCGTTGTTGAAAGTGTGCAAAAGAGCAAGAAAACACATGTGACACTTGAGTTACCTCATAAACCGACGCCATAGAACTTACCTGCAAGTAGGACTCGATTATCTTTGTCGGTGCAAGCACAAACTAATGTTTCATTCGAGAATGCAGACTGGCTTCGACCGCGGGTCGAGCTATCATCCGCCCACTCCTGGCCTAAACGAAACAGGAGATTTATTTAAAAGAATTTTTGTGCAAAAACACTATATTTATCGCACTATATGTCTGTTACTTACTGCCAGGGTTGTCGCAGTATATGAATGTGTGGTCGTAGTTGTTCTCCACCGTATAGTCGTTGACACATCGCATTCCAATACTCGGTTTGGCAAGAAGAGCTTCACTCACTCCCAATGCCATGGAACTGTTGTCGTCAACACTGCAAAAAGGGCGTTCAGTAATTAGAGATCAAAGCCAATGACACAGTCCTATGGTCTACAAAATGCATTTATGTCAAAACTAGAAATTCTTTCCTGCACATCGTGGTTTCTGGTAAAAAATACAGATGCATATGTTTACAATACTGTAGTAAATATGACTTACCAATAACAAAAGCATATTAAAATTGTTCACAATATATAACACGTCACATACCTGTGAAATGTGTTGGTATCTCCGTACATCCAAGGTTGAAGCTCCAATGGAGGAAGGTTTTTATAGTCGGGTATGATCAGAGAAAAGGCGAGAGCCAACGCTACGAACACGGAAGGCACGATAACCTGCGCCACGAAACCCTTCCTGTTTCGCCTGAGAACACAGTAGGATAAAATACAGGATTTGTATGGCTTGTTTGTACTTAAATTAGGTTCATCCACGAAGAAATGCATTCCACAAAGTAAAGGAATAATTCCAAATATGCGAGGATTCCACCACACAACAAATATATTTCCACGGAATATAAATTAACACGTAGTACCACTGCATCTATAGTGCAACAAAATTTGATTTGTATCTAACAAATTGTGACGACACATTAACAATTACGCTCCCAATGCAGTTTGAAACCTGATGAACTTTCGGGCTAATGCTATATTCGGTAGATTGGAAAGAGCCACAGTGGTTGCAGGCTCACAACTTGCCAGGTGAACTACATTCCATATACTGTAATATTGGTCTCTACCTTGCGTGGTGGAACCGCTTGACAAAGAGCGCTTTAAATTGTTGGAACACGAGCTCCTTGCCGGCAATCTGATAAGATCCTCTCGCCTCCAAACCGTCACCGAATTCCTCATTGGGAACTTCCACAGGGGGTTCAAGGTTATTTAGTGAAGTTTGTGATCCTTCGTCTGTAAATTTGAACGTAACGCGGCTGACAGTGCGGAGATTTCAACATATTTCATGTTTTTAAGAAATCAAGAAGCACAAAAGTTTGTTGTGGAACCAACAGTGAAAAAAACATCACACAATACAAAAAAACAAAAAAGAGTCTTCGGCAGTTCGTAAGTGTGAAAAAAAGGTAATTCTGTAAACAATTTCCAATATTGTGGGATAAAGTGCCCCCAAAAAATCAAAACCATGTTAAAAAATATCAGTTGTGAACGTATTTAGCGGCTGCAAAAGTTTACAATGCATTAAAAAGTAAAAAATATTTGGAAAATTTTCGTGCAAATTAAACACCCACCTATCCTTGAGTAGGGAAACGGATCCTGGCCTGAAAACACAAGCAACATGCATAGAGTGTGAATTGCCACCCAATAATTTCAGTGTTAATATGAGTCAACATGAAAACACTGATGTTAATTGCAGATCCAGGACAATTATTTACGTCGTTACCTGAATTATCCAATAAAAATTACCACGAGGATCCAAGATATACAAAACGCAATTATTTGAAGAATTTATTTAAAGATAGCGTTTGGCAAAACACCGCAAATTATAAATGTTGGGTATTACGTATATGTGACAGAATTACATGATGTATCATCTTAATGAAAATATGTATCGGTATGCATGCAATGTTTTTAATTTAATTGATGTACTTTCCCTACGGGACATCAAACAAAATCAAGAAAATGAGTTGGAAAATACGCACCCAGGTTAGGATTGCAACAACAGGAAAGTTTCAGATCTGCGAAATAAAAAATTGCTTTTTGAAAGATTAGTGTGCTTATTGAGGTTAGCCACCGCAGCGCTACTAAAAATGCAGGGGGTCGTTAGTTACTCAACGTACGACGTCTTTTGCTTCTGCGGGACGATCCTCTGCGCGCTTGAAACTCTGTGTTGGATTCGTTTTCTGGGTTAATGCTCGGCTTGTGGCGAGTTGGAAAACAGCCGCAACCTGTCAATACATCAATACATAAATGTCGATCTTTGCTACTATCTGTATGGATGCATGAGTTCCCAACAAAAGTAGACGTTGTCTTTGTTTTTTGCGCGGCGGCGTTTTACGATGGAGAAATTGCTATTTTAGCATGGTGAAAGATGGTCATTTAAACATTACGCGTTTGTTAAACTGCAATTTGACGTGAGTCGACTTCACGTAGGAACAAACTTGGGATACACTGACAAGTTTTGCAAGTCACAAATGGCGTTCCTGAATCCAAAACAAAATTCATGATGAGTTAAAACTCACATTTCTTCTCCTCTTCTCGACCTCCGTGTTCACTTCCATCAGCAACAGCCAGAAATATTTCCTCTAGGCTTGTGTCGGTCAAACCGTACGAGATTCCATGTAAGTCCAACACCGAGAAAAGCTTCCCATAGCTGTGAAATCGATTCGAGACGATAAAATTTATCCCAAAACAGTGTTTACCGGAAAAGAGTTCCGGCGTATATGTAAATTATAGCTACAGAGATTAAATCTGACATTTAACTGCAGTCACATTTTTCCGCCTTTACCAAGTATTTCAAAACATTGATCAGCATCTGCGCGTTTTGCTGTCAATATTTATGCATTTGGGTAACACTTACTAGCCCTCGTTCAGAGCGTCGTAGGGCAATACGAACGTGACCTCTCTGGCATCTTGTTCGTGCAGTTTTGCGCTAGGTATAACGTCCAAAACCAACCGCGAATAATCGGCTGCAACTTCGCCAGTCAGAACGCAATCCGCTGTAACAAAAAGTTTACACAAACATTGTTACCAGCGTCTTGCTATCTAAATATAGATGTGCAGACAGCACAATTAATATAATATTGCAGCATATTTGTGTGCACCCGTCACGTTTCCGTCCTCGCTTATTCTTTGTTAAGTTTTAACAACCGACGCAAGCAATTGTTACGTCAGACTTCTGACACAATAAAAAGAGCATTATGACTATTTCAGCTGAACATTAGGCTGAAAAACTAAAAGTAATTGTTGGCGCTTATAGACCATATGCGAACTGGTGATGACACAAAAAGCCACAAAACTGTTGAAACATATGAAGATAATCAACCTGCTTCATCGGGCGGAATGTATTTAGCTTCGGAAACAGCCTCGTCTGGGTCAAAGTTCAGGTCGCTAGGCGGGTTGACGGGTGATGACGTGGATTGTGTTGAAGAAGTGGATGAGCTTGCGTCAATGGATGAGTGGGATGATTTGGAAATATCGTCAGTACGAACGGACTCAAAGCCCTCGTCAGAAGCCTGAAAGAAAAAATGCTGTTATTTGGTGTATATCCATTTTAAAAACCAGACCAAACTGTATTATGTGTTACTACAAAGGCAATTATATTGCATTCGCCTACCTTCAGACTTTGTAGAGAAGATTTGTTGTCAATATTGATGGGCAAAGCGGACTTCGACTCGTTTTTGACGAGAGTCAAATAATAACCGACTCCGTAGTTACTTTTGAGGTAAATCGACGAACCGCAACACTTCAATTTACCCTGGTGCAAAATATTCGTTTTACAGAATAGATGTCGAATGAACACTTTATTGAAACTAACATGAGATATGATGGCGATCCGATCTCCGAGCAAATCCGCTTCGTCCATATGATGTGTGGAAAGAATAATCGTTCGTTTTTCTCTGTACGCGAGCAACAAATCCCATATACCACGTCGTGCGTACGGATCCACTCCTGTGAAATAATCGTGTTTGATTGGCGATGTTGGCGAACAGCTGTTTAACTTAATCGGTTTGAAGGCAACATACCTGCAGTTGGTTCATCGAGGATGACACATTTCGATCCACCCACGAAAGCGACAGCAACCGAGAGTTTTCTTTTCATTCCACCCGACAGATGACGTGAAATCTCGTTCCTTTTGTGCGGGAGACCGACATCTTTCAACATTTGCTCGATTTCAATTTTCCCTCCTTGGGAATTCTTGAGGCCTGAGTAAAGCTCGAGATGCTCTTGGACGGTGAGACTACAAAAAAAACATGTTTATTTTCACGACTTTGATTCGAAAAGATTTGCATTTCAGAGCTGTTTTGATGCGAACTTCTCTGTGTCAAACACTGGAGAACATGGTTGAAGTTATTTTAGGCGTAACAATATCAATAAAATTGTTAACGTGGGCAACATTAATTGTTAACGTGGGCAACATGCGTACGTTGTTTCAAACAATGACATAATTTATATATTAGTTTAATGTTGTTATTAAACAAATAAAAGTATGTTAAAAAAGTGTTCAATGGAAACAATTCCATGGTGTTTACAACGAATTATACGCTCTTTCAATTTGTAGCAACAGTTGAAACCAAACATAAATTTGTGGGTATTCGTATACCCACAGGGCAATGTAGATAAGGTTGTTTATCAGGTAAGAATATTTTCGCACAAACAGTTAAATGGCGGTCACGGTGACACTACCGAAAGCCCGGGATCACTTCGCTGGAAAGAATGACTTTGCCTCGGGTTGAAGCGACTTACTCTCCAAACAGTACGTTGTGTTGTGGACAGAAACCAAGTTGACTTCGAATAGAATCCATGTCTGTACAAATGTCGTTTCCGTAAACGTAGGCGGTGCCGGCTGTTGGTGTGAAAAGTCCGGTCAACATAGACATCGTAGTCGTTTTTCCCGCCCCGTTGTGACCGAGAAAGGAGGTAATTTGATCTTCGTAGAAGTTGATCGACAGATCGTCCACTGCCACTTTACCGTTGCTAAAGCAAAAGACAAAATAATTGATATGAAATGGAGTTGCATTTTTTGCTTTTTTATTTCACTGTACACTTTATCGACTACGAATGTGCAAAGGAATTCTATGTAGGCCTACATGGAATAGTAAGTAGACGATATTTAAGGATATATTTTGATGTTTATCAACGTGGCAAAACATTTGTTGCCAATTTCAAACACATCCAGATTATTTCCGAACTGTGGATTTTTTTCCAACGTTTGTTGCGAAAGTATTTACCTGTATACTTTCTTAAGGTTGTGTATTGAGACGCCCATTCGAAGATTGGTCGGTTCCTGCTCCAGTCTTGCATTTAGCATTGTGACGTCAGCAGCAGGGCTGTCGTTGTGATTCTTACGTCGTCCTGATGACGAGCCGCACCAATAAGAACGAGTTGCGAAGAAGTACCAAGGCCTTGGAACACCATATTTTCCCGGAAATACGTTCTCGATATACCTGTGTAGGAAATGACGACATGACACATATTACGCCTCTACAATGAGGTTTAGCAATGCAAATATTCTTATTGTAGCATTTCCATATTTACCATGTCAACAGGAAATAGATGAAGGCGTCGACCAACATCATGATAAGCGTGATGAGAAAGTTGAGTTCGTCACCTGGGTCTGGACTGCTTGCCCAGTTACTGAACTGGACGCCGTCGCCCGACATTTCGAACTGCGATATGTAACCAGCCCCATATCCGAAAGCAACGTTTGACAACAAGCACTGATAGAACAATATACACTGTGACACACTGAGATATTTAACGCGACTTCACGTTTTTGATATCTAAACTAACCTATTTACAAATTATAATCACTTTATTATTATAACGTTTTGCGGCCAGTAAAGTCCGTATTTTTTGTAAAGACTATTATATTTTCCTAATATGAAATGTTGTTACCAAATAAGATAGAGGGGATCTAATTCTGAAGCACAAGGTATGTACTGTAAGTGGAAGCACGAAACTTACGGCTACAAGTTTTGTGGACAAGGTCATCTCGTCGTCCCATACGACAACCATATTGTAAGGAATGTAAAGTAAGAAATATATAATTCCTCCGCAGGCAGCAGCCAAGTTGGCCCTAAAACAAATAAAAATTGGCAAGTGTTACACAATGTTTGTTTGTGTAACTCTTGTTTGCAGTAACGTTTAGATTGTTTGCCGGAATGTTTCGTGGTTTAGGAGAAAAAGACGTTTTTCTTATGAAACATGCTTCACAGGATTATGTAACTCTGTGCTTACCTGGAAAAGAAACAACTGATGAGGAAGCACTGTGCGATCGTTGCGATGGCAAAAAAGCTCAACCACAAGAGAATAATGAACATGTTGCTGTAAGGAGTTATTGTGCCAGCCTGAAGTACAAATGTACATGTTGGATGCAATTTTGGCAATTTCTGGGTCTGACGAAGATCCACACAAAATCATCCAACACACCCGAATATGCATATTTTACCCTCGGAGCATCATCAGTATTTTTATTTAAATGTTTTTTTTATTTATTTTATTTAAAAATTTGGTTATTTCTCACCTTTAGAATAATCACCATTAGTAGGACTGATATGAACATAACTATAAAGGAGTTGATGAACCAAGCAACCCAGTGGACACCATTGCTCAATCCCATCATTTTCATTACCTGGCAAGACAGTTATTAGTAACTTTTCTTACCGAGAGTCAGAATAATGATATTCAACATAAATTCTCTCCGAATTGCAAGAAAAAGGTTTGCTCAGAAGAGTATAAACATAAAAACAAACCTCTTTCAGTCTTTGCTCTTTCTCGTAAACAATGTTTTTAATGATGATACAAACTGAATAAATCCAGGCCAATGTCATAATTAGGGACAGAAGTGATGAGAGATATTCCAAAAACCTGCAGACAAACCTGATAAAACCCTCTCTTTCATGAAGTTAGAGAAACAATTACTCTCTTTTGATATTTTCAAAAACAAAAACTTTGCATAAAAAATTTGCATTAACACATATAAATTTAATTATATATGTACCTGAATTGGAATTTTTTACTTTGACACCAAATGAATGATTAAATATTTACTCAAAAGTAACATGCATAGAGATGCTTGACTAGCAGGTGATTTATGAATGCCAGAAAGTTATTGACTTTTTGCACATACGCAGAAAGTTACTGGACTTGTTGCTTATCATCACGTAAAAGCAAATTACAAACAAGCAGTCAAACTGTTTCCTGTGTTTTTGCATGTATTCACTATTTTAATAAGAAGCACAGTGGGGCAAATTACATAAGAAAGCTCATTTGGACACTCCATGCTTTCTTACTCATCATATGTATAACAGGGGTATGGAAACTGTTGCATGTAAGCTCCCCAGTTGATTGAAGCATTAGGGGTGGCATTAGTCATAACATTGATGATGCCAGTTTCAATAAGGTCTTGCAGAAAAAGAAAACCGCCACTATAGTAACCCATTGTTATTGAAGTTGGGTCATCATAGGCATCAGGTATCCAGTAACTGTCGTTTATATAAAATATTTAGACTCTTAAAATAAAACGGCCATAGCAGGAATGGGTAATTTTATTTCTACTTCAGGAACTGCCTCACCAGCATTACCCATTCCTTCTATCGGGCCTTAAAATCACCTGTCTCTTGTAAAGCAGGGATATGGCATAACCTGCAGATAGCTTCCCATTGGGTTGTATTGCCCCACCCAGGAACTATTGCTGCTGAACACATGCAGAATTGCTGTTTCAATCAGATCTTGTAGATGCACGAAGCCACTGATGTAATATTTCACACGACTTCTGCCTGTTTCAGAGCCAGGCCGCCAGTAACTGTCAAATTAGATTCATGCTGATTGCAACAAAAAAGCTGCCACAAAAATTACCCACAAATTTGTAATTAAAGAATGCATTTGAATGAGACAGGTTCTCATAATTATTTTGGCCAGAAATTGTAAATTTGGTATTATGATCTAGTAATTATGCACTATAAATTAAAAATTATTTATGTTAAAAATTGTTTGCCATGTTGATTTTACACATGCACATGGAAAAGGGCTTTAAACATTCTAATTAAGAAAATGATCCATGCATAAAGCACAAAATATTACACACTAAATTACAACTGTAGTTCAGCAGCAAACCACTTTAAATATTTTGTAAGCATTTGCCCGACCCATTTCCTAAATATGTTGCACTTGTTATATTTGGATTATGTATACTTGTATAGTCTAGTGGACCTAAAACAATACAAGGAAGACATACAATCTTCGAAGGTACGTTGTCCAAGTCACAGTACCAGAATCTTGTCTTATTTTGTATTTTACAATGTTGGCCATGTTAACGTCAGTGCTTGAAGGGGATTCAAAAGCAATTCCTGTAAAATTAAGAACATATATATTTTACCAGTTGTTTCGGATTCAATTAAAATTGGCAAAAAATTGTACCTCCCCACAATGTGTTGTTGCCCAGAAGTGAGTGAGCATATATTTCCATGTCATATTCAGTGTGAAATCCCTCAAACTTATTCAATTCCAAGCAGCCTAACAACTAAACAAAAGAGATGATTGTCATAAAATAACAAGAAAATACAATTTTGTTCTCCAAAATTCACAGACGTTTTGAGGACAGAAACTGAAACTGAGGTCAGTAGGAAAGACTGAAAAGTCGTGACCAAATACCAGCTTTATCATATTTTTGGGTAATTACCCTGCACGCATGACTCACAGATTGGCAACAAATTCAGGAAACTGTCTATTGCATGACTTGTCACATGACGTAGGTTTTAGTTTACACTGCTTGCTGAAATATGACACACATTTATGTTGAAGGGATCAAATTACATTTTCATAACATAGAACACATGGATTACAGCAGTTACGACAAAAAAGAGTTTTGTAAATTTCATGTGGTCTTTAAAATACAAACATTGTAATAAAAACACTTTAAACACAAACATAATAATTACTGTCTATATTTTTCACATGGCCTATATTTGTGCATGATTTTGCGTTTAGGTGTAGTATGGTTCAACTTTTATGCTTTACCTTGGTAACCAAAACAACCATGCTGTCGAATTGTCGATATGTCTCCTTCCATGTTGTAACATTGTCACTTGAATTATCATTGTTGGATAGAAAAGCTTTGATTTGCTCAAGTTGGTTTACACTAATTCCAGTCTGAGCAGCCACAAAGTCCAAAGTAGCTTCGTTTTCCAAAGCCTCCTTACAAAATAGACAGGACCTTTTAGTTTTGACATTCTTTCATAGCAAGTAAGTCACATACCCTTAAACCCTGTGCCACAGCACCACTTTCCAGCTCTTTGTATAGAGATGGTCCAGTTGTAGAAGACCAGTTTTCTCCAAGGTTCTGTATTAATGCAATGGACTGGAAAGTAGCATTTGCCTCTTGGATTATTGTCCTTACAAGTGGTGTATCAGGAGAAAACGGTATTTTGCCTAAACAACAAAATTAAACAATGGAAACTGTTAACAGTGTGTCACTTTCAATAAAGCAATAAATTTTGAGTTGATTATTACAAATTTTGCTTACCCAACAACAAGGGTTTTACAGTTTCCCAAAGAATGGCAAGTTCATCATTTTCTTCAAACTTTGCAATTAGATTGTCACAGAATTCCGCATTGTCCCTTAATATACAACCATGAACTTATGAGAAGCTACAATCACTTTTGTTTGTTGTTGTGTCTGTCATATACATACGAGCTGTTTAGTGACGATGTATTGAACATGGAACCCACTGGCGATGAGGGATCGTTGGATGCATCCAAAAAGCCAGAAATCACAGTGGTTTTGTTTTGGGGGTGTCCGCATATCTCCTACAACATTTTGAATAATTAATTTCTATGTTAACAAATCTAAAGCACTTAACGATGTTATATAAATTGCAACATGAAATCCTAACAAACGTTTTGTAAATAACTACACAATCCAATAAAATTTATGTCAGTTTGTAATAAGTTAAAGCTTACGTACATTCACTGCATTTGGAGATGATAAATCAACACCCAATAAAATTGACAAAATTGCTGTTCCTGACATTCCTTGGTTTGCACTGCTCAGGATATTCAGAAGTGGTCCCTGTATCACCTGAAGCTCGCCCAGAGTTTGGTTTAGACGCTGTTGGGCTGCCAAAACCTCGGCTGATTGAAACTGACTTTCGTTGACCAAAGTTATACCCTTGCAAAAATGGTTTTATTTAGACAATCCAGTGTTTCATTTACACTGATATTGCAGTTTTACTTTTGCAAAAGCTACCTGCATAGAAAATTTTGTTGTTAAAATAGTTGCACTCCCAAGGCTTTCCTGGGTACGAATGCGTAGCAGTGTTAAGCTGGTATCATTTAGATTGCACAATGCATTGGAAACTTGAAACACAGTGGCAGGACCAGATTGTGGAAATTGTAGAGTGAAGCTGAGTACAGTTGCATTGCATACCACCTCCCTTGAACCAAGTACACCTGGGAGGGCTAAGGCCTGTGACATATTACAACAGAAGAAAAGTTTAGGTCTGTTTGAAACACTTTCAAGCATTTAATACCTGCAAAAATGTGACATTGCTGTTGACCAGTGTGTTAATGACATCAGATGTTAGTGATAGATGAAAAGAGAGGAAATTTGTATAGGATGCTGGACTATCCAAAATTGACGAAAGCACAACTGGAAGATACAATTTGGGTAAGGTATAAACTTCTTGGTGTTATATACACAAGATGTTGCATGGCTACAAAGTTGTTGTGTTGCTGCTAATCATTTCTTTATTCTTTTTCAGGTCAGTGGGGGAGGAATGTGAAAACATTTCATGCAGAAAACAAAATAGGACTAAGCTAGTAACAAGACAACTTGTAAATCATTAACCGACAAAAGGCAATAGAAATGACAACAGCAAACATAAAAAACTTTTATAGGTTTCTAATTATGCGTCATAAATGGACTTAGGTAGTTGCAAATATTTACATACAGTTCAGGAAAAGCAAAATCACTTGTCCATGTAAAGTAATTGGTCTTGAATTCTCTTACCTGATTGATTTGCTCCTGATACTGATGACTGGGCACTGGCCCCCAACAGTGTCAAGTCATTTGTAAATTGTTCGAGGTCATTAAAGCTGGAAACATTTTCTTGTAACAGGGAGAAAATATTAAGCAATGCTTCAGACGATCTAAATATATGCAAAAAAATGAATTATGACGTAATTGATATAAAATGAATGGTAGCCCAACCAATTGGCATTTACCCGTTAAAGGAGTTGCTCAGATTATTAATTTGACCTGGTGTTTCCGACGGTACCTCTACACTGAAACAAGGGTTTCTAATGTCACAAAGCAAGCTTTTGAACCATGGATACACGCCAGCAGATGGCATTGCCCTCGCTGGGTAATGACCTACACAAACACATCTATTGTAAAAGATGAGTCAGCACATTACAGGCAATCATCAACAACACCTACATTCTCCTTTTGTTTCAGCAACCTGAGTTTGACGAATTGCAACTAACACCGCCAGTAAAAAGAGAGGCCATACTATTTCAACTCCAGTCCGCAGCTGCAACAAAAACATTTTAAGCATGTAATAAATAAAATTACAACAGCATGTTCACCAACAAGAAAACCATTACTATGCTTACTTACTGTACAATAAATATAAATTACTGCTGTATGACAAAATACACACAAAGCCAGATTGAAGTAACAATCACTTTAGAAAAATCAGCAGCCTATAAAGTGCTTAACAAACAGTCATTTAGTGTTAAACTAAAAGTAATATTGAGTATTTACTGTAAAACAATACATACTAAGTGTCTTTTCCGCAATATAAAGTTCTTCCACAGAAGGAGGCGAAGTTGTTTCCAAAACATTTCCAGCTTATTTTATCATTCTACACAGTGATGGTCTAACTTAGTACGATCTATGTACAAAACAGAAAAAGTAACCAAGCAGAGCCAACAAGCACAGCACGGGTAAACTAAAGTTTGCTTTGAACAGCAAGCATGACTAGCACATTGTAAGTTAAGGGAAAAAGGCACACGACCAGGCTATATGTTACATCATAGGCATGGCAACAGTTTTTAGTTAGGGGCTTTGTACATTTGGTGAAACTATAATATTTGCCATGGAATATGACTGAACAAATATTTATACAACAAGTATAAAATCATTTTGAGTCAAACACAATGTACATGTAAAAACCAAAAAAGACTTCTTTACTTTTGTACACACAAAACATAACAAAATTTGACAGATTATGAACAGAATAACAACCAATTCCCAATATCCCGTATAGCTCTAACAGTGATTAGCAAACATTACAACAATAACACAAAAATTTGATTCTGTCAGAAATTATTACATAGTAATTCCAATGTGGCCTATAAAAAAATTAACCAACTGTTAATTAACAAACACCCAACATTTGGTAATTTACTTAAATAATAAAATTTGTTTGTGCCTGGTAAGGCGTGAAGAATTATGATGCAGGTTCAGCAACTGTAGTTGCTGCAGTTCTTTTGCGGAAAAAGATTTTTTTCCTCAAGGTGGCAATGGGCATGGGCATTTGCTTGAATGGTTTGCTTGACATTTCATTGTTCACCTTTATCAAAATGCTCAAGACATCTTCAGTCATGTGGTATTTCTCCAGGTTTTCAACAAGGGAAGAAATAAACCAACTTCCTTCTTTCTTGTGTCTGTAGGACAAAAAACCTGGGACAGTGGAGTGGCTCACCAGAAAGTCAGCCTCACTGGGTGTAGCTTCTGCCATGGGAGGAAGCATTAGCGGGGAATCAGATTCCACATCAGCAATTGGGGGTGCTGAACAACCTCCCATTCTGCGGTCACCTTGGCATGCTTGGAAAAAGAACAGCTTAGGCTTGTTTGTCAAAGATGGACACTTCTCAGGTGTAAAAGCTTTGTGAATATGTGGTATGGGCACAGGCATGCCATCAACACCATATATTTGACCTTCCAGTCCATGGGACATTATCACACAAACAAAACAATCATATTTTGAGTGATCTGTCCTGGTAGTTTCAAGAATAATTTTTCTCAGTTCACGTTGATCCAAGTCCTCATAAATGGAAATTTCAAAACCGAAGCTTTTGAATAACTTTGTAAGCCGGTTTAAATCTTCTTGACTGCCATCACGATTTTTAAAATGTGCATTTGGAACCTGATAATCAGGTTTGTTGATTTTTACACGTCTAATAACTTCCTCCTGGTTAAGATTTTCCTCAAATTTCTCATTATTGATGATTATGCACATGCCACATGGATTTTGGGTCATCTCATAAACATCATCCGTTTTGGGGGGCTTTACAGGATTGGGCTGATCATTTCTCAATTCTGTTTTGCACCTGTTTGTAGTGCCATCATTACCAATACTATTGCCATCTTCCTCTTCAACATGGTCATAGTCTTCCGACACTTGAATATTCACAGATACTTCTCGATCTTCATCAATTTCAGATAGCCCCACAACAGGATTGACTTGTGCACTTTGTTGCATACTGGAATGTGTCGTGTTGGCTACACTTACTTGGGCATTTTGAGACAAACTAACATTTGTTTCAGAGTCATCACGATGATCAGCATGGTGCTTAAGAGCAGTTTCGTTGTCAGGTACAAAAGCAGAACTACCCGATTCAATGTAAGGCACATAAGGAGATTGCCTTCCTTTCTGCTGTCCACATTCTTGGCCATCAAATGCACGACTGGAAGTACTCTGGAGGAAAAAGTTTGCCTGCCCCCCGGCTGCATGATATTGTGGTGCTGCTGCCCCCATGCCTGCAAATGACATAGGACCCAATCCCCCCTTGGAATAGTGAGGTTGTTGCATTTGAGGCAAACTTTGTGAAGCGTTAAGATGGCCTGGATGATAGGAGTAAGGTAAGTTGTGTTGTGCAGGAAACTGTGGGTAACTTTGTTGACTCTTGGGCAGAGTGTAGCTGGTATCACCATCACGGAGTTTCTGGAAGGTTTTAAATGGCTCCTGATTATCCAGTTTTTGCAAAATAGTCATCATAAATTCCAAATCATCTTCAGACATTAAATCCTCCTCCTCCAAGCAAACCAGCAAAGATAAAATATCAGTGGACCTGTTGTGGTTTCTGTTATTCAACTTACCCCGACAAAGATTCTTCAAGATTCTGAACTCATTGCCAGTTATTTCATCAAGAAGTTGAAAGCATGCTATTCTGTATGGTGTGAAATTTTGTGCGGCTTGCATCAAAAAGTTAGCTTCATAATCCTTACGGTTTTTCACACCTGGCAATTTCTTTAATAAATCGTGTCGGTTGATACGATAGAGAACTTCAGCCAGAAAGGATAAGTCATGACTGTTAATCCAGCCTTTTGTTTCAAAATAATCCAGAAAGTCCAGAGCATTAACCATTTCCCTTCCATGTGGAATGGCATCACGGCATAAATAGCGAATCATCTTGACATTTTCATCGGTCAAACCCTCCATGATGGAGTGCAAGAGGTTGCGAAATCCATCATCTTGATCCATTTTGGACACTGGGTGTTACCCTACAGGGGGCTATCTAAAAATAGCACATGAATTTAACATATTGAACCTATTACCTTGGAGTATGACATCTAATAAAAAAGCCAACATCAACAAATGTGGACATGTGATCAACTCGAGACTTTTTCATGCCAATTCAAGAACTAACATTAAAAATAACTGACAAAAACAGGCCATTTTATTTATCACTTCTGATGAAAACAAGTCACTTAAACAATAACACACAAATTTTGTTAGCCATTTTTCCAACATATTTTGACTGTTTTGCTTAAATTTGTGAAAGAACTAATAAAACTAAGGAACACAACTCACGGGTTTTCTCGTAATTCGAAGTATAAAGAGACTGCCCATATTGCTATTAACACTATCATGTTTAAAAGAAGACGTTTTGGTAAAAAAACTTAATAATGGCATAATTTTTGCCGAAACGTCTTCTTTTAAACATGACAGTGTTAATAGCAATATGGGCCAGTCTCTTTATACCCAGAATAATAAAACTAACGTGTTAGAATTATTCTTGTCACAACAATAAACAGAAAACAGTTAACAGGAGTTCCTATGAGGATTAGCGAAGCGTGACTATTTTTATTATTAGCATTTTAAACTATGCCTAAAACAAAAAAGACATAAGTATAAAAAGAAACAAAAAACCAATGTGTTGTTTTGTTGATAAAATACATCTAGAAACAAACTTTAAAACACAGATATTGCATCTTGCAACGACTCTGTCTTGCTTCTATCTTCGGTGTTTTATCAACCGGGAAACCACCCTCTGGGAAACGTTTTGTTGTCACATGATGAATAATGGAAATATCATTCGGCTGAAGTTCAATCACGACTGTATCGTGCACGGCGTCTAAAATTATGTCAAGTAATGAAAACATAAGGCAAGTAATCAAAGTATAATGAAAAAAAATGTGTTAGCTGGTGTTACAATTTAATCATAGATCGTGTGAATATGGTAAGATGTAGGCTAATGCGGAATATGTTACTGCATAAACTTGCTAAGAATAGAGTTGATTTACGATATCACATTTGATGGTGATTCCTTATGGATATTACTTTCACAAGATGGTTACTAAAGCACAGTAATTCGCGCAGTCATTTCAGAGCACTTTTTTAACCCACGAAACCGCCTGACTTCCAGGTTATATTCTCTGTCGGATTGGGTGCTTCCAAATGGTTCAAGTTACTAGAGAAGTTGGAGTGCCTTATGACGCGTTACGCCACCACACAGTACTTGCAATTCTTCATGAAACAGTATTGCCCTATATGTAGCCTACAAGTCAGTGAATTACCAACTCACATAGCGTTCTTGGCTGAAAGTTCGGTTTTCGTCGTTAGGCAGAAAGCAATACAAAAACCAAGCTCTGTGAAACACGTTGTCATAAACAAACTTGGCACTTTCGGAATGATAAGTTATAGTTCGAACCGGCCCGGCCAGTCTTACAGATATGCCTTTTTCTGCGTCTGTATAGTAGGCAACAAACACCCCCGGCCATAAATCGTTGATAATTTTTTTCCAATCTGAGTAAGCAGTTCCAAAATTCTTCTAGGTCAAAAATTATTTGAGACCTTGTAGAGGTTCAAATAAGTCACACAGCATATTAGTTTAACATGATATTTGCAAGTTGTTCCGTTACCTTGTAGCTTTAAATCCTAAAGTAAATTCTTGTCTCACTATTTTGCAAAATTTTGTCAACCATGGCTTATGTAACAAGAATCTGATGCGAAACGAGCTCTGCACTTAAAAGAGTCTGCAAGGAAACAAAAGGGGATGATAGGCCAATTTGTTGACTATTTAATACCGACAAAAACAAACATTGCTGTCGAGAGGTCTGGTTCCGGGGTGCGGTCATTGCAGGTGCAACCGAACTTGCATGTCTCGATCTGACGCAAGAGTCGCTGAAGTTCATCCGCTCTTAAAACAGTAAAAATACTAGGTTATATTCCTAGTGCTATAGTTATTTGTTATAGGTTATCATTATTGGTTAAAGAGAGGTCAAAGACCCATCGGCTATTTAAGTGACTTTCTATCACTTCACAGGAAACCTTAGCCGGCCGTGCAAACACTCTATATTACTTTTTAAATCAAAATTATAAATTGGAGGAAATCCAAGAAGGGTGAACATAAATTATCTAATTATGCTGATTCATATTTTTTTCGTGTTTGTCTAAACATAAATATGTATAAGCATCTTCCACAATTGGCTGTTTCGATTCGAAGTATTGCAGCGTACCAATAGGATTCCCTCGGCTTGCTGCTGTGCTAAAGCTAAAGTCTGCTTGCGTGTTCTGTGACTGAGCGAGTAACTTCTACCGCGTGCCAGTTGTTAGTTAAAAGTGACCGAGACTATAGTTCTATATATATGGTATATATATTGTGAGGCAAAGTTAATGACAGAGAATAATGAAAGCGAATTATGACAACGAATCCTAACAACGAATTGAGAGAGAGAAAAGTGCGAACGGGTATTAAACAAGTTACAATGAAGAAAATGGTCTGTCGTCGAGCCGGATGCCAGAAGGCTGTGCGGTTTCTACCGGAAAGCCTAACACCGTCTGCAGCCTTCGGTCCGTCTGTGTTCCAAATGTGTGAAGACTTAGGTAGGGAAACACGAGTGTTGCTACAGTATCCAAAGCAATCCGGCAAATAAATAGTTCACACAATTTTAAATCATTTCACATGGAACGGCTTTTTTGCCTTTGTGCCGAAATTTATTAAGAGCGACTGAACTGCTTTTTTGGAAAAAAAATCCTTGGGAATAAACAGTCATTCGAAGGAAGGGTGCTTTCATAAGCAATTCATTTTTTTAAGCAAACTGTAACCAGTTTGATAACAGGAATAGAAAAATCACAGCAGCTGATGATATTTTCATTTTGTTACATATGTTGCTACTTTCATGTTGGTATGTATTGTATATATTCTTCAAAGTGTGTCAATATATTAAAAATACACTTATAAAACTCTGACTGACTTGATCTGAGGTATTTATACCTTGCAAAGTAACCTCACCGTTTACAACAACAATTACAACATAGTGATGGATACATTTTATATTGGCGCCGAAAACACATGAAAGCATTGACACTTGGCGAAGTTTTTGACGCACTACTTCATCGAAAGTTGAACCCATGGAGGGATGATTACGGACAAAAAACACAACGTGGAACTATTGCACGATCTACTCATCGTGTTGCGCCAGTCAAAAACTTTATTTGGTAACTTTCGAAGCAGCATCGCGTATGCCTAAAATGCGACCTTCAGATCAGTGGGTCTCTCTTAGTGATTATTTGTGAGTTTCAATATCGAAAAATTCATTAAAACGCAAACGGCCGTAGAATATTCAACTATGTACGGAAGTGAACACGGGAAAGTTACGCAAGTGCTATTGGTTGAATTTGGAAACAAAACAACTGTCAGTTGGTCCGGAGCTGGTAGTCTGCATGAAAACAAAATACATTGTCATTAAGTAGCCAAAGCAGATAAAGTTATTTTGCGAATTTAATCAACAAATACCCACCGCCATTTTGAGTGATGTAGCGAACCCAGGGCAAGGCTTGGTAGCCGCTTTTTTCAATGATTTTCAAATAACGTACCTGAAAACATTGAAAATTTTTGAGATGAAACAAATTGCTTTCAGGTCTATGTCGCAGAGGGTGGTTATGAAAATAAAGAAACTTTTTGACATGATACGATTTGTGGAGCAGGAACGCACCTGAATACCAGATGTTGTGAAGTAAGGAATTTCGAACTTGACACTGATGGGAGGTCTGCCTTCAATTTCCTCACTTTCGACACTCGGCAACCCGAAGTGGGCTCTCATCAAATATTCCTTACCTCCCTAAAGAAAAGTTTTTTTTTGCAAATTACTTCAATTTCTCACCAGGACAAAAAATATTGTGGTAAAAGGAAGAAGTCAATTCAAATTGATTCGTTGCCTATGGAATTCAATCTTGAAGCAGCCACAAACCTGTTTGCATTTTAATTAGTGTCCAAACCGCTGTTAAATGAAACAAATCATAACAGATGTAAAACCGTTTACATGTGGCCCAAGTCGAGCAAATTATTGCAAACGTTAATTGTAAACCTTGCAGACATTAGGTGGTTTTATAAGTCACGTTTCAGCGGTTGCTAGGTACCACTTACAGGAAAGGACTTGATCGTCCACACAATGTTAGTGGACTCAGGCATCCACTTCACACTTCCCACCGACGTTTTGAACTTGGGAGAATCAGCGTCGTTTGGCACCGGAATATGGATCTCCACATTGTTGGCCGTTGACCTTCGCTTGAACTGACTCTTGGCCTGTGAAAAATTTCAACCGGATTTCACCTCGCTGCGTACCGAGAACAACTTTACGCGTAAAGTTACGAGGAGGAACATGTCAAACGGGTTTCGTTGCCAGCACAATATATTACCTTAACCATAATCTCAACTCTGCTGTGTGAGTGGCGCTCTATAACCGACTCGATCCAAATCAGCGGCTTCACCTGTGTATAAAGGTACGTGGGAGGTCAGTTTCAACAAGCGAGCACTTGAAAACCATGTGCGTACGTGTGTATTGAGGCGATATGACATGAGTTCAAACTCGCCGTCGGGTGGGATGAACGAGATGGTGCGGTCGTTTTCAAAACGCGAGAGACGAACGCACTGGTGGAACTTGATGTCCTCCATCTCAACCGCCTTACTCTTTCCCCCTGGAAAAACAAATGGGTTAGGTGTCAGAACACCCCCCCTCAGCACTTTGGCACATTGTTTTGTGTGGTGTGAAAGTACGATTAATTTCCCGTTACGCAGGAACGAACACTACGGTCAAGAGTTCGTCTCCGCTGTTTCTTTGTTTCTCGGTCGCGCGCTGTATTCACGCGGCGATGACCGCTTATGAAACAATCGTTTGTTGTGCCGTTGGTCAATAACCCGAAAACAATACCGGTTTCGAAAGCGCGGCCTTATAAGTTTATTCATTTCTGCTACAATTTCTACACAGAAGCCGCTTGCGCCGTAGTTTCATTACAACGACTTGGAAAGAAAGGTTTAAATATATGTGTTATCTAAAAGGAATTAAATGTGGGCTTACGTTATCAAGAAAACATTCAAATAAAAACTATGTTGCATGCGGTAGCCTTATATTCCTCTTTGCACTTTTGCGAGCGCTAACAGTTGTTTTCAACATGCGTAATATTGGCAACGTGTTCAACAACTAAACTGATTTCCACCGAGATTTTGACAAAAAATTACAGCATGATTAATGTCCGAAAAAAATTTAACCGCATCTAACGGCTTCATTAATTAGGTACCGAAAGCGAACACCCCCCTCATATTTTTTCTAGATCCGCCACTGTTAACATTCATAGAGGGGCGGCGTTAGGTTTGCATAGTACAAAGGTTGTGTAACTATGTGATTGTTCCAAGATTTGGCACGGCTTGCGTGCGTCACCATGCGGGCATTGGCGCACGGTAAAAGCGCATATCAAAAAATAACTTAAAATTAGAGTACAAGTAAATAATAGCATCTTACTTCCGGTGTTCTGAAACAAAACTTTGTCGTTGAGTCCTAATCTCAACTCGGGCATTCCGGACAGAAACACTCTCATTTTCACGCTGCCGACAATTTCAGATCGCAGAACGTTACCAGTTGTGCTGACCAGGAGGTTCACAGACTCAATAACGTCCAGGAAAACCTGAAGACAGAAAACATCAATGACGTGAATTTTACACTTCTACGTGTTGCAAGTCATATTCACCTCGTTTTTGCGATATTTCAAACCTTCTGATCGCCACGAGACAGCGTTAGTGACGGTAGATGGAGGACGGACTTGTACTTCAAGCTTGTGACTTTCCTGGGTTATATACCTGTATTCAAAAATGTCATGTACATAGTTGCATAACAATGTTTGGTGAGGATATTATAGCATTGCGTTCACATACTCTTGAAGAATCTTTGGGTCACTGAACTGAGGATAACCAAAGTCCATAACTTCATCGAACAGTTCGTAAACAATTACGAAATTGTCCTTAATACTCTCCTCTTCAAGTTCTTTAAAGTAGTGAGAAAAAATCTGCAAGGAAATGTTGTGTTTGTATAATCCTGACCACCAGAGAATTTTCAAATCCATGTTTCTTGGGATGTGAACCACATGGGTTAAGCAAAACTTGATCGGGGCCCACAGGATTAAGATAATAAAACAATTTCATGGCCTACCTTCACATCACTATTGTAGCATAACATTTCAAAGTGACTGGAAGTATAAGTGAAATTTATGACAACAAAAGAAAGTATTTCATTCTGAAAGGATCTGAGATATTGTTAAACACAAAAGTTAGGTCAAAATTGTTTTATAACCACTGGTGCAAATTAATGCTACATATGTTAATAAACACAATATACCTGACACAGTTTGTGCATGAAGGCTGTTACCATCATCACATTCGAGTTTTTGTTGGTGGTGGCAACCATGTACAAGTTGGAAAAGCGAATAAATACAAACGTAACATCTCCATGTAGCATAACTGGGCATATTGTTCCCTCCTATTTAAAACAAGAATTAGAGCCTGCATGTGTTTTTAAGTACACCAGTTTTTGCACCAAAATTCAAGTTATGTCAACCTACCTCCTCTTGTTCCATGAGAAGTTTGGGAAATTGATCAATTGTGTTCATGGGAATATCACCTCTGTAGTTTCTTGATATAAGGACCTGAAATTAAAGTAATTTATGCATATGGCTAGTTGAAAAATTAGGTTTTACAAACAAAGCTTTGTTACCTTGCCTTTCAAATCCAAAATGTACAGAGCTGAAGCAACCATGATTTTTGCACCACTTAAATTTCAAGATTACTTAATATACCTTAAAAAATCAAAAAAAAAATTTTTAAACAACAAGAAAAAGACATTAACCAAAGTTTGCTGCAAAGCCTTATTAACCACTGTCTAGCAAAAAGAGCAAAAAACACATTATTACCCCTCAAATGTTGATGGCGGCAACAATACATAAAAAAATTGAAAAACACTTGGTATAAAAACAAAACGTAATTTTCAACTATTGCGAAGCAATTGCACTCTTTCGTCAAAGTCAGATGCTCATGTTTGTGTCATATTTAATTCTAATTCCTGTCTCCATTGAGCCAGTCGGTTGGCAATTTGGCATAAAAGTGTAAAAGAACTGGAGTTTGTTGCAGTATTTCGATTGGGTTGTAGTTTAGGGACACAAGCTTGGTCTCTGAAAAACAAAGCAATTACATAACAATAGCAACACATTTAACAAAACAATTTAATACCTTTGTTTGGTGAAATTGGTTGTGGCATGTTTTGTATTTTTGCTGAGAAAAGATTTTGCTTCTGTCATTGCATGCTGAAGCTGTTGAGACTTGTGATGGGATGTTTCAATTGTTGCTTGTTCCTCAGAAACTGAAGAAATATATTTATTACCGCTTTCCTCTTCATCATAGTTTGTATTTTCTTCTATGCTTGAGTAAAGGTGCTCTGTTTCTTCGTTATTATTTGCTGCATTGGAGGTTTCAGCACTTGTTTCATACACATTAGGTTTTGTTGATCTTTTTTCAACATGTCCCACTATCGGAGAGACCCGTGGTCTTTTAACAGAGTCATCAGAAGCATTATTTGAAACGTTTTCTATTCTTGTTGATGACAGTACCACATCATTTGCATTTACTGAGGCTACACCATTTTGGGGACTGTTAAATGAATGTTTTGAAAACTCCTCAGTTTGGTCACTTTCTGTGAGGCTGGTACTCTTCCTTTTCCGTTTTGTAATCTTTTTTCGCAGCTCATTAAGCAACAATCCAGATTGTACATTGATTGGCCCAGTCAGTTTTTTCATTTGAAACGCAGCTGGACCCTTAGTTCCGACATCACGATACTTTATTCCAAGATACTCCTCAAGTTCTTCCCATGTTTCCAATGAACTCATGATAAACACTACAACATTCACCTCCTTACAATATCACGACCGCCTGTAATATATTTTATTCAAAGAAAACACAACACTACTGCACCAGCAGTCAAGCATAGATTTTTCAATATCCAGAACCCGGTTATTTCCACTCATCCGTTTAACTAACGTAGCACAGACATAGAAGCAATACTGAAAACTGACGCAGCGTACAGAGGCATAATAAATTGCAGATACCTTTGTTCTACCGGTAAAAAAACAAAAAAGTAAATCAAACTTTGTTTAATTAAAGTAGAAATCCAACGAGTTCTCTTTTCTTCCACTACAAGATTTCAAAGTTCGGTACAGGGCGTAAGTTCCGCATTCACCAAAAACAGTTTCATCCGGCGAGCCTACAAATCGCCAACCAGATGTAGCGACTACGAATAATTACGACACCATCCGCAATAAAATCTTGTCTGGTTCAGTTTGTACAACTAATGGTAAAACTACGTAGCTTTTCAAACTTGTTTCCGAATGAGAAGCTTACACGTAAATATAACTTCAATTCGACGCCGCCACCACTGACGCTCACTTTGGAGAATACTGTTCCAGAATATCACACTTATATTAACCCATCAACCAACCTACAACTAAGTTATATTACGCTCTTCTCAACATAAAAATTGGGTTATCAATGCAACACATATCATGCTTTGCACAATAGCATTCCAATCTGATATCACTGCATTAAAGATTGGGGCAAGCTCGCTCGATTGATCAATGTTAAGTTTGAACACGCGTATAACTTCAGAAGCAAACGAAAATGCTGAAGACAGGGATTCAGACACTGCCCACTTCCATCAGGTCACGTGACGTAATTTGATCAACCCACAGATCTCTCCCAGCCGCCGCGGACGAATCGCGATGAGTCAAAGTCTCTTTTCTACGTTTAACCTTTAAGACAGAAAACGTATTTAGGTATTTCCCAGCGTCTAACACATTGGTGCACAACTTTAAATGAGAATGCGGTTCAAAATATTTTATACTGTCCAATTCGCGTTTCCTAACCTCATATTATTAAAAAACTTGACATGCAAAAACACCCGTTTTCAACGTTAAGAATAGTTTGCAAAATAATGATTAGGTACAACAAAAAGGATACGAAACCACATAATATTTGCATTGAACATAGCGTAATTTGCTATTTCCCAATTAATCGCGTGCCCTGTGTTGTGCACCCCTGATCCAACACAAACTACCTTTTCAATAGCCTCAGGTAGCGTCGATTTGACTTTTGTGACTTCATTGAGCAGATTATTAACATTTGCGCTGACGTCGGAAGTGGTGCAAAGTATTTCGTCATCAGGAGAAGCTACCACGGAATGACAATCATCGACCGCATTTGCCCTTTACAGCACCAAGAAAATAGTCAAATTGCGTTAAATTTTGGAACGGAATAGAAGTTGTCTTTATATCATAAACTTTCTGTTACAAGAAGTAAAGGAGGCATATTTTGTACTTCGCTTACATAGCTTTAATGCCTGGATATAAAGCTCCCGTTTCCCTTCTGTTGATATTTTGCCGTTGTGCGCACATTATTTCGTTGGCGGCGTCTAACACTGATTGAAATGTCCACACGATCGCGTCTTGAGCCGAAGATCCAACTAACGCAAAACGGATTTAATATCAAAAAGGGTTTTTCTACTTATTGTTAATAAAAAAACACAACACAGTTGGAGTAAAAAAGTAAGAATTAGGTTTCATTTGCGGTTATCCATACCTAGACTTTGATAAAGAGTGGTCATTGCTTCATCTCTTGTGTCGATCACTGCCTTCGGTTCCTTGTTTGCAACATCGAGTGATTTATGACATGTAAGTGTATTATACTGGCTAACAGCCTCTTCTCTTAGGTTGGCAAAGACTTCAATCAGAGCTTTTGCAAGTCCAGCAGCATGGCTCGCCCACCTGGTTTCTACATTCAACATCATCCACACCATGCTCAACCGAGCGCACTGGGCAAGTAAAAATGATATCACCTGTCAGGAAAAAAAGTCTTTTTATAAAGTCAAACGCTTTCCACTACCAAGTGAACCTGTTTCTGCTTGGAGGAAATATATTTCTGCTTGCAAAGCTTTTTGTGATAGTCACCAGTCAGTAAGTTGGATTTGTGAAGAGGAAGACCTTTGGCTACAAGCTGAGGCAAGATTTTTTGACGTAGCAAATCAACCTGCCTTCTCACCTTTTTAATGCCGTCCATAATGCTTCTGTACGAGTTTATGAATTCATGGAAGTTACTGATTTAAAAAAAATTGGGTAGGATTTAAACAATTGAGAAAACTCACATTAGATTGAGGTGTGACTTGTTGCAACCCGCAAGCTCATAAAAAGTAAGTCTGTTTTCCAGAACTTTTTCAATCGCTACAACACTCGCTAAGCTTGATCTTGCTGCAATCCCAGAATGCTTCTGATTTGAATACCTAAAAGTTTTGAAAACATAAGTTTCAATGTTACTATGACCGCAAAACTATGTATGCAACTTTTTTCTTACCCATGAATTGCCAACTTCATGTAGGTCGATATTTCCTCTTGACAATGTTCTGATTGATCTTGAAGCAATTGGTCATTAGTAATGCTTAAGATTTCAAATGACTGGCTACTTTCCTCATCGATATGTGTGGATGTCTGCATTTTATTGGAAAAATTTCAATATCAAACCAGAAATTGGGGTTATATATTCCAACTTAAAAACATACTGTCACATTTTATTTCACATCACATTATTTATGTTACATAACAAGTTTCAATCCTAATGATATGTAGATATATATTTCATCATAAATGGAGGCATGAACACACTTTAAAAAAATGCATCAATGTGTTAAACAATCCATTTCTTTAAACATTATCAGAATCACAAATTTGTTACAAATAACAAATTTTAATTTGTTACAAATAGCAAATGAGTTTTTACCTTTTATGAATTAATAAAATAAATCTAGTGTACCTCCTTGAAGTTAGATTTTGCAAACTTGGTCAAGTGAGATGTAAAATCTGTCTCAAGCACCAAAAAATCTTCTAAGTTTACCTGAAGAATGCTTTGCTTTTTTGTATCAGACTCCTAAAAACATTTGTCATTCATTACTGTTAGACTGCTTATATACCTTTGGCCTAAAGTTATGGTAGAAATTGCTTACTGTTTGCATATTGGTTAACTGAGCAAAACTTTCTACAGTGGCATCAGTGGTAGATTCCACCTGAACGAATGACACAATTTACAATAGTAGACAAAAAAAATCGACATAATTAAGTTTACAATATACCTGCTTCAAATTACCATGATTTAATAAAGAGGCCTGTCTTAACTGTGCTTGCTTCATTTTTAAAATTTCCTTAAGGCCCTCCTCTTTATTATGCAATTCAGTTTTAATTTCTTGCATTCTTTGCAATCTTTTTGTTAGTTGATCTTTGTAAGCAGTGGTATGTTGTAATGCATCCAGTAGCATTTCATGATCAAGTGCCATTTCTGAAGACATGTAAATTACAGAATTCAACAATTCAAAAGTCATGACATAAAAACAATGACTCTACCTGACTTCATACCAGACAATGAATCAATGTGTTTGTTGAGCACTTGTTTGTCATTCAACTTGCTTTGTGAATTAATGGCATTAAACCTCAAGGTTTCTGATTCAGCTGCAACCGACTTACTAGAAATTACAGCTGAAATTTCTCCAAAGAAAGTCTGATGTATTGGATCCTGAAAAGGCAATCAGTAAAAATCGTTAGTCTATAATCAATCAAAATCTTGCTAAAAAGCCAATTGACTTTTGGTCTTACAACGAAATTCCCTTTAAAACACATGTCTTTTGCTTCCTAAAATGTTAAATCTGATGCACATATGCCAGATTAATAAGTTTGTAATTTATGCGGAGGTTTTTTTCAGCGAATCAATAATGCGCCAACTAGCCAATTTTAAATATATATTCATATATTGAAAGACATTATAGAAATGTCTAAAATGACTACAGGAATCAGCCTTTGCAGGTCGGTGTTACATGACAGATAGCTAATCTGTGTTGAACGATGGATAAATTTGATAAGAACAGAAACTGATGATTTCCACATGGCGCATACACTTTTACAATATTACTACACACAGTAATATTTCCATGGAATTTAATTCCTTTTGATCATTGATCATGTACAATAGCTTCTATGATACAAAGATACATATTTCAGCAAACTACACCGCTACAGATCCAATACATAAAATAAACATATAATTACCTTCAATAGTCTTTCTATGTCGCGTTTAACTTTGGAACAGCTTTGGAATCCACTTGCTTTTAAACTTGCCAAAAACTGTTGA
Organism: Ascidia mentula; assembly: GCF_947561715.1. Taxonomy (NCBI): domain Eukaryota; kingdom Metazoa; phylum Chordata; class Ascidiacea; order Phlebobranchia; family Ascidiidae; genus Ascidia; species Ascidia mentula. The sequence continues at coordinate 20,307,243 of NC_138566.1, forward strand.
GCATTGATATTTTTGGACGACATATTAAAAGATTTTTTAAGACACTCTATTGTTGCAGCTCAGTTAATACGTCAAAGGTTACAGTAGTAACCTCGGTCCTCGAGACAATATTTTTTAAAACACCCGCGACTTTCCGACTTCTTGGTGGTAAGATTTTTGTGTAGACTGCTTGTTCTTCCAAAGCATTCAAGCAAACAACTTCAGACATTTTTTTATTTTTTTGCTATGCTGAGGGTTTTGTCATACATTTTGCAACTAACAATCGCTAAAAAAAAATAAATCGTAAACAAACCAATGAAATATTTTCTCTGCAGTCAAGCACGCGTGGCACAACTTTGATCACGATTTCCCATGCTCATTGCCGTTGGTGCATCATGTATTGAGGAAAATTTTTGTAGTTGTTCCGCCGTGAGATAAAAAAAATATATTTTTAAATGGGTCATGTGTCTACTAACCCAATTCTTTTCTGGATATTGCCCGCTATCCGGCCTGTTGTTCTACACGTGTTTTTAATTCTACATTACACATCAAAATAGGAATAGCTTCAAAGCCGCTCCTTGTACACAAGATAATTATTTTATTCTTGCAACAAGTACAGCCCAACACCACCACTCGTTTGATACAGCACATGATGAAATGCTCTCGAAACCTCATCTTGAAGATGCGATTTTTTTTTTGAAGATGTGACTTACTTACATTGAGGCATCGTGTGTAACTTAAACAAAAAGTTTAATATCAAAACTTTTAAATACAACTTGATCATTTGCGGTTTATACGCAATAAAACATCATTTCGTGGTTACAAATCGATTTTATTCGTAATCGAATATTACCGTGCTTCGAAGCACTGATCAGTGCCACTTATTATTTGACATGATATAAAATGTTACTAGCTGGCTGTGGAATTTAGAAGTAGTCCGACTGTACAGGATTTTGGGTACTTGACGGATTTCCTTTGTGCCTAAAGGATTTTATTTTGTTTTTGTCTGATAAACAAATCTTGAAACTGGGCAGGTCACTTCTCAAGAGCACGGTCATCCACTTCAACCGTTGTTGAAAACACTTTCAGTTGTACCAAGTCCATTAGTTTTACGGATTTTAGCCAGACAACATTTCTCGAGGGGTTGTGATCGTCACTTGACAAGGTTTTCAGCTGGACGTGGTCTTGCGACAACAAAATTGCGATGATCGTTGCCAGTTTGACAAACTGATCAAGTTTTGTTGTTTTTCTTGCAGGAAACGATAAAAGTATGTCTTTGAAAAGTGCGTACAATATGTTTCTGCAAAGAAAGGTGCCTTTTGTGCCTCCTACCAACACAGTAGAAGCGGATCACGTGATTCGAAGAGCCGTTGCAATGCAACGAATGTGTTATAGGGAAGTTCCAAACTCTTGGGATCTTTTGGATCAAAGATTAAAGGATAAAATTGAAGAACAGTGGAAAGAAAACTACGAAAAGCGAAATGCAGAAAGCGTGAAATTGTAAACATGGGCTGCGGTTGATGGCAATGCAATAAAATTGTTTATTTGTTTTTCAATGCGTCAGTGACAATCAACAATACGAATATCAAACTGATGATTTCTTGTGCTTTTCTTGTGAATTTGTCGTAAAGTTACAACAATATTAATATGTTTTCGCGTGAGGTTTAAACAACAGAGAAAACAATATAGCAGTGTCATTAATTTACTTCGATGAATAGAAAAGAAAGGTTTGCATTATAAATATAACCTACACCCAAACGTTGCAAACAGCCTGGAGGCAAAATTAACCAATGTAACTCGAATCATGAGAGATGGGCTTTCAAAACATGCGGTCGAAGGAACTTTGCCGAAAGTAATTTGAAATGATTCGGGTGTAGAACAGCTCAGCTCAGCGGCGCCAAAAAAAACCAAGAGAGCACAATTTTGTTTGTGACGATTTATTTTAAGGCTATACTCGTATTCAAATAGCTTTCAAATTCAAAATGACCAAGGTGTTACAAAAGTTAAGCGTTTTGGATTAGCCTAAATTTTCTAGATCAATGATGTGTTCGTTTTATATGGTGATATAATCCGGATTATTTATACCCGCCGACTTGTAAACATTTTTGGTCATTTTCACTCGACGATTTTCAAGTCAAACCGGGATCATATGAACTTTGGTTGAGACAAAAATAACACAAGGATCGATAAAGAGGAATGATCGCGCAAAACCTAGACAAATCCAGTAAATATTCTAAAGAGTTAAGAGCTTGTTACGATTTGATTTACAGGAAAAAATTAATCACAGTGCTTACGTATACTACATGAGATTTTTTAAATAAGTAAATAAATTTACTAAATTTAAGTTATCATGACTATTTGGAACATCAGACGTTGAAATCTTACCGGAACAAACAACGTTCCGGCAAAAAATCTTTCGTTGTTTCGGCTTACTTTCAGCACTACACCTCAGGATTCACTTTTGAAGTTTAAAAAAGCACTATTTGTTATTTTCTTAAGTGAATAGAAAATCCATATTAAATTTAAAAATATTTTACCACTGACTACGACTAACATTTCTATCGCTTGCTTGATTGACAGGCGGCGGATGTCACCTGGCAGGACGTAGCCATTCTGCTCGCAGCCCATTGTGTTGTGCGCGTTTGTGCAGGTTTGAGATAGTTTCAAAGCAAATTTTGTAGTATTCAGCTTTAGCTTTAAGTAATCATAATGTTGATAATTGCTGCATACGCGACGGTTACAGCGGTTTTATTCCAAGTTGTATACGATGCACAACCAACTCCATTCATTGATGAAATATTCCACGTACCTCAAGCTCAAAAGATTTGCAGCGGAAACTTTTTGGAAGTAAGAATGTTAAATGTGGCAACCAGTGTTGTTTACAAGAATAACTGACTGTTCTGCTTTGCGTACGTTACGTTAAACAAACACTTCTGGCACCTTTAGTTAGGTTTAACAGCTGACCCTCCCCTGTGTACTTCAGACATATCTTCCTGCCCATCAAGTTACATTGGTCATATCCTTTAATGCTTAAGCAGAGTCTTGAACACTGCTAAATGTGCATACAGTGATGTTTTTAAATTGCTATGCCTTCAATGTTAGTTTATGGGAGGTTCATGGTTTGTAATGAATCACAAACTGCACAAAAAGCAAAATTTTGCATTGGGTTCTGTCTGTTTTCAACAAATTATAACCAACAACATAATTTTCCAAGGTACAGGTGAACACAATTCGTGGCTGGCCTTGAATGTAGATTATTTAGATTGTTATCTATTTAAGGAACTGGACATACTAACCTGTATCTTTGTTTGGCAGTGGGATCCAAAAATAACAACACTACCTGGGATGTACATAGGATCATTTATTGTGTCGCTGATTCCATCATTATTTATAAAAACTGCATGTAGTGTATGGGGCTTGAGGTTCTTGAATGTTGCCTACAACACATTGGTTGTCGTCATTTCATTTCTTATCTTCAAGGAAATACAAATTCAAAGCGAAAAATCAAAGGTTTGAAAAGTTTAACTTTGCTTTGTTGCAAAATTTCCTCAACAAAATATGGTGCAACAGGATTTTCTTTTTATGTCGTTTTTTGTAGGAAGGTGATAAAGTGAAGAGTGAAACAAATCAAAAACTCTCTGCATTGGTCATTGGAACATTTCCCCTATTATACTTTTACTCATTTTTGTATTACACTGAGCCTGGGTCCACAGCTTTGGTGCTTGCAGGCTATTTGTGTTGCCTCAAGGGTAAGCACAAGGTAGCATGTGGAGTATCTGTCTTGTCTATACTGTTCAGACAAAGTAATGTCATTTGGACTGTGTTTATGGCTGGAACTATTATTGCCAAACATATTGATGACCTGTCAGAAATGGAAAAAATTAAAACTTCACCTGAGGTGAAGGATAAGCTTGCCAGGTAAGTGAAAATATACTATATCTGTTAATTTTTTTTACCTGACAAATGTTTCTTGTCTTTTATCACAGGTTTCTTGCCAAAGTCATGTTATTTGTGGTGAGATATCTGTTGGTGTTGGAACACTTACTTACCATTGCCACATTGGTGTGGCCATATGCAGTTGTGATTGGTGTGTTCGCCCTGTTCGTGTATCTGAACAATGGAATTGTTGTTGGTGACAGAAGTAGTCACAAGTCTGTGGTGCACTTGGCACAGCTCTTGTACTTCTGTGGTTTTACACTGTTTTTTATGTCACCAATTTTAATCACACTTGATAAAATTAAAAACTTTATATCTACAGTCAAGAAACATGGAGTGGGGTTTGCATTACTTGTTATTGTTTGCATTTATGTCATGATATACCACTCCTATGAGCACCCTTACATGCTGGCAGACAACAGGCACTATGTATTTTATTTGTGGCGTTGGTTCTTGAGAAGACCTTTTTTTAGGTATGGCCTGATTCCAATTTACATTTATTCTGCTTGGAGTATATGTGATAGCATGTCACATGAGTACACATTTCTATGGAAGGCCGTGCTTGCTTTGTGCATCACTCTAGTGGTTGTTCCGCAAAAGCTTTTAGAGTTCCGCTACTTCATCTTGCCATTTATTCTTGTTCGTTTGCACATACAGAGGCAAACCAACCTAACTTTGCTCTTTGAGATTTTATTGCATATTTCTGTAAATGCTTTTACCATCCTCGTGTTTGTGCAAAAAACCTTTACATGGTCAGATGCACCAGGTATGCAACACATCATTTGGTAATGCATTAATTATTGCACATACTGCTAACAAAGCTGATACGTACGAACAAAATAATATCAAGTTTGTGCAATTGAAGTAACGAATTTGGATGCAGTTTTGTTTTTACACATTTAACTAAACACGTTTACAAAAATTTAACTGTGTTGGTGAAAATGTCCATCAGTAAATGTGGTGCAGTTGTAGTATGTGTGATTGTTGTAATCTTCAAACTGTGCACCAAAGTCTTTCTAAATTGATTCAGGCCTTGTCAAGGCGATCATTGCGTTTTTCTGTATGTGTGCACTTATAAACAATTCCCTACCTATACACAATTGCTTTGCTTTGTTCGTGCTATTGAATCTTATAACAGCATCATGCTATTACATTGTAAATTTAACGGAAGTCACGTGACAATTAACCCTAAGTCTTTGATATACCCCGCTATTGCATATGTAATTTTATGACTGTACCTACGTCGTTCACTGACAAATCAGAAAAACGCATGCCAACGTATTAACGTTGCTCACTTTGTTTCCCTGCCCATTTGTAAACAACTCCGGCGCCATCTGTTTGCACTCCCTCATGATTTTAACCGCTTATACTGCTATATTACAACGTGCGTTTTCTATTCTGTAAAAATACATCCGAAACTATTCAACCATTGTTTTGCATGTGTGTGTGTATGAAGAATATACAAACTTGCACCGACAATGTTTCGTGGACCATTTCACAGTCGGCAGTCAAACGCTTGTTCGTCAAGAATCGGTCAGGCCCTGTCACGCTGTCACCTACATCCACAGTTGTCGGCCTCTTTTTCCCGTACGTCGCCACTAACACTGGGCGCCAGATACTTTCGTAAGTTCGCTTTTCAGTTCAGTATAGAAGTTCGGAAGCCAACTGACTTACATTCATAGTTCATAGTCAGAGAGATATGCGACGAGATTCTTAAAACACTAGAAAGTAGAATGTGCGACGCCGGCCCCACACCGTTCTATCCCACCCAGAGTTGTTGTATAAGTGGCGAATGTTTGGGAGCGACATGTCAGCAGGTATACGAGCCGAATCCACATATGCTGGGAGCAGGTGAGCCGTTTTTTCCTCGTTTGGCAAATCTGATTTCGCAATGCTCGTCCCAGCTTTGAATTTGGTCTCGTCGTATTCGTGTCTTGCAATACGGTGATCATTGCAGTAACCTGCAGCATTTAGGAGGTATTTGCCATAGCTAAGCAAAAGTGGATTTTCGTATCAATATCACATCGATTGAGTCCACTTTGTCGGTGCCGTAGTTTCCGTACGTTCGGGATATTTTTATTGGTGTAGGTATAGGGCAATCACTGTTTTGATCAGATAATTAATCCACTTTCTAAAACCGAAATGCATCGGAAGCGAAAATTCTTTTTTCATAGAATTCGCATCGAAAATGTTAAAAGGATAGAATTAGTATCAAATTCTGAAAGATATCCGTGCGTCCAAAAAGGTATTTAATAGAAACTTTCGGCATTGAATAGCAACATCTACACTTTAGGTTCGTACAGATCAAACTTCGATTGTTTTTCACCACCTTTCCTGTATGACGACCATCAAACTCAGGCGAATTACCAAGTGAGAAAACTACTTCACCTTTTAGCAAAAAGAACTACAAATAGTTGGTAATTTCTCTGCGGGTTTATTTGAAGGTGGGATCGGATAAATGTTGGCAAGAGATTGGAAATGAAGTTCAACACGGTCCAGATAGCCAGGTACCGTGTATAACATCCACATCATCCCCAGGCCCGGGTCAGTATTTTGCTTGGCTGTATATTTACATTTGATATGATATTAACTTCCTCTTACTTCAAAGGAAGTCCAACCACGGGCTGTAATGTGCCATGCATTTGCTTCATGCTAGTTCTGGACAATTGTTTATTTCTCAGAAAAAACAACAGAAACGCGAAAGAAGGAACGGACGTCGTTCACTCAATCGCAGATCCAGCAACTGGAAGCGGATTTTGAGGACAACCATTACCTCACCAGATTGCGAAGATACGAACTCGCACTAAAACTGAACCTCACGGAACGCCAGGTACTTTTTGAATTAAACTCGCAAATTTGTATAAAATCCTGCCTCATGACACAAACATCAAAAACATCTGTGTCGGTATTTCACTGTGGAAAAACAATTCTAAAGTCTGACGTAGATTTGATTCGCTCGGGGTCAACACATTTATGTGATCTCTTATACATCTCATCCGTTCTATTCAGATAAAGGTTTGGTTTCAAAACCGACGAATGAAATTAAAGCGTGAGAGAACATGACCGAGAAAGCAACACCGGCAACTCGCATGAGATTCCTCTACAAGCAAAATCAAATTCTCCTCGACTTTGCGCCACAGATGCTTTCCTGTAATACTGCATGTGCTGAAAATACACGAGGACATATTGAAGTGTTTATTTCATTAAGATCTTGTCCGCTTTCGGTAGTAAAAACAATGCAAAAAAATGGCCATCGGCCGACTCGATACTGATCACCTCCCATATTCCACAATCTCCCACCGTGTCGTGCCGAGCCCCTACAAACAATAGTCGGGCAAATTTACAGCTTGCCGCCACACAAAAATGTGCTTGAGGATGTCATTCCATCTAATTCCAGTCTTCTACAAAAAAAAAACATTTAAATATTCTAATGGGACGGATTAAAACTAGGCATATTATTTTTAGCATACGAATCGAAGAATTATACAGAAAACAGAATAAGAAGAGCTAAAAACAGCCCGATATTCACATACATGAGTACATGATACTTTTATTTGTAAAATAGCATCTAAATCAAATATCTAGTCCAGATTTTGGAAACTACTGTGTTAGTAAAAGTAAATCAGGAAGATCAACTTTACAGACACAAATAAGCGAAAGTTACGTTTGTTACCAACCCACACCGGTGTAAAATCTACCAGCAAACACCTCTAAAAGATTTAAGCTAGGAACCAAATGACCTTGCTCAGACATAGTGGACCAACCATCCGATGCTGCATGGTCTGATCCCTCCAACGAAGACCAATTAGGAGAGAATCCACTGAAACTTGAACCCGACAAGCTGATGCTTCCATCGTCGTCCTGGTCGTCGTCGTCATCATCATCATCATCGTCGTCGTCATCGTTACCATCTTCGTCGTCCTCGCCAAGGACGTTGTCATCTTCATCTTCCTCGTCATCATCTACGCCTGTGAAACAATATTAAGTTAATTTTAAAAAAGGAATCGTTTGAGACAGGCTACGGTGTAAGCAATGTAACCTAATGACAGTCAAGTAAAAGCCTTCGCACTTGGGCGAGCCTTCCTTGGCGCAATAGAAAAGTATGAATGATTTCCTAATCAGCTTATTCTGTTTGGTTTTATGAATTCAGTTCATATTCGTCACATACTGGTATTGGATTTCTGGCACAAGGGTTTGAATGCTTGCCGTTACTTACCTCTTGTTCGTCCAATCTCATACAATCTACAAAGGCTGAGCGAAGGTTGGTCCCAGTCAGGGTCAGTCGAATGCCGCTGCGGAAATAAATTTGCATGAGAATGAAACAGGATGCGGAGTCAGCAACAATAAAACAATGGCTGGGATTTAGTTGAGCCTTTTTAAAGTTGTTTCTTTCGACGAGGAAAAATTATTGTTTGATTTCGAACTTAAAGAATAACATCGTTTACCAAAATAAGGCCAAGTTTAAACTCACACATAATACATTTGAAATAGTGCAGCTATATACGTACCAAACACAAGTTAAATCAAAAATTAGCTTACAACACTAGCAGTTAAAAAGCCCTATTTTGCACCTCAATGATGGCAATGTTGCTGTCTTTTCCATCTATTGCAAAGTCGTTGATCACGTGTTTTGTGTCGGTGACGCTGAGTGGACAATATTGTAAAGCGTCTAACGTTTGGAATGTTCTGGAATTCGACGTGAATTTATCAAAGTCGTAATCCTCCATGTCGAAGTGGCTCGCAGTCTGAGCTACAAACAGGGTAGTAACGATTAATGTTTCCATAGGTCTCAAGAAGTGGCGCAGTAATATACTTTGCTTCTAATAGTACTTGTGTATATACGAGTTCGAAGACACGGTCATAGGATAGCACACTTGTTGTTTATTCAGAAAAATCTAATGCGCCTAATAATTAGGCTTTCTGTAACGGCCAAAGGTGTAAAACAGAAACAAGCGGTTAAGTTGCGTTGACGCAAAGTCTGAATAAGTACACACATAGAAAAATAATGTTAAGCAATTTTTATGTTAAAATAATGTTATTCCACCAATGGATTCTATACACATATTTTTTCACATTGTTTTGTGCAAACATTTATCTGAAACTTTACTAATACTAGCCCTGCAAAGTCGTTAGATTTAAGGTAAAAGTGTTCATATGTTTTACCTGCAAACAAAACAGTTCCGTTGCTGTTGAATTTAATTGTGCAACCTTCGAGGGAAGGCTCGGTATCCAGCAAGTGGTAATTACGCAAATCCCACTGTTTGAAAAAGTCGCGTTGAGGAAAATGTTCGCTACATTGGATTGAAGCTTAAACATTTTCACCAGTCCATTTGTGCACTTGCACTCTTTTCTTTTGCTGTTTATGTTTAAAAAGTTTGATTTTTAAGACTAGTATCCCGTGTCCAACTCTTGTTTTTCTTTGCATTCAGCAAAATTCAAAACTATTATTTCACGATCACTATTTAAAAATAAAATGCCAATAAGGACCCTTCAAAACAACAAAAACGCCCCAATTGCAACAACCAAAAGGATACGATTTCTGTGTTGATGATCACTTCGAGGCCATGGGGGTGAAACACTCCCGACACATTATCACTAAACTTGTCGAACTTGTGGATCGGTCGATCACCGCTCATCCGAACATCCCACAACATTCCGTCACATAAAATAAGCTCGTCGTCGTAAGAAAAGGTTGCTTTGTTGTGGTTGTAGTGACTGGCAAGCTCATTGCGCTCGAAAGTTTGGATTTTGCGTCCACTCTGTGCGTCGTATATCTGCCCACGGATTTCGTAAAAAGTTGTTAGCTTTTGTAACAGTAAAGCAAATGTAAACGTGCTGAGGCATGTAAATTTCGCCTTCGAAACTTCTATAAGAATGTAAGTATTTGCTATGGTTTGTAAATGATATTTAAGTCGAAATGTTTTACCATTGCAGTCGACTTTTTGGTGCCAACAACCCGATCCTGGAGTTTTTTCGAAAACTCGGCGTAACTCGCACCTTCATACGTCGAACTGCAAAGAAAATAAATGCAAAAATTAATTGGAAGGACAACCGTAACTACACATCACATAGCATCTGGAACCGTATCCGTTTAATTACTAACAGCATTTAATTAAAGAGACCATTGTCGGTACCTCAGCTCCAACTTTTCCAAGTCGAAAACGCCGCATTCGTTACGCCAGATGCCGGTTGCGACAAACAGGACCCTTCTTCCATCTCTTGCCGCCTCCACTTTGACGATGGGGGAACTTGAACAACCTTCGAACACCCGGTCTTGGTCAGAGTGGAGACTTCGAATGCCAAGATCGCCCTGATAGTTTCCGAGGATCATGCTGTTGTCGTCCGGCTGTGAAATATATCCAAAAGTTTGATTTGTTTATATCACGCTGGAAAAGAATAATTAAATTTTTTAGGATTTTCGTGTGGTCTACAACCCAACCAGTTTGACAACTATAATTCATTCTCTTGGAACTGTTATCACCGGACACACATGTAATTTTTTAATTAAAACTGAAACGTGAGTATGGAGGGAACAGGCCAGATATAAAATCCTGCACTTAAAGTGGTTTAAATTATCCCGCAAACACATCTTAACTTCCAAACGAGACAAATATATTTCAGATGGAACAATCAAATAAGCGCACCGTGAAAGCACAGCATGTGTAAGGCATCCCATCTTCCTCCGGCGAACGGAACATGATACTGGGTCGGAATCTGCTGTAAACGAACTGACGATCACACGCCGAACCACCCAAACCACCGAACCTCGGTGCAACTTCTCTCCTCATACAACGAGACGCCACGTTTAGTGGAGCTTCGATTCGATACCTGGGCTCCGGGCAGTAATGCTTTCTGAGGGAAGAAATAAGCTTGAAAGTACTGGACTAGACATTGATGGAAAGAAGTACAAGTTTATGTTAAATATAATTTTGCGTGATAATTTAGGTTCCCACACAGTGGGGGATTTATTAAATGTTTTCTCAAGCACCCAAAAAAACACTTCATCGCTCACCTATTCAGGGAAAACTCCGGAACAGTAACCACAGGATTCTTGCATAGGGAATGTTGATTCTTCAAATAATCAGCAACGATTGTACTCAGGTTGGGTTTTGGAGAAGTGGACCGCTTGTCAGATTGTTCTTGGAACACATCCACCATTCCAGGTTGTACCACCGTAACTTTGCCGCTAGTTGAAAGTCGACATCGTTGGGAGTCAGTCGCAGGAGGCCAAGAATCACTGGCGCTTTCTCCTCTGATCTTGATCTTACATTTCTGTGACAAGATATAACAACTAACTTCTCTTGATTAGACACTCTTTTGCAAAAGACTGACTTTTGTATTACAAAGTGTACACTAGCTTTCGCGAGTTCCCCTCGCTTCATCAGGTGTAGGTGCAAATTTTAGACTGATACGGCACGTTTAACAAAGATATAACAATGAACTCAAAATTAAAAAAACAGTTTGTGAAAACACTAATAATATTTAATATGAACAGAATAGCCAATACAGTGCTGGAAAACTTCATGTAAACGTTTCGATTGTTCGATTGACGCAACCTCATCACGAGACTCAAAGAGCATATGACGAGCCCGTCGTCGGAGGTTTGTCAACATCTTGTGTCAAATCCGTCACACAGGATCGACTTTAATAACCCAACCATCCTTGGACAGATTGAAGGAAAGCGGCGCTTATCTTTCTTGGAAACTATGCCACTACGACTTTTTGATATATAAACCGTGTATTTTATAATGTTTTTTTAATTTTTATTCTTTTTATTTATCTATTTTCTTTATCGTGCACAGTGCCCTTAATTGTTTTTACCTATCACTACCACAGGCAACTCCGTTCGGCTCCATTCTTAACTATTGCGCTTATTTAATTCCCCGCCTTTTTCTAGAACTTCCCAACTTCACCGTACCATTTTTGCCGATCCGCCTTCGTTTGTATTGATAATGGTTGTAGTAACAATCGAAACGTTTACATGAAGTTTTTCAGCACTGTATTGGCTATTCTGTTCATATTAAAGATTTACAAAACCGTTAGTTATGTTACTAATAATATTAGCATTGGCAAGTAGACCACAACATTAGGATTAAAAAGACTTCTCGGCAACTAAATGCATTTAATACGTTGTTTGTTGCGACTTGCTCAGAATGTGGAATGCGCCGGAAACTGGCAGTCGCTCTACAGATGGATATATTTACAAAAACGACTAAAAACGGGATACAAACCGTAGGTGTTGGTGTGTGTAGAATCGTGGAGTAATGAGGAAGGGATGGAGTATTCCCCATTGCTTGATTACCGCGAGTGAACGAGATTCTTCTGCCGAAAGGAGACGCGTCACCAGCGCCACTTAGCGGCTGCAAAGAACAATTACATTGTTCAATAATACCCTGAAATCGGCACCTTGTTTATTTTAGTTTATAACGAATTATAGCAAACGGATTTTTTTCAGTCGCAAGACTGATAAAAGTGAAATGTGATCAACGTCAGAGATAAATTTTTATTTTAAAGCAGAATCATTTGCCATTGAAATTTTCATGCACATTTTTCATTTCATACGTGACACAACCGTTTATAAAGCGAAACGCTTATCGATCTGCGGATTAGATTCGTTATTCTTGTAGTTAGCGTTGAGACGTACCGTTTTGGAGTTCTTGGGTGTATGAAAAACTCCAGTGCAGGTTGTAGTTGGAACATGCAGAGCTGCTTCGCGGGCAAGGATCGTAGCAGACTGATGGAGACCCGACCAGTTGAGGTGTTGGTGAATCATTTGCAGCAATTCCCGATTGTCAAAACGTATCACAGTCTGGGACACGATGTGAGCCTGTATATATGCAATAGTGTGATTAATGGATCCGGTAAGCACCTTTTCTTCCTCGTTCAGCACCTTTGCATTGCAATACTAACATACCACAATCGTTTTCCTGTAAGGCTGAAGCCGTTACATACACTTACAAACTGATTGCATTTGTTTAGCATTCTTCAAGCAGATTACCTTTAGCATGCTATCCAAGTCCATGAACACGGAGCTGGGTTTTCCAGTGATGCGCGCTAAAAATACAAGCAATGATGTGTCTCTATGCGGAAAGCAATGCGATTTGAAAGCATCCACAGTACCTGTGAGCTCTTCTATCAGCTTACAGAAGCGAGAATGCTGCTTGCGACGATCCTGCATGACTGGTGCGCGCGTGAGGAATTGGATTTGGCCGTTGTTGAAGTTGGGCAACTTGGATATGATTTGTTTTGCAGACTCGCACCTGGTGAGGCCGCATAATGCCTAGGAATAAAAAAATCCATTTTATAAGCGGAATGAGTTTGTTGTATGGTATTTTCAGGACAACTGTACCCACCTTGCACGTGAGCATTCTGATCGCATCCGCGTGGTTTGGTGGCTGAGTTATCATCAGAAGTTGGGATAGGATCTGTCACGAACAGTTAATATTGGAGTTTTTGTAAAGAATTAACAATGAATAAATTTGTACCCTAATTCCGTTGTTCATTTTCACACACTCCCACATCCTCCTGCGAACTTCATCCACCGACTTTGCTATGAGTTTGGTTTGTGGATTCTGGTTGACCATTTTAGCCATTGCACCATCAAACTATTGGAGTCGACCAGTAACATTTTAAATTTTTACACAAATATTTCATATGAATTTTCCATTTTATCTCAAAAATACCATGAAAATATACAAGTTACATATGAAGCAAATACAAATTCTGCCCATTGTTCCTTTGTGATACTATAACAATTTTTAGCCTTTACCTTGTATTGGGGACCACACACACAGTTTATTACTACTGCCAATGCAGATTTTTGTGCTTCTGCCTCTGCCCCTAAGTAACCTTCTCCTTCAGCAACACCAAGGATGATACTTTAGAATAAGAATAAAAGACTTTTATTAATGATTAATGTTTACAAACAGAAGGGAGAAAAGGATTTTTTGTGACGACAAAAAGTATTTTTGTGAACAATTCGTCGTATGAATACACATTGAAGAGTTTGTCAACACACCTGATACCACTTTCCTCATTGTTGGGTAGATTAACTTTCTCACATAACTGAGATTGCACTTTGGGTGAAATTGAAACGACTGCAAGGCAGTCAAGAGCCGTCCTTACAATGTCAGCTCTTCCATTATAACCAGACCAGTCACATGCAAGTGCAATAACCTGAAAACGGTGAATATTTATCTGTAACTATACTAAATTAGTTTGGTGCTTTTAAACACTGAAAAAAGGGTTGTAAGTTATATTAGCTGTTGGTGGCAAGATTTGGTGCAACTTAAGTAACCTTACACAGGTTTATCGCATTACCTTAAGCAGTAATCTGACTCCATCAAGTTTCACGAAGTTATGAATTACTGGCCAGTTGCTGAGGCACGAAGTGTTTTGGTCTTCCAAATCTAACAGAAAATTCAAACTTTCCAGCACTGCTTCATGATCAAAATCACGAAACTACAAACATAAGTTTTGTTGAAAACAAACAAAAGTTTTCTGATTATTTACAAAGACCTTTTTTGCTGTGCGATCTGAAATGACTTGAAACATATTTGATGCTTTAGGCTGAACTGCCAACTTGACAGTAGCAACTTGACTCATTAAATGTGTTTCTAGATATCTGAAGAAAAATAAATGTTGTTGATGTAGTCAAAGGTGATATACCCAAAATTGGTATACTTTTTGATAGTGGTGCAGGTAGTTCGAGCAGTTTGTCTACATGTGAACATGTCTTCCTCATCCACATCTTCCTGACCCTCTTCAGGAGAAATTATTTGCAAAGTGCTGATCATGTTCAAGAGGTATCGAAGTCCATTCTGTAACATAATTATTTCTCAATTGGTTCTTTTCTACAGGCTCAGAAAATAAATACACGACATAATTTTCGATGCAGCCAGGCAGACAATATAAATGTTTTCCTTACATGCTGATCAAAGAGTTTCAAAATCATACGAAACTGGAAAGAAATAGAGAAGAACATGGCGGCATGACACCTTCCTGACTCATGAGAGCACTCGAGTAACCATGTAGCGTACTTCACCAGACTATGCAAGATCTGAGTTCAAAATATTAATTCACTTACTACAAAAAATACTATTTAGTGCAAGCAGGGGGAATCATACCTTGTTGGGCAAGTGACAAACACGTTCCATTGCATCGAGGTTGTAAGCCAAGTAATACAAACAGAGCGAGACTCCTGTAGCTCCCATTGAGGGACGACGCACAGATAACAAGCGCTGTATTCCATTATCTTCAATAAACTCGGTGGTAATCTAAAACAATGTTTATATTTTCAATCAATGGACTTGTGTCATGAGTTGTTTTAACCTACCTTATTGTGACATAACAACGATGCAAAAAATCTCAGAGCTGAAAAAGTAAGAAGACCATCATTGTGGTTGCTGTTCCTTAGATAATGTTTTACTAATTCAAGGGCATGAAATTCCAAGAATATTGAAAGTAAATCCTGATATTCACCTGAATGCAAGAAGGTAAACATGTTATTTTGATATTAAAGTAATGTTACCAGTACCATATTTCAAGGTAAAATATACAAAAGGCCACAAACAAACATTTTACCAAGTGGTTTCAGGAAATTTAAGATACACCGTTCACATATGTTTCTGGACAAGGGCGGGGCAAGACTGAAGCTGCATCCAATCACAACTGGTTTCATTTCAACCCTAACACAACCATTATTAGAAAAAAAATTCATTTGAAAATGACACCAAAACAATTCTTACCAACTACTGTTGCTCACATCAGTGTCAAACAACTCAGATTCTAATGGATAATTTATAATAGGTGTGGACAGTCCAGCACTGGAATAGCTGCATTCTCCTGTTTCCTTGGAATACAATTCTTTATCACTGCTACCCTTATCATCATTGCTTGGTGATTTGCACTCAAGTCTAAGAGATTTTGCTTCCACTGCAAAGTCCCCTGAAAACTTCCTTTTCTTTTTACTGTTGTCTTGGGGTATGATCACTTTTCTGTGTTCAAATCTTTTATGTGGTTTGGAAGTTTGCGGTGCATTGAATTGACTGGCAGAGTTGTGGGCTTCAACACTTCTGTAATTTTCTTTTGGGTACTTTCCAGGTTCAATTAAGTTCCACAGTCGCGTCAACAAAATGGGAACCTAAAAAATTAACAATTTTTCAGATGTTTTAAACCTATTGAGCCTTGTAATCTACATACCAGAGTTATGTTTTTTGAATGGTGGTCTGCAATGATGCCCTGGTTTTCAACAGCATAAGCCAAGATCCCAACTGCATATGTTTGTAATGGTTGGGGCTCAGTTGAAGCCCATTCATAAAGTAATGGAAGAATATCAGTCTGCAATTACATTTATGTCAACCATTAGGTGACAAAAACAAGTTTTGGAATAGTAATGTTAAAAACAATGATTTGTAAAATTTAATTGCAACTAAAACATAATATTACATTGTTGCTGAACAAGCTATATGCATCCAAACCAGGCATCAGTGCCAAAAGGCATCTGGCAGCGGCTTCTTGTAGCGTGGTACAGTGTTTTCCTTTTTGTTGACTACCCCTATTCCTTGACTTTAGGTAGTTATTGACAAGCTCTTCCATGAATGCATCCTGTTTTGTTAGTGCCTTTAGCAGCTTCCCAAACTTACATGATGGCATTGTGTACGCTGAAACCATATGAATAGTTTATTGGTAAAATCGGTAACATTCAGAAAAAACATTCTCATGAAAAGACCAACAATTATTACTTAAGATGAGTTAGGTAAAGCCTACCTGGATGCCGATCATCAAATGGATCGGGATCTTGTTTCTGAAATTCTTCTGCTTCATGTTCAAACTTCACAGATAACCTTTAATAAAATATCAAATTTACAACAGCTGGACAAGACAAGTTTAAAATACAGTGGTATTACAAGTGTGTGAAAACCTTACTTGGTTA
Source organism: Ascidia mentula (assembly GCF_947561715.1). Taxonomy (NCBI): domain Eukaryota; kingdom Metazoa; phylum Chordata; class Ascidiacea; order Phlebobranchia; family Ascidiidae; genus Ascidia; species Ascidia mentula. The sequence goes on from NC_138566.1 coordinate 20,324,092, forward strand.
AAAAAGGAATTGGATCATAACCACTCTCCGAATGTTGCTTAGTCCATTCCTCCAAAAAAGTAATTATTTCGTTTTTGCAGTCCTCAGCCGAAAACGACATAGTCCAACTTGGGATCACTATTTTCGTCTTCACAACAACTAAGTTAATGTTATAGAACAAAACAATATAAAAACATAGACATTAAACAACCTGAAAGTGTAGAAATAAGTAAAAGTAAACAAAACCATGAAAGAAATCGCAAGAAGTGTCGCATGTTGTTTGTGTGTCGCGTGCTGTGTCTCGTGCCGCTCGTCGCAACATAATATTATCACGTAGCTTCGTGACGCGAAAAACTGCAGTGGTTTGTATGCTCAGTGAAGGAGATAGATCCGGGTAAATTATTGGAGGGGGAGGGCAATCATGAAATAAAGAAGTAAATTGTGCACGTTTTTCAGGCGACAAGTGTCCCATTGTCAACAACACTACCGCAAATATAAAATTAGGAATTATTCGTCCGAAGTCCAAACATTTCCGCGCAAATACATCAAATAATTCATTGATCCGATCAAGGCGACTTTCAATATTCCAGTAAATTAAAACAATTAACATTCAAAATTATGGATTTTTGGGGAAACAAATCGTATTATATCCTCACCAACTAAATTATTTGAGAGGACTAGTCCCCTGCGCCCCCATAATCCGCCCATGTGTAAACTCAACCTTGCAAAACAAGTCCAGTTGGTGTTCCAATCAAGTTTATGGTCGTTTCATTTTGAAGTTTATCCAAATAAATTTGTTCCATAAACAGGAAAAGTAGTAATCTACACGGTCTGGACAGAGCACTTGCTTTGGTAATTTTTAAAAAGGGGCAAACTATTTTATTTGTGTGCTTCACACGCATGTTCTAAATGTACAAAAACTTTTTCTCTGTTCTTACATATGTGCTGATTGAGTTTTCTGCTACATTCCAGGTAATGCAACATCTCAATCATTGCGCAATATTTTTGTAAGCTTATTAGTGTTATACCGCGGTAGCCAGCTGGCTTTGTATCTTTAACTTTTTCTATGAGTTCAGTGGTTTTTGAGCACATTGACTGCAGTCAGTTCTTGTCCATCTGTTCACTGAATACATTGGGCCACACTTTTGAGCAACTCTCCCGCAACAAATCGCTTGCATGGTCATTATGGAATTATGTATTGCACCTTTTGGCTTGTACCATCGTTATGAGAGCTATTTGTTATAAGTTATAACTTATAGCAATGCACCACAAATATATACTGTTATGAACGGTTAATGACAGTCTTTCTTAGTAATCTTTGCAAAAGAAATCATCAATCTGTGGACATGGGTGAGCTGTATTTCAAGTTCAAACAGTCAATACATTATCAATCACTGAACTGATAAAAATAAACAAGGGCAGGAAGGACACGCGAAACTTCGCATAAATATAAAAATAGAGAGGCACATGGAAAAAGTAGAAGATTCTACAAGACATATAGGACGTAGTTTTCATTATCTGCATGTATAATAGCTTGAGGGCAATCGCATTTAATAATCCTGTAATGCAATAAAAGAGAAAGAGAGAGGGGGATACTCTAGAAAAGAACACCTCGAGTAGCAAGCAATGATTTCTAAAGCCAAACAGGTTTTGAAGCTTGTCCAACAGGAATTATGTCCCTTTACTATAACTACTTGATAACTAATGTGCTGTAAGAATGTTGGGTCATAGCACACAAGACTTGTCGACGTCACAATCGTTTTTTAACCCAAAACGCCTTCGGTTGATGAAGTGTGGTGTAATGACGTTGGTGTTGGCGTGAAGGCGCAATTTGCAACATAAGTCTGATTTTCATTTGCAATCCCAGATACAACATCCGTGTCCCAAATATTATGGGAGAAAGTGGGGCTGAAATCGTCAGCAACTTGCGTTTCCGTAGGCAAATTGTTGATGATGTGAAAACTATTTCTGTCAACTTGATTAACTGGCTCATTTCCCACTTGCATTGCATTCGGATGTGTTCCAATATACGTGTTCGTATAACTACAGTTTTGCTGGAAATCTCTGTGTTTTTCATATTGTGTACTAGCTCCTGGATAATTTTGTTGTTGTAACGTTCCTGTATAGCCTTGAGCAGTATTTGCATCAACGTTTCCGCGTCCAGAGTCCTGCTTAGTGATCCTCCAATACGACTCAGCCTCCATTTGGTGTATCCTTGCGCGTAGTTTGTGGTTTTCCATTTCTACGAGACGGTTGCGTTCGAGTAGTTCCGCGATCTGCCTTTCCAGACTGAGCATCTTCGCCTTCTTGCGATCTCGGGCTGCCTGCGCGGACTCGCGATTCTTTAGTTTCTTGCGCAACTCCTTGTCAGTCACATGTTCATAGCTTTTGCGGGGAGTTGTGGGCTGTTGTGTTTGCTGACATTGTTGTCGCACAGGATCATATTGTGCGTCTGTAAAACCTTTGCCAAAGAAATCAACATCCTGAGATGTGTGCGGAGGGGTAATGTCGTATGCTTGCTGGTTGTTCATCATAGCTTCTGTTTTAACTTTGCAATCAGCGTTGTTCTCCGCCATGCTCATGTATTGACCGAAGCCACTGTGTGCGGACGAACTTGGTGATTTTCCCTTTGACAGTGGAAAAACATTATTCGCTGATGCTGGAAAGGGTGGAAGTTGCATTCCATCCCCGCTATCTACGTTGTAATATTGTTGTGCATCGATACCATTGATAGGAGAAGATGACGAACTGCACGAAGAGCTGTAATTCGATATGGTGGCTGATGATTTGGAAGGAGATCTTGACGAGGAGGCAGCTGGGGATGTTCTGAATGAGGCGTTTTCCGTCGAATCGTAGCTAGAATCATATTCCCGCAATGGTTCGGTGACCAGCATCTTTGTTCAGCTTGCACATTCAGGTTGAAGAAATAAGCGATCAAGCTCAATACACTTCCATCGGACTACAAGACTTGCCAAAGGTACCTGGAAGAAGATAATTTGTTTTTTCTTATTCAAGCTCTCAATGCGTAAATAATTCAATCTTTGTTTAAGCACAAAAAGAAACATGATCCTAGAGCATATAGCCCTAAGGGGTTCATGGGAGTGTTTGCACATTAAAGGGTATGTCAACGGCAGGTGTCACGGTCAAGGCACCAATTTCTTGTCGGGCAAGTTAATGGAACTGTAGCTCGTTGATGGAACATCTGAGAACGGACGAAGGGGGCGCAAGTGCAACGACGCAGCACTTCTAATTATGCGACGCCTGTAAACAGATCTATAATTCCCCTCGTAACTGCCTACCAGCCGCTTCATCCGCTCTGCATCGCTCTTAAGTATTAGTTACATTGCGATCGAAGGGGACTGTCTAAAACGTCCAAAGGGCCTCGGGTGCCGCACTGTTCTCCGCCCCGGCTGAATTCCCCAATCTACTCGTCGATCTAGGATTTTAAAGATGTCACGCGGCAATTTTACGATGATCTCGTTAATTTAACGGCTGTTAAGTTTATGATTGGTCGCTTGCATTTCCCCGTTCGTTTCACATTAAACATTTTTGTCCCAATGGCATCGGATCTTGTAATACAGCTTCAAATGCGAATTATATTTATCCTGGGAAATACGCTTACGATAATTTTTTATTGCTTATTTACGTTTAGTGGAAACGGTAACGTGGTCACTATATTGTGGGGTGATGCCTTGTTAAACTTCTAAGACACTTCATTTTACTCAAGTAAAACGGTGAGAAAACCATTGCTCAAAAAGTTGCCAAGAAACGTAAATCCATACAAACTCCTGCTGCTTTTTTTGAATTTACTTTATGTGTCAAAGTAATTTACCTTTTTGAACTATGCAATATTTATATGTCTTAACAAATTAACTTTTAAAAAGTAGTTCTATTAATCTTAATCCTGCCTATCTTTGAAGCATGCAGAAGACACACTGAGACACAAATTTGCTTCTATTTCTAACTAAAATTCCTTGCTTGATCACACAAATCGTATTGCTGAATTCAAGATATTCGTCTTTTTCACTGTACATTCTTAACCAAGCGATTCTTGTGAACTTGAAATAGAGTGAAGCTAACTGATAGTATCTGCTGTACTGTAACGTCAAACTTCTATTCTGTTGAACGCCGTACATATTTGCGTGATACAACAAAGCACTTCTAAATCTACATGAGAAAAAGAAACGCATGAGATTTCGTCCCAGCTCTCTGGCGTCACCTGACGCACAAATTTATAAATGTCATTCGCCGTAATTTTAACAAACGATTTCACGCAAAAAGAAAGTCATAGTTTATCACTTGAATTGCGCTCCATGTTATTTGCTTAATTGCCTGTGTATCCACAATGAGGCATGGTTAAAGGAAATTTGCCAGGGAACCAACATTAAATTATCCGCTTTTGTTCAATTAAAAAAGGCTTTCTTTTATCCAAGATTCCACCACAGCAAACTGACCAGCGGGGTTTTGTATTTTAGTTTTTATTGAGTAATTTTGAGCACTGACTTGCGTTTTAAGTGTTATGTTATTTACATTTGAAGAATTGTCGGAACACACGAAACATTTGTTTCTCATACCTCACAAATGACAAACCTTTTCTAAATATGCGGGGAATTTTTCTGGTAGTAAAAAGAAAAATAAATGTATTTATCAGGATAACGTTTCGACGCGTTACAGACGAAACGTAAGTTCTAAAACAATCCGCGTTAATTTTTGTGTCAGAAGATCAGTTCTTGAAACGAGAAGTAAAACTCAGCATTAGCAAAAACGCAATAACATGTGATGCGGTGAGCAGCTCAATGATTGTAAACAACACACTTGGTTCGCTGGTATGGTAAAACATAATATTATAATTTTGATAAAAATCTTGCACTCGCTGTTGTTGAAAAGCGGAAAAACCCAGAACAACGAGGTTTGAGAAATATAATTTCAGTGTTGCATGTTGTAAGACTCTAAACACAGTAACGCGCGGAGTGGAGGTTATAACTTGAGGTAAAAGCTTTCCAATCGTCTCATGTTAGTTTGTATTACCCATTTGACGATGGCCATGTTTCTTGAGGACGTAATCAACTGTGACGTAACAAAAGCAAGTTTAATTTTCAAAATTTGTCGATCCAACATAAAGGCGCCATTTGGTGGCACCGCAAGTGTCAAGTCCACAAGTTCATGACCCTTCTTACGTGTAGGCATCTGTCCACTCTCGGCACGGTGCGTTTTGTGGACATTGCAAACAAACACGACGATTAACTCTCATCGGTTTGCGGCGACTAGTCGATGGCCATAATCTGTAAAGAACGTTGATGTGTCCTTTCTGTATGACCCGCATAGTCATGCTGAGGCCACGGTAATGTTTTGCCTCTGACAAGCGTTTGATCAGATTAATGCGATTACGAAAAACAACATGGGAAGGGCGTGATTGGATTTCTTACGTGAAAGTCGGCTATTTATATCTCTGGAAATTTTAATTGCTGTTTTCAGTCATTTATCTACTGTGTGTTGTCAAGAACATAAATTTACAGCTACTTTAACGAGACCAAGGTCGCCATTAATTATTTTCGCTTATTCTTCATGTCAACTGATTTGACTTCGCGCGTTTTTTTCCATGCTCCATTTTTACAACACCACATAGTGACGAGAGTTAGTTTTAAAACTTGCTCTGTGTCGCATGTAGTTTAAGCGCAGATAAGCTCTTTGCATGTAACAGTTGTAAAAACAAATGAATTTTACTTTTCGATTATCTCGTAATCAGATTAAAGGGATATTCAAGTTTTTCACAAGACTGACGTGTTGTGCTGGTATTTCGCTGCGAAGATATTGTCATGTTATTTTCGTAACATGTTATCTTAAAAGCTTTGCTGACATAAAAACAAAACAAACAGGTCTGCGCCATAAAACCTTATGTAAGAGTCAGTGAAGTCATATGGGTGTAAGGTGTGAAGATCGCAGCAATGCCAACGCAAACAAACATTGTTGTTGAAATAATAATTAATCTAAGTTTGTGCAAAATAACTATAGTCTATGTGAAAAGCTTATTTTGCAACGTCTTACTGTATAAAGTGCTGCGTGGATCCAAAAAAAACTTAAACAATATTACAATTTTATTGCATTCTGAATTCCTTTTCCAGTTGAGTAAAGAAAAATGATTTCAAATAGATATGCTTGTGTAGTTCGTTAAATTTTATACGTGATAATATTTAAAGATTGAATAAAACCTAAGTTGGTGGTACAGATCTGCATACAACAAATCTGTATTTTTCCAAACAATCATTAGAAAGATGCATGGCCGAATTTGCCATGTTTCAACCTTTGCTCGTTTCCGAAAACCTTTCATTAGAAAACGATCATCACGTGGTCCTTGCCAATTTTACTTTGACACCGATGGACGCTCACCCAAATTCATTTCAATGCATGAGAGGCAAGCTGGGCAAGATTAGCGCAAAGACAATGCAGCAAATGAGGCCACGCGAGCTATAAGCAAACAAGCAAAGAATGGAGTGTCTTGCAACGAGTGGAACTTCATAGCGCGAGACTTGCACGGCGACGATGCGTCGTTCCTGTATCGAAATCCCGAACGCCCTTTTTTCTGTGCAACGCGGCTGCAAGTCCCCATTGTGCGGGTGACTTGTGTCCGCATGAAGTGTGTGCCACCCCCTACCGCAAGTAGCTGCTCTTGCTGCTGTTGTGACTCGATGATATGTTTATAGTTACATAGCTAGATAGGGAGGTGTGTTACTGGTCACTTACTAGCTGTGGTCAGATATTAGCGGTGTGTTCATCTTGAAGGTATTATAGTCATGTGTATATTAAAAGTAAGAAAGTGTGGCAGAAAGGTATGTTGACTAATTGTGGAACTTGTAGTCCCCAGAATCGTGTAGTTGAACCACATGTCATTGGTGTTTTAAAAATGGGCTTTCCTCTGCACTTGTTCGTTGAAGGAATAGACGACTCATTCTTATGTTGGATATGCAAGCAAGTGTTGGACAATCCTCTGGCGATTCCATGTGGCCACGTCTTCTGTTCCGCTTGTGTTAAGCCTTGGATCTTCAAGAACAACTCGTGTCCATGTGATTGCTCTGGTCACATCACTGCATCTGATCTCAACCAAGTTCAGCCACTTAACGCGTTGATTGGAAAGCTTACGACCCGGTGCTGGAACCACGAAAACGGCTGTCAGTTAATTGGACAACTCCGTGACACCAGATTACACTTGACCGTGTGCCCATATGACTCCCAAGTTGGGCAGTCGGCGTATGTTGAAGGAAGATTTAAAGCTACTACAAAGCACTCCGTTTTTGTTGGCAATATTAACGTGATGGAGGAATTGCGAGAGCGAGCGAGGGAACTTCAAGAAGAGGTTTTTTCCCTAAAAGTTAAACTTCGAGAACAAGAAGATGTTAGGAATATTGAAAGCATTATGGATTCCGGTGGAGTTTCGATAACCGTGCATGACAAAGGATACGACATCACAAAAGTAAGTTAATGTAACTCAACTTTAGAGCAAGTGCAGTACATTTTCGTGTGCACAAAACGAATCACATCGTATGTAGGACGGATTGTTGTAAAACGTTGTTATCAGTTCGTCGCGTGTAATGCAGTGTATTGGGAAGGTTCGCGGACTTGATTTATGACCGCCCGAGCAAGCTCCGAAACTCCGCTGCACGTATGAGGGGGGAATAAAAGTTATCGCGCGTATCTCTAACTGTCCCCTCAAGCGAAGGAGCCGCCTTTCGCGAGTATTTTTCACAACGCGTCTGTCCCCTGGTGATTGGTGTTCGCCGATCTAGTTGTTACACAAAGCTACCTGTCAGAATAAGCGGTGTGTCCCACGAAACGAGCTCGAACTGATACAATCTTGTTCGGCCTTATCTGATCACTGCGAGCTCATTACACGATCGGCCATCTGTTTCGCCCTTTTGCGGCGAGATTTTCAATGTTTTTAGGCCGCACTTGTTTAAGCCTTTGCCTTTGGATTCATTGACTTACTCCTGGTGCGGTATCTTTTGGCGTGTGCCCTAAGACATCAAAGTGGTTTGCGTTTGTTCGTGATTGCTGCTAGATAACGCAATCGACCTCATTTACGGTAATTCTGCGTCGCATCGGCCGACCAGCAAATAACCCCGTGGCCAGCTCGCAGTGTGCTGTAATATGTACTTGTTAAACCGTGATCCAGGCAGTACGGGATGGCACGATTTTGATTCCACACAACAGGGGCATCGGGTTAAGTGCGAAACTTACGACAGTGAGCGCAAAATAATCCATCTGCAGCGCTCTGTGCAATAAGTTAAGCCAATGACAAGATTTGTGCGCAAATAGTTTTCTTCCCTTGTGTCCACACGCGGGATGTGCAATTGCGACGATCCGGAAACTACGACGGGATTTTGAACCGACTTAACCCAATTTGTAGAAGCGCCCTGACGGTCAATACACCACGGGACGCCTTTGCGGAATGACTGGCTTTGCCCTTCACCAGGACTTGAGCTTTATACATGCTCTGATGGCATGTGACCGACACAAGGCGACGCAAACAGGATTTGCCATTTTAAACCATAAAGGCCACGTCTTCCTCTCAGACGAATGTCATGACTTACTAAAAATGAAATTATCGCTAGGCAAACACCATTCATCCTAACGTATGGGAAATTTGACACATGACACGGTAAATCGACATTAAGATCTCAATTCCCACTGCTCTACAATTCAGAAAGCCTAAAGGTTACAAGCGCCGCCTACAATAATCGTTGCGAGTTGACCGAAAGCTATGCCAATGACAAGTTTACAACTCCAAGAGGCGCCGAAGTCGGATACCAAGTTATAAACGCAATACTCACAAAAGGCAGATCCTCAGACATCTCCGGCGTTTTGTTGGCGCCCGAAATCATATTTTTTTCCGATTCGTGACAATACAACAGTTTACATAGACGCTTGCTTGTCCGTTGACCTTGAGGGGCCGCAATTGTAAGTCTCGCGGCGACGCGCATAAGCTGTAATACTCGTCGGGTTGTATGGGAGCGGCGCATTGACACGTGCAAGACGGTACGACGCCCAGTTTGACAACTGAAAAGCGTGATTGACGGCCTACGGACCTTCTGCGCAAATATTGGTGGCCGCGTGTGCGAAAGCAAACTTTTTCGCTCGACTTTTTGGTGTTGTTTGCCCCGACAACATGTTGCCCTAACGCCGTAATAACGTGTTGTCGCGGTTTTAGCTTTTTGTGTTCAGCCATCAATCTTGCAGAAATTTCTAGGTTTCGGCGCATTTGTCAGAGCGCCTTAAACGTGGCGTTGTTGCGTCAGCAAATCAGGTTTTGGGCAAAATGTTTGTGTTTGACGTCTGTGACCTTGACAGCTCGGCAGCCAGAGACATGAGGCAGGTGTAAAAACGAGAGGCGAAGGTCTTGTTGTTTCTGCGTCCACACCTCCGGGCGTCATTTCACGGCCACACGCGAGATGCCCTGCGCAGGCGAAGCGATTCGATCTGTCAGGATTTGTTCTCGGAATGTCGAAACTTTCCATGTGACCTCCTTTGTGCGATGAACTCTGGCCCCGGGACAGTTGGTGCCCCGTCTAAGCCTTTACTGTAGCGATTTTGGCAGCTTGTCTTTGGGTGTGAGGGATTTTGTTAGCTTTGCCTGCAAGGCCGTTGGCAATCCGTGGGTGGTTCAGTTGAAATGTACACGCATGGATAGATACGCGTTTTTCGCTAGAACGACGTACCCAGTATTTGTTTCTCATCTTGAACCATTAGGTTCAGCTTCCAAGATTGAGTTTGCTGCAAACACTACTTGAAAATATACACCGACCGCAAAGTGGCGTGCGAGGCCAACCGTGAGGTGTTGGCAACAAAAAAAGCTCCCCGCGGCTTGCTTTCTTGTCTCGTATTGCAGTCATCCATCATCTTCCAACACCTCGCTTCAATAAGGGGTTTTAGTATCAAGATATCAGATTTAACTTCCGATGACTAAGCAGGTGGAAACAAGGAAATAACTGGGCTGTGGCAGCTGCAGTTCACAAATATGCGAAGTGAGGAGCTTGAGGTGTTTGGTTTTGTCGGTGGTTGCCACACGGAGTCTGGTTTTTACATTATATCCGCGCAGGTGTTTTGCCAAAAATGGTGGAAACCTTGTACGAATTTCGCTTGCGGTGATGTGGCTGTAGATTTCCACAAGTCATGCTTTGCAATGCATGTCGTTTCCACAAAACGTTGGCTAGTTGATAAATTGAAAACCTACAGCGATATCTCCACATTGCGTGTGTGAAAAAAACGGCGTAACCTATTGGCTTGACCGATCGTGCGTTGACACAGAGTGATATTCAGATGGGCGTGGCTTTGTCGTAGACCTGCCCAACCCTCGACTTGTACCGGCCTCCGCACGCAAACGACAGGTGGAACGCCCGCCTCGATGTTCCTACGCCCAGCTCTTTCCATTAGTCACCGCTTAATGACTTAAACAAATAGCAAAGGAGGTAACAACAAAGCGGGCCTCGCTACCGTTTTCGAGCAGATACAGCAGCCGCTACGTGTATAGCTAATTATTGACGCGCGGCGTCGACATTTGATCTGAGTTTTATCATTCTCCACACATTGACGATCTTATCATCAAAAGCGGCGCCAAGGCGTGACGATTTTATTGTGGAGTCGACCCGTCCATCTGACGTCTGTTGCACACTCTACAAGGCCGCGATAAAACAATTCGAGGCAATGATCGGCCATGAGATAGACGGCAACAGGGGAATGTTTCTTTGCAATATGTTGCACAACATTCTCAGAGATGCGCGTTTTTTTAAGGCTGTTGGAAATACGGTTAAAAAAAGATTTGTTCGGCCGAAGAGATTCACGTCGATAATCAATTCTGGCAGTCGACGCCGACGGAGCTGTAAACACAAGGGCGCGATTTTATCAGCCGACTTCTCGACATAAGTTTGCATTAAAACTTGAGGCGCTCAAGTGCATACAAAGATCGTTAAGAAGTGCACCATATCATGAGTGTTTGAACGTGAGCACACGATAAACAATAGAATGAAAAAAACGGTAACCAAAACCCTTGGATTTTAAATCCTGGAATGCATATTCTGTTACCGATTCATATTCTGTTCATTGCCGTAAATGTGTTTTGGTTGGGTATCCGATCCAGAGACACCAAGAAATCTGTTTGCGCATCATATTTGCACTAGCGGCGTCGCTGTTCGCAATCACACGTCCATCATTCACCGACTTTCGTTTGCGTTGGACATAAGGGACAATAATCGCTCGGGCAATCATATCCGCTCTTGTTTGCCCCAAATTTCCGATCGCGCTAAGCTTCGCCAATGCGCCAAGTCAATATTTTTTTAAAAAGAAGTTTCGGAGGACGTTCAACTTTAAACAGGTTTGTTTCCTCCGGCTAAACCCGTGCGCACCCCAATCGTAGGTTGACCCGATTGTTTATTCTAGCAGGTATCATCCGCTTAGGGTCATTGGCCTGATTTACAACCTGCGTACACGGTTCGATCTGTTTTATCGTGCATCTTCATCTAATTAAATCAGTTAATCAGGTACCCACACTCAATTATCTTTCCGACTATAAGAAACCACAAAGCCGCCGGGTGTCACTAAAGAGCGTAGTACTGTAGTTAATGAGGGAGACCAGTCTTTGTCGGGCTTGCGTGCTGAAGTGGGACAGGCTCGCGTGACTACGCCCGCCAAGGTTCGCCAAGACCATGTAGAGTAATACAACTGTTTGATCAGCGGTCGTATATATGCCGTTGGCATACGCCGCAAAATTTGTCTTGTTTTGATTATTACGCGCCGAATTGAATCCGGCACCAGTCGTTATTTTGTGCCCATTGTCCGTCCCGATCGCTGTGCCTACAAGAGGCGCCACGTTCGAGAGCGACCGAAAGCGGTGTAAGATTTACTGCGCTGTGACAGAAATTCATTGACTTCACGTGTGCTTTTATTTGGGGGGTTCTAAAGTTTGTTTGCCCGGATATATGTAATGCAAGCTCGTTGTATTAAACGGGCTTACAGAAATGGCCTTGTGTTTACAAGTGGCGTCGCGATGGTGAGCCCTCGCCACCAGGCCTGTACGGAGTGGGGCTCTGCAACGCTTCCAGTGAAATACCCTTGCTTGGCAAGTTGTTTTAACGACATTCCGACTTTGTTTGTTGTGGTCAGCACAATTTTTGTTGATCAACCCGCGCCATGCATGCGTTGCATACTTTCGCTGCGCAAAGCAAGCACTCAGCAAATCGTATAATGTTCCGCAATGCGAGTAGCAGGGATGGAATGCAGTCGGGACGCCTGTTTCATTTATAGGCTGGACAATGCCGTAAAATCTGGTTGCCGAGAAATTAAGTAATCGTTGCAACACAACAAAATCCTTTTTTTCTGAGCCGAAGATTTGGTGCTGAAGCAAAGAAGGGCAAATAAGGCAACGCTAGCTGATAGCTGCGAAATAACGTGCGCCATCCCGTTGACCGCGTACCTCAACGTGTAGATCAATGAAGATAAAAACATATAAAGAGGCAATTCTCCCGTGTCAACTGATCTAGCTATTCGGGTTTTCGCCTCATCAATTTTGTACTACTTCATCTGTCGTTCATGCAAATCATGCATAAAATCCGAAATGCACCCAACCCCTTGCAGTGCTTTGCGCCGGCGCCTTTGATGCTCCAGGTAATATTTCACAATTACAGCCCGGGCGAGTAGAAAATTGGCCACCGTGTTGTAGCGAAGCAAACAGCGCCCACCGGCCGCAGGTATTTTGATCCAATTTCGGATAGTCCGTATGGAGGAACGGTGTTGTCTGTTGCCTTGCATAGTCCCGCAAAAAAGCAGCTCATTTATGAGAAAACGCCTTCTCACGAACCCGCGGCGTTCCTTCAAGCCACCAAATGGTACCGCCTTCCCCGTTCCTTTTAGAACTAGGGAATCGGGAGAATAATCAAAAGAGGTTGGGGCGAAATGTGGCCAGCACAGCACCTGTGCGCACGGTCAAGTAACAGTAATTTGCTCGTCAATGTGCTTGTCGGCGTAAATGTTTCGAGCAAACCACAGAACATGAAAGCCCCACAAATCCTTTTCGTCGTAAAAACGGTATATCGCTTTGAAATGGATGTTTACGCCGCACGAAGCTGCTGGAGTTCGTGTAAGTCGTTGGAAATAAAGTTTACGTCTGATTAGGACAGTTAGACTGTTTACTAAAACTGGATCAGGACTTTTTTATTGCACCCACCTTGTTTGACCAGGCCGTGATCTGATTCAGATTAAATCATTAAATGGTGTTACGTGTAACCGTATTGCCCTGAGCTGGCGGACAAATTTAGCTGCGACAGCCATTGTACAGTCTCGCCATGTGCCATAAAACACATAACATTACTGTTATTGTTGATGACGACGGGTGAAAACTTGTTATGGCCACTTTTTGTCCACATATGGATTTTTGTCGGGTATGGTTTAATCAGCAATCAACCGGTATTTTCCGAACAGCGATCATCGCTTTGCTTTTCGGAGATAACAATCTTGCCCAGAAAACTGCTTACAAGTGCGACGGACCCCTTTCTTGGCAAATCTCGGGCGGCCCAAAAAGAGAAAATAGCTGACCTTGGCGCGATAGTATCTTGTTTGAAGCTTTTTTCTCAGCCAGGCAGTCGTCAAACCAAACAATTGCGCGGCCCGGTGAAGACCAACATGTTCAATTCCCTTAAAGGTGCATTGAAATCTGATGATATCGAATTCGTTTCAACTTTGCTGCGATAAGAGAGACACGAGTAAACGTAAGCTCTGGTCATGATGTTTGTTTAGATTTTTCGCGAAGTGAATTTGGTCTTGTAATGGCTCGATTTCTCTCACCGAATGACTGTATAAGCCCAATGAGTATTTATTTACGAAACATGACATTGAAGATTTTCTTATAACCGTTAATGTGTAAAAGGCACATGCATCGTGCGAGCACAAGACCAAACACGCTAAATTAATTTGATTTTATCTATACATGCCACGAGACCTGCTGGTGCTATATTTGTCTCGGATGCGGCTGACATATTTCTAAACAAAGCCCTAATGCCCCGTGATCGGTATTTCGTCTGGAATATTTGAATTTAGTATTATTTGCACAAATCAAGCATATTGAGTATGAACAGTAAAACATACATACATATTTCCCTATTATTTCAGCGAAGGGGTGATATTGCTTTCGAAATGAGAGTATTTATCTCAAAACAGCATTCGTTATTAAAAAATGTAATATCTGCCAGTTGCCAGCAAACAATGCCCAAGTAAAACAGAAAACTTGCCTTGAGAAATCTGGATTCGACTTAGCATATAGTGTTGGATGATCCCAGTTTAAAAGGTCATTTGAGTCATCCACCTGCGTCGCAACATAATAATCCTCAGTAGCTCCTTCCCGGTGCGACTGAACTTATGCCCGGCCGATTGCGATACAGTTTGGATTAATCGTAAAAACGAACACGAGATGAAAGCACACCGCCCGGCGAGTTTATGTTGATCGGCGTTTAACAACAAGTTGCATCGACGCGTGCGGCACATTTAAATTATCGTGTCGGTGATGGATGACCTGAAACACGTGCAAATGACACAGGACACTTCGTTCGTGAGTCCTCATCGCCCACGTTGGATGCCCGATCGTGGCTGGGAGGCGTTAACAGACGATTGTAATCTGTTCGTTTTGCACTCGTCCGCTGGTTTGTTCAAAATATCCGTCCATGAATTCGGCTTGCGTGCGGCTCCACGCTCCTCTTTTGACCCCACAAAGCCCGAGGAAGCGACACTAAGAATCTGTTTTCTTTGTCTGAGCTTACCTGGACGGCAGTCTGTGCATGAACGCTTTCGCAGTTTAGGATACTTGCGCTATCCACTTGAAGTGCTGTGACGTTCCGTCATCGACGCTCGCTATTCGACGCCGCATCAATTCCCACTTTCCACTTCGACGTCTGGACTTTCTTGCCTTACCTTTCTGGTCTCCGGCGTGTTTTGTTGTGGTGATGTAGGTGTTGGCATTTTCTGGCGCCCGGCGATTGATCTCTGCGTGGTGTTGGGACCACATTGTCTACACTTTCAAAATTGCTTTTCGTATTTTTGAACTATGCGGAATTGTTTTTACGTAGTTTTGAAATATGCGAGATATTGGAATGATGAAATTATTTGTTTTGTAATTTATATTTACAAGCGTAAATCGCAGGTGGACATTTTTATGGAACTGTTTAAATTATCCTGTAGTTAATCTCCTATCTGTCCAGGCGAACCCAGTGGTGCTTTTACTTGCCACGCTTTGTCAATGCGGAGATTTACGCGTTGATTGCACAGCACACTTAATGCCCTGAATTTCTTGTCGCCGCAACGCTTAGTCGTTACACCCGTTGCAGTACAAGCAATTAATTGCAACCTTTTACGACCCGACAGGTGCCCCCTCACCTGTGCATGTGTGCTTGTCCGGATTTACTTGCACAACTCCGATCGCCAGGACCGATCGTGTGCCTTTCCGAGCTCGCGGGCAATTAAACACAGCGCACCACTGCAAAAATGTTTGTCGAAAGTTCTTATTTGCCACCTGCGCTGCGCCAGTAAATCAACAATCTCGTCGATGAGGATTTGAGAGATATACGGGATAGATGGCAACATCGCAAACACACCGGATTGACTGTGTGACGTGCTAAGAAGGAAATGCTGCAAAATCACTAAACCGCGCGTCGTGTGCGATGGTTTTCCGAAACCGCGGGAAATCAAATTCAATCGCACTGTTTACCGTAAATTTTCAGCAGAACCT
This sequence comes from Ascidia mentula, assembly GCF_947561715.1. NCBI lineage: Eukaryota > Metazoa > Chordata > Ascidiacea > Phlebobranchia > Ascidiidae > Ascidia > Ascidia mentula. Next base: position 20,339,831 of record NC_138566.1, read on the forward strand.
TGAGAACCGAGGAAAGTGGATTTCTCGCCGGGCATGTCAAGTTTACATCCGCACAAATCCGCCTTACAATATGTTTGTCTCGTCCAGTATAACCTCCGAAAGCATTTCGAAACCGGAGCATTATCCTTGCCGTCTAAACGTCGTAAAGGGAGAGGCCGAATCCATTGTGGCTCGCACTCAAGTTGTTTTTGCTGCACGCGAAGTGAGCTATATCTGGGGCCTATAAAGGCGGCGATCAGTTTATGCGCTTGCGGTGTGGTTTAGCCAATCGCTTGGCGATAAGAATACGAGCGATTGTTCGGATCAATTTGGCGCACTTGATAATGCTTCTGCTCTTGTGTGCGACCCACGCTTTATGTGTGGGTAAAAGATGCCAGATCGTTGGTTCACGCAAACCACCTTTAGTACATATTTTCTTGCGGTGTATTTAATACGAAGAAAACAGGACAACACTTCACAGTTGCTTTTTCCCTTTCCTAAACACCAACGTAAACGAAAATAGGATTGACACCAAGAATTGATAAGAACATAGCCGTCAATTACCCAGGCTCTGTTCTAAAATGGGATTTTCCGTTTGTGTCATGTGCATTTTATAGAAACGAAAGCACTTACCTTCGAGGACCAGTGCGACCCACTTAAGTCAAAATAACGAGGTTTTGTCCAAGTGTCCCCCGCCATCGGACGAAGAAATACTGACCTTTGCGGGTGACCCCCACATTGCCTTAATTAAGCGCAATTACGCATTAATTGCACCAGGTTAACACGGGCTGGTGAAGGAAGTCCCATCGTGAGAATCCGAGGCCTCGGGTGCTGAACGCGCTCTTTAGCTCGGCCCAATTACCGGTAGAGATACCTACTTTGCGTTTTGGAGAGAAGGTCAAGGACAATTAGTGATCGGCTGTTATTTTTAGTGGGCGCGTAGGCCTGAAAAGTGCAGGAAGCCTCCGTTATTATTTTCAAATTCCAATCACGCCTTGAAAGCCACCGACGACAGCAATTTGTCAAACGAACATTTTGCTAACGTAACATGGAGCTGTAAGACTGACGTCCAGCGATTGGCCCCGACGTTGCCCTGGTAACGTTTCTCATTCATCGCCCGGCCAGAGGCGAGCGTTGTGCGCATATACAGGCGGTGAGAAAAACAAATAGTGGTCCCTGTCGTCACATACACAGCTAATGGGATACAAAGGAGTTTCTGTTTGAATTTCTGCTCCGCTTTTGGGCTGTTTATGTATGTCCGCTCATAAGCTGCCCCTGTCTGGAAAGTCCACGTCCAAGCCCGGTATGATTTCGCACTGTTTTGGGCGCTTGTGGTTTTATGTTGCCCGCATTGTGGACGCTTTGAAAATAGCTTCAGCGGAAGTTGTATATACGGACCACCAAGGGGCTGGCAAAGACTGAATAAACCAGACAGATGGGAGGGTGGCCTCCTGGACACCCTATAACAACAGCGCGACGACGTGTGTGGACACAGCAAGCAGCACAACAATCGAACACGGGTTATGTGGCCCTAAAACTGGTGTTTGATAACAACTGGGTGATTCACTTGGCAGGGGGGTAGACGAATTGACTACGAATCCCTAGTTGTATAAATTTCCGACTTCAATAAATCGTGTGAGCGGAGTTTTCTCCTCACTCAACGGCGCCGTAAAGTGATGCGACCGGACTCGTTTCGCCTTCGATCGCGTTTTGTACACAACCTAAAAAACACATTCTTGCAGATTAGCTTTGTACGGAAGATGCGCGCCTATAGCCTGGCGCAAATTTGCTCGGTCCATCAGAGCGACTGAAGCAGTCGCCATTTCAAAGCCGCACTGACATTTCCTTCAGTCATCGCAGGCGATCCGTGAAGAACGGCAAGTTGCCTGTTTGCCGTCTGTCTGTGTGGTGCCATGGGCGAGTCACAACACCGAGTCTATCTTTACTTGCAAACCACGCTCCAACGCTAATCTTAAGTGCTCGATTCCGGCGAAGAAGTGAAGTTGCAATTCCCATTGCCGCCGCACTTCGGGTTTCATGGAGTAATCTGCTGCAAATTGCTTTCACGTCTGCAGTGCGTAACAAAAGAAAATATGTGGGCCAACAAATTCCGACCACCATGGAGATCAGGGATGTCGCGGCATCAAACATCTTGCAACCTCAGATCGTCGTGCGAGCAAACATGAAGCCACGCGTCAATTCAAGTACAAGCTGAGCCAACATGATTTTGACGTTCAGCGACAAAAGATTGTAGCAAAGCTTCACCCACAAAACAATTAGTGTGGAGAGTGGTTGGCAGCCCTATCGATTCTTGATATCTTACCAAACAAACGCGACAGCCACGGAATTTTGGCTAACAAACAACTTTTTTGTGATTTATTAGTTTCACTACGTGACGTAATTCGTACGTCACGCCCGCGCGAGTGCAAACGAATCCGTACCTCCCGCGTCGGCGTCACTCCACACAAGCTTATAAGATGGCCGTGTTTATCGGGTGGGGACTCAGATCAAATGCTCTTGTATCGTTTGTAGCAGTTTGTTTAAGCTCAACACCGTTTCTCCGTAGCGTTCTGTTGTGACTCAACTAGGCAAATACCATAAAGTAGCGATTAGCAGAAAACACCAGCATTCGCCCACCAATACGCGTGCGCCTGTCAATGGAATCTGCTTTGTGATTCTATTAAGTCAACCACCGTTAATGAGATCGGTCGCTGCAGCCGCACTTCCTAAAACCGGTAATTGCTCTTGTTTGATTGGCTGGCACCTGCCACGGCTTATTCCTATCACATCTCAAACCGAAATGCGAGCGTATGGTGGGCCCGCATTACTGCTGTAGGTGCGAATTACATCTTGTGGCGCAGCGTAATCACACGTGTCGGCGTTGCCACCTCTTCGCTGGGCGGGTCTCGATCAAAATCCGATGCATTGCGGTTTGTGCGACGTCGCAAATCTGGTTTGATTACAAACCACACCAAACGTAATTGACGACCGCCTCGATGACGCTAAACCTCTTACAACTTGTCAAAATTCGATGATAACTATTGTTCCAAACCTGAGCGGCGGTGTCTATAGACAATCCAATGAACCGTCTGTTGCCTTTGATCTATTTCGTATGATCAAACTTAAAGATTTCAATGCGAGCTTTTGCAAAAAAACGGTATTGAATAAACTGGTATCACAATTTGCAGTCACGCATCCACCATAAAAACATAAGGATGTACTGCAAAAAGTCAACAGAACACCACAAAACAGTCGTTTGGGTGGGAAGTCATACGGATTAAGTCTGTGGCAATACTGTCAACTTTGTGCAAAGGCGGATGTGTTACAATCTTTGTCTTCGCGGCCACGCGCGTCCAATTATCACGCGCAGTCTGCGGCCTCGTAGACGCTGGGTAGATACAGCCGAGAGTCTGCATAACCGACCGAGCGCTAATTGGCACATAATTGTTGCCTTCCTGCCACTGACAATGGCCGCTCATGTTTTACCTCGAGCAGATATTCTTTTCCTCGAGGTTCAATCGTCGTGGGAACGATTTTAATGAAGCTGCACAATACAATAACTAATTCCTACATGACGTCAGCGATTCCGCATTTCCAGTTCGGATTAAAACGTCTGGACCGCGATTAAAATGCGCAAGAAAACACGTAACTCCTCGGCGTTATTGGCACAAGCAACCCTCGTATACTTGGTTACCATCAAAGGAGCTAAGCATCAATTCCATACATTTTCCAATTTATTAGCTTTATAACGCGATCTTTCATTTTCATTGAGCGCGACGAAAGGCTTTGTATCGTCGCTTGCCAAAAAACGGAACCGGGTTGTTGTTCGCGCTGCCTATTGAATGTAGATTACGTGTCACGTACAGCGTACTTACTTACTTACCTGACCAGGTAGGGTAAATGTTTTTGCCAATCAGAATATCAGAGGTTTAAAATGTGTTGTCACACTGTAATGCTACGCGCACTGTATAAATTTTTTCAATTAGGGTCCAGACAGTGGCAATTAGGTGGTTAAGCAACGTCAGGACGGCATTTTAGTCGACCTTTGGTAGTTTGTAAACAGTCTGCGCCACAATGAAATTTGGCTTGAATAATGTTACCTACTAGTATCTCTTAAAAACAGGCAGAAAAGAAGAATTATGCTGGTGAATGTGGTTGCAGAATTTGTGTAAACATGTAAACATTATGATAGTAGCAAGTGACCACCACGGTTCAAATTCATCAGATGGCTCTTATTCAACAGCAACATTAACGATACAGGCCCGGGTTGTTTAAAACTCGTGTTGGTTTCAAATATATGAAGTTGGGCTGCTCGTTGCGCAAATTTTGTCGGTAAAATACAGCAGCACCAGACGTAATTAAATCAGGTTTCATTAGCACAGACAAGGGTTATTTTGGTTTTGTCGAAAGACAGGCTTGGGATATCAGTTGCCCTGCTGTGTCTCCCAGTGCGTTCCCTATGAGCTTTGCCCTGTTTCCTGCGATTATATGCATCGGCAGATAACTTTGCTGACACTACAAACATGTACAGCCCTGCTATTAGCCGCGACCTGTTGGTGGTCTTATTCGCACGGTTTGCTTAATTGCTGCCGTGACGACGAACTTTGGGCCAGGCCAGTTGCGAGACGGCGGCGCATCAAATTATGATGTAACAGAACTTTACAGTTCCTGAAGTTAAGTCACGTTGGAATGCTACCTTGCTCAACGTTGAACTTCTGCTGCATTGCTTTCCATGAGTTATGAGGTGACTCGAAAAGTTTACAACGTACAAATACTCTATCCGCAAACATAAAGCAATGAATGCGGGGCTTTGTGACAAACAGGTCGCATAAACAAACGTCGATATAACTCGCTTCACACATGGTCCTCGAACTCTGCCTCGGAGGTCACCCACAGTTAATGTAAATATACCTCGAGGGGCAACTGCAGTACACAACCAGCGCGTGGCATTGGGTTCGTGGCAGGCCCAGATCCCTGGGAGCTGCGCGAAGCCCACCGTCGTCGTAGTAATGTTTACATTTAAGCTAATGGAAAGATGGCAGATAAGTTCAATGGCTGTCCATCCGCGTTGCAGAGGCCCGGGCTGTTTACTGGTTAGACTGTCCATTGCCACTAATCCCTTTCCCTTGTGGGCCTGGTACTGCTGCCTGTACGTTTGTTGACACAAGGTCCCGTATATAAGCGTCGTGCAACAGTAGAGTGACTAATAGTTGAGGTTCGGTCACCTCAGGGAACACAGGTAGCGAAAAAACAAGTGTTTCGTGTATATTATGGAGAATAGTCCGTTTTGTAGAGGCAATGATTTTAATTGTTGTCTGATATATCTGTGAAGGTAAAATACAAATGCGATTGGTTTTGCATATTAACCTTTAGATTTTGGCTTGTCCCAAGGAGTGCCCGAAATTATCTGCATCCTTAAATGCAAACTGGCAGATGTTAACTTGTTTTAGTAACAATCTATGGTGTGTCTATCAGCTTAAAGGATGCAAGGCCTTCCTGCTCTCTTTTCACAGCGATACCAGTTCGAGCCTTCTTGCCTTCGCGCCTTTGTTTCGCGAGGCCCTTTTTCTCGCCGCCGACTGTCGGTCAATAGTTCATCGAACGAGGACGCGAGTCACCAGTCAGCCTTCGTTGCAATCGGACGACGAAGGTCCGACGGTGACCCGCGTTAGAAATTTGTTCGCACGTTACAAAGCGCGGCGCCGTCTCTAATTTGCTGCTCTCAGTGATATGTATGAGGATATGTGAGATGTTATGGGCATAATGTTTTGCCGAGAGAAAGAACAGGCAGTAGCGGATCGGGACAACGCACTATAGTTGGCGGGAATTGTGTTCAGATTTCCGGCGCATGTAGAAAAGAGTGTGTCATGATGTAACCGCAGAACAGCTGCGATTGAAACCTCAGTTATATACTTTGCATTGAAAAGCGTGTCTAGTTAGCATAGCAACGGATAGTGAGAATTCCTATTTGCATGGCGATTTTACATCGCGAGCCCCGAGAACCTGCAATTAGTTGACTTGGCGAGGATGTGATTAACTCGATTGTAACTGGCCCCAGTCACGCGAACGATCATAACTAGTTCTTTCGCCAGGGTTGGGTGTAGTTTGCGGACCCCATGACACTTAATTACAGTCGAGATCTCCGCATCCATCCCCAACAGTTTCGAGCATACTGGACAGAGCAGACTGACTGAGCACAGGTGCTTGTGAGACTTAAGGCAAAGTGTATCGGGAAAGATTTGTTGTCGGAGCAAGAGTAACGTCAGTCTTGTTGTTTTGTTTTACAGTGTTTTACTTGTGTTAAGATTAGTTAAAAAAATTATATCTGTGTGTGTTTGGTAATAACCAAGTGGAAAGAGTTTATCTCAACGGATCATGCAACTTACTCTTGTGGACTTTATGTAATCAGAATCGCCTCTCAACAGAAATCTCGCGATTCTCCATTCATTCCAAGAAATATCGGAAATGAATTTCAAAATTCTTACAGTAAGTAAATGTTCGAGGCGATAGACTACCTCCTGCGTCGTGTTTACGTTTGTTGACCACTTCGTGAAGATATGTGCGAAGATATGCGCTCGAGAATTTTCAGCACGTGCTGTATAAGATCACCGCAGTCCGAATAGGCGTAATCGTTCTATATTTTAGAACAATGGGACGCGAAATCATTTGTGACCCCTCCCAAACAAAAGCGCATCTTGGAGCGATTCGATGTGCAGGATCAAAGCGCTTTCCGTTTTTTCGTAATTAGTCGCGGTGCCGAAGCTGAATCGGGGTGGACAGCGAGCGACACAGCGGCATCGAGCTTGCAAGGACATTGTCCACAATAGGCCTTCTTGTCGTGGATGGCCACTAACGTGCACCCTCCACAGGCGTGCACCCCCCGCGTAAGGGAATACGTAAACAAGCCACGCAAACCGAGAAGGTTGAAGAAAGTGTAGAAAAATGCGGGTCGACTTCGTGGAGAGATTGTCGGGCCGGGGTTAAAAGTTCGCACCCCTGCCATCGATCCCACTTTTGCGCTTTGTGTATTCGCTTCACTGACTGATTGTCACGCCTATTCAATCGCCATTACCGCCACCGGCGATTGACCGCCATTCGTATTCGCCGACCGGGTTGCGGTTGTAATACTCGTTTTGGCTTGCAGTAAGTTTGGCAATTGTATGCTGCATAAGCTTTCGCGAGGAAGCAGATGTTGTTTTGTTGGAGGATGGTCAGTACGGCCATTCAATCAAAACAAAGTTTTCCTGCCGGCACCATTGTCGCAACCTGACGTAGTGTTGTTCCAAGCGCCGCGCGTCCGTGCTTAATTCGATCGGTCGCATTAAGAGATCTGGGTTAATGCCGCCAATGGGTTTTACTTCGGGCAGCCGAGGGAAACGGGAGCGCGGCATCTGTCTCTTCGCTTGTGTATTTCGTTCGAATCATCAGGGTTCGCTTGTATATTCGGGTTTTCGCAAGGCCTCCTACCTGCGTCTTAATATTTGTTTAGATCGTGTCGTTTTCATGTAGCTCTAAATCTCCCACAATCCTTTCATACCCGGATTAAAAAAACGCCCAGTCAGACCATACACATGTCATTCAGAGAAGGTAGTCGGCACTGTGTTTGTGTTTAACTTGGAGAGTAAGCAGAGACCACGCGACCTTCACCTCTTGTTTGTCTGCTGTCGCCCCACAAAGGTATTGAGCTACGGTCAGGTCAACACGGCATGAAGTACTGGCGCGCTTTGCTGTCATTTACCATGACCGTAGAGGCACCAAGACGTCTCTTGTGGCGGGAGAAGAAACAATTATTTTATCCATTGCCATGTACAGCAGCAGGAGTATCGTTGGTCGATTTGTAATGAACTTCCCTAATTTATCAAGCGGAAAGCAATTCCACACCGACGACACGTCAATGGTACTCAAACAAGATCGCTTGAATGCCCGTGCGTCAAAGCCGAATGGTTGTCAGTAGCAATGCTTACTTTTCGCCTTGGCGCTTTTAAACAAAAAAGTGACACTTGCTTTCCAACACGACGTCAAGTCTTGTAGTCGAGAGCACATCCCGAGTAGTCGAATCGCGGGCCTTCGCTCTGGATATTTGGACTAAGCGTTATAACCTACTTAAACCCCGTTCGAAAGTCCTTGACGGCGCCTCTTGTCCATGCGAAGGAGAGGGGTAGGTTTAGCGGCGTGATGCGCGATACTGACGATCCATGTCGGCTCAGGCGAGTTCCCATGGTATCTTCGAAACAAATGCACTTTGACCGTGAGAAGATACGTTCAGGCTTCCATGTCCGAATGTTGCAACCGGGCAATTCGAAACGTGGCTAATTAGGTAAAAGGGCCAAAAAAAGTATTTTCTTTGCTTGAAAAAGTCGCGTTTTACGTTTCTCATCAATGTTGTATTTTCGTTGGAACTCTTGCGGGGTAACAACCCGTGGCACTGGGGGTTGCTATTGCTGAAGGCCCCAGTCGTTTAGGTGTCAAGTTACGGCAACGATTCATACGATAAGAACGGTATCTATTTGCGCTGAGCGGAAGGGGCTGATGTGGGTGGGTTGCTGTTGCCAATCTCCGCGCCCAATCAAACATTTATCGAGGCGGCTTAGCTCGCGTGCAAGACTCGGTCGACGGAGGGTCTGGAAATCGTCAACAGTCGTTCGATTCGGACATTAACTCTGCGGGGCGAGAATTTTTGCGGCGAACAAATGAAGCAGAATGCGGTTAGAATGCTCACTGACAAATGCTGAATACTGTCGCAAGCTGCAAACAGTGTTTGTGCGGCGCAAATGACAGCAGCGCGTCAAACGGATTGTGCACAATAATCGGATTGGTGGCATTGTTCTGCGTTCACGCCACGATTGGCCTTCTTGACCACGGGTCGAAGGGCGATGGGCCTTGTATCAATTTCTGCACGCGCTTTTAGCCAATTACCAGGTCATCGACTCGATGCCAGATGTGGAATTACGGCGCTCGGTCGCGCGAAACCGATCATTTCGTGCCAACGCTCCCGAAGATTACAGTGGACGTCGCTCAACCCTTAACTCCACCCATGCACCAACATTGCAATTAATTAAGGAAAGCAGAACGAGCGTTAATTTAGGGGCAAAGTCGATTTGTTCACTTGCATGCATCCCATCACAAGACGATCACAATAAATTAAAGCTCCATGCGCCGCTGGCAATATCGTATGTCCGTAAAACTCAAACAATATTCAGGTCGCGTTAATAACACTTACATGCGTGCTTATGAATTTTTAATTCGTAATATGCTTGCATCTGTCCCGTCGCGCGCGGTGGCAAGACGCATTGGTCGTAAAGCGCATGTGCGCGGTGACGAGACACGACAGTAATGGACGTAACAAGCGCGATCTTCCTTGTAGTAAACCGCGTTTTACGAGGCGACAATTCTGCGGTCGATTATTCGCGACACAAGTGCCGCCTTACGACGATATTTCCCGATATTTTTTCACCCAGCAGTTGCGTCTATGCCGCGGGGATATGCGAATTTGTGTGATCCCCTTCCATGACCTCTGCCTAGCCCCTGTGCATCGATTGCCGTTGGGATTAGCCGTTTATCAATGTGTCATGACGCATAACGCCTTTTCAGTTGGCTTTATTGGAAAATTTTCCCAAGCGATCCATCCAAGCTGTCTGGGCGAACGGTCAGCCGGGTCACACTCCTTCAATGCTTGTTGAAGTGTTTTTTTGACCTGCCCGAACCCAGAGTAAAGGGATTGGTGGAAATATATTCAATACAACGGTTTTAGAGTTAGTGATTTGTCAGCAAAAATACTCTGTATTTTTAATTGCCATGAAGGAAACAGGTGTGTTTGAGAATAATGCCTTTGCCATGGCAACGCATGGTGTGCATCGGCTAGGCCCAGGTCATAGGGCAAGACGAAACAGATAAAAGGCTTTGGAGATTTTGATTGCTGGCTGACGGGATTAATTTCCTACTGTAATGACAGGTGTCAAAGCGGACGCGACAAGGTCAGCGTAAGTTCTTTGCTTTGCCACGCCACTTAACGCACCACCATCCAATAAGCTATTCCTTCGGCTAGCAATTTTGAACGATTATCATTTTCCACGATTCGTTCAGTAATCTACAACTACCGTAGGCGCCCGTTGCCCAAAGCTCGTCCTGGCCTCGACACGCGTCAAATTTGGATTTCCGTGTGCATCTAAACGTTATTCTCCTCATGTATGTCAGATCAAGGCGTTGTCATTGTTGTCAATCGCCCGCCTTGTCCAGTGTTACACGGAGCCCGTGTGTTTTTGTCGACCGGGCGATGGTTTCCTATCACAAATCCCTCGCGCGACACGCCGAAACTCACGTGGTGTCAAGTGGGTGCCATGGGGTTTGTCGCGACCTTAAACGGTTCGCCGGGATTGGTAGGAATGCCGCATGCTTCTAAATTTCACGCGCGCGGCCATCGTGCTTTGGCTTTTGCGGCGACTTGTTGATAGTTGGGACGCTTTCTCCCATGATTGTGACCCCCGGTCGCGGCATGCGGGCGCTTGTAATTACAGGAAGCCTAAGATTCCTATCATTCCCTTCCCGTAAAATTAACATGCCTCCATGCGCTATTTTATCCGCAACAATTCCAGATTCAGTGGCATTTTTTTACCGCAAAGGTTAACCTTGTTCCGACCGGCGACTAAGATTTTATTTTTGTTTTCTTAGGTAAACGGCGAGGATTTATCCACCGCCACGCATGAAGCAGCTGCGGAGGCGTTCAAGAGGGCAGCGGAGCCCATCACTGTGGTCCTTCGTCGCAACAATGCCAACGGGATCAACACAAGCAATGTTGGTCCGTGCCGTTCTCAATCAGGAACCACGAACAACTGCAACAACAAGAAGGATCGCTTTTCCGCGTCAACTCAAACCGCCCAGGAAAACAGCGGAATGTGCTTTTGTCAGTTCCTCATCGAAAATTGCAGAAAGATGCCCGACCGTTTGTCTTCGTTGGTCATGGAGTAAGTAGCACTCTCCCGTTGACGAGATGTCAAGCGTCGACGTCAGTTCAACTTACTCTTTGCATTCCCCAGCGAGTTGGTGCGGTACAAACTCACAGCCACAAATCCGCATCTCTGCAGCGACGTGAATGATAATTTCACCTCAGCTCGAGACCCCGCGGCTGACGCCTTGTATCTTGCCGAGGAAGACGATGACGTGTTTGGAGTTTATTACGAGGTAGGCGAACACTTATGCGAGATCAGAAGTTCCGCGGCCTTAAGTTGCGATATACAATCCCATTCGGGAATTCGATTATCTTCACTATACACAAGCTTAAATGCTCGCTGTTCTTTCTACCCCTTCTGGCTGCATCTGTCACGCTGCATACTGATGGGATTTGCGAAATCCGCTTAGATCGCGTTCCGTTTAAAAACACGCGGAGGGTTAATGCTGTGTTTGTTGCAAATAAAGTTTGGGCGTCCTCATAAATACACTCGGGCGCCGATGGTATATACCTGACCAAGGTGGAATGCTTTGAAGCCGCTGTACACATATGTTGCGTCGGGTATTCGGTTACGTCAATTTGTCTCCTTGGGACCAGGTATACGACGACCATCTCCGCGAAAGGCGATACCGCTCCTTATCGCCGATAACGATTCACTGCCTTTATTCGCCTTCCGCAATAAAGAAAAGGTCATCGATATTACATATATCGCCTGCCCCCGCGTTCGGTTATTTGGTTTCGCGTCGCCCTTTCAGCGCTATGGGCGCGGAAGAAGAATGGGACGAACTGCTTTTGTGCAAGCAGCCAAACGACCTTGCTAACATTAGGAATCGTGCAACAATCGAGATGTTTTGGAACATCAAAACACACTCACACCAGTGTCGGTTCCTCTAGTATGCGACAGCGTGTTCACGAACATACCTGTCTGTCCGCGGCGCTTTTCACGGCTCCTGGGGGCCCTCCGCGTCGCCTGGCGTGTTTTCACAGACCCCACAAAAACATGCGCTGTCGACCAGCGGTGTATAGCAGAGGCCGCAGCAGCGGTTCAACCAAAGTGCCGACACGGCCAGATTTCCCGTTTCCATATACGCGAGCGGCAGGTACACAAACTCATCCTTGTTCATTTCTCGCCCTCCCTTATTTAAAAACAACAAACAAGTAACGATCGCTAACCCGGTGGTCGCGCTTTACTTTCAAATCCTGTTCGTCATTCACTAACAAGGAGTGTCTAGTTTCCTATCAGACGTTAGAAGTGTTAGTAGTGTTTCCGCAGCTTGTTCCTCGCAGAGTGTAACGCCCTGCTTTTATTGTGGCGTAATAACCTCAGTTAAATGTTGATAGGAAGGCCACGCTAACCTTTTGTACTTTATAACTGCCCACCCGAGTTCCTTCAGACGCGGCAAAAACAAAGCTAAGTTTGTTTGATCAAATTAGCGGATGGTTGCACTTTTGTGGCGGTTGTGCCGCGCGATTCCGCCGCTTTGAACGCTGCACATGGGACCGGGCGGCGTCGGGGACCACCTAATATGCCAGCCCCATGGGTTATTCGTCTTTCGAATATCGGAGAGAGAAAGCGGCGACGAAAGAACAAACGCGCGCCTCCCGCAATCCCGACAAGTGAAACCATTCAGGAGAAATTCGGCGTCTCCACGTACAAGCGCAGGGTAATATAAAGTCACGTAACGACATTGCTCACACAGCGGCCGCTGAGGAAACCTTTACAATTCCACGGCCGTGTCATTGTTTACAGTTAGCCGGTGACAAGACGGGTGCATGGAGCTCCTCTTTATCTCAGGCGAAAAGCAGCCTGTTTTGCTTGAGGGGAAAACGGTAGACATGTAGGTCCACGAACTTACGCCACAATATTAGGCTGCGGAAAATCGGGTGGACGATTCATTGCTTTTCCTTGTATCGCGCAACCCTGTTTTAAACGCACCTGTGCGACCTCCACAAGCGTGACAATCCTGTTTACCATTCGCTTCTTTTGCTTTGCAGGAGGTGACGTTGAAAAGGCCTTCGAGTCAAGACAAACTCGGTATTATGCTTTGCGACGACATTGACCAGCTGAGCGGCGCAACAAAAGTTGTCGTAAACGAGGTAAGAAATTAAATTTGATTCCTGGCAACTTTCTCCGCAGAACGCCGTGATTTTGTTTGGATGCCTTTGATGCGTGAGCGACAATTTTGGCAGACAAATATGTTATCGTAGCTTACTTTGCGACATGCGACCCATGTAATGCAAGCCCCATGCGTCACGAATAATACCGCGCGATTTCGTCAACAAGGCCATAATCGGACAGCACGCAGAGAGGCTGACGTCAGGCCCCTCGAAGCCTGTGAGCTCCGAGTTTAGTCGGTCCTGGCCTCTGTGGAATTAATGACCAGATAACTGTTCGAACGCCGCACCACCTGCCGCTAGTCGCCGAGCGGCGTAAATAGCTTAATTGATCAGTTTTGCTACTTCATCTTGAGATTTAATTCCGACCTACGTTTCTTCGCGGTTCGAAAATTTGCTAGATTTTCAACGTGTCACGACCCAAATAACACACCAATCACTTTTGGCGACTTTGATGTCCACCCTCGTGCTATGTGGATTCACGGACCGTTTCACAAACGATAGCTAGCTTGCTTCCTTCCGCGCGCACGACGGGATAATTCTTGTGTATCTTGAATTTTACACGGTACAAAAAGTGCTTGATAACAACAGTTGGAAAGTACGTCAAATCCATCAAATAGACGGTTTATTAAATGCCCAATAAATTGACCGGAGATTTATTCCAAACGCACTTGCGAGACCAACTTAGCGAAACAATTGGAGATGTTCACAAAGGACACGGATATATAGCAACGCATAGCGCGCCGCTTATGCCTTTAAAACGGCATTGCGGTGTTTATATTCCGCACCTTGTTTTTGTTAGGCACGTCGACTGCTTTGTGCACACGAAATCGAGCGTACAAGCCCTGGAGTGCGTTGCTCCCAGAGAACAAGCGACTTCTCTCAACATAGATGACGTAATTTCGAGCTCCGCTTTTTGATCTGTTAATCCTAGGGCGGTGGCCAGAGTCTCACTTCCTTCGTTTTGCCGACGTTGATTTAATTAGGGAGACGAGAGCGTTCATAATGTCGCCATTGCAAGGCACCGAACCAAGTCCCTTTAATTTGTTTGACAATAAACACTTGAGCTCGGTGGCATCTTTTCAGGTGCTACCTGTTTACGTGGCTGGAGACAATGCTAATCTCCAGGTCACCATTGAATGGGTCAGCTAAGCTTGTCTCGACTTTCCCGAATCGTATTCAAATCTTCAAATAGAAGACGAATGTAAACAAACGCCGTGTTTTTATTCTGTATTGTCCGTGCGAAGCTGAATGATAGTCGTGGCAAAGGACGGCACATTGCGATATAAATACGAAACGTGCAACCACCGTAAAATGGACGAATGAATCACCATCATTACAGCGAGTTCGTCATAAATCCCGAAATTGGGGGGCCTGGAACAAGGGTCTGCGCATTCGCATATTTTCCAGAAGGCTGCACAGTGTTCCTCGCCAGTTGAAGTCTTCTCTCTTAATTTTGAAAGCAAAGCCTTGGCAAATGAGATTTACATCGTTTTTGTTGTGGTAATGAAGTAGAGCATTGTGGTTCCGCTCCAGGTGAAACTGGGCCCAGCGGGGCACAAATTGTGGTCGTTAGTTTTACCTCTTCTCTGTTTGCGGCTTGACACATTTGCGTCAAAGGGGCGCTTTCAATTATGGATTAGGGTCGTTGGGCAAGGGACCAAACAAAACTCTCTGCAAAGCCCACCATCTCCAAACGCGCCAAGTCCCCCATTAAAACGAGCTGGGCGTGTGGCAGGTGGGTATAAATTGTAGGGAATGTTCCTTGCAACAATGGAATCACGGAGTCAGGGGGCAAGCGAGTGTCAATAGCATGACGGTCGCGTGCGGAAAGGTCGGCGTTTCCACGCTTTCCCATTCCACCACAATCGACCCGTGTAATTTCTTTCTGCAACAAACAATATTTGCGAACAGCAAAATTTTCCACCGCCCAGGACACTCGCTGACAATGCGGTAGTTTGTTTGTGAGCCGTCAGTCTCGTCTTGCGACGGTACCGGAATCCGCTTTGTGTCAACAATTGCGCGGCCCATCGGCAAGCCCTCAACATTCTGACCATGCCATCAGTCGCGTCGCGAAAAGATCGGAACGCGCTCACAATCGTATCCGGCCTGGGAACCGGAATTCATCCGGGCCACGGGGACTGTGGTAACAATTGAGCGCACTTGGGCGAACCCGGACCAGCGCATCTGTCCTTTTAACCAGGCGCCGTGCGAGTTTGGTGTCTTGTGTCACACGGCGCGTTAGCGTAAACACATTTAAGTTCCCGGGAGGTAACAGGAGACAGGCGGTGGAGAGACTGCGGTCGACTTGCTGACGTACTTACATCCGATGTTGAATGGGGAACGTCAAACGAATTATGCATGCAACCCCTCACTAACTTATCACAAAACTGGCACATGCAAAAACCTCTGAATCGTGAAACCGATCGAGACGATCATCGCGGTGATAATCTACAAACTGTTTCGCTAGCTTTTTGCCTGCGATGCAGTTTCTGTGTGTTTTGACAATCATTCGGAACAAACCCACTGAGCTCGTATGTTTGTTGTTGTAGGTGTTCTGATATATCTTTATTGTTACCAGGTGGCGTCAGACTCGATCGCAGCCAGAAGCCAAAACATCTTCGAAGGAGACCAAATTGTAAAGGTGGGTACAGAACAGAGGCGTTTATTGTTCGCTGTTAGTTACGATCCTTGATATCAACCCGGGATTTATTAATTTATTGTCCCAATCTGCCAGTGTTATAAGTGCTCGGTCATGAGCGTGTATAATGCGCACCCCTGTTCTCACGCAACATTCACTTCCCTGGGACATCGCACGGCTCGCATCTAATCCGATTGTTCATTTGAATGCTTTCCCATGGCCGACTTCAAATCCGTGTCCGTGATCCGTAAAACGGGTGAGAGTAATTTGCGCGAGGGCCGCCGCCGCCACTTGGCGCTGAAATAAATGTTTATGCATCGCTTCAACTTAACTGCAGACCTTTTCGATCAACATGTTTGCGGTAATCGGTGTTGACCGGCAACCAAAATGTTTGACTCTGTAATCCTCGTGCACAAACCGTTGCTTGCATCCTCTGCTTCCAGCGCTCTGTGATAAATCGAGCATTCTGCAATAAGTTCTAGGCGCCTGACGTCAAAGAAATGATTGCCATGAAGGGCCAGACTGTCTGCGGCCTCATTGTTTCGACGAGAACCGTCAAGTTTCGTTGCTTGCTTGGAGAGCAAGGCTGCGGCAAAGCCCAGTCGTTAGGTGCCCGTCAATCGTGGAACTAATTTATCACCCTGATGGTCGGGACTGAAGACTTAAAATCGTCATACTTAACTGTTTTGTTTAATATACAAACAGTACGTGCATCCTGTTTTCTTTTGACTCTTTACCGGTGGGGTGGTTCATTTGTCGTCAGATTAATGTGCTATAATCAGTTCTGGTGTAAAACCAGTAGTCGGTGATCTTAAGTATAGCGAAGTCATGCTTGCGCAATTGGTTATCAGCGACTGAAGTGGCGCGGCGGCACTTGAAATAAAGAAAAAGAAAGGTTGGTCACAGCTTGGCCAAATGTTTGTGTTTGTCAGTTAATCTCCCGTCGGGGCAACGTGTTCTACGTCAACGAACACAGACACCGGCAATTACTTAGCCGTTTTGTCTAATCCGGGGCAATAGTCGGGCATAAATCACCTTGCAACACCGTTTTAATGGCTGTTGGGTGTGTTGTACACGGGGCGGTTTAGTCTTGAGTCCGCAACAAGGGACATTCCACCGGGAACACCGTCGCTTTGTGGTGAAGTGCTACTATCTATACAAGCAAAGTACTTTGATACTCACCACAATTACAAGTATGCAGGTTGAATTATTGTGTGCATCTTCTTTATCAGGTCAACGGAATTCCCGTGCGCAGCATGAACGAAGCATCGCGGTTGTTGCACAAAGACAATGCCGTCATTACATTTCTCATCTGTCGCCAACATGTAGAGGTAAGTTTGCAACTACGTTTGGGGTGGGATTAACGCAGGACGACTTGCATGTCATCCGCACGTAATTACCAGTATCGTCGCGCGAGCACCTTGTTGTTTACGCGTCGCTGTTTTGTAATCCACTTCGGGTCGCGCTTTTTGGGTTGAACTTTTTGTCACATTCCCACATACCCGGACAACCCTCGTCTCAGGTCCTCCGAGACGCCGTTAATACATAATCGCCGGAACATATACACAAAACAGGTTGACAGTAACCCTTGGGCGATGCGGCGCGGTGTTCCTATTTGTAAGAGTTGTTTGCATCCGCATTAGCGTCGCTAGCGTGTACAGCAGATTAATGACGTGTTTAATGCTTAAAGACCCCTTTAAAAGGGCGAATGCATACGATTAAACCTTTAACCAGTAGCCCGCCAAATCCGGAAACATGCTTATCCTGTTGTTTGGCTTACGGTCATTCGGTCAGTCAGCATTTTTTGATCACTGGAACTTAGGTCTTTAGTTTATGATCTCCCTGTAAACAAGGGGGACCCAAACCCTTGCCAGGGCACAATAATGCCAAACAATCGTCGGTCCAGCTCATGTTCGGTGAGCATCGATATTTCCACAACAAAGCGCTTCTCTGTTAATCGCACACGTTTGTATTTGCACTTCCATGTTTGCTTTCTTTTAATGTTCAGCGCCATACGTCACTGTCACAATAAACACGCATAATGGGCATTTACCGATGGCCGTAATGCGATTTTGACAAGACGGTCAACAGGCATCAGAGACGCCGACGTTGCCTCAACGTCTGCACGTTGCTAACGTTCGTTGTTTAACATGACGAATGTCGATTTTACTCGAACTTGTTCGTGCGAGACACACGGATATATCATTGGCAGCCCCTATAAAGATGTTCTACAACGGGTGTAGTGGTTGTTTAAAGTTAAACGTTTCTTCCGTCCATGTCGATTCTTCCTGGTGTAGGGGTAAATAATTAATAAAGACCTTCCCGAAAAGCATCTCGAAACCGCTGCCAAGTAAAACCCCGCTTCATTATACTGGATCTTTATATATGCAGGGGAGAAAGGCGATCTCATATATTATTAAGTGGCACACAATACCACGAAGCATTAAAAACGCAATATTGGAGTCTAAGGTTTCAGGACGTGGAAGACATTCCTCGCGTGTTCGACTGCGGTCGGCTAAATCTCTATGTTCCATTATTCATTTTCTCCGTCCTCGCGCAGGATAATGAGGGATGGGGTGAAGAGGGAAATGAGCAGAACGAGTTTTGCAGAGGGGATGAAGGACGCATCCTGCACGACGTCACAAACTTCGACCGTGAAGAAACCGCAACCACGACCTCCGAGGAATCCAGGCCGCGGTACCTCGAACATCGGCTTCCCGAGGACTGTGTGGAGTACGCCGCTATAGTTTCGCAAAAAGTAAGTTTCCGTCCGTAGTGGCGCTTGAGCCTTCTTGGCGACGCGAAGCTTGCATTAAGCGCGCTCCGGGATCGCTGACAGGTTAAGTCGGTCTTATTGCCATGTAAGTCCGGCGCCTTCTATCGCTGACATCTACGTGTGCGTTGTCGCCAAAGCATTCCAGGTCATGTTTGCGCAGAACTTTCGAAAGTCATCACTTGGCCGTGTAACAATACCAAGCCGAACATGGAAGGGTGTTTTTGCGAAACGTAGTATTATTTCCACTCCTCGGTTGTGCGAGCGCTTTTATTGCGAGATCGCCAAAATCCTGCTTTGGCACAACAATTTAACTCTGTTTTGTGAACAAGTATTTGTCTGCTTCAAAGCACCACGGATGCAAGTAGTGTCAATAAACGTGTCGGGCGTCGCTCGCGATTATTCGACGCCTGATTAAGACGCCAAGACTGACTTGCTGCTTACTTTACAACGCTTTAGTCTTGTTTGTTTTTTAAGTCAAGGCAGTTTTGTCCTAATGAATGAAGTTTGCCCATAATTTATGTGCATCAAGATAATCCAGTCTGCTCTCACATTAACTAGCAGAATCACCACAAGCGTATACCAGGTGGTCGCATAACGGTGGGTTTGGGTAGGTAAAACTAGTGACGCAATACTCTCTAGATTAGCTTCAAATCGGCGTTTAGTGCTATACCTATAAATAAACCCACCCTGCGGCGTCCTTCGCTTAAGCCAGGCGACTGTAAATATTTTCCTACGGCCAAATACGCGAAAGCGCAAGCACTTTGATGTGCGCAGGAGTGGACGCTTTGATATGCACTGCAATGTTTATCGTAGCGGCCCTCCGACTCCGCGCACCGATGCCGGGATCTCCGGGACCGCTTCCTAATTAACACACGCGCCCGTGCTCTGGCCTCCCCGAGCCATCTCTTTACGCTCGATGATAAAAGGCATGTTTTAATTCCAGCTGTCATGCGAAGCGATGGGCACGACGGATAGCGGAACATCACACAGCTTCACCACTGCCTGCAGCCAAAATGAAAAGGACAGCGGCTTCGGTCAGACGACGGACGGCACGGTGCAGGTAGGAAAATAGCATTTAGGCTGTTTGGCTTTAGCTACACGATCTCGTAGTCGCATGTTATTGATCGAGGCAACTGATTTTAAAAGCGCTGCTATGACACATTTTGGTTTCGCGGCCTAGCGAATTTCCAAATATTGGACACTTTCCGTTTCGAAATGACGTGAACAGACAATAAAGTGTCGGTTGCTTTCTATTTTCGTGCGCAACGCGCATCGCTGTAGTGCTCTTGTGTAGAACGAAGTGTGTCGGTGGTCAAACTCACAACACTCGACCGGCATCCGGCTTACCACGTACAGCCCCCCTCCCCCTTCCCTTTCGTGCAGGGCGGGTTTTCTGGTCATGCCTCGCGGAATGCGCACAATAACCACCGTATCGTCAACTCTCTAATCCATGCTCTTGCCGTTTGTTATGAAATTGTTCGATCCCGCTCTCAAAACGCATACGACGGGTTTTCTGTCATCACAAAGGAATTTGTTTGGAATTGCGGGTTGCATGCAAGGGCTGTTTGAAACTTCCGTTTCTGGATTTGCCTTCACTGACCGTTTTTGATCTTTTTTTAGAGCACCGCAAGCAAATCTACAAGCGACAACCGACGATTTGGAACGGGATCAAGCGGTGCCAGCTCTTCCCACTCCGTTGCACGAGAATTTACCTACGTACCGGTTCAGGTAAATAACACAAGCCCCAGAACGTGGCTGAGGTTACACCAATGAACAAAGACTAATCAATAAATACTTTTACAGAAATATCACCAGAAAAAGCGCCCTGTCCAGCACAAAGTTCCCGCCCCTGACTCTGGCGATTCTGCGAAAGGTTCCATGGAGCGCTCGATTCCTGAGGAACGGGAAAGTGACTTCCAGCGATTAAACCAGGCGATTGAAAATCTGGAAGTAAGCGAAAACAACGTTGCCCAGACCCCCAATCATCCATTCGACGACGAAGAATGCGACAACGTTAGCCCATGGGTGAAGATCGCTCGGCAGGATTACCAAGAAAAAATCCGCCAATATGAGAACACCGGCGACGCGCGAGTTATCCACCCCGCATTGTCCGCAGACGCCGATCCTTCTGGCCTGCTGGCAAACGCGCGCTCGGACAGCGTGGCAACAGACAATACTTCCTCTGCTTATAGCACTGGCGATAGTTTTCGCAGTTCTAGTTCTGCAAGCGGTCAGCGTCTGAGTAGCGAATCCCAAACTCCGCCTCTTTCTCCTGAGAAGCAAGTTTACGATAAATCACCTCCATATCGCAATGACCTTCCACCTTACGGCGCTAAAAATCACGGCCTCACCATGTCCTACTACGTAAGCAGCGATGGAAACAGTGACGGCGAAGGGCCTGCCTGTTACCTGACCCACGACGATGAAAGCGGGTCAGAAGGTTTCGCCGATGCCGGTTTAGAGTTCAGTCCCATGTTTACTCCAGCCATCAATCAACACCCGAAATTGCAACACAGCAAATCCGCCCCAATTCCTTCTTCCGGTCACCCCGTGTTTGCGAACAACTTCATGAGTGCTTCTGTCACAGCGTCCACGAAGCAATTGTGCAACGCAGCGGCACAGGTCGCTCAAACGCGGCGCCATACTGCCTCCGGTGGCGAAAACCAGTCGGATTGCACAGACAATTCAAAATCCTCTTCGCGATCGAAATCCAAATCCCAGAGAGTCACAATAACCACCGATGTTGTAACCGGCCAACAGATTGTTGTTCCTGTGAATGACAACTGCCAACAAGACGGTGGTGCTCATCCCAAACCCTATCCTCGACACAAGTTGCGCCGCTCGTCCGAACAAATCAAACAACCATTCGTCCGACCTTGCGTTCCCAACAGATCTTTTTCATACACGGAGGGTCAGATGGTTTGCGAACAATCCGCTCAAATGGGTGAATCCATGACCGGATCAAATGGTGACGTGAGTTCTGAATGGAAAGTCAGAGTGCGTAACGATGGTACTCGATACATCACTAAGCGTCCTGTGCGCGAACGCGTGCTTAAAGAGCGCGAGCAACGTTTACTTGCCGAACGTTGTGGTATCACGACTGACGACGACGCGGTTACCGAACTCAAGCTGGGCCGACACTGGAGTCGCGAGGAGCGCAAGCGCCACATGCGCATTGCCCGCGAGAAGCGCAGGCGCAAAGACTTTATGCAGCGTTGTCGTTTGGAGGCTCTGAACGAAAACGCTCCTGCGGACGGAGAGATTGTGGAGCTTAGCCACAAGAAGATGACACGCAGGAAACACAAACGAATGTTGCTGGACAACTTCGTAACCGTACAAGAAATCCTGGCTCATGGGGATCGCAGCACAAGCGGGAACAAAGTGAACCCCCTGTTAAGCGTTACCTACATCTGAATTTATCACCAACACATCAAAATCAATGGATGAGGCACCAGTCGAAGGAGAAAATCATTAAGAGGGACAACCACGAGTCAATAAAGTTCCAGGAAATAGTATAAGCGGGAAAATTACATCGGTGTACACTGTACTCGCCTTTGATGCTTTTTGTTTTCGTACCGCGCTTTGTGTTCAGCATGTGTAGGCGACGCTAAAAACAACTTAATCTTGTCGAGCTTGGCAACTGCTTATTTATTTCTTTAATTGCTCGTAGCCATTCGAATTGCTTATGTGCGTACGATCGCACAATGCGCGATAACTCGCTTCGTGTGTATCGTTTGTTTGGTGGGATAGAATTTATGATTTCATTTCTACTTTTTCTGCCGAAGACTATGTGCCTTTACACAGCAAGGCCTCTTTGCGACATGTGTAGTCTATAGGCGATTTTGTTGCTTTTACTATTTCTCTCTTTTGCTTTATGACAAGTCGAGTTTTATAACTATTTCTGTCTTTTCCCTTCTACGTTATTTCAACCCTTCTTCGCAATGTCTTTTTCGAAATAATTTTGTACGTGTTTTTTGCTGTTTCCTTAATACAGAATCGTTCAATATAAATCGAGTACAAGAGAGACAGTAGTGTAGTTTTGACAAAGAGTACTAGTACTAAGTGATAACGGAAATAACTGACCACAAAAGTATCGGGAGTCTTAAGCAATCGTTTATGTCAGTGCGGTAGCCAAAAAACAAAATGTTTTGATAATGTTTTGAGCGAAAAAAGCTGACCTCTTTTAGAAATATGCCATTGGTTTGAGAAAGGAATTCGCTTGCCCAATACGATAATTCGTTTTTGTCAGTGCAACATCTGATAGGTCATGCAGTTTGTTATGCAAATAACCTCTGGAGTACTTGAATGTTTTGCAAGTGATTTATATGGTAAAGATTCACATTGTATGGGTCGGTTTCTTACTAAACAGTCGGAATCTACCCATGAATTTATTTCTTCAGGAATGTAAAACTATATAAGTTATTCAATTTTGTGAGCTGCACACAGATGGTCATTTATTTATTCAGTGTTTAATTTTATAAAACCGAAAAAGCTATAGCATTAAAAAGCTGCAGACAGGGTGTGTACACGCACTGTTTCGACCTGTAAGGTCTCATCAGTGCAGCTGTTGAGTGGCACTGTGCTAGCTTTCATACTAGCAGGCACACTAGTCTCCACTTTGTGGTACCTTTCGGTCAACGTCGATCTGCAGGGTACCCTATACTAGGTACCGAACAACAGAGGTCGAAACAGTGCGTGTACACACCCTGTCTGCAGCTTTGCAATATTATGGCTTTTTTTGCACATATATATCATTAAACGTTTTATGATGAGTGGTGAAAGTAAGCCGGAACGGTAAAATATTTCTCCCCGGTCCGTGCGGCCCGATAAGAATTTAACAACAGTGCATCCAAATATTTACGAGATTTCTTAAATCGTAAATTTATTCACTTTTTTAAGAAATCTCACCCAATATTCGAAACACAATGGTTCATTTTTTCGTGTAAATTCAATCGTTTCATTAAGATTTTTTACTTTACTACCGTTTATAATGAGGTAAAACTATGTCATGCCTATTTGTTATCTCCCTCAGTTAAAGCAAATTTTGTTCCGTCATTTTTGGGGGTTCCACGAAAGTCACCAAATCATGACATTAACAACATTTAATACTACTGTGTTACACTGAAATATTCTGTTTAAGAGCACTTGTCTCTAGATATAGAATTTCACAATTCGGTTTAACTGCACCGTTATAATCTTGCTGATACGCAAAATATGCAGTTTCTAACAACCAGGTATCGAGACACAACAATCCTAGGTATTTTGTGATACAAGTACCACAAGTATTTTGCATCGATTTAATTAGTGGCTGCATTAGAGTTCATATTGACGTAATGATTGTGAGAGAGAAAGCTTTGCAATAACTTTAGACGCCCATTTCGAAAAACCTGATTTTCCGATATAGCCTTTTTTTGTTTTGAAAAAGGAACTGACCATCGACCTGTTCTCACCATGAATGCCCCCATGTATCTAGCACTGTGGCTTCGTCTTGGTCCAAAGTTGTTCCAGCATTATCCAAAACAGGTTGACTACCCTATACGTTCAGGTTTGGAGCAAGCCGCTTACCAAGTTACTTATGATATATGCTCTTCGACGATCCACTTGAGTTAGTTCTGTCAAGAATATGCAAAAATACGATTGTTAAATCATAAATGTGAGACTCGATTTATCTCTTTACAATTTCGCGCATGTGCGTGAAGGTTTATTAAATGATAAAGTAACTGTGGATATGGGCAATAGGTTCCCAACCTTTTTTCTCCAATTTACCTGGTGGTCTTTGAAGACCAAATTTACTTCCCCTGTTTTTTACATATTAATTTTGCAAAATAGTTGAAAAAGCAAAGAGAGGTTTTGAAATACATACCCGAACGAAATTGTGTCAAACTTAAAGAACACCGTGGCGAAGCAAAGAAATAATGTAAAAATAACTAATGGCTTTGCGAAAACGTAACCGTTCAAAAACTACACGGCGTACAGTGAAAGTTTACCCGAAGGGGTAGATATACCCCCGGTTGGGAACCGTTGGTATGGACAATAGCAATTGTTGACAACACACTGTCCAAAATATCCGGTACAGTGTGGAAGCTTCAGGTTCACTGTCGTAATCTCTCTATGACTCTGTTGTACTGGAAAAACCGTGCGGTTTATTATTGTCAGGCTTGCTTGCCTGTCTTTACTACTGTCATTTCGGCGAAATATTTTTTTGTTTCAACGAAATATAATTCACGCATGAATGAACACCACTTCAAGGGATTCATCAAAAACAAAACGCAACTACATACCCAAATTAGAACACATTGACTATCGAAAAACATCAAATGTAACTTTAACATACCTATGCTATCGAATCTGACAATATTCGTTCACATAAGATATACTTTAAGGTCACAAAACTTGTAAATTTGATGCGGTCATGTATTAGGCAGATAGTGGTGTAGTCGCTTGATATAGGCGAGCATTTGAAACCTTTACGGGCCATAAGATTTTTTTAAATTTTGCACAGGGCTTGCCTGAGGCCTGCTGATGAACGTGGTATAAGTTAAAATACCAACTCATTTCAAATTTCCCAGCGAAATGAACTTAACTGCAGGTCACCGCCTATGACGGCATATAGCCCATTTCCCGCGTACAGCTTGGCGACAAGGTCTCTTGTATAGGCGAACATTTGAAACCTTTCCGGGACATAGGATTTTTTTAAATTTTGCACAGGGCTTGCCTGAGGCCTGCTGATGAACGTGGTATAAGTTAAAATACCAACTCATTTCAAATTTCCCAGCGAAATGAACTTAACTGCAGGTCACCGCCTGTGACGGCATATAGCCCATTTCCCGCGTACAGCTTGGCGACAAGGTCTCTTGTATAGGCGAACATTTGAAACCTTTCCGGGCCATAAGATTTTTTTAAATTTTGCACAGGGCTTGCCTGAGGCCTGCTGATGAACGTGGTATAAGTTAAAATACCAACTCATTTCAAATTTCCCAGCGAAATGAACTTAACTGCAGGTCACCGCCTGTGACGGCATAGAGCCCATTGCCCGCGTACAGCTTGGCGACAAGGTCTCTTGTATAGGCGAACATTTGAAACCTTTCCGGGCCATAAGATTTTTTTAAATTCTTATGGCCCGGAAAGGTTTCAAATGTTCGCCTATACAAGAGAGCTTGTCGCCAAGGTATAAGCGGGCAATGGGCTCTATGCCGTCACAGGCGTTGACCTGCGGTTAAATCCATTTCGCTGGGAAATTTGAAATGAGTTGGTATTTTAACTTATACCACGTTCATCAGCAGGCTCCAGACCATCCTTGTGCAAAATTTTAAAAAATTCTATGTCCCGGAAAGGTTTCAAATGTTCGCCTATACAAGAGACCTTGTCGCCAAGCTGTACGCGGGCAATGGGCTCTATGCCGTCACAGGCGGTGACCTGCAGTTAAGTTCATTTCGCTGGGAAATTTGAAATGAGTTGGTATTTTAACTTATACCACGTTCATCAGCAGGCTCCAGACCATCCTTGTGCAAAATTTAAAAAAATTCTATGTTCCGGAAAGGTTTCAAATGTTCGCCTATACAAGAGACCTTGTCGCCAAGCTGTACGCGGGCAATGGGCTATATGCCGTCACAGGCGGTGACCTGCAGTTAAGTTCATTTCGCTGGGAAATTTGAAATGAGTTGGTATTTTAACTTATACCACGTTCATCAGCAGGCCTCAGGCAAGCCCTGTGCAAAATTTAAAAAAATCTTATCGCCCGGAAAGGTTTCAAATGTTCGCCTATACAAGAGCCTTGTCGCCAAGCTGTACGCGGGCAATGGGCTCTATGCCGTCACAGGCGGTGACCTGCAGTTAAGTTCATTTCGCTGGGAAATTTGAAATGAGTTGGTATTTTAACTTATACCACGTTCATCAGCAGGCCTCAGGCAAACCCTGTGCAAAATTTAAAAAAATCTTATGGCCCGGAAAGGTTTCAAATGTTCGCCTATACAAGAGACCTTGTCGCCAAGCTGTACGCGGGCAATGGGCTCTATGCCGTCACAGGCGGTGACCTGCAGTTAAGTTCATTTCGCTGGGAAATTTGAAATGAGTTGGTATTTTAACTTATACCACGTTCATCAGCAGGCCTCAGGCAAGCCCTGTGCAAAATTTAAAAAAATCTTATGGCCCGGAAAGGTTTCAAATGTTCGCCTATACAAGAGACCTTGTCGCCAAGCTGTACGCGGGCAATGGGCTCTATGCCGTCACAGGCGGTGACCTGCAGTTAAGTTCATTTCGCTGGGAAATTTGAAATGAGTTGGTATTTTAACTTATACCACGTTCATCAGCAGGCCTCAGGCAAACCCTGTGCAAAATTTAAAAAAATCTTATGGCCCGGAAAGGTTTCAAATGTTCGCCTATATCAAGCGACTACATATCTGCCTAATACATGACCGCATCAAATTTACAAGTTTTGTGATCTTAAAGTATATCTTATGTGAACGAATATTGTCAGATTCGATAGCATAGGTATGTTAAAGTTACATTTGATGTTTTTCGATAGTCAATGTGTTCTAATTTGGGTATGTAGTTGCGTTTTGTTTTTGATGAATTCCTTGAAGTGGTGTTCATTCATGCGTTAATTATATTTCGTTGAAACAAAAAAATATTTCGCCGAAATGACAGTAGTCTGTCTTTACCTATACGCTGGCCTATGTTCGGCAGAAAGAAAGGAGTTGTTTTGTTAGGCTTAATAATAACGACAGAACAATATTTCTTTCGGTAGAAATATTAGGTGTTTCATTGATATATTAATTATCCTATCTAAATAATGTAATTACCTGAACACATAAAATCTTCCATATGTCGGATTCAGAAGAAGACGAAGCCCCAGAAACTACCCTTAAGTTTGTGGTGGTTGGTGACGGAGCATGCGGAAAAGTAGGTTTTCAAGTTATGTGTAGATTAGTGTATTTTGTGTATTTGAAAAAGTTTCAGGTATGCATTGGATTTTGCAGACTTCCATTATTACAAGATATACACAAGAACAATTTGGATCCCAATATGACCAGACTGTTGGAATAGATTTTTTCCATAGAAGAATTACATTGCCAGGTATTACCAAAACCATGTTAAACCAAATTTTTGTAGTGTAAATAAAACAACCTGTGCCATTGTTGCTGAATTTGGCTTCAATGAAATTGACTGTGCTCAGTGGAGTAAAAACACTAGACGATTGTAGGCTATCATAACTAGATTAACAAAGGCCAGTATTTAATCAACGTTTTAAAGCAGCCTATTTAAAAAATATTATCTGTCTGATACAAAAATGTTTTACTGTAGGTGACAGAAATGTCACTTTGCAAGTGTGGGATATTGGTGGACAAACTCTTGGTGGAAGTATGCTCGATAAATATGTTTATGGGGCACAGGTTAGTGACCTTTTCCATTTTTTATGTGTTGTATGTTTAATATGGCCAGATACTGCTTTGAGACAGGACAGGCTGCTTTTTATGTTTATCCTGCTTGTTGAACATACGTATATGAATTGATGTTATTGTTTATTTTTTGTTGCTGATTTCACCGTTAGACATCACATCTAAAAAAGTTCTACAAATGTGATGAATTGCAATATTTGTGTATGGATGTCCAGCGTTTACATTTATAAAGTGTGGTCATATTGTACTTAAACATTAAGTGCTCTGATTTTTATTATTTGTTTTTTATGTTTCTTCAGAGTGTTCTGTTTGTGTATGACATTACCAACTACCAAAGCTTTGAGAATGTTCAAGACTGGCTAACTGCTGTAAAACAAGTAAACAAGGATAAGCCATGCCATTATGCCCTTGTTGGCAACAAGGGTAAGCAATGGAACACATTTTTGGCTTTTTAAAAAAGCAATTTGGTAACTGATAAAATAACATATGGGATTTGCATGGGTTTTATTGACTTGAACTCAATAGTTTTTCATGTGGGATTTGTGTTCAGGTGATCTGGAGCATATGAGAGTTATTGACAAAAGCAAACATGATTCCTATGCTGTAGAACATGAAATGTCAAGCCATTTTGTTTGTGCCAAAACTGGAGATTCGGTTAGTGTTCCTGACTGTGAAATGTCAATTATTATCAATCATATTTTATTTTTCCATCGGCAGGTGGCCCTAGCATTTAAGCGCATTGCAGCTGACATTTTAAAAATAAAGCTGTCCAGAGCAGAGCAGGATGGATCTCATGTAAGTATTTTCATGTGTTGCCTACGTACAAACAGAACTTAATTATATCTACAAAATGCACACTATGTACCATCAGCACAAAAGTGAACTGTAAATATCACAAAAATGCACAATTATGCACAAAATAACAAAATGTACAAGAAGTAGGCACAGCACAAAATTTATACCATTCCACTTGGGCACCAATTTCTGTTTGGGGAAAATAATAAATAATTTAAAAAATACTTTCAATTTATAGTCATGGTTTTGTTTTAATTGGTTGTTGTGATTGTATGCTTTTTAAATTGGTTGTCTTTTATGCAGAAAGTGGTAAAGGCGGTGTTGCAGAACACTGGTGGACCAAAACCTGCCCAAAAAATGCGAAAACGCAAGACAAAGAGTTCTATTTGTACTTTGCAATGAGGAATTGTCACAAGTGATGACGAATGTTCTGAAAGCTTATGTGACCTACCTCCACACAGCCACAACTTAAGCCCAAACAGTTTCTAAACATTGCACTTAATGAGATTTTACAGACTAACATTTCAGTTTCAGTCTTTTTGTTGATGTTTTCTGTTGCAAATTCTTGTGTGTACTTGCATAGTTTCTTACATGTGACAACCATTGTCTGCATTTTATGCATTACTAAGTGGTACTAGCAATGTTTGACAGTTTTTAGTGCATGTATTGCAAACGACTCTGTTAAAGATAATATTTTTGGCAAACAAAAAGGTGCAAGTTGCAATAAGGCCACTGTTTGCATTATTCATCACAAACGATCAAATGATCTATGTTTTATTAATTGTACTTTAGTTGACTGCCAGTGAATGCGAATGGTTGTTGTGTTAACTTTCTTCATATATCTGTAATACAATATTTTGTTTAAAAACAAGGCTGAATATTACTTGCTATTGTATATTACAAATACAGATTGACTCAAAAGTTATTATGACAGAAACCGTTTTGTTACTTAACTGGAAGTTTTAATAACTTAACGATAACCAAGGGCATTTTGCTACACGCAAATGGAGATTTCTGAAACTCAATAGTCCAACATTGCGGGCATGCAGATTTTCTAGATGTACCTGTTTTGTAGTTCCGTAATTTATGTGTAAATATCTGATTAATTTAGGAAAAAAATATTTGTTTGTCTTGAATTGTTTAAAAAAATCATTGGATTGAAACAATCACGTGAAGTGGAATATCAATGATTTGAAGCTTGGCACGATGTTGCAAAAATATGGTGCCCCTGTATCTAAAAAAATATTGAGTGACGCCAGCCGCGAGTGTTGGAAATAAAATAACGTGATCCGATTGTGTGCAGGGTTGCCAAATCGTTTGGCCGTAAGGCAGATATTTGGCCGAATTTCACTTGGTACTATATAAATCAACAGAAGGCATTGCTGGTTTCAGGTTATCAATAGATTTGTGGACGATTGTGTTGTCATAAATATGTCTCCGAAAAATTGTTACGTCATAAAGTAATCTTGACTGAGTTGGTAAAGAATTATGCTGCAATCGTAATGTTTTAGCAACATAACCGGTTTTGAAACCACTGATAAGCATGTTGATAACAGTGTTTTAAACATACAATTTACGAATTGATTTCCGGCTATATAGTCGTTTCTGTAGAAATCATCAAACTTATAACGTGATTTGGCCGAATTTTGGCCGTGAGAAAAAAAAAATATCAAAAACGTGATTTGGCCGAATTTTGGCCGTAAGAGAAAAAAAAATTGGCCGTCAAGTGTTTTGACCATCTGGCAGCCCTGATTGTGTGTTGCCACTTGCCAGTCCACTCCACACATGTGCCGTGTTTGTTCGTGTTTTTTACTCACGTGGAGTCAAAAATGGCTTGAACAAAATACATCACTGTATCAGGTTTAAGTCAAATAAATTTGACGTTTTTATCTGACTACTATTACAGAATGTTTAACTTCCAATTAAACTTTTGACAGCTGCATGTGATTTTGCCTCCTATAATCCTAACTTTTTTTTAATGCCGTCGATTTGAACATAATTATTTTTGTTATATGTTTAACTAAGAATGCAGAAACACATAAAGCAGAAAATTTTTAAGCATGTACAGGGTGGGTATTTGATGAAATTAAAGCATTGTTTGGAAACTAACAAAAAGAAAAACGATGGATTTTTTTTGGATTTTAAAACTGGGGACATTCGAAGAACACCTTTACATATTGCATGTTTGTTGGGAGATGATGCTGTAGTACGCTGTTTACTGTACTTTGGAAGCAGTGCACACATACAAGATTTAAATGGAGATACACCAATTCATCTAGCAGCAAGATATATTTATGAAAATGACACATATACGGACCGAAAGCTCCTAATTGATCCATTGTTTAAATGTTGCCCTGATGCAATGAAGGTGAAGAATAAATGGAATGAGACGCCAAAAGATATTCTACGCAAAGCAAAGGATCGGTTTAAAAGCGTTCAAGATTATGAAAGTTTTCAAATAGGAGAAGAAGTTGGAAGCAGTTATAAAGATACTGAAGATGTGCCTGACCAATCGCCTTCAACATCATGGAATGATAAGTTAAAGAATGAGTGGGCTGATGACTGTGCAGATGTTGGTTTTTCAGTTAACTTTCCATCTACAATGGAAGCCACAGATGAGATTCCGGAGTATCAAACATTTGATGAGTGGGCTGACAGAATTGCAGAAGAATACAAACGTAGGCATTTGTCCAGTGCTGAAAAATACAAGAGGAGAAAAGAGATTAACATGAAGAGAAAACGGGAAGAAACGAGAGACATGAAGGAGAGGTTTGAAGTAGAACAAGAAATATACAGAAAAAGAATGGCCCTTAAAAAGGCGGAGGTTCTTGAATCTAAGCATAAACATTATCAAGAAAAGTTAGATGAACACAAAGCAAGCAACGATAAAAACACAAAACTTTCATTTCGTGACATTCCATGGCCTTGTCGTGGGTCTGTCAAAGACATGGTTGAGGTTATTTTGACTGGAATGCCACCTAATTTAGATTCTAAGAAGAAGAGGAAATTTATTTTAAGGCAGCAAATTTTGTGGCATCCTGACAAGTTTGTGCAACGATGTTCCAACAGGTTGGATGAAAAAGATAAGGACATAATTTTAGAAACTGTAAACGCTCTTTCACAAGAATTGAATGAACTATTAAAACTTGATCAAATGCAATCAGATGTGTAGTAAATTTTTGTTTGTCTTCGGATTCAATATTCAGCTTGTCATTTCATAAGGTTCTGATATATATGCCTTTTATTGGAATAGAAAATTGTGCATTATTGCATTTGTAATATAAATAATATTTTCCCATCACAATTTTGACATAATTGTAGTATTGACATAAGTGTAGTATTGTATAGAAAAAGATGGTAGCTAATTAGCATATTATAAAGGTGTGTTAAGAAACACCTGTTTTTTTCCTGAAGGAAATATGAGGTTTAGGTTTTAGTAATTGACAATAAAAATGTCTACCAACTATGTTGTCACAGCACATAAGCCTACTGCAGTAGACAAATGTATCACAGGTAATGCGTCCTATTATTTTTTTCAATGCCCAAATCAATGTTGATATTCACACTATTTATTCTTAGGTCATTTCACAAGTGGAAATGAACTGAACTTACTTATTGCCAAAAACTCACGCTTGGAAATATTTACGGTATCACCTGAAGGCTTGAAACCAGTAAAGGAACTAAATATTTATGGAAAAATTGCTGTTGCGAAACTGTTTCGACCTGAGGTATACAATAATCTCTGGAATTTAAAACTTTCAGCTTATTTTGTGTTTGCAACACTCGATCAGGGTGAAGAAAAAGATCTCCTGTTTGTCCTGACAGAAAGATATCATGGCTCTATTTTGTCGTATAAAAGCAAGAATGATGGAAGCTGTGAAATCATAACAAAAGCTAGCGGGGATCTCCGGGTAAGCAAATTGTTCCACACAATTTTTATTTTCTCTAATGGATGTAACAATAAATCTTGCTCCTGTCTTTTTTGTTCAGTAGTTACTTGTTAATAAAACTGCTAGTTCATAGGATTCGGCTGGAAGACCATCTGAAACTGGTTTTATTGGAATAATTGATCCATCAAGTAAACTGATAGGCCTTCGTCTATATGAAGGAGTATTTAAGGTAATAAATTTTAGTTAAAACTTACAACAAACTATCAAGATGTGTGTCTCTTGATATAGTTTCTTCCCTATGATCCTATCTCAGAGGAATTGCGACCATTCAATGTAAGAATCGAGGAACTAAGCGTAATAGATGCACAGTTCTTGCATGGTTGTTCTACACCAACACTCGCTATTATCTATCAGGTGCATTATTGGTTTATTTTTTAAAAAAGATTACTGGTTTATTGTTAGTAATCCTTACAATAAATTGTTTTGCACAGAACTCCCAGGGTCGGCATGTTAAAACTCACAAAATCGATTTGAGGGAAAACGATGTGAAACCAGGTCCATGGAAACAGGAACATATTGATGCAGAAGCTAACATGATTATATCAGGTAGATATTACTGATTTAAAATCCCGAGTAGCAAAGCTGGATTCTAATAGGGCTTTCTAATTCCTGTTGCAGTTCCCGCCCCCCTGAATGGTGTGATTATTATTGGTCAAGAGTCTATAACTTATCACAATGGTAACAAATACATTCCCATAGCACCACCAGATGTTAAGGTAGTAGAAGTAAACATATGTGGCCTTCCAAGTATGGTAAAACTCTTATGTGTGTAGAATACAATAAATTGTTATGCTCCTGTGGACAGTGATGGGTCCAGGTACCTGTTAGGCGACCTTGCAGGCCAACTTTTTATATTACTGCTTGAGAGTGATGAACAAATGGATGGAACTACAGCTGTGAGAGATCTCAAAATAGAGTTGTTGGGAGAGGCAAGACATTCATATTATGATGTGTTTGTCATGTTGCAAACAACCTGTATAATCAATTCCTGTTTTGTATCATAAGGTTTCCATCCCAGAAGCAATAAGCTACCTAGATAATGGTGTGGTGTACATTGGGTCACGTCTTGGAGATTCACAGCTTGTACAGCTACACACTGAACCAGTGTCACATAAAGGTAAAAATACATTAATTTTAAAAATTATGCATCACAACCCACATTAGGCACAATATTGGCACAATGTTGGCACTATTCGACACACAGTGGCAATAACAACCTAATTTTATTTTCTAGGTTCTCCAGGTGAATCTGGAGACAACAGAAGTATGTTGGTAACTGTTCTTGACACTTACACTAATTTGGGACCTATAGTCGACATGTGCGTTGTGGACCTGGATAGACAAGGCCAGGGACAGGCAAGTTATGATTAGCATTAAAACTATAACTACAAGTGTGGAAATCAATAATACAGGTAGTTACTTGCTCTGGAGCGTTTAAGGAAGGAAGTTTAAGGATAATTCGAAATGGTATTGGAATTCAAGAGCATGCTAGCATTGATTTGCCAAGTATTAAAGGTAGGCAATATTTTTTGCCCTGGTTTGCATTATTTTATCCAAGCGACTTAAATTGATTTTACTTTAAACCATCGCAAATAACGTGTTCATTTGTCAGGTCTTTGGGCACTACGTGTGACCGACAGCAAAGCAAAATACGACACTCTAGTTGTGTCGTTTGTTGGTCACTCAAGGGTCTTACAGCTAAGAGGCGAAGAAGTGGAAGAAACTGAGTTGTATGGTTTTGACGACGAGAGGCAAACATTTCACTGCATGAACGTCATACATCAACAGCTAATACAGGTATAGATTATGTCATGCATTGCCTTCGTTACAATCAACGTGTGTTTAATGTCTGGGTGACAGGTAACAGAAAGAGGTGTAAGACTAATATCGATAGCTGAAAAACGGCTTGTAAGCGAGTGGGCGCCAAAGGACGAACGTCACATCAGTGTTGCGACTAGCAACCAATCGCAGGTTCTTCTGGCTGTCGGCAACTTACTGCATTACCTGGAAATCCAACCAGGTGCGAACCACAATCAGATTTATTTGGGAAACAGAGCTGTTTGTTTTCATTTTGGTGATGTTGTCCTTTTGCAAGACCATTACTCCATGTACTGCGATTTCTGCCCAAAAATCAAACATGAAGTATCAACTCATACAGAAAATTTTGGACATTGTTTCACAAAGCTGGAGCTACATATGCTCACTCTTTCAGTCTAATTATGTTAAACGTAGTTGCATGTCAAAGGGCATTGGTTACTTCTCTAAAATGAAATGATATTCGAAGAAAAATTTTTAGACCGGTATTATGCAAATTCTGTCTATATTCCCAGGCGAGTTGATTGAACGTGCGTCGGTCGAACTTCCCCACGAGGTGGCGTGTCTGTCAATAGATCTCTTAAATCCGGAAAGCGCCTCCGCCGACTCAATGGACACCTCGCCACCTTTGGCAGAAATTTGTGCGGTTGGTTTGTGGAATGATAACAGTGCCCGTGTAATGAAGTTGCCAACACTGAAGGAAATGTACCAAGAAAAGCTAGCTGATGGTTTGTTTTCTTGCATTTTTTGCGAAAGACAAACGTTGCTGTGCATACCTGGCCTCTTAAACATGTACCATATCAGTTTATGTCCTCAACTATGATTAGCGACATCAGGTCATTGAAATGGTTCACTTTGTCTTCGTAGAAATTATTCCACGATCAATTTTACTGGTTCAGTTCGAGGGAATTAACTATCTGCTCGTAACCCTCGGTGACGGGACACTATTTTACTTCTACTTGGACGAAACCACAGGTGATAAAGTCTACAATTGTCACACGGTCAATTTCCTGTGAATGAAGCCATAAAAAAACAATTGCAGTATTGAGTATTCGATAGCTCTTATTTTCGTTTGAGTTGTATTTGTGTTTGGTCTAAGTTAATGTGCCTCAATTTTTACATGAGATTCCAGTAAAAGTTTTATCCATAAAATGTGTAAAATCCATAAAATATACATACTCAAAACTAAGGTACGTAATTTACTACAAGGAACGTAACTTCAATTTGTGAGGCCTCGATTTTTATTTAAGGCGCACTAAGTGACAAGAAGAGAGTTCCTCTTGGCACACAACCCACTTCACTCTGTGCTTTTTCGTCGGGCGGAGCAAGAACCGTTTTCGCATGTTCAGATCGACCCACCGTGGTGTACAGCTCCAGTAAAAAACTCGTGTTCTCGAACGTAAACTTGAAGGAGGTTTCGCACATGTGTCCTCTCGATTCGGAAGGTTACCCTGACAGGTTTGCTTCGAGTTTTTTTTAACTGAGAAAACATAACAAAGGTCGACATTATGTGCTGACAGTAATTTTGCCAAAAAATACCCTCGACAGTATATGTGTTGTTGCAGACAGTGTGTAAGTATAAAAAAACCCTCCATTACCTCAAAATCCAGTTGGTTTACGTGTTATCTGATTGCAGTCTTGCGCTTGCCAACGATAGCACGCTCTTGATTGGTACCATCGACGAAATACAGAAACTCCACATACGGACTGTCCCACTCTATGAGTCACCAAGGCGTATTGCATATCAGGTTATATACCAAGTAGCCTTTTGTATCAACTCGGTTATGTGCTATAGTTTTGTATAAATATAACTTAAGGCAGCGTATTTTGTTCCTTTTTACTTCTATTGTGACATCCCTCTTTTTCACCACTAGGAGGAGACGCAGTGTTTCGGGGTAGTGACGCTCCGTACCGATGTTGCGGACTCGAAAAACAACATCAGTACACCTGTTCGCACTTGCGCAAGTACACGGGTGCGTTATCTAAAACACAAGAGCCTGAAAAGCTCAAAAGTAACGATAAACCTTGATTATTTTGCAGGCCGCCATAACCACAAAGAGTCCAGCGTTCGGTTCTCGCTCCGAAGAAGGATCGCAAGCTTTTTACGGCGACGAACTCGAAGTGGGAAACCTTTTAATGATCGATCAACACACATTTGAAGGTGCTGAAGGGGATTTACCGGTTTCGTTTTAATGTAGCATATTTATGAATTTTGTTCGTTGAATCCAGAGTTCTTGCATTTGTGCTGTTTCTGTATCACATCAAGCTGATTTAACCTAAATGACTCAATGTGTTAATCTGGTGGCGGATATATAAATAACATAAAGTTCAACTAATTGTCTTGCATGTAGTTCACCACGCTTATCAGTTGGCAGCACACGAAGAACCGATGAGTGTGATGTCGTGTCATTTGGGGGCGGATCAATCTCCCTATTTCGTGGTCGGAACAGCTCTTGTGTATTCGGATGAACCTGAACCGAAACAAGGAAGGATATTAGTGTTCCAGTACAACGATAGTAAGTAGAGTTAGGATTGTGGTGGAGACTCAGATTTTAACAATGAATGTCTGTTGTTATTCGTTATTTTGTAACTTAATTTGATTTTACGTTGTCGCTTTTAAGATAAACTTTCTCTTGTGGCCCACAAAGAAGTGAAGGGTGCTGTGTATTCTCTCTGCGACTTCAACGGAAATGTTCTCGCCTCCATTAACAACACGGTAAGAAAACCAAAAATTCGTAACACATCGTAGCCCGTATCAGCATTTACCATTGATTAACCATGAGATCTGTATTTATTATGATGTTATTTCTGACTTTCATGCGTCAATAAACATTATCTATACAGGTCAGCATATTTCAGTGGAAGGAAGATCGGGAATTGAGAGTTGAATGTAGTTACCCCAGCAACATCATTGCTCTCTACCTCAAATGCAAGGGTGACTTCGTGCTCGTGGGCGACCTCATGCGGTCAATGAATCTTCTTACTTACAAACATATCGAAGGAAACTTGGACGAGGTAGATACTTCAATTTTGATGCGGTAAAAAAATTGAACAATGACCCAAGAAGAATTAAGTCGTGAAAATCTTCAAAAACAGTTTGAATTATTAATTGCAATCAATTCTTCGAATCAGTAAGGCAATGCAAAATTGTTTTCTTAAGAAAAGCGAATACAAAAATTTTTTTAGTCTACTTCGCCTTTTGTAATATATAGCGATTACATGGTATACATGTTGGTAGTCCCAGTTCTTCAACTAGTTGAGAAACCCTGAATTACACGAACTGTTTGCGTTGCAGCAGGCTTGCGATGAACGATGCGATATTTGTTTTGTCGACAGTGACGCGCAGATAAATAAGTTCAATTTCGTGTCAAGAGCAGTAACGATATTTGTTGACTAAATATTTCTTGCATGTTTTAGCATCGATGGTTGCGACGAATAAAACCATGATTGTTCGTCTCTGAGTTTCTTGTTACGCTTTTCATTTGTTTCCATTAACGCACAGATTGCAAGGGACTATTGTCCGAACTGGATGACTGCGGTCGAAATTATCGATGACGACACATTCCTCGGCGCAGAAAATTCCTCCAACTTGTTCGTTTGCCAAAAAGACAGGTGATGTCACATGTATGTAATGTTTACAAACGATTGAAATCGTGGCGAATGTTTTGCGCACATGATGTTGTTGGTGTTACCGCACAACGAGAAGGTTTCCCGACATTTGTAACGATTTGGAAAAGATTTTCTGATTCTTGACAGTTCCAGCCTTGACAAGTAAACGCTATGTGACCCTTGCAACCTAAATAAACAAATCACAACGCATTTGTGAGTAAAATATCAGTGATGTTCTTCGGTTGTTGAAATTTAATATTTACTAATGTTACAATAACAAACGTGCGATACCGCGATCTGTCGCTTTATGACGTAAGCGAGGAATGTTTGTCATTTCGACCGTCACGACCATTGTGTCTGTTTAACCTTAACAACCCACGAAACATGCAATGAACGTGTGTGAACAGTGCCGCCACCACGGATGAGGACCGATCTCGCCTCCAGAAAACTGGGTTATACCACCTCGGTGATTTCGTCAACACTTTCAGACACGGATCACTGGTCATGCAAAATGTTGGGGAGAGTTGCACGCCTACTCAGGTATGTGTGTTTCCTTCTCTTGGAAAACACAAATTGGCATTGGTAATACAACGTCAGACCTCGTCAGTCCGGACCTCTCGGTTTCTTCACGTATACAATGTCGGTTTAACACTACAGAGTATCGAGATTATCGGAAGAAATCCATTTTTGTGGTTTCGGCATGTTCGTTGTTTGGATTAACGAGGTGTGACTGCAGCGTATATTTCAATTGTGTTTGAGCATTTTCAAACCATAAAATTTAAGGTACCTGGCGTTATTGTGGCAATATACGATTACATGATAACAATTTTGCTGAGAGCTTGCCTGAAGCAGGTTTGTAAACTGGATGCCGTATTAATAAAACA
Source organism: Ascidia mentula (assembly GCF_947561715.1). NCBI lineage: Eukaryota > Metazoa > Chordata > Ascidiacea > Phlebobranchia > Ascidiidae > Ascidia > Ascidia mentula. The sequence continues at coordinate 20,378,738 of NC_138566.1, forward strand.
AAGTTCAAACAAACGTTCACAAAATAACACCAACATGCGGGTTGTGAACGCTGCAACATCGTCGACTGGAAATGTGCAAACGCACGCGTAAACACAATTGGCGTCGATACAGATGACGTCGTTAACGTTTTCTTACTCCCCAGTGAAATATGCATACACTGATAAGTTTGTGATATTGTTTTTATGCAGAGTACAGTTTTGTACGGTACAGGGTGTGGCGGGATTGGTGTTGTTGCAACCATCAGCGAAGACCTTTACAACTTACTCCTGGCTGTACAAAAGCGCCTCGCCAAAGTGATTCGAAGTGTCGGAAACATTGAACACGAATCATATCCTTTTTTTGTCAATCACAGCTGGCTCAGCTTTATACGATATTTTACTAACGACTATGCTTATGCGTCACAATGATGCTTCAATTAAAATTCGCAAACGTGTGAAAAAAAGTTGACGAATTTGTAAATACTGGGTGTTCTTTCATGCAGTGAAAATGGCATTACCCTGCGCCCAAAAGAAGTGATTTTTTTTAAAGATATTTCATGACGTCGAAGGTATCGCCACAACTTTATGTATACAAGTAACATATTGTCCAAATACCCATTGTCAATATGTTGCCCTTAACTGGTAGCTTGCACGTGGAGGGCGTTCGAAACAGAGCACGAAAAGGAGCCAGCTAAAGGGTTCGTCGACGGCGATTTGGTCGAACATTTCCTTGATCTGTCTCGCGACAAGATGAGTGAAGTGGTCAAGGGAGTGGTGGTAAGGAAGTCTCGTCGTTGTTGCGAATAACGTCTCGTCTAATAAGAAAACCCAGTCAGTGTTTGCGTTGTGTCGCAACCCACAGTGTGGTTTGGGAGTTATTTTTCCCGCGGTCTGTGTGTTTTTCTCGGCGTGCTTAGCGACGTTGTTCGCTGTCACGGGGAATTATGGAAAGGAGAAACTAGCATATGTGCTAAAAATACCGCATTAAATATGAAGATAATGTTTTTTTTTTCAGAGGGAAGTGTTTTGCACATCTTGTATATTTCAAGTGTTCCAATCTATAGGCAAAGACTATGTCGTGTGCGGTGATAATGTTGCTTATTTCCTACAAATGTTATACACAAGTTCTTTTTTTAGTGTTTGTTCTGACTATGTTTCACATAATATTCCGAGCGGTTGTTCGTTTTCCGCTTATCATGACATAAAAGCACATGTGACATTTGCACGTGATGTGGCTAATCGGTAACTGGGAAATACTTTGTATATCCCTTTGGTAATTCAAAGTAATCTAATGGCCGTTCGGGACCAAATCATTCACGTGGTGCTTGAACCTGGGGCTTGGTTTAAAAAACCACTCAAATATACGTGACCATTCATGGGTTTGTGCTTGTCAACAATATTTGCTTCATAATGTGTGTACTGTGTATGGCCGTTTTGTGATATTCACGCCGCGGTACCTGTGTAAATTGATCATAAGGTTGCAGCCTGCAATGCCTTGGCTGCGAAGCCTGTGAACCTTATGATCAGAAAATTAGAGCTGTGATCGCCAAATATAAAGGGCCTGCGCAGTGGGACGATCCCGCCTTGCTATGCGAAAGCATGGCATTACTTCTGCGCTGTGTAAATTGATGCATGTTATGGGTCAATATTTTGTGTTAAGGCAGTATATTGTAAAACATGCATGTTGAGTCATCGCAAATAACGTGTTATGTCAGCCGTCATAGCACCACAACGCAACTGTCTGATGTTTTGACAAAAACGACGTTTGTCTAGACTACGCCCAATTGCTTTCAATTATGCCATTTGCATATATCTAAAATCGCGCTACACGCTGTCAAATCACAGTAACATCTTTTATTCATATTGATAGATGGTTCATCCATATGTTGAATTTGGGCATGTTCTTTCAGATGAAGCAAGGCGGGGACAAAGTTGACGCAACTGTGGAAGATCTGATCAAAATCATTGAGGAAATTAGCCGAATCCATTGAATAGGTCAACTTCCTTCAATACAAAAATTTCTGAAAGAGCTTCTCTGCCGGGTGCATTTCGCTGTCATATGAGGGTCGGTACCAATTGAAATGGATTATCCCGATAAATACAAGACAGCGCCTGTGCTACAAAAAAGCAACATGGATCGATAAAGCAAAAAAATCATGAGCACAAGAGGTTTTTCCTCACGTTGCATTTTATCGATTCGTCGCGCTATTCGACCTCATGGTGACCGCGTCAAGTTCTTTGTGAATCCAACTTTGTTTCACGATATCACAAACACGTTCTGTTCTAATAAACTGATTGTAAGTCTTGTGAAATTGTCCATATATTTTTTACTGCGGTCTGCGTGGTTGTAGGTGTTGTTAGTACCAATTACTCAATGAGTGCAGGCGAGTGCTTTTGTTACAAAGGTCCTCAGAATTACTGCGTAGTGCAAAGCTGAAAGCAGTGCAAACACGACGTGCAGAAAATCATCACCGCTATTACCCAAGCCCAACAAAAAAAAGTTCGCTACGCTTGATTGCGTGATCGTTCTTCTCACATCAGCTGGCGGCGGTGGTTGGTTGGTAAACAAAAACATGTCGAACATTCGCAAGGAAGTGAACAAAGAGTACCTCTTCTTGCTGTGTTTGAATAAAAAGACAACTTTTGATGTAGTTTTCATATTTGCATGTCCACTGATGGTATGTACCATGTACACAACATAACTTGGCACACTAGCTACATGTTTAAAGGTGAAGGAGGCAGGTTAGGTAGATCCGATGTAACTAACTAACTTGTGCGAAAGTGTGAACTATTTGGTTCAGAACAGTTGCTTGTAGGTTATTGTTTCATTATTTTATGTTTGTGAGACAGATGGGTGTTACATTTTACTGCGATAAATTTGTATTGATCATGTAAAGATGCTTCGCCGGAGGATCCACCCCGCACCCCCTTCATTAACAGAGTAACAAACAGCACAAGCGAATTAAATGTTTCAAATGAAAAACGTTTTGTTCCACCACAGTTGAATGCAAACTAGTGGTCATTAAATACACATTTTCATTAAAAACATATCACTTATTTTTCTGCGTTATGCGAATCACATGGCGGTGTAAAAAAACTAGATTTCGTAAAACAATGGAAGTGCAGCATCAACAAATTTGGCCTCCTATGGAATGTTTGTTTTCATACACAAATTAAGTCTAAAATACAATTGAATATTTCAAATAATGATTTCCTTTGTAATTTTTAATGAACTAGATGTGGTGTTTCATTGGAATATTGTGTAAAAAATGTTTTTAAATTTAAACAATACTGTTGGTAATTTGCAAACCATGTTCTACTGACAGTAATTTGTACATATCAACATATATTCTGTGCGAAATTTACAATCGATACAAAGGAATAATTGAATTATTCATACATATATTTTGGGGATCTTGTTGTTTTTAGTGGAAAAATTTTAATTTACATGTCTGCAATAAAGTAGAATCTTTACATGCTTTATCTACAAAAGAAAAAATATAGTATGGCCCTTTCTTTCATATTTGACAATCTGTTTTGAAGAGGCACTAGATAAAGCAATGTAACACTTGCTATAGTTTTATATGTTGCAGCATCATAGTACAAACTTACTGACTTAGTGTATACCAATGCATACTGTAAATAATAGCATGTTGTCATTCGTTTAGAATTCATATTTAAGTGTAGGCTAGTTCTTTTCTATGATGGTTTCAAAATTGCTGTGTTTAACTATGTTGCAGGGTTAGGTCATATGTGTACCTTCATTTCTGTGGATAAAATAACTCTGTAAAGTTTTGTTGCCTGTGTTGATGTTCCAGTTAGACTCATTGCTTTTCACGTTACGGGAACCTACATTGTAATAAAATGGTAGGTATATTTTGTTGTGAATATCGGACCACCGGTACTTGTGTGACTCATATCACATCACCTGGTTGTCATAGTGTGATGGATTGATGATATAATATAGTATAAACATCCACTTTTTACTTCCTGAATGCAAAGCTAAAGCACATTTTACATGCTAGGATGGGGACAATGACCAAAGTAAAGGCCAGGCCTTTGATTCATTGCCATTTAAAATGGCCTTACCAATGGTTGCTGTTGGAACATTTATTCTTGCCTTGAGCTTTGCTTTTTGCTGCTATTTGGCCAGGTAAATATATCATATTTATTGTTGAACAACAAGATTTATTTTGCTGTTATGATATTTATTTATTGTGTAAGCAACTTTCAGTCTTTTACAGTAAAGTAGTTGGCAGCTATGATCCATTCTCTTGTGTTGCCTAAGGCAATTTCTTCTTGGATTTTGGTTGAATAATGACCTCCTTCACAACCTTAGGTGTTCTGTTGGAATTAACATGTGTCAATTGTGCTACTTATGCCTGATTACCAAATGCCACTGCTTTTTCTCAGATTAAGAAGACACAGAGTGAAAGACAAGGGCTACAAAAAGGTAAACATTTTTAATTTCATAAATTAAAACTTGTGTTCTCAAATGAGTCAAGGATTTTGAGATGTGTTATGTTAGTGTTGCTTTCATGACATGTATTTAGTATCTTGTTGTTTGTGAATAGGTAATTTTGAACAAAAACAAAGACAATGCACTTCAGGACACCAAGAATGAAGTAAGTTATAATACTCATTTCTGTTTGTCCGTTATCTATAAATTAAACAACAACCATTCAACAGACTTGCCCTGTGTGCCTTGAAGACTTTAGAAACAAAGATGTTTTAGCAATCTGTTCCTGTCACCATGTTTTTCACAAGAAGTAAGCTCTTGCACAGTTGATAAATGTGAATCAGTGAGTAGAGGCTTCTGTTTTACTTTGAAAGGTGTTTGGCGAAATGGCTGGATCTTCGACCCACTTGTCCCATGTGCATGTCTCACATACCCATACGCTACCACGGCCAACCTAGCAATGCGGGAACCTCTGGAACTTCGTTTACCATTCCTGCTACAATGGGGACTCCAGCGGGATTGTTTCCCAGCCAGGTTTAACTCATTTGCAAGTGTCAATACTGTGTTTGCATTGCTGGCTCGCAGCGCGTGCATACGCCACCAAACCGTAAACTCAACTTGCCCTTGAAGCGACACACAGCAAGTTACACAAGTACTTCTATTCTTCTATGAACCCGGTTGGAGAAATCGTTTCTGGAGCTCGGTTGCTAAGTGCTGCCATTTCCGTAGTGCGCACACGTTTCTCCTCCGAGACTGACCCTCGTTGTCACGTGACGGCTGGTGGATTCTTTGTTCGTCGGGTTGCTGATTCTAGGTCTCGAAAACTGCGCCGTGTCGCCTTGTCTCACATCTGGGCCAGCGCGATCCTGTTTCGATTTCGACCCGAAGTGGACTTTGTTTCTGGGCATATCCGCCAATTTGCTCAAGCAGGCTTTGCCTTCGGCGTGTTGTTATGAGGTGTCGTAGCACCTCTGCGTGCCGTTTTTGTTTACAGTGAGCCACAAACTCGCCGAAGCAAACGCAAATTAGGTACCCCGTAGCGCGAACCGCAGAACGCACGCTTAAGTGGTGGTCGGAGATATTTTCAGAACTGCGTCATCGCGTAAGCCTTTCTCTAAGCATGCGCCGTAGGTGTGTCATTAGATGCTCTGTAAAGCTGCAAAAGCTAATTACCAAAATGTCAACATTTTTGTAACTGGCTCATTCTACCCTCGTTTGCCTGCACTCAATGTTGTAGCTTCGTGTTGGTGTCACTGCCAGGTTGGCCACAATTTGTTTCGATTGAGCCAATAATCGTGGTGTTCGTTAAAATGCCCAACGCAAATTCGCAGAAAGCAAATGGCAAGTTCTCCTCTCTTTACCTCGGTCGGTTGACATTTCCACATCCTGGGCTCAATTAACACGGGGCGTACTCAGTCACCGCAACGTTCACAACTGGCCCTTGGCCGGGAAGTTTCAACTGTAATTGAATATATGCGGAAATGTACGCGGCTATGGTTAGCATTGATCTGTCATGGCATTAGAAAATACTTTTTAGTGTCGCCTCAACGACCGCCAATTTCGCCCAGAACAGAATAAGTCGGTAAATTCGATTTACGTTGTTTCGGTTGCCCACCGAATACACATGATGCTTTGAGTGACATCTTGCATTGATGCGAAATTCCTTTGCCTCGTCAATGCGCCATGCAGCGTTGCATAGTTGGATGGTGTCTACAGTCGGATTTTGACATGTAGGTTTCCTCCGTAATTGACAGAATTCGACTAAATCGTTTCGCGCACGCTTAAAATAAGTCGTTAACGTCTGCCTCACTGGCCAACTGCAATCGCTCAAAACTAGAACCGCAAATGCATGCTAAAGACCAGAGCAAGGCAGCGTGTTTCATCCGGCGATCAACCCAGCCGTCACGTATTAAACTTCGCATGATTAAACTGCGCATATTATTGCACCAGTCGTCTCTGTATGGGCTTATCTGAACAACCCAGTTAGTGTATTTTTGGTCACATATATACAGTGATTTCAAATAACATGTTTAAACTGGTAAAATTGCTCTGTAAGATTAATTTTGTATGGACATCTAAACGGTCGGCTATAGTGTAGTCGGTACGTCGTCGTCTTAAATAACGTCCTCAACATGGCAGAATAATAACCCCCATATTACAGGTGTATGTGTTTGTCATAAATCCCAGAGCGTTTTTACGTTTATAAACGGGCAAATTTTTTCTCTAACGCCACTGCTCACAAGTGTTATTGCCGTTTCCATGCTGTCTGCATTTGTATGTCAAACTTGGGCTTCATATAAACCCCACCCCACCACAGACAACCGCAAACGCTCGTGTGCGCCCTGTTGGCTGCCTTTGGTCACATGGTACTGCTTTTTAGTTTCTCTCCATTTGCGCGTCGCACTTTTTCTACTTTTTGTTCCATTTTCTTCTCTCGTACATCCTGACTACCACGCTGTATGTCGCTGTTTGTTACTATATTTTCCATTTTGAATCGCGTCGTTTAAAAATAAATTTTATACAAAATGCAAAGTTTGACCAAATGGCAATCCAATCGATTGTAAACCCGTGGTCATATTGCGACTGAAAGTCGTCATGAATGATAAAGATGGTATAATGATGAAAATTTACATTATTTTACCCTTCCTCAATTCACTGAAAAGACTGCAAATCATGACAATTCATAAAAGAAAGGTGAACTATTGATGAAGATATTCTGGAAAAGTGTCTAACGGTGGATGTTAGAATATATCAGGGTCACGGTATGACACTGTTAAAAAAATGATTTATCAGTCATGTAATGTCAACAAAGGTTGTTTACATGACAAGTAGATGTAAAAATCTGCAAAAATGATTTCTTGTTGAACACAGAATGATGTCTTTTGTTGACTTGGCTACCCTAGAAATCAGAAACATGTCGTGACCTACTTGATTGCTTTTCCCTTCACCTCTTTACTATACTCGGACCGTATTCTTATTTCAAAAGGACAAAGTATTGTTGTCCCTATTTCTACAAAATATCCGTTTTTATGAATCGCGTCTTAAGTGTTGTTTTAGCCCTACATTGTGGAAAGCAATTAAGCTTTGTCAACGTGTTTTGGGTGTCGGGATCGAGAAGTCACTCCTAAAAAGATTTTTAAATTGAATAAACTCACAATTCTCTTGTAACTTCCCGTCCCAGTGGTGTACAAAACAAGTTGGCAAAAGACAAAAAGTTTGGATTTTAGGATGTTTCAAAACAACGCCCAATCAGAAATAAGAACATTTGTTAGATGTAAGAACAGTTATGTTTTCCACGACTTTAAACTTTTGAAATATAAGAACAAATTAAAAAAAAATAATTTCTTTTGATTTCGCACAGATACTTCAAATCAAGTTGACTAATTACTATCCCACATAGTAAATGTAATTTTTTTTTAAATGCAATATTTCTACGTGAAAGAGCTCATAATATTTAATAGGTGCAGAATCGTAACTATTTATAACTTAATTTACTATGATACTGCATACTTGCTCCTTTGTTGGTGTAACCTGTGAACCTGCCAGCACCCCCTTTTGTTATACCTGTGAAATGACCTGGCCCGGGTGACAAGGCGTTGTATGTGCTCAGCCACAATCTGATTGGGTCCAAAGATTGGCGCAATGCATTATGGGTAGTTGTTTACCACGTGAGGATTGTCCCCGTTGAACTACCGCAAGAAGGTGCACGTAGACAGGACGACCGAAACGGGTAAGTAAATAAATTTACGAGTTTTTTGAAATCTGTTGTTTTTTATTGTACTGAATTAATTATTTTACCATCCTTTTTTAATCCCGTGAGTCACAAAAGAGGTTCATTTAGTTTTGGCATTCTTCTTAGAACACGTTTACACAGACAGGCACAATGAATGTGTCTAGTCATTCTCCCGTTCAATTAAGCGCAGTGCTAGTTTCCAATTTGTTGTATGCCGTACAATCAAGCCAATCGTTGTTGACAAAAGTAGAAGTGCAAATTGTGAGCTATTCAGACAGGAAAATTTAAGTGTAGGAAGCGAAATGCCTTTTGACTTTTTTAACTCACCTAAGTGGAACCCAGTTTCCCATGATTTACCTGAAGATTTTAGACTAACCAGCTTCACAGCATTAAAAGGATGAGGGTGCAAAGTTCCGCAGAAGGTGCTGCTCAAACTTCTTGCGGAACTTTCACCAAATGTGGATGAAGGCCAATCTATACCAAATGTTGAAACCCCTATGATTGGTGAGCTGAATTGCATGGGTTATGACCTGGCATAAGAAAAGTTATCTCAAAGTTAGTAAATGTACAACCATAGATAAATGGATTTTTATAGTCCATGCCCATTTCCAAAAACCTCTTTTGTGGCCGACATATCAAGTTATATACCTACTGGTTATAAAAGAAAATTTAATTTAATTTTTTGTCAAGGACATTTGTTGGCTGATGGCTCTGAGACCAAGATTTGATCCCGAGGCCCATGATTTAGATGCTAAATTCCGTCTTACCAAGTACACTGGTAATAGTTTGACATGATGGGGTGGTACATTAGACAAAACAATACTAATCAATTGCCATTAACATTTAGGCCTGCATGGTGGCGCTTGTAAAGTTCCCAATGATGTGTTAAATAAACTCCTTGAGGAACTGGGACATGGGTCTAATCAATACAATGGAGAACAATTCCTGTCTGGAATGGTCCAGCCCAACATGGGTATAATCTCTAGAGCTATATTTTAAAGTACCATGACCGATTAGTCATAATCCTTTGTATGATTGCAAGTCAAAGTTTATGCCACTTACTTATGTCAAGTCATTGTTTTTTTTTGTTTGGTTGGAAATGGGCATGGTTTTTGGACAAGCCTCACCAGTTTAAAGTATTAATAAATATATTTGTTTGTCAGGAATTGGACTGGACACATGCATAATACCGTTAAGATTTGGAAGCCTTTTTCTGCTGCAAACAACTGACTTCTTTTATCCTCTTGTTGATGACCCCTACATGATGGCAAGTGGAATTTATAATATGTTTCCAAGCTGTTTCTTTATTTAATGCTCACTTCTTTTAGGGGAGAATAGCTTGTGCAAATGTTCTTAGTGATCTTTATGCAATGGGTGCTACAGAGTGCGATACCATGATGATGCTACTTGGTGTAAGCTCGAAATTTACAGAGAAGGAAAGGGACATTGTAATTCCACTCATGATGAGAGGTTTTAAGGTATGTGATCTGGAACATAGTTTATTTCATTATGAGTGTTTTACAGAGATGTTTTTAGGATTGTGCTGAGGAAGGTGGTACGTCTATCACTGGAGGACAGACTGTTCTTAATCCATGGTGTTTGATTGGGGGCGTGGCTACAGCTGTGTGTCAACAAACTGAGTTTATTATGTGGGTAAATGAGTAACCATTGCAGCATGCAGACACATTGCAGATGCCATTATTAATATTTAATTAAGGGCTATATTAGGACATTGTGGCACCAGTTAGTGCAAGTTTGCCAAACTTTATGAGCTATTCAGCTATTTTATATTCAGCCAAAACAAACATTTGCTTGATCAATACCGTACTCTTAACTGTAATTAATCTTACCCAGAAATCATATTTTATCAATTTCCTGGCCTTGGAGGTATAGTTAAAGTTATATACTCCATCAAGCTTGTCGTAATATTGTGGACTAAATATGGTCATTTTCTTGTAGGCCAAACCATGCTGTACCCGGTGATGTGCTTGTGCTGACGAAACCATTAGGAACACAGGTTGCGTGCAATGCTCACCAGTGGATGGAGCAAAAAAATGACAAGTGGAATAAGATCAAGTACATTGTCAGTGAAGAGGATGTTGAGAAGGCCTACCAAGATGCCATGTTTAACATGGCTAGGCTTAATAGGGCAGGTGAAACAACCACAGCAATTTCCAATATCCAAACCACTACATTATCATCATAAAACCTGTTGTTTCAGCTGCACAGTTGATGCATACATTTAACAGTCATGGTGCAACCGATGTTACTGGTTTTGGGATCATTGGACATGCAAAAAACTTAGCCAAGCAGCAAAAAAATGAAGTGAACTTTGTCATTCACAACCTGCCCTGTATTAACAAAATGGCATCCATTGCTAAAGCATGTGGTAACATGTTTGGTTTGCTGCAGGGAACTTCTGCTGAAACATCTGGTGAGTATATCAAGTCATTTAAACACATTTAGGAGTTGAACATGAAACTTGTTTGTTACAAGGTGGACTTTTAATCTGCCTTCCAAGAGAACAAGCTGCAAAATACTGTGCAGAAATGAAGAAGATAGAAGGCCACCAGGCTTGGATTATTGGTATTGTGGAAAGTGGTAAGATTTTATTTACAAATACTTTAGGGAACATTTGAAATAATGCAAACTTGGTAAATGTGTTACAGGTACCAGAACTGCAAAAATAATAGACAAGCCACGTGTGATAGAAGTTCAAACTTTGGAAGATGGCACAGTGCAAAGCGTGCCACCTGTAACAACGCCACGCAGAACAGTTAGTCATTGTTTATGCAAAGTTTGTCTGTGTGTTGTCAAACATTTTGAGATCACATTTTTTTTCACAGCAGGCCAAACATCCTGTACTTGAACATTCCAAACCTGTCCCAGTGGAAGAAGCGCCACAGGTATGTGTGATGAACTGTTGGTCATGGGCGCCTAGTCCGGGGGGGCAGGGGGGGCGGCGCCCCCCCAGGTTTTTCATAAAAAAAACGAATGACTGTTACGCGCGTCTGTCCGCACCATGTAACTCGTCGCATTCGTAACGTTCGAAGAAAAAAGACCTAAAAACAATGTGTTTCCTACACGACGCACGAAAATATGTTGACCTAGTTTCGCTTACGTAACTGACATCGGTTGTTGCAACGTCAGTCTCGCAGTATGATATACCAACTGGTACTTATTGGTTGTGTCGCGTTCACTGTTAACGTCGCCCTTTTGATTAATACGCCTCATGCATTGAAATTCAAACACAGTTTTTCGATACTTGATGACGTCATAGTAACAAATTATGACGTCATAATATAGCCGCCCCCCCTGGAAAAATGAAAACTAGGCGCCTATGCTGTTGGTAGTATATGTTTGTGTACAAAAATGGCATCCTTTGTCAATGTCATAAAAGATATTTTGTCATTTTCTTGAAAAACATGCCAACTGCTAATATCTTTAGGCGTTGGTCAAAACAAATGCAATATTTCCATGTTTATCTCTTTTAGCTGAGTCAAGTTTCTATCCTGTCTGTTACGGATGAACAGCAAACACAAGGAGTCAACCCTGATGTAATACACACCCAAACTCTAACCCACCTAACTCCAGTGACAACTTTGCAGGACCAGCAAATTCACCAGGTATTACTGGACAGACTCAGTGAAATTTGTGCAATTTTCGCGAAATCCATTGTTAAGCAAACAGCAATGGTTCTTCTTTTAATCCTTTGGGTTAATGCAGGTAATCTTGCAAGATCCTCAACAATATCAACAACACCAACAGTTGCAGCAGCAGCAGACTCAGTTCCAAAACCACCATCATCACTAGTGTGCTGGCAGATAGTAATCACTGCCGTTAATTTTTCGCGTACTGTAAAATTGCCTTTTCGAATCGTGTTTTGTATTTCGTTGTGTGGTTGCGCGTACGGATTTGCAATGAGCAGCTTGCAAATTCGTGCGTCCATCGCAGTGTAGATCGCAGCACCGTAACTTGATGATGTCGAATCCTAAAATGCGCCCAGCGCACTGGATTGTTGACGGATGTATACTTGTTATGTGTTGTGATCTACAACCTTTTTACATGTCCGAGATAAAAGATTTCAAGATGATGTTGTGGTTAATTTAGCAGTAAAACAAGGAAAAAACGTCATCCAGCAAAGGATACGTCCGCAAGATAAGTAGGAGTGCGAAAAGTCGTTTAAAAACGAGGCTGGTGCTTTTTAGTTAAATTCTCCCAAATCAAGTGTTAAATATTCTGCGTTTCAAAGGTGTCCCACTAAAGTAAAAAGTTAACTCCCTTGTGTGTACAAAATTGAAATCATAGTGAATCACACTCCCGGTTTGGCTCTGTACGAGACTAATCAACACAACACTACTACTTTTTTTGAATCTCGGCGAGTTAAATGTAGGCACCAGACATCGCATTGAATTAATTCCAAACGCTGAGGCCACGTCACCACTTTGTACTACTATACTGTTGTTGTCAACTGCCGTGTTACGATGGTATCAATCACATGACTTCCGTCTCTTTGAAAGCAGTTACCACATTATTTTGCATTCTTTCTGACATATGGTTTGGCTTTGATCGATAGATGGTTTAGTATGTATCAATATTGTGGTGACTTGAAAATATTAGACAGCACCACCGCTTCGCCCTATCAAACATTTTATCAGTGCAATATGGTCGCTAACGACCCGTGTTGGCCAGCTGACATGCCTTGTGAAGAATTCAGCTGGCACTTTTATTCGCCGTCGATTCGTTGGGTACCAAACCGGGTACAAATCCCCAAAGATGTGTACGGTGGAACCATAGTATACTCTTATGGTAGTACAACGGCTCCTCTTTTTTTGCTTGTTTATTCTCTTGGAGAAACTTTGTCACGCATGATTTCCAGGAGATCAAATCCGACTTTTTGCATGCGGAGAGATCGGAAACTCGCAAACAAGTTCGAATTACTAAAAACGTGGGTAGAGTTTTAAATATGTTTAAGGTAAGTATTATAATGAATCGAATGGGTAAAAAAATAATAATTTATTTATTTTTTCGAAAAAACACATTGTTGTTTCGAAGAATGTTTTGAAGACCATGTGCAAATGGAATTAAAAAGCGTAAGTAGCCACTTTACATTTGTTTGTGTTACTAAGTGTGCTTCAACATGTCTGTGCTGACGTAATCGAACTGTGACCGCTTCGTTTCTTGTACAAAGACATTTCAAGGCAAAATAACGTAGTCTGCTATAAGTAGACTATATTTGAAGTTACATTTTCAACAATCAGAATATATTGTAGGGATTTTGGCTTGTCGTAATTCGAATATTTATTGATATTTTGTTTTAAACTTGGTCTTTCTACTCTTTTACATTTACACCCGTCTTTCTGAAGCCATCGCTTGTTATCTTACTTGCGTTACGTCTTTCAACTAGCGCTACTTCTTCTAAGTCTTCTTTATCGCGTAATCGCTGCAATTATCTCTTTGTTTCTGTCTCGTCTTTGATATCGCCCTATATATTTGCGACTCTTTTCACAAATAAACAGATCATAGCTTTCGATCTCTCAGATCATGGCTTTTGGTCTCATTTTGTTCTGACAGGACCTGCAGGCAGCATGTTGTCTCACCGGGACTTTCTGGACAGGAATGATGTTGGGTTTGCGGTGATGCAATTCCATCTACACCTTTCGACATACCAACTGCGACCCTTCAATATTTTAACAACATGAAACCCAAAGCTTCTTTGAAAAAGACATTTTTGAATTTAAGTTAACAGGCACATTTTGTATTGTTTATTTTTTTTTGTCTAGTTTTGTTTCTCCACACTGTGAATTTTGTTACAACAACCTAAAAGAATGCATAAGTATGTTTATGTAAGGAAAATACACACAAGATTACCTCTAAGTACTTTTTAACAAACTGACTCACACAGAAAAAAAACTGTAGGTGATTATGAAACATATTATATTACATAAGTTTGTATGTATATTCTTCAAGTTTTCCAAAATATATTTGCCTGTGGTGCTTAACTTTACCAGTTACAAACATTATATCAGAGCAAGCAGCCCCAAAGCATTTCGGCCGTTGGTTATCTGATTATAACCATATCTCCTATAAAATGACGTCATGATTACGTCACTAGATTTATTACGTCAACACAGGTTTGTTGATACATACTTAAACCAAATATTGTATAAGGTGGTATACTTATACTTTAAAAGTTCCATTTACATATGGTGTCCAAAAAGTGTTCGACAAAACATCGCCGTACTTCGGAAAGAAGGGTAGGAAATATTTAATATTTTTAATTATTGGAATCAATATAGTACTAACTTTACCATACAGGGGTATACTATGGTGGAATACACTATATATGACGTCATAAGTAGAAACAGCAGCACTACCTCTATAACTTATTTGTCATTATTGCTCTGTACCTTGAAGAGCCAATGGCACAATTGGTTTTCAAGCTAATACTTGACGATAACGCTTCTGTTCCACAAAATCTCTACTCCTTGTGTACCTATACTTTGGTATACATATTGACAGCAACAGTAAAACTCATCACGCAGTAATGTGTGTAAATAACTCTAAGTATCGTAGATATATTTAACAGTGCCTCGATAGCATGAGCGCGAGATGAGCCTCTTGGACTATAAAACCTGCTTCAGCCTCGTTCTGTAAAGCAACCAGAACTCAGATAATTTCCCGAGTAATTATTGTATTGAAAACTGTTACCAGCTTCATTGAAACGGCACATTACGACTTTGCAATACTAACGTTGATCCTACCAGGTTGAGAGAGACTTGCAGCTAATAGCAGTATAACAGTAATACGATAGAATAGAATCGAGCCGATTGCAAAGAGCCCAATGCAAAAAAAAACAATTAACAGGCGCACATGACTATTTATAATTGGATTATCGGAAGCTTATTGGTTGGTTTATTCACGTGCCGTTATACATCACTTGGGTTAATATAATACAAGAACAAAGGTGTGGTGTGGAATAAGCATAGGAGAACATTTTTTGTGGTGAACAAAATGTTGAATGAATCATTTTACTCGAGAACATTCGTCGATAGTTGCGAATATCCAATGCACCTGGTAACGGGCTTGCAAATACTTGTGCAATGCTGCAAACGAAATTAATTTCGCGTATCTATCGAGCTTATGCTAAGATCGTTACCAATCAGCAAAAGCTGATGAAACCCGATATATGTCGAAGTAATGGCATTGTCTGAAGTTCCATATGATTGTACCTATAATATTGATGTTTTTTGTTGTTGAGACACTTTTGTGATTATAGAGAGCCCCTTACAATTTTGCTTATTTTGGTAGGGCTCAGCAATCTGAAACACGGTGAACATAATAGTTGTGTTCAAATAAAATGCATGTTCCATGGGACCTCAATATAACCGTATAGTGTGCAATACAAACTAAAGCAATTATTGGTCAAGCCAATTTATCTTAGCCATTGATGATCATTTATCTGGAAAATTGAAAAATTTAAGTGGATAAAGCTTTTCAGTTCAATTTTCTACAACACTCTGCTCCAAGTAACTGCGTGATTTAAAACACCCAAAACCACGCACTGGCAACAGCACAAGCATTTGTGTTTACTCACCTGTAAATTGGTCCCCACGCATCACTGATTGCTTTATTAGATCGTCATTAAATTGTGACATGAGGACACAATACAAGGTTGGCATTTCCTGCCGACGAAACTTATTTTGATAGAAATACACCTATGCGGCCTAAAGGATGTGTTCTGCCTCTGTGTCCTTTGGTGTACGCAGTAATATTAATGCCTTATCTGATATTGTGGTAGAGATCCCCTACGTATATGTGAAGGCCTGGCAAGTTGTGCGCTTGCTCACCAGTGAGCAAAAAATAACTCAATTTTTACAACATGGAAGAAAAGGTCGGGAAACATTCCGAGATACAAACACCTAATGGTAGCAAGTTCGACGTTTGTTATGTCGAATTATATGATCAATCATGATGATAACCAGCAGCAGCTTTAAAAGCGAATAAAAAATAAACTAAGTGTGTGCATCCTAAATTTGTGCAAAATTTAACCATGCCAAAAATGTGGTTTCGTGTGATGATTTGTTGTAAATTTCCACCGGTGGGTGGTGTCCCTGAGTAAACTTTCCTTCCAGAACGAGTTGTTTACCAGCGTCCAACGCCGGTCTTCGACAAACACAAAATATTCGGGATTTCTGGTATCGACGAATATTTACAGGTTTTTAGATGCTTTCCGCAACAAATAGGCTATCCGAAAAATTTGCAAAATGTAATTTGCTTCCAACTAGCTACACCGAAGTTACTGCAATCCAATTCATACAGATGGTTTTTGACCTTCCAAAAACAGCGTACTTAGTTTGTTATTATATTTTATTGGTATAAAAAGACGTTTTACAAAATAAACATACGAAGAAACCACTGTAGTTGCGAAAAACAAATTTGTAAAAGGGGCAACGCAGGGCTATCTTACTTCCTTGTTAAGTTTAGTTAGTGGAGTGGTGTCTAGCAGTAATCGCAAGGCACCTCATTCAGGGCTTTTTCTAAGGCTAAACAAGGCTTTTAAGGTGCCAAAATTTGTCTGCTGACGACTTAAAAAGCGACGCCGTCGCCTTTTGTTAGAGAGAACTATTGAAAAAGCGCCAACAAAACAAGAGAAAAACCGCCATCCCTGGCGATTTACCGGTGGGAGAACAAAGAAACATGCTGTCTCGAGTTTCGCAATTGTAGCGCAAATTGAACCAAACTCATTTTTGTGGCAAGAACTAACACAAGTTACGTGAATACAGTCAAAAAGATAAAACGATAGACAATAGAAATGCGGTAAAAGACAATTTAAAGAAAAAAAATTAACGAAAGATTTCCTTGTTTCCTTCAGCAAATAACCAAATACTTGTGCCTTTACTTCTTATTAAAATCTAAAAACCTGGTCAATCTCGACGCTTCTGTACAACGATGCAGTCTCCTTTGGAAGCAACGGCCATTCAGCAAATGAAAGAACGCCCGACGTCCAAATATGTAGTCTCAAAGCAGTCGCGCACCCCTGAAAAGAGCTGGGTGTATCATAATTCTTTTTATTGTGATGTCACAGGCTTACTGATGGAGGTTTTGGCTGCCATCTTTGAATAATTGAGAAGGAAATACAGGTCGGATAGTTGTGTTTGTTTATACATTATGGCGCAGCTTAGTTTCTAATTTACCTTTTATATGCCAGCTTAAATGTTTAGTTTTGTTCCCGTTTAGTCTATTTTAAGTTAAATTGTTGCATTATGTGTTAACAGTCCGCAGAAAACATGAACTGTGTAACAGTAAAACGACCATACTACGTAAGGGAATAAAGTGTACGAGGATTGACATATGACTAATGTAAAAACATTTATTACTTCGTTGTGTGTGTACTTTCTGTTTGTATTTAATTGTAACCTTTGCTTGCATTGTTAGTATTGTCATACTTATGTCTCAGAATGCAAAAAATTATATGACAGGAATGAATGACGTGCAGTTATCTTTGCTATGTTAAGGCTCTGTAAAAAAATGAAACTTAATTTTGGATAATCTGCGGAGTATGCTTTATGCTTAAACGAAGTGTCATCAACAAGAACTATTTTTGTTTCAGTGACAAGAATAATGTTGTAACATTTTTCTGTTCCAAGTATGTGGTCCACCTGGCTTTTGTCATGTGATATATGAGAACAGTATTATTAGTAAAGTGGGAATGCAGATTATTGTCCGACTCATGTAATGGAGTTGAGTTGGGAAGTACATTCTCATGGTGACCCACTAAAGTTAATTTTGTGCTGTGTGCATTATGAGTTTGACATTGGCAATGTCTACGAATCTAAATCGAGACATTTGTGTGGATATGGCTGTTAGCTCCAAGTAAGTTTGTTGGTGTGACTTATAAACATGCACATACAAACATGCATTAACAAAATGCCACTCTTCCAGGATTGAAAATGTTTCAAATACCGCATCATTGCATCAGCAGACATCAGTGTTCCACAACCACGATGGTGACCACTGCTGTGGTCTTCCCTATCAAGTGAGTACAAAACTAAATATTTCTTAACATTCAAGCAAAAATCCTTGATATTTTGACAGGATCATAATTATGGAGCACCACCACCACCTCCCACTCCACCCCTTTCCCCAAATGCAGCTTGTTTTAAGCCTTTAATGTCAGCTGCAAGTATGGTGTGTGTAAGCTCCTGTCCAACAACAGTGTCACCACCACCATCTGTTCCTACTAATGCCCAGTATCAAAATGGTAAGATTTTTTATAAATTTATTTAAGTATCCAAGTATCCAAGAAGCAGCATATACATATATTATATACCAAATATCATCACCAGCCCAAACTGCAAAGTATAATGCTGTGAAAGTGGACAGTGGAATGTTATGTGAGCTTATCATCTGATCACACTTTGCCTGACTTAAGTATCTTTGGCGATTCAGAACCTTAGTCGCCTGTGGGCATAAAACATTAGACCTATATTTGAGTTGGCAGGACAAAAAATTTATTGGTGTATAACAGCAGTTAAATGTGTTTTTAGGACTGGATGGTCCCTGTGATACTGTGCAGGACAATGCTTCATTATTTACAAACAGCATTGTCCCAGAGTCTGGTTCAGATGTTACCAGGTGTATCTGTGGGTAAGTTGAGCTATAATGAAATTCATGTGCAGTTGAGCTTAACTTTGTTTTGTGCAGTTTTACCCATGATGATGGCTATATGATATGTTGTGACCGCTGTAGTGTTTGGCAGCATATAGATTGCATGAATATTGATCGCAACAACATTCCTGACACATATCTCTGTGATAGGTGTAATCCAAGGTGAGAATTGTGCAAATTATTTGTGTATGTAGTATTGGGGCTTCGCTTATTTTTTATGCTGCCTTTTATGATTACCCAAATGCATTTTTGTGCAGGCAAGTTGATAAAGACCAGGCCTTTTTATTGCAGTCGAAGAAAAAAGAGGATTTGTCAAGTATGGTTATTATTCTTTTTGACCAGTTGGTTGTGTCAGTTGCTGTCACTGTAATTCCTTAAATTATATATTTCTAGTGACATCAGAACTTGACAGTGACATAGACAGTGGAGAGGAGAGTAAGCATGTTAACAATGGAATACAATACACTTCTGTACAATCAACCCCCACAAGTTTAACTATCACGTCAAATCGAAATGGCAAAAAATGTGTTTCTCATGTTGGTTCTGGCAAAAAGCGAAAGCGAAGTAAAGACGACTCAAAGAAAACAGGAAAGAGGGTGAGTGTTAAACCTGGAACACTAATTAAATTTACATTCATGTTGTGGTTGGAAAAATTTGAATACTAGTGTTGTTTTGCAGTTTCACCCGAATGACAAAAAAGTAAGATCACGGTCAAAGGTGTGTTTGTTGTGTAGAATGTTAAAACTCTTAGTTAAATATATGTATATTTGTTATGTTGAATAGTCATCATGTCAGGATTCTTCACATGAAGACATTTTGGGAAGCAATGATTTTTACTGGGATGATAAGCTGAGGTAAACTTTTTTTTAACTAGATTCTTGTGGTTACTTTTGACTAAGTGCTGTTTGACTTCAGGGAGTGGTCTGCATCATACATTGAAACGGATACCAATCGCTACACACCAGAACTTCAGCAATCTGTTCTTTCAGCTTCAAAAAAGTTAAATGAAATCAACCATGATAATTCTATTTTATATCAACTTCATAAACAATTGGCAAAAGTAAGACTTAATTAAAATAAGCATTCTTGCAATTATTTGCTGATCTCAATATTGTAAATAAGGTTCAACGTTTGAAAAACTGTGTTATGGCCATGGAAGACATCAATATCTCCATGCCTGTTGCTGAAGTGAAGGGTGTGTACATGCTTTCCAACCAGTTTGAAGGCTCCAACTCATTCCTATATAGAAGGTGATTCATGTCTAATGCAGTGATGTAAACACAGTTTACCTGAATGTCATGTTACATTGCAGACATTACCCACATGTGTTTTACTATACTGGATTTGATGGTCTAGAAATCTGTGTTGATGCCCGATATTCTGGCAACATAACCAGATTCATGAGACGGTCATGCCAACCTAACAGCGAGGTACTTGAATTATCTGCTGGTTTGCTCATCCTTGTTTTACAATTTTGATTTTGTGTTGAAAAGGTAAAACATGTGATGGAGAATGATCACCTTCATTTATTTGTGTTTACCAAAGAACACATTGGTCATGGAGAAGAGGTTACAATTCCCTTTGATTTCAAGTATCAAAACTGGTTTGTAAAATATGAACATGACCAAAACTCAATAAATAATTAATGGCTTTGTTTTTCTGAGCAGTGCGTATAATGTGGAATGCTGTTGTAAGCACCCTGAAAGTTGTCCAGTCTTCAAGTCATCGAAATTAAAAGCTGAAATGTAAGCACCAATAACATTTGTTTTGACATCTACAAACTAATACCAAGCCAAACACATTTTTTACAGGCTGTTAAAAAATGGCTCAAAGCTGTTGTCACCTTCTAGTTTGCCTCATCT
Organism: Ascidia mentula; assembly: GCF_947561715.1. Taxonomy (NCBI): domain Eukaryota; kingdom Metazoa; phylum Chordata; class Ascidiacea; order Phlebobranchia; family Ascidiidae; genus Ascidia; species Ascidia mentula. The sequence goes on from NC_138566.1 coordinate 20,399,442, forward strand.
AAGTTACAATGTGAGTAGAATTAGAAATTGGAATTAGGTCATTCAAAAGTGCAAACTTACATGCTGGTGTTTCTTCAGGGTAATGGATACAACAGTTCAGACCATGAGTCATCTCACAGTTATGGTGATGCCGAATCGGAAGATGTGGGCAGATCAGAAAACCAAAGAAAAAAGGTAAAACTAAAAACACTTTTTTGGTTGATTGAACGATGAAACTAAAGACTTAAAATGACAGTGTTTTAAAGTCCTAAAATACTGAAGGCTTGCATTTCCTGATAAAATATTTATGATCGTAAATTTCCTTAACAGTCCAGGGAAGAGCGCAAAATGGAGGCATATATCAAAGCTTTTGCCAAGATGGAAAAGCAAGAAAAGAAAAAAGAATCACACCACAATCTCAACGTCAAGGCAGACCCCATAACACAATCACAGGAAACTGTCAAAGTATGTACTGTTGTTTTGATGTGAATGCTTTTGTTATTTGTGCTTAATTTTTTTCCTGTGTTTTAGACCCCAATTTTAAATGGTGTTGTGTTGGAAACACCAGAAGAAAGTTTCAACCAGTCACATAATGTGACACCCAAATGTCGCACCAACAGGCAAGTTGATTTCTTCAGTAGGTTAGTTGATTTTTCGACAACAGAATAAATATATTTTCCTCTTTCAGGAGAAGGTCTACGAGGGGAGGGAGAAGAAATGTGAAAAGAGGTAGAATAACATCATTTGAAGGAGTACTTTCACCAGGGGTTGCCATGGAAACGGATTCAAACCATTCAAGTGACCATGTAACAGCAACATCGAACATGACAGATCGCGTTGCTTCTATGGATAGCGAACAGTCTAACCTGTCTTCAAGTAGTTTTATTCATGATATGTTGGATGAAACAACACAATTCTCAGAACCTGGTAATGTGGCTGGGGACTTTTACACTGAAACAAGGATATCAGAATCATCTGATGTAATATCTTCAGAGGAAATCAAAACTGAGGAAAACAAAACTGTGGAATTACCAAGTATTATTGCCTCCAATGTTCAGACAGATCAGGCCAGAGAAGACGCACCTCTTCAGCCCGAGGTGGAAAATATATGCGAGGAAACTTCTAGCCCTTCTGAAAGGGTAAATTCTAATTTGGCAGCACCAGCAACAACTGTTGCTAGTACCTCATCAAAAGTGACAAGAAATAAAAGAAATGGTTCATCTGAAGGACATAATACTGGTAAATTGCAACTTTGTTATCTGTTGTGTTTCATTAACTGGTACCAAGCATGCTCCTATGTCAAACATTAATCCTGTGTTTGACTTAAGCTTTCAGTTGGTTCAATAAATATTTCAGGTTACTCATACAAATACTCCAGACTATGCACCATTTTGTGACCTAGTTGATCAGTAACTACTTTGTGTAATCTTATAATGGACCTTGTCGTATAACAGCTTCAACCAATAACCGCAATTCCACTCCACCAAATGACTCCATCCCACTGTGCTCATTTGTACCATGGGACTATAGACCTGGTGTCCCATCTGGTCATGTGAAAATTTCCATCAATTCCCTGCAAGAAAGAAGGTGCTCTGACAAACCCAAGACATTTATTAAAAAGGTAATTAGAGGTTTCCTGTTATATATCCTTCCAATTTCATCTGGCAATGGTGGCTTATTTAAGGTTGTTTTCTGTCAGCACCTAAACCGCAAAGCGCAAATAGTTGCATTCATACATATTGGGGCCTTAGCATGACAAACCTCTAACACACCTCATGTTTTTTCTTGATCCACCACTAGTCTTTGTACAAAATTGTGTATATATTGCCTAAACAATGTATATATTGTTTCATCAGCATTGGCTTCGGAAGGCAATTGAAGAAGATCTTTTGTCAAAAGAAAGTTCTACTGCTGAGCAAAACAATGTACAGGAAGACATGGAAATTACTAATGACGTGGCCGTTCATTCATATAAAAAGAAGATACTGAAAAATTATGCTACAGCCGTTGTTAGTAATGATGTGCTGCAGAATCACAACCCCTCGTCACCAAATGATGAGCCAAATGTATCCTTAATGGCAGAAAACAGTATGCCACATCCTGCTTCTGTGGAGTCTGTAACATCTGTGCCTCTTACTGAAAATTCAGATACACCAGATACAATGGATTTAAAAACAACTGGACTAACTGCTGCAGAAAATCACCCGGCACTGGAATATGAGGTTTGTTTTAACTTTTTTGTCTTTTGTTAGAATGCATGTTTTGCCATCTCTGCATGTGCTGCTGCATACAGTTAATAAGCTGTTTATCTGCATATCTAGGATAAATTATGGTTTGGCAACACTATGCATTGCTTATAACAATATCACACTTATAATGCATGTTGTATGACTTGCATCTTCATGCATTTTTGCTTGATCGTTTTGGTTCACTGTGGTTGTTGTAGAACCTGTCTGATGATGAGGAAAACAATGTTGGGCCGGATTTAAACAAACCACCAGCCCAGACCACAGTTAGCAACGACAGTGAGGTATATCAATTCATGTCTGTTACTGTTGTGGATATGTATCATACATAGTATATATACTGTGATTTGCTTTGCTGTATTGGCAGTTAACCTTTATATGTCAAGCATGATACCACATTTATGCATGAGATCTCTAACCCGTCTGTTTGTCACTGTTGCTGATGGCTTGCATTTATTGCATTTACCATTGTCGTTAAACCATGTAGTTTACCATCAATTGAAAGGGAATTGTATTCTCTAGTGCTCTCTTCCCAACACTTCAAACTGGAATGAACACAGTGAAGTGGCAGAAAAACTACTTTATAATGAAAACGCAGTATTGTTGGAAGAAGCGCAGACAGCACCAACAAAAAAGAAGGTAGTTGGTATTCGTCACTTAACATTGTTGCCTTTTGTTATTTTGAATGAAATAGTTGTGCCATTTATATAAAAACAGAATCCAAAGTTTCATTTGTTTGTTAAATATCAAAATATTTTTATTTGTCCTGAAATTTTCGTCCTTCCATACTATGATTTAAATGGTGACTTATTTTTCTATGACTAGGTTTCATTACAAGAGTACTTAAAACGGAGTAAGGATGTACGAAAAAACAGTGGTGATTCTGAAACCACAACAGTTGTGATCAAGCCAACTACCTCAAATGTAACGAAAGCTGCTGATTCCGCCAATATTATAACACCCAGCAAAAAGCCAATACATACAGTTGTCCGCAGTATTTCCACACCAGCATCTTTACCTGTTTCTGCTGTTAAGCAAAGCACAGTGTAAGTTTATCTATCATGCACAGATGAAAGATGTTGAAATGATTATTTTATCTGATGAAAACAATTGTTGCAGGCCACTAAAAGGACCAGATTCAACACCTGTAAAGAAAAGTGTGGAAAATCTCACAAAAATAATCACAGAAGCAGTGAAGCCCACAAGTGAAAATAACCAGACTAAATTAAGCACCCTGTCGAGCGCTTTGTCTACTGGTGCAATCATCAATACATTGCCAGAGGAAGTGATGAAAATGGTCACCAAAACAGTGAAACAACTCAGCAACATCTCAGAGGGTGGGCTTAACATAAATGTTTTGCTTTCATCAGGATATCAGGATACATTTCTAATTAGAAAAAGTTTTTTTAGATACGGACAACCAAGTGAAGTCTAAGAATGCAGTTGTAAAGTGTTCAGACACAAGTGGTGAGTAACAGTAAAAAAAAAATTTTGCCCTGAAAACGCAGGTTTTAAAATTTGCAAATTCTTGTCTTGCAGTACCCAAACTGAAGCTCAATCGCAAAAGCTCTCCAGCACCCATGAGTTCTCAAACCGCACAGGACAACAGCAGGAGCCCATGTGCCAGAAGCAATTCATCAAGCACATCACACCGGGCTCGTTCAGGAAGTAGTGACATGAATAAGAAGTCACCATTTCCCAACACCCAAACCCATGCCAGTTCAGGCAGTAAACTTCTACAAGCACAGTCCAGTCCTGTGACTCCTCGCTCTGCACCTTCACCACGCTCACCGAGGATCAGCACCAACTCAATACGTTCCCCATCCACTCCAACAGTGTATGATCACCGGCATGCCATCCGTGTGGATTCCTCCAAAGGTTGGTTGATAACTTACAATTCAATTTTATGTATTCTGTGTATGGCAAGGTACTTGGAGAAAAAATATTTATTGTGTACCAAAATTATGTATATATATATTGTAAACTAATTTGAATGAAAATGTGGTTGTTTTGTGGTTATAATACCTTTGTAACCTATGGACCATAATGTAACAAGAGTAATTGGATCCCATGATCTGTAATCCCATGGGACAATATCAATTGTGATTGTCATTGGCAATAAACTACCATGCCATGTTAATTATTATCTGATTGGCATAATACAAGAAATATGAACAACGACATAATTTAACAATGGCCTCCAGACAAACGGTGTTTTAAAAAGTGCAAATGATAGGTGATACAAATTTGTCGAATGTTTTGTTTTCCAACAAGTTTTTTGCTGGATTGTAAATACCTTTGTCATATTTGTTTTTCTAATTATTTCAAAAATATGTTTTTGGTACATATGTAGTTTTATTATGATTTGATGATGTGCGCTTTATTCAACATAGCAAAACTTAGGTGTGTGTGGATCTGTTTCCCTTTCACCTATATTCAAAGTCTGTCAAATTCCTGTCTTTCCTTTAATGAATTTCAGGGCCAATGCTTTGATAAATAATTACTGGCCACATGTTGACAAATTTTTTCACTCAGTGAAGATGTTCTCAGCATGTGCAGCACATTCTACATTGTTGCTTGTATATCTGAGGTTGAACTCCCCTTTAACAATATTTGATAAATTACAGAACCCTCAAGTTCACGTTCTAGACATAACAGTGGAGCATCCAGTGGAAGTGGAAGCACTAAGTCCACAAAATCTCCAAGGCCAATACCTACAACTGTGAGTTGCTACCTTGCATAAATGTGTTGCCAGTAACAATTAAGCCTGGTTGAATAAAATCTGGTTCCAGAACAAACACTGTATAACTTAATAATCTGTTCTTCTGGCACATATAAAAACGTAACTTTATTCCGACGTTTCGTGTTGGCACGTTTTTTGGCTACTTTATTCCGACGTTTCGTGTTGGCACGTTTTTTGGTTAGTTGTGTACTGTACCTGTCTCATTACCCTGAGGAAGCCTTGTTGTATAACAGGCGAAACGTCGGAATAAAGTTACGTTTTTTATATGTGCCAGAAGAACAGATTATTAAGTTACAATATGCCTAAGTTACAATTACAGCAACGAAAACATCACAAACACTATATGTTTAAACACAGGAATACCACTCCAACAAGCATTCAACACACCCTAGTTCATCAAGCAGCTACAAACACGAACCGCATTCTCGTTCTTTATCAAACCAACCACAGAAAGTTCCCTCGATTACCCCAGCTGTCCCTGCACAGCCCATTCCTTCCCTTATCCGGGGCCCTGGCTCTGCTGTGGCCCAAGTGGTCTACAACAACCGACCGGCTCCGACGTCATCGAGACTATCGCAAAGCAGTCCCCCGCCTCCATGGGAGGACTACAGATCGAACGATCACCTTGACCGTCCACCAAAGGATCCGCCGTACAGCAGACCACCCTACTATCCCCCACCTGAACCAGTGGGTGGTACGTACCGTCGGAACAGCTACGACAAGCCCTATTACGATCGGTATCCCTACCCGTACCCGAGAAGAGACGAACCTCGAGACGATTACCCACCTCCCAAACACAGCCCCCCTCCGCCGTCCTATTATCACCACAGCCCCTATTACGCTGAGAGCAAAAGTGGATACTATCCACCCCGGGACTCCAGGCCTATTAGTCCAGGGCCTCCCCATCGGCACAGACCGCCCGACTTCTACGCACCGAAGCGTAAAGTAGAGCCTTGTTACAGGACGAACTTTTATGCTCCCGACATGCATCGGCGGTAGCGTGGCGCTCGTTTTCCCCACAGATCTCAGGGAGTTTTTAACTCGATTTTGTGGCGGCTTTTTGGCAGTCACGTTAACTCTGCATGCCCCCTCTCTCCGCATGTTGTGTACATACGGCTGTAAATAACCTAAAACAAAGATGTAAGTGTCTGGACACCGATTGATCTCCTCTCCTGTCGTAGGGCATTTTCCACTGGTTTGCGTCTCGCTGTTTCCGTTCTTTCACCACCATATCCCACCACTTTCCTGTAGCGATATTTTGCTTATGTGATTAACCCTCATTCGTTGTCTGCTGCTTGGTCGGTTTGTGGGGGAATCCCCGCGCCACTTTTGAACGTCTATTCCCAGTTGTCAAATTGCACTTGAGTAAAACCATCTCCTCCCACCAACAGATTGGCAACATCGCGGTTTCCTATTTATTCTATACCGCGCATCGGTTTTCAGCGTTTGCCACGATTTAAAGTCTATTTTTTTAATCCGGTTATCGTAGCGCGATGTCACTTGCTTGGCACCGCTGTTCGCTATCCTGTCTCGGTAACTCTTAATTGGGTCTGTGGTGTGCTGGTTGCTAACCAACCACACCGTGTTATCGTTAATTGAGCGCAACGTCAAGTCATCCAACACTGCCCGTCACCTGTCAATGGCAAACCCATTCTCGAGAAACTTTTTTCCCACTTCGCTTGTTTTCGTGATTTATAGAGCGTGTAGCCTGGTAATTCCTCGTTTTTACTCCGACTTCTTGGTGTGTCCTTATCCATACGTTCACCCTCAGGAGTGAATTGCTGAACCTCGGCGGTCGTTCGCACGATTATTAACATTTTGTTGGACGTGTTTCGATGAAACGATCGTCAATAAAAGTTCAACTGCTTGGATGATTTTATCCGACTGTTCGTTATTTCAATTTAGGAATAGTGGATAACGGCTGGTTGTTTTGCACCCTGACATTAGATGTTTAAGGTTACTATCTTACGCCACCTAGCGACCACAATAAAAAGTACACCAGAGCAACTAATTTTAAGTGCATTTCAGTTTATATCTTTGAAGGTGATAATATGCAAACTAAATTACATTGCAAAATAACGACACTGGTATACATTAACGAAACGGTTATAAGTATTGCTAAACTCTTTAAAGATTATGAGTAAATAATTATACTAAAGATGTTTTTAACAAAAACATTATTTCTAAACGCTGCTGATTTAAGCACCAGGCAAATCTAAATGAATTGTAACGTACAAATATTTCTACATTAAACAATAAAGAAAATGGTTAAGCTTGTGTTATCGTATAATGAAACATTCCAAACGAATCGTATGAAGATAGCAGTAATGTACTGCACACGTTCCAATCTCACAGAACAAGATACAATTATATGTTTATGTTTTCTTATACCATGTAAAATGTAAAACGAATAAGTCCATACTTCGGCAAACCCAGCAATGGAATCTGGAGTTGATTTGTGACCAGTATAATTCATTGTGTTTTGCATGGTTACTTTTCAGAACCAGAGCTGTAACGGTCGTTTCGAATTGCGTGTTACAGTACCACACCAACAGTACATTTACTAGTCGTATTTACCAACGTAATTGGAGGAATAGGACAATGGTAATACCGGCGTTGCCATCAGAACTGGCTGAATAGAAACGATTCACGACGAGGTTAGCTTTGTACGTGACAGGAACTACAACACGTGGGTTATTTTCTTCGAGGCACGTTCGCCTTTTAAACCCACTACATGTGATAACCAGCAGTTTCAATATTTACCTGGCGTTTTATATGCTGGTAACAACGTTCTATAGAAACAAGTATTTATCAGGGAAGTTAATCATAATTTTTTTTATCGCTATACTTTTTAAAGCCATAGACCAAGCGCAATTTTGCCATTAACAAAATGGGAGCACGTACGCAGTTCCCACGAAACGACGCGAAAGGAAGACAATCACAAAACAACAACGTCCATAAAATATTTTCGCGGTGTACGGTTCGTTTGCCCAGAAAATTGGAAGCCATTAGGACATCCTGGCCAACGTCTTGGTGGGTTGTCACGGCAGCAGACAATGTGTGAGCTGCGCTTTAGGCCAGTTTTGTTGAGATTATCTTGCCCCCGCTTTGCGACTGCTGGTCAGTTTTGGACAGCATGCCAACAAACTCCTGATAGTCGATTTGACCGTCGCCGTTTTTGTCCGCTTCGTTGATCATCTCATTGATGTCGTCCTCTGTTAGATTCTCACCGATGTTTCTCATAACATGACTCAATTCAGCGCGGCTGATGTAACCATTCCCATCGCGATCGAAAACCTTGAAACAAAAACCGGCGATTTAAGAATGAGAATGTGGAATTTGTCGTCGCAACAATGATTTCATCCGCCGAACAAACAGTTGTGCCTTAGTTAAATAGAACGTATGACATTTTCCTGTTTCTGTTTCGCAAGTGTTAACCTTGAAACAAAAACCGGCGATTTAAGAATGAGAATGTGGAATTTGTCGTCGCAACAATGATTTCATCCGCCGAACAAACAGTTGTGCCTTAGTTAAATAGAACGTATGACATTTTCCTGTTTCTGTTTCGCAAGTGTTACTTATACTGGAACGAAAACGTTAACGCCTACCAACCAGGACGGCTACGTGATTGGCCCACAACACAATAATTTGTTACATACTCGTAGCGAGCAATTCAAAACATGACAACATTTTCAAAACCGGAAAGAGAGCTATCTGTGCAGCAGCCCGGGTGGTGTGTGCGTTTTTCCGCAAACCCGCCGTCTAATTTTAGCATTCAAGGAAAATCACTGACACAGCAAAGTAATCGCTGCGTGCAAAAAGGCGGTTTGCTGAACGCTCGATAACAATTGAGTTGGTACCCGAGCCAACGCACCAAACGCTGCACCATTTCACATAATACTGTAATTAGATTTCACGTGTTAAAAGGATTATCTGTTTATTCCACATGCAAGAACGTGGCCAATACCTTGAAAGCTTCTCGCAGCTCTTCGTCTTCCGCCTGGTCGTGGCGACTTTTTGTTTCCATCATCCTCACAAACTCATCAAAATCAATTTTGTCATTGCCATCCACGTCGGCCTCGTGGATCATATCTCGCAACTCAGAATCTGTGGCTGGATATCCCAGGGTGCGCATCACCGACCCAAGCTCGTCGGCTTCAATGCTGCCGTCGCCATTCTGGTCGAAAAATGCGAATGCCTCGCGTAGTTCATCCAACCTCCCGTCGATATCAGACTCGGTGCTTCCGTTGTACGCAGACTTCTGTTGGTTTTTCAGCTTAGTTGTCGTTGACATTTTGCTGTCGAGTCTTTCCTTGACCAGCCAGGTTACATACCGCACAAAAAATTTCGATTAAAACTCAACTTTATTTCGCTGCAAAAGTCCACGTAAAGCTATAATTAGCAACGCCATTCAGCTATAATTCAACTGCCTGAACAAAGCCCATATACACTTTTGACAGCACATTCGCTTAAAATAAATTAGTTTGCGAGCTTCCTCTGTTATTCGCGATCCACACAAAGGTGATGTAGTTTGTTTCAGCAAAGCGGCTCAGATAGGGCAAAGCTTAGCACGGAACAAGAAACTTGCCAAAGCTGTTAGCGCGTGTCTGTGATTGATTTACGCTGAAAGAACGCGGACCATTTGCGCCTTTGAGACTCATGCACAATGACGTCAAATAGATGCGTATAATGAGCTCCGTTTACCGAATGCATTTCCATTTCATAACCACATTGATTTCTTAACAAGCTGTAATAGATCCGCTGTCCACTGCCAGGGGTGTACAATACTCATGGGGCCGCGCCCAGGGACATGATTTTTCCACTGATGCTTGCAGTAAGAAGCAATGGCCTATTACCCGTATCCCACGAGATTGGCCGCAATATTCTTGCGATCCTTATAGCAGCTGGCAGCCGTGTGCATGAGGTATAGTGAACGCGTTACAAGAATCCTAAAAGCTCTCACAAAATCGATATCGCTATTGGCGGATGTGACTTATTGCGCCATTGACTTTTTCATCAAAACTTCCAGTCCTGTCCATAACACTTACGCATTGCTACTACAAATACAACTAACTACATGTTGCTATGCGGCCTATACTAATCACAGTACAGTTAAAATTAGCCTCGAGCGAAGCAAAAGATTAAACAGGATTTTTGGTTTTCAGTACTTCTTTAAAGAACGTATTAGTTCCATAACATAGCCTGCAGCTTTATTGCAATAGTCCTGCAATTTCACATCTCTTATTTACTTTCTATACTACCAAGCCAATATCGCCTCCCAAAGACGTTCTGTCGGTCCGGAATATTCAATTGAATATACTCTACTTTCGCTGCCAGTTACCCAACCCAAATAGCACAATAATGCGGCGTAAACACACATCTCCGCCTGATGTATTGTCGTCGAGTGGCGATAAATCTAGCTGGAAACTTGCAATTAGGACTACTGATTGCCGAGGCCACAGCAATTGATTTCCAATTTTTTGTTCTACAATTGCACATAAATAATGCAAAACTCATTATCCCGAACGTTAAACTCACCTGCTCCTAAAAAATGCAACAAATGCATTTCCGGCGTCTTCCTGTCGAAAAGCGACGTTGTGATCGATACGCAATATATGAGGCCAATTCACCTGCCTTCAATGTCATACCGAGAGTTATACGATCAAGGCTGCATGTATGTCAATTCTTCTTTGGTCTATTTCTGTCCTTTTAAATTGCGTTGTCATGAAGCCAAGATCACGACCAAAACAGAAGACCGTGGCCTAGGTGCATTTCGCCACCAAAACACGCACCCGTGCTGACGGCGCTTCGACATATTTCATTGTGTCTAAAAATGGCTGTGAGAGTCGAACCGTGACTCTGCTTGGGTCCTGGTGTAAATTACTGGCGAATTGTTCGGGCGCAGTCGGTTGGTCGTCCCACCTAAAGCTGGCGACGATGGCGATCGCACGCTCTTTATGACAACTTATGTCACATATCGTATTACACCCGGCACGAGACCGTTGTTAATCACAAGATTTATGACTACACACGACGTCGTGTACATTTCCGGAATCGTTGTAACAAGATTTTCTGACCATTGATTGTTGTTGGTATTGCCGCCAGACAATAGCAACAACTTCGTGCTTTCGATGCTAAACTTGGGGCGACTTTCCGTTGATGGTAAACAACCTAACTTTAGATACTGTATATCAGTGGTTCCTAAAGTAACGATCAAGGTTGTTACAATCAAATCAGGATGATGACTGTTTTGGATGCGTACAACAACTATCATGTTGCATATAACTATAAACAATCCGCATTGAAATACGCACATTTAGATAAGAAAACTATAAGCCCACCAATCAATAAAAGCACATTTGTATTTTCCAAGACACTGTATAAAAATAAAACTTTAGGGGTGCCATATAGCCTACTGTACTTATTTCTAAAGATTTGTCCCTTTGTTTAAAAAAAGAGATTTACGCAGAAAGTCGAAATGTAGCCGATGTGTTTTTTTGCACTCTCTGGGTGTGCGGAATGCATGTGTATTTTTATGCCACTTGTTACAATTTGCCTTAGGGTCAGCAGAGTCTTCATCCAATAGCACCCCAAATATATCGATGCGAACCCTGTATATTATGCAGCAAAGTACAGCGCTAAGCTAATTCATAAAATGAGAACCAAATAAAAGAAGTAGACACTCCATTTGGTTAGTTTTTATTTTACCACATCAGGATCCCGGGATATCCCGGGCAGAAATTGTGATAATTTTGCGGACCACCGAGTTCATGGTTTGGTTGGTTGGAGTTGGAGGTGGATGCATTGATAGTGTTGTCCTTCGTTTGCACGTTAACATACAACACTTATACTGAATAATAAAGCGTATTTGCCACATTTAAAAAGGTACAATAATCATTTACAAACACAAATATTTGGTAGTAAAAAATGAACGCTAAAGAAATGAATTGCAAGGGACATAGAAATCCACGTCAAACAAACCATGATTACCAGTGGTGGGATTCAGCCGGTTCGTACCGGTTTAATAGAACTGTCTCACGACATTTTGTGAGATCAGCGAACCGGTTTGCATTACTGGATACTGTCAATGGATTTTTGTAACAGAGTCGGCTGAAAAATATGACTTTTGTGATGGAACCGGCTCTAATCCCACCACTGATAATTACCTATTTAAACTAAAAGGATATACCAAAGAAACTACGAAATTTGAAATTGGTTATCAGGACTTGGAGATAAGTTGCGACCGTTATCAAATGTGCGCTATTATTCACACTATCCTGCTGAAGGCCTAAATTGGTTTCATTTCATCCTCTACAAAGTACATCCAAACAATTTTGAAAAATGAGCTTGGAACATGTTCAAATCATTCTTTTTATGCTATTCTAGCTATAGGGTAGCAATTTATCTTCACGTCTTGAAAAATAATTGTTTTTACTAAATGTTTATTGTACCTTTTAAAATATGGTAAATAGGCTTTATTATTCGGCCAGAATGACTCATTCATTCATTCATTCATTCTGAATGAGTGTGTTGCAAAATATAATTCAATGTTAGATAATTGTAACTGGTCATTTTTTGGGTAGTAGAAATAACAAACTTCAAATAATGAATCCAGATGTTGAGTGGTCGACAAGGGAAAAGCTTTCTTTATCCTCTTATGTTTTGCAGTCTGGAAATCAGCATTGGTAAAGAGCATTATTTTGGTTGATATCACATACGGATACAGACAGACCAGTAACCCTAAATTTATTCACTAACTGGAGCTATTTTTGCAGCATTTTTTAAAAAAAAAATATTGGTTGGGGTGCAATCTGTAAGATCCACATCCATTTTAATGCAAAAACATTTCTTAGAGCAAAAAATTAACAAACATGTGCAAAACACATAAAAAACAACTTTGTGCCACTCCAAACTGCATGGTTGTGCATTATTAGTTTTTTGACAACCTTAACAAGTTCTTACCTGATGTCGCATACACCAAAGAGCAGATCAAGCACTTCCATATTTAAACCAATGTCAATTGTGCCCAAACAAAGGCTATTTTCTCAATTACAAATTACAGAGACAATAAACAGTGAGAGCGTTTTTATGTCTTTTCAGGTTAAGCTTTTTTGCCTTGAAAATACATCTACTACATGTAGTAGGCCGTTTGGTCAGGAAGGTCGTCTGAAAATCACACTAGCTGCACTGATGAGACCTTTTAGGTCGAAACAGTGGCCATCTGTCTGCAGCTTACACAATGTAGTTGTTAGTTCGGCAATTGTTTTTAAATTATGTGAAATTTAAATAATGCTACCAAATTCACAGATGTTTGTTTACTCTTCACCGTAATGATGTATCACATATTTGCACGGTTACTGTGATCACAATTGGTGATCTGGATGTGGGGTGGTTGTTTAGCATCTACCCAGTTGTAGAGGTGCCCTCAGGCAACAATGGAGCTTTACAATACCCTGCGTAACTCCTATTTCTTCTAATAAATTGATTGCAATACAAAAAACTTCCACTGTTTATTGTCACTGTAATTCATAAAAAAATTAATCCAGCCTTTGTTTGGGCACAATTGGCATATAGCTCAGTTGCAGAGTTTAAATATGGAAGTGCTTGATCTGCTTTTTGGTGTATGCGACATCAGATAACAACTTGTTAAGGTTGTCATAATATTTAAGTAACTTTTCAGAGACGGTTTGGTGAGTTTCGCAGCACTTGAAATTTTTTACTCTAAGAAAAGTTTTTGCATTGAAATGGCGGATCTTACAAATTGCACCCCGACCAACAAAAATTTTAAAAAATGCTGTAACAATAGCGCCACTTAAGAGGATATAATTAGGGTTACTGGTCTGTCTGTATCTGTATGTGTTTATATCTATCAATGATTGGCCTACTCAAATCTGCAAATTTTTTTTACAGGTCTGGTAGCGTTACAAGAATGCTCCGGTCATTAGGTGAAGCCAACAGACCAGCAGATTGGTTCAGTGCAAAAAATTGTGCTCAACAATATTCAGCTTTAATTGAGTCAGCTGAGACACCTCGGTTAGTAGGATAACCCGAAAGGGATGTACAATAAAAAATGTTTGTAGCTAATTTTGTTGCTTGCTTTTCATTGGTTTCTGATAGATTTATTTGTATATCACGAGTTTAGCAACTAAATTCTTGAAAAACTGATAATGAAGTGGGTGCATTTCTCAGAAGAAAACGTGGAGAAAGATCGGAGTCGAGTGAATCTGCTTCAGGTGTGAACTCCCCAGCAACTTTATCAATAGGTGATGCCATCATGAAGAAGTTGACACAGGAAAGGATTGAAGAGCTTCGCAAACAAATCAGAAGTGAAAGGGCCAAATACAAAAAGTTAAAAAATACGTTGACACAGGTCAGTGTTGTTTAAATATGTTGGGTCTGTATACTTCATGAGCGATGTGGATGATTGATATTGAAACTTGGTTTTAGATTGAAAATGGAGAACTTGATGATAAATTGGATGAAATGATTGCAGAAATCCAAAGGTTTTATTTTGACTTGTTATAGATGTTGCCTTTTTATTAACTTTCTTTTCTTCTTTAACAACCTTAATAAAAAAAACTTCGATGCACTGTCATTGCCAGGGACGTCCAACCTATTCGCCTGTAAGGCCACTTGTGGTTTGAAAATAATTTTGTGGACAACTTGACATAAAATTTATGTTTTTGATTTCACCACGTGTAATGCAAAAGCAGACAAAATTATCCACAGAATTCTGCAAATGATGTTTTATAGCCCTCCACCTTTTGGGCTTATGCGGTAATGCTTGTCCAAATAATGATCAGTTCAATATTGATGCATTAAATACCATGAAATTTGGCACACAAATGACCGTCAAAAAAAAAATTATCCAGCAGACTAAACATAACCTCGGACCATGGGTTAGACACCTCTGGTCTGTGCCATTAGAAGGTGATACTTTATGTTTAAGATGAAGGCGTAGTTTTTTACAAAAGACTTTCTGCATAAAAGCAGTAAAAATATCAAATATGTTGTGCTTGTCACCCATCAACCCCACTTGGGATTCCAAGAGCTCAAAATTATCATCAATGCTTGTTGTATTTAGCAACTGGATATGGCAATTTTTCAAATGGCTTCTGTTTGTAGAAAGAAGGCTGAAGAAACGAAGCCAGAGGATTTGGAAGCAGACAACAATCCAGTTGCTCACGTTCATCAAACCACAGGTTTCGACTCAACAAAATGTCATATGTTTGTAAATTCCCCAAATCAGTTCTCAATCGTTTTGTGGGTGTGCATCATTGTCAGTTGTCCAAATTTTTTAGGAAATGTTGGTATACACGGTTTTTATACATAAACTGACGTAATTAAGCTGAAAAGTGTTTAATTGATTGCCAAATCTTGTTAAACAGCGCTTCTTTGTAATGCGGAAAATGCAACAAAAGAAAAAAGATTGATGTTACTGGTGTACTTCTTTTTCATGCGTATGTTTATGTGTTGTATTTTGTTTTAATATGTAAATACCTCCACCTTCTCCCGGCAGCTTCTCGATAACCGCCTACGGTTCAAAGCTGTTCCGTTCTTGTTAGTTCACTGCACATGTTTACAGCGCATTACACTGCTATCACGACGGAAAAAAAAATAAAATTATTAAATTATTACTGAAATTCCTTAAAATAACAACAATTTCATTCTTTTTATAGTTGCTGATACAGAGATGGAAGATATAGTCGAGTCCGAGGAACAAAAAGTAGAGGAAAAGTACTCACCTCCCCAACCCAACTCTACTAAAATTCCTGGAGAACAAGTATGAGTTTGAACATGATTTTATTTGTAGACATGTTTGGTGGCAATCTCTTGCATGTATACTAAATTTACACACAAGATGATATAAAAAATCTCTTAATGCAATTAAAATTATTAGAACAGTTTTCACATAAACATTGTCAATATACCATTTTAACATAATTTGTAAGCTTATAAACTGGCATGCTAGAACCACAATGTGGCAGACCCTTGTGTAGTTAACACACATACATTGCAGGGTGTGGTTGTGTTTTTTTAGAATTCTTTAGTTTCAACATCAGTTGATGAACCGAAGCAAAGTGAAATAAATGTGGTTGTTGAAGCAAATGAAGTAAGCATTGCAGAAAAACACTGAATTAAAGTTTTAATTTATTTCATACATTCACAGGAAGAAGTTGAAGCCATGGATACCACAGCAACTGCTGATGATGAAGCATCCAACAGTCCACCTGTCTGCAATAGTACAGATGCTAACAGCAGTATGTTAAGCAACTTTCCAAAAAACTTTTTGTACTGCATTTTTTTTGTTTTTCTATTTTTGTCTATAATCATTCCTAATCAATATTTTTTCACTAATTCTCATCTTAATACCTGTTCCTATGTTTTAGACACATTGATAAAATCTATAGTTCCTGATGAGCCACCGACCATCAACAATGACCAACAGGTACTAATCTTTAAGATAATTTTGGTGACACAACACTTACGATATCATTAAATTTAGGAAATGCATGTCAGTGGCGAAGAGCAACCCCAGTCTCCTGTTAATGAGGAAACATGCGCAACAACTGAAGATGTTGTTCCTTCTCCTGTCACGATAGAATTACCACAACCGGAAGTCAATGTCAGCCGAAACAATTATGAGGAACACACACCCCAACTCACACCAGATGTCCCGACAGATGAAGTTTCTGCTCCAATCGTCGAACTTGAGCCCCGAACCCCAATTGAAACATCAAACGAACATACAATGGTTGACACAGTTGAAGAACTAGATACCAACCAGGAACCCGTTAATCCAGAACCACAAAATCAGAAGGAATTGATGACTTTCACTGAACCACAGCCCTCAGTAAATGCTATAGAAGAAACAGTCAATACTGATGTAGTAGAAGATGAAGAAGAAGTTAAAACAGAAAATGAAACCTCAGAGGATAAAGGTTCAATTGAGGATGTTACTAAGGTTTCCACCACGAAGGATGTTGTTCCCGAAATCCAAGTAAAATTTGATTTAGGTTGCACTTACCACACTGCTGTGACACATACCAAATGGTATGTCATGACATACTAGTGCGTCATTTTATTGTTTTGGGGGAGTAGCAAGCTTACTTGAAGGCTTTGGATCAATTTTGTTTCCATAACCTTTTGTGTGACCTCTCAGCTGTTGCACAATAAAACCAAATTATCATCTTACCCTGGCAAATTAGTCTCTAAAATAGACAGTCATAACTATATATTTCATCAAAAAGGTTAATATTTTTCGGGTGGGTAGTTGTAACGTTTTGTTAGGGATGAGTGCACCACTAGTTCATGAAGGTTTGGAACCACTACCACTAGTATATATGTATTTTGTATAATACTATTAATAATCTTTAGGATAAAGAGGTTGAATCTATTGTTGAAGAAGATAACATATCACATGCCAGTATGTCGGTGGCTGAGGATGGGGACTTGTCTGAACAGAACGAGGGTAGGCTTCATGACGATTGTGACAAAAGTTGTATTGTCATTCAATGATTCCACCATCCAAACAATTCTTGCTGTTGGTAGGTTACAGCGCCAGCATGCCCAGCACCCCTGCTTATATCGACAGTTTTCCTAGCAGTCCTGCATTATCAACAACGTAAGTCTATCTTGATTTGGTCTTTCCAAACATGAGTTTTGAAAGGAACACTCAGTTAGTTGAACTGTGGTATTTAAGTTACAAGTGCCATTTTAGGAGTGACGTTGACCCAGAGGCAACAGCAAACTTTCGCGCCTGGAAAAAATCAATCATGATTCTTTGGAAGCAAGTAGCCAGTCACAGGTAAAATTGTAAACTGTTAGATCCCAGCATCAGTGTTAATAGACAATCAAGGATTAGGTGTGACTAGTTTTGATTCTAATACTTTTAAAGGTCATAACTTGCTTCACAATGACATTTAAAACCAATTTGAAGATTCTGGCATTTACAACAAAACTGCTTAATTGTTATATTGACAAAAAATACTTTCTCAACAGATATGCAAGTCTCTTTCTTCAGCCTGTTACTGATGATATTGCCCCAAACTATTCAAACATTGTGTACAGAGCAATGGATCTTTCAACTCTTAAGAAACACCTTGAAACTGGCGTGGTGAGTAGGGTTACAGCATAATTCCAGCAATTCATCAACAAAAACTGGCCAATGTTGGTAATGCTTTTATGCTCGTGCTTTTTATGTGGGTCTAAAACCTGACTCTGTAATTAACACATATTTTGCAAGTTCGATTTTCTCTTAATAATTATTTTGTTTGTTCAGCATTCATGTAACAAAAAATTATTGTATCTATAATACAAATATAACCATGTTTTTGTATTTATTTCTTATTTGTTGCCTTGTATTAGGTACGAACAACAAGCGAATTTCAGCGTGATCTTATGCTGATGTTCCAGAATGCTCTAATGTACAACAACCGGGAACATGATGTCTACAAGATGGCGCTAGACATGCAGAAAGATGTCATGGATCAAGTTGCGGTAAGTAGCCGATACCACTCACGGAAATTTCATTAAATTGCTGGTGCTAATGAGAGGAGGTCCTTTGCACCACAACACCATTGTTCATTTTAACATGTTTCTGCAACTTTGCCTGGGTAAAAATCTCCATTTCTCTTGCAGCAATTTTTGGCGACACAACTTATGATGGAGACAGCACAGCAGTCGACGCCTAAAGGTTTGCGCAGAAGCACATTGCGCAAGTCGGCCATGAGCGAAAAGGTGAGTAAAGCTATTGCACATAACGACTGTGCTGCCCAATTCCACATGCCCGTGTTTCAATTCTTCACGTATTTGTGAATGTATAGGCGGGGGAAGTTAAGGGAGTGTCTGCATCTCCGGATATGTTGCTGGCGTTGTTGGTATGTCGTCAACGTGCAGTTTGTAGCTGCTGTGGTCGGTTGGGTGATGTGTGCGCACATTTGTTTGGTTATGTTTTGTTAACACGTTGATTTCGATCCGTAAACACAACACGAGTTGTTTTATCACCCATAGTGATTTCACTGGACAACGCTTATTTCTGGTTGTCGACTTGACACGATTGATGTTATCTCCAATTTCGTGGGATCCAAAGCCTATAATATCAGTTTTCATTTAGTTTGCGGTATTTAATTAAACTGTTGAAAGAGTGAAACTACAAATTACACCAGTCATTTTACGTAAAGGTGCGGATATTGGATGCAGTGCGAAATTTAAAACTTCTCGACCTTTTTTACATTGCGATCCTTTAGTTTGTTCTTTTTATTGTCGTATTGAAAAAACTTTTTGCATCCTTCGATCATTTCTAAATCATTTTCACATGCTTAGGTCAGCGAGGCGCGTAGCAAAAGGACGGCGGCAATCGAAGGCGAATTGAAGTTTATGAAAAAGAAGCCGCCGCACGAGTGAGCCAGAGCGCACTCTACGAGACACAACAAATATTCTTTTGTCTCACAGCAGAAGCGGCTTTTTATGGACTTTACGGTGACTTGCAGACACGCTCTTCGACGATCGTCGTAAACGTTATTCTAAATGCGCCGTACCTCATGAAAAATCTTGGTGGTACGTGCACTTGATTCGACTTTTCACAAGAAACCTCTTCAACGCATAAATTGTCTTTTATGGGTCGTTACGCGGGCCAATAAATTTTCAGTACGGAGCTGAATGTATTTTGTGTCCCGTCTTTCGTGTTCCGACCAATGAAATGTTGTTTTAAAGGAAAATGTTATCGTTACCAAGCAGATCACGCAAATCTTTGGTCACGAGCCAGAACGCGTAAATTTTACTGGGAGATATTTTGGGAAAAACGGAAGCCGTCAGCGGTAAGACGACAGATGGCCAACCCGCCATAAAAAGATTGGAATTTTAAAGAGCGCAATACGAACGAACGCCCTTGGTTTAGTAAATGTACAGAAGAAGGATCAGCACCGATCCGCTCGATATCAGAATCTAATGGGAGAAAATTGTCGCACAACACTCGAATCGCATTGAACTGTCGACTAGCGGATTGTCACGCAATAGCTACCGCACGGCGGCATTTATTCACTAACGACATCATAGTAATCAGATTAACAGAGCACCCGCCCTCTGATGGCGATAGGTGCGTTTGTGTCGCCCATAAACAAGCAGCGGTTCAAGCAAGGCAATCGTAGCGGTGTCGGTCACAAAATGTTTACGGTTGTATCATTTCCAATGGCGGCGCCCGTCTAATCATTATCGCTCACGCGGCGCAAATGCGAAGTGGATGCGAACAAACACCCGCCCGAAGCACACTGTGCGGCGCCGAGCGAATGTCAGTAGCCGCCCATGGGGGTGAGGCACCGAGCCACCGTAATTTATTGTCTGTGTTTGTAAGTGCAAAACAGTGCGTTATTGGAGTATTCAACTTCTGGGATTTCTGCGTTGTACTTCAATTTAATTTTTTTGCATTAACATTGTCCCATATTCTACGTAAATAACATTGGGATGGGCATAATCCATCCCTGTTGCAGCAAACAAAAACTGGTGGGATTTTGAGACAAACTTATTTGCACCAAAATTGGGAATGTTGTCAACCAGTTTCTGGGTGTACCTGATTAGTTGTTCGTAAAACATTGTGTAAATTAGATGCCGCCGATGACTGTAAACGCGTTTATGTGAACTCGTTTAATTAAATAGTCAAAACCACAATCGTTCATCACAAAATGAATGCAACAGTGCGCCAATGGAGATTCAACATACCCTTCAGGCGATAACTGCACTGGGTCGGCCCATTCGACATTTTTCCACGCCGAATCCATATATCATAAATCTGGGCCTGACGAAAAGACGTTTGGAATTCTTGAGATGCGAGTGGTCGTGGTTCTATTTTTGGCTCTATCGCTGTAAATTTGGGTTTGTGCTTTCCGCCGATTGAAAATCCCTCCCTGCCCGCTGCGTTATTTTGGGTTGAGGACCGCTGCGTGACGTTTCGTATGGCACTTTTGCGTATTTGACTTCGTGACGCAGGCGACGCAAACGACGGGCAACAGGTGTGCACACTCACTTCATCACGTTGCCTCGGCCTTAAAAGCAACCCGGCTTGATTTGCTTGCTTGCTACCTCACCCTGACAAGCGTGTAGTTGGTGTTTGCCAGCCACCAACAGGTCGAAGGGCTTGGCCCGAGCCCACGATGTTCCTTGCACCTGTTCCTATTGCTAAACAGTTCTCCCGAAGATTCCAGAAACACTGCTCTCCCCAGCAGGCGGGGTTGTTTGTTTGGAAGAGGAAAGCTTCGCAAACAAGTCCCGCCGTAGCCATTGCTTTGTGGCAAGAGTGAACGACCTTGGAATGTTCAAAATCCGTGTGTAGTGGAAGCGGCGAAAACACGTTCTTTGTAGGGTGTGGGTTCTATGTCACTAGGAATGCGTTTGTGGCTGCCTGGAAGTCCTACATGCCCACGCCCTGCAATCATATGCCGACCGTGTTTGATTTCAAACGGCCAAGAAAATAACATATCTGTTTCGCATTATCACGAACCGGTTTTGTTTACAATGGAAACGTGTTTGTCGATATCGCCTTCAAATATCATCAAATGTTTCACACCTGGGCTCTTAACGGGAATTGCTTTTACTTCGCATTACATCATAGCTTCTGAAAATCAAGGTGTGGGATGATCAAAGCAGTGGTTTACTTTCTTGGCTTCAATCACATCCACGAAGTAAGGGTATTCCCCGGCGGGGCCATTTCCGGACCCGCTTTCGTTGTGACTTGTGTTTATATCCAGACTCGCCTTTCTGTTTTTCCCCGTCGTGATTTTAGTGGTTTGGACTAAACAGACTGTGTTTAAAGACCGCGTATCCAGCGACTGAGTCTTCCACGGAATAAATCTTAATTGCGTTTCCGTTTCCAGAAGCGATCGTGTGTTAAAGCCGCCACAACACACACTATAGAGAAGTACATCGTGATGACCGCTCCCGCGCACGAAGTTAATTCGTGCAGTTGCTTACCTCGGTTTCCCAACCCAACATCAAACGCTGTCGCAATTCTTCGATCGGTGTAGATTCACGAAACGTGCTGTCAGAAGAGGTTTATGACATGGCCCAAAAATCGAAACCAGCGGGTCGTAACGATACCCTATATCACCTTTACTATGTTGTGCACGATGTCTAAATATGGATCGTTTTATCGGGACTTTTAACCGCTGGCAATCGGTGGAGCACACGAGGAATGCAGGCAATGTTGGCTCGAGTGGATGGGATACGTTGGGCGGACTTGAATTTACGAGGTCCGTGTTTGCCAAGCGCTTGTGTAATGTACTCGATAACGCACTCGCCTCCGATAGTGAGGTCTGTGTCTTATCTCCTGTGACAAGTCTTTCAGGTGCGACGCCGTAGGTACGCAGGAAACATTTTCTGTGATAAACTAAAACTTCTCAGCAATGAGATAATCGCATCGTCATTCTACCTAAGTGTTATTATGTAGTTAAGAATCCCACAGCCTATTTTTAGGCTTTGGGAATGCTGCCAAATGAAATCACCCTTATCGTCAAATTTAAGTTCCGTAAAATTTTTCCATCAGTGTTTAAACAAGGTCGACGGGTAATGCATTTCGCAGTGCATTTTCCGTGAGATTGACGACAATTTAGGTTTTTGTCACATAAAGCACACAATTGCGGTGTGTGAATAGACGGATGCCAGCTCCCACACCCTTGTATATTCATGTATTACCGGGCATCGGGAGCATTCCGTTGGGCTCTGTTATCTCGTAAATCTGTAAATGAACTTGTGCTAATAGCGAGTAAGTACGTCACAAGGACTATAGGTCGCCGACCTCCAGACAAATTAGGACGAGAGCGGCTTTCTCTTCCCAGTGTAGCCCACCTTGTCCGAACCTTTTTAGTCGGGGCCAATTGTTTAGTCCGCTTTACCATGACCCGGGGTTTGGCAAAGTACACACAAGGTCGGCACACGCTTGCGGAAACGTGCTAGATGTTTAACGTCATACATAGATTCATTGTGCCCAAGTTTGAGTGGAAAATGGCAAAGAAATACTTTGTCTCTTGTTGCAATTGCAGAGTGGGGAATGGATGTTGTTGAAGA
Organism: Ascidia mentula; assembly: GCF_947561715.1. NCBI lineage: Eukaryota > Metazoa > Chordata > Ascidiacea > Phlebobranchia > Ascidiidae > Ascidia > Ascidia mentula. The sequence continues at coordinate 20,422,467 of NC_138566.1, forward strand.
GACCCTAAGTTTGTCGAGGAAAACTTGTTGCGCGTCTTTAAAAGGACCATTCTTTTGGCGGTGAAACGACAAAAGCGATGACCTGTCGGTCGTCTTTCCTATCACATCAGAGCGATACCGACGTGAATTACCGGCAATCCACAATCGATCAACCGTTTCATAACGATACAGCATGAATTTTTACATAGCGTAGCATTGTTCGTGTTGTCTGTAAACATTTTACTAAACAAAAGCGCATACAAGCGTTTTGCGACTAGGTGCGTCATCAAGACACAAAAATGGAAACCATATGTCACTGAAACGCAGACAAGGCGATGTTTCCAAACTTAAAAGCAACATGTCATTTTCACACGAATAAACCTGGCATTACGTTACACCATTGCGTGTTTCCAATGCTAAATTTCGTGTAGCACTCCGTTGTTTGAAGGAAGCGCTGGTTTGTGACAATTTTAAATCCGTCTCAGAGTTTCGAATTTTCCGCCCAGACCAAAGTCAACAAACACGCCTTTAGCACGCAAGGAATTTGGCCCACCGGTGCCCGGCAGCGCGTATGTGCAGGAGGTGACGAGTGGTGCCCGGCTGACGCCCCGGCTACTGACGCCTCCCCTTAAAATTTATCAGAGAGTTAAACCCTTGCACGCATTGAAGTGGGGAACGTGTTTTCACAAAATGTAATCCAAGCCGGTTGCGGAGACCCGCCTATGCCTGTCAACCTGTAGATGAACTTATTGGGTGAACCTAACTCGACCAAAACTCCTCCCAGGACGGCCCTTCTTCCATTTATGGGTGTGCCAGACTGGGGCCGTATGTTCGATGGGTCGGCTTACCCGGCGTGGACATATCTCAAACTTAAAACACTGCGCCGAGCAAGGTCCGATTTCCATAAATTGGCGGGCTCTAACCCGGGTGTGGAGTGTTCAAAGGTTTTCCAAACAAAGTCTGCGGGACACCCAATCAACTGCAGCGTTATCGCCACGATCAAACACAAATCGCTGCGCTTCGTGGCACGCGACGGTCTTTGTGAGCCATTGGCGCGATACTGCAAAAATTGAAAATGTTTCCGTTGAAATCCGTCGTCCTGGCCAACTGCCCAAGCAAGTGTTTTTATCATTTCTTTTGTTCGAGTCAGGCTACTTGAAACATATTATACAGCGTTAAAATTGCCGGAAAGAACATTGTACACTGGCAAGATATGATGCGTTGCGTTCCCACAAATTAATTTTCACGACCGTTTTAATAGTTGCCGAGGCTTAAGCTACGTGCGGGACGCCTTTTTTGTTAGGCGGATTCCCAAGTCCGAGCGCAACACCGCGGCGACTGCAAATATATAAACCCATGTCATGGGTTGGTTTGCTGGCACAATGGCGCCGCCCGCTTTACAGACAGTTGCCAACCTCGTAGTCATTGTAAGCCGCAAATACTTTGCTGCTAAAGTTTTATTAGGTTGAACGGGACTTATAGCGATTATAGGTGCGCCAGTAACTCGATAGTTAAACTACAGGATGCTTATTTGTGAAAACAAGATTGCGTAACGTGCTGCATAGATTTGGCGAGGCAATCGCGCAAAGGATGAGCATTCAGAACGGCATGAAACGAGCAAAATAAAGTTTTTCAGTGATCAAAGAATAGACACGCAGCAACAGCTGTTGCGATGTACGCTGAATTGTCAGGTTGTGTTGTTCGCCGTACCTTGTCACGAAACCCGGTAGGAATTTACCGCTTTTGGTTCCAACCTTCTCTGTTTCTATTTAGTAAGGACAGGTCGACATTGGAGGTTGATTTCACGACCATCGCCCGTCGGCTTAACCGCTTAAGCGCAAATCGATTCGGAGACAAAAGGTGAATTCGGATCGGTTTGACAAGACACCTGTTGGCGGGTCAAAGTGTCACGCATAGCAATCGACTGGATTTGTCCAAGACGCAAGCTTCCCACGCGTCGAGTGACGCTCGAAGGTAGAAAATAAATGTCTAATTGCCGTGATGCTGAAGTTGCAATAATTCGCTTTCTGTTGCTTGAAGGAGCCTGCAGTCGAATTCGAAACCGACCACAGAGTAGCCCGAGGCCCGAGTCGTATTTAATCCCCGAGTGGAGCTCTTCGCCCAGCGGTCATAAGAGGGACGGCGTACGATTTTATCAACGTTTTTACCGGGTCTTTGATAACTGTGACAAAAATCATGCAATTTACGAGAAGATGGAGGAGTTCCTCGTTGCCGCCGTCAAAGAATTGCATAATATTTCTTGCTTTACTTCTGTCGGCGTGTAGCAATTTTTCCGAAGCGGGACCCAGCAAGATGTCGAAAAAACAACACAGTAAGTTTTTCGGATGTTCGTTTTGTGCAATCGGTCTATTATGAAACAGGGCGTGTTTGTAGCGCATTACCAAGGATTTACAAACGGCTTTATGCTAAACGTATAATGCGGAGACAGCATCCGTAGAATTGTTCCAAATTCGGACGTGAGTCATTAAACATACGTTTAGACGCTGACGTGACGTAGCAAATCGGTTTCCTTTGCGCAAAAAAATGAGGGGAGAGCTAAGACGCAAAGGCAAATCAACATCGCTCACTGTCAAAGCAACAATAATCCTGTTGGCTTTACGCAGCTTTGGCAGGAGAGCGAACATCTTAGATTGCCGGTTACAAGTTTCACAGGGATTAATTGTGGGACAAAACGTAGTCCAGGTGACAAAATGACAGGACGCAAAAAGTGCACCTGCGGAAATAACAATCATTCAGTCCCTGTTCTGTATTCCCGATGACCGCAACGTAACCGCCCCATCCTCCGCTGCCACTGCAACAACTTCCCGTTTTAGTAATCGACGGGCAGACACCACGCCTCTTGGGATTCACCGTGCTGTTGTTTCACCCTTTGACCCTCCTTGTGATTTCTGTGGCATAGTTTTTCGGCGAAATTCTAAAATCGGGGAGTGCGTTTGGAAATTTTAGACGCCGCTTGTCTCTTGATAAAAGTTGCTGTTGTTTTGATGTAAATAGCGTAGGCCGTTGAGCGCACGGAATTCACTTTTGTCTGCGTGAATACGACTCGATCGCGGCGTTAATTCTCCTCAAAAATGAAGATTAGCAAGCGCTTTCGTTCAACATATCCCCGTGGGAGACGGTCGAAACCACGCACATCGACAGCGCGCGTCAGCAACTAACCTGGGACTGACATCAACGTACAAATTGGTCGCAGCCTCGACTTGATAATCAACGATGAATGACGTGTTGTAGCGGTTGAAATGGGAGGCCCTGGCGTGAGTCACAATGCCGCGCGAATTAATTGCATTCGCTCAAACTGTTGTACCTTGCAGGATCCATTAGCAGGTGTCTTCTGACCAGTAACCCAGTGGGCTGCGACACATTCAAGTGCCTGCAGAAGACGAAGCGATGCAAGTTGGATGGCCTCGCCCATCTCTGCTACAAGTTCACCAGCCTCGCCGACTCCTTTACAAAACCGGTAAGTAGGCACCGCAAGCTCGCATCCCGGCTGGAACGGATGTCAGCACTTCTGCACAAATTCTTTGGGAGCGGTTTGTGTTTGGCACATCCACTAAAGCTGTCAAACATATACTCCACGGGGGAAAAGTTAAGATATTTTTTATCACTAACAACTTCCCGTTGGTCCTGGCACCGGCTATGAACTCTAAATAGTCGCGTAAATTTTAAGGTATTTGTAAAGAGAGGCCTCCTCACACGACCTCACACGCGATGCTTTAGGAGTGAAACATGAGACAAACTCGTATCGGTGGCAAAGGAGGCGAGATTTCACGTAAAGAGATGGACCACACAAAAACAGGCTGGCCTTGAGAGCAACTCGTGCATTCCCGTGCTTCATAGGGGTCATTGTTGTCAATGCATTCGACTGCGAAGTGGCTTCTTTCCTGCCTTTTGTCTGCATCACCACCTGGTGCAACTTGTTGTGGCGAAACGCATGAAAATAAAAAAAAACACAGGTGACAAACCGGACGTTTTGGGGGTAATTGAACTTCCACGACATTTTTGCTCACAGCCGCCAACGGAGGCAACGCCTTGGCATTTTAAACGTCTCTGTACGACAGTGAATTACAATGTGTACGTAAGTGCGTAAGCGGCCTTTGCTTTGCAAGGGCGTGTTCCCACCTCGAGGTTGGCGTGCGCAAATGTTAACGCCATTTCGTCCCCACCGCTAACGTGGTCACCCGCCATTTAGCGGCGCAGTCGCTGTGACCGAGATGCTTTCACGCAACCTGTAAACTGAGCGATTTGAGCGAACCGTTTACGCTCCTGGCGCAAACTGTTCCGAGTCCGCGACACTGGGCTTGACGCTACGGCGCCTGATAATCCTGCACAATCACGAGTCATGTGATCTTCTCTACTTTGTGATGAGTAGAACGTTTCGCCTATAATCGGATCAAATCGATATAAAGCAGTTCCGCGGCCGACACTGGCTCCACTCTGCCTGGAACGACTTTACTCAGTGCCACAGTTAAGTTTACATTACAGCCTATATGGTGCTTTACAACTCCAACAGACATACCCCACAAGCCACAAGAAAAAAAAATATTTGGTGTGTCATTGTTTGTTTCATAAAATATCGACACGTCCTTTGTATAGCATTAACTTATCTTACGTAATGTTTTAGGGGTCATTTTGTTTCTGACTTTGTTTGACGCTACTTTCAATCGACAGGGCAAGAGATTCATCAAAAAGTCGCTTCTATGCAAGGCGAACCATCTAAAAGCGAACTTTCATATGTGGGGGCGCGACTGCGGATCAATCTCGAAGAAAATCAGCGAAATGCAAAGTCAATGTTACAGAAATAGCAGCATATGTAGAATCGCTAGTTTTAATCATAAACCGCTGAGATTAGTTTTACCTCCGGAAGAAGTTATGCTGATTAGGTAAGTTTCTCCTAATAAAGTATTGTGATCATTGGCTTTTAAGTTTTAATCCTCTTTTATGTCTTCATATTTAAAGTTTTCGGATTGCAATCTATCTGCGAATACATATTTTTCAATCTTTATTTACTTAAATGCGTAAATACGATTTTGTAGCCTACGTATTCAAAATGTAGGAAAACAAAATGTGTACACTTGTCATATTGCACTCTAAAAATATAATAAATTTTGTATCTGTTTTAGACCATCTCTGCAGCTATTTCGGGAAATTCTGAATTGCGGCAGTGACTCTGTGCTGAAGTTTAAGGATTTGATAGCTTCCATCTTAGGCCAGTCGGTTCTTTCGACGTTGCTCTACCTCCAAGACGAGTCCGCAGCGCCACTTACCGACCTGATTGCAGATATGTCTGATCGAACTGCTTCCAATCGCCATTCCATGCTTAATAGCGGCGACCCAACTGTTCTAGCAAGAAACATTAGCTGACAAAGTTATCGTTGCTGTTATTTCTGTTCACCGTGACACACTACGAAAGTAGGATGTTGATCGCAAAACAATAATGGTCAAAATGACGATACAGTTTGGTTCCTTGGGCGAATGGCCTTCATGCAAAAGATTCCGTTCCAGTTATGTTTCCAAACAAACTGGCTGAACTTACAATGGATTATGTTAAGTAGGAGAAATTGTAAATTACAAATTGTAAGAAACATCATGAAATACGCAAGTTTAACCCGTCGATCGATTGTAGCTCTATGGCTTGACTGTAATTTCGCTTTCATATCGAACTGTTTGCTGTGTTTTTTCTGCGTGCCCTTTCGCGAGTTTTATTTATTAAAAAGTAGAACACTCTTTGGTTTATGAAAATTCAAAAAAACTCGATATTGCATTTCTTCAGCTATACATTATGTATATTTTCTAGATATGAATTAGTAATATACTTCATTTCGAATAAGGTAATTCACTCAAACAAAACTGCATGCCCAAAAAATGCTGCAGAGAATTAACATTACATACACAGTGTAATTTGAAAGCAAACAATCAATACTAAAAGGAAGCCGCCTAGTTCCAGATATTTAGAAAAAGATAAAATAATTAAGTGCGGCCAACACCAATGGAAGAACGGAAAGTATAATCTTGAAACACAACAACAAGTTTCACAATTTTTGTGTCTTCAATCACGCGTTCCACAATCGAGGTCTTCGATCCGGCCTTATTTTCGAAAGGAAAAGGCTCATTTGGCACTTCTATGCCCAAATGACGACACAGGGGTCTCCAACCCCAAAAACAACACATTTAAGACCGAGAGGCTGAAATACCCCCACACAAAATCCACAATAATTTCAACATTTAAGCAATATCTCGGATACGTTAAGCACGAGCATTTTCTCTGGAGGGAGAATGGACTTCACATGGCTGTTGTGGCGTCGAAACCACATCTTCCACTTCAGTGGGTTTGGACTACCCGAGCCCTAATATATTTGCAACCAGATTCAACATATCTTCATAACTTTGATACCAGGAATGTTCATCCCGTGTCATTTAGATGACCTATGACCTCCAAACAAATAATTTTTATTTGAAACGGACAAGTTGAGAACAAATATGTATCCAGACGGGATGTGAAAGAAAAAGGGCCAATGCCCCCCACCCTAAAAACAATAATTCTTCAAAATACAAATTCATGAAGTTTTCAAATGTCCTATTGTGGTTTTATTTTTTATTTTTAACAATCATTAATTTGTAAATAACATTCCAGCAGTCCTCAAGCACACTTAGTGGTTTACTGCCTGAAGAAAGGAATTTTCTTCATTATGGACAATGTTGGCAGTGCTGCAGCAACTTGTGTGAGATTTCAACAGTGCTCGATTGTAGTTGTTCATTTTTCGACGAGAATGCATGGGGAACTCTGCAAAAAAATTCACTTTAGCATTTGGCCAACGCTTGACAAAAAACTCAAAGAAATAAGAATGCGGCACATCGACCATAGCTTCCACGTTCTTCGTGTAAACTTTATCAAGCACTGCCTCAACGTCTGTACTTCGGTTGTTAAAAATTTCCTCCCATTTATCCATAGCGAATTCAAGGCCTTATTCTTCGTAATCATAAACTTGCGTTATTTGCGACCCCATTCATGCATTGATTTATAAAATTGTATGCGTAACGTCCTTGCCAAAGATTTCGTGCCAGTTTTCGGAGGACCCGCACATATCACCTTCACCATGATGGCAATGCTAAAAGTAAACCTAAGGAGCCTGTTTACAAAGGGAGACAATTAAACAAGAAGTTGACAAAAATTACTTAGTTATAACATTTTCTTTGACAATTTCTTACTATTAAATATGTAAAACTATCAAAAAGCAAAACCCTTTGCATTTCCTAACTGTGGTGGGTACTAAATCCTGGCGTCACATTACAGCGAGGTGGACATTCATGAGTCGAAGACGATGATAAGTCACAAGTCATGTTATGCGCCAAGTCACAACATTTTCGACAATCTCCGCATTCTCAACTTGCATTGCACGAACACCCACTCAGATTTCTATGTCAATACATAAATTCACAACACACATTAGGGTAACTCCCTCTCACGATCTGCTGCCTGCTGAGGTGTTCGGAGTGAACAATTTCTTGATTCCGACTTTACATCTGCTACAACAAAACAGACTCCGACTCCTCTCTTGTTCATGCTGAAACTCACAAAATCAGACTCCAATTTCTGGTCAACTCAAACTGAGGGATTTTTATAGTCCTGAGGCTATCAAACGCAAGTTCTATGATTCAATCCGAAACGCAAACGGAATGCAGACAGAATTAAGCTTTCCTGCAGGACTCTCATAGTTCTGTGGCATCTGACTGAACGACACACATTTTCTTCCAACTAGTTGTAAATAGTGTTTGAGGCTACTCTTGCGTATTTGTACATGGATACTAACAAAATTTTAGATAAGCCAAGGAAAATATGCAAGAAATATTTACAGGTAAGCAGCATGCATGAAATTTCCTTTGTTTGGCGCTAAAATCGCTAAATGTCGTATTGGCTTATTCCAGAGTTTCTCAATCTGTATAAGAGACAACAAAAGTTATTATATACGAGGGACGGTTGATAAGCGCTGGAACCGACTTGGTGTGTTAAACATTAACGGAAACCACATTCTTTCCAGGAAGAGGTTTGCTAGCAGATTATTTGAAACGTCGAATGTTAACAGATTAGTTTGAATATGAGCTTATGAATTTACTGATTCGAAAGCTATCTGACGTAAACCAGATGTTGTGGTGACGTAACATGGCGTTTCGATAAACGTGATGTAATAAAATCAGGTGAAATAAGTGACATATTTTTATTCACAGTGAAAGATATTTAAGATGAAATTCAGAAGTATAAAATTGATTAGATAAGCAATATTTACTATCTAAACAAAAAACTCCACGCGCTAGTTTCAGGAGTAAACTCATGCATACGCACTATAAGGCATACAAAAAAGCAAAATATTGAAATACGTCTTCAATAGCATTGCACATTGACAACTTTGAGTAATCGTCCTAAAGTTACTTTATAATGTACATAACTTATCTGAATAAATGTATTACTTGAACGTTAACAAACACTTATTCACTCAAACGCACGCTAAACCAAATACCAACGACTGCCTTTTCACCAGTGCAGTGCTGCATATGGCACCTGGTCTAACGTTTCAAATCGGTTAGTGTATTTGTGTTTCCGAACAATTGCATTTTCGATTACTCAAGATCGCATATTATACAACTGTTGGCTAAAAAAATATTTTAACCGAGTGTGACAGTTTTCGACAGATAGTTAAGAAATTAGCAAGAGACTAATTGCGTCTGTACCTTGCAATATAGCCAAGCACATACTCTAAAAATTGGACTTGAAAAGGTCAGTTGTTTTTGTTATCTGTTTTTGTCCAGCCGACTAAATATAAAAAAACGTGTAGACTGTGAGGAAAACTCAACGATGCAGCCGTTCATGAGAGGCGCACAGCGATAATTTGCGTTGTTTACTCATACTGGGGCGCCCAAAACCTCTTATAACACTGCGCTACATAACTAACAATCCAACAACAAACTCATGGTTTACTTTATTATATCAGTAGCACATAAGACCAATGTTGCAAACAAATCGTCAGAGCTTCATCTCATTTCAAAACATATATGAATGGAGTCACAAGAAAAATAATCTGCGCAAAACAAGCTTTTAAGCATGAAAAGCATTGCATGTATATGACTAGTGTAATTTGAAAACTCAAAAAAAAAAGAAAAAACGAAGACTTTGGTTGAGGAACTACTAAGTTTTTTAATATTTAGAAAAAGAGAAAATAAGCAAGTGCGGCCAACACCAATGGAAGAACGGAAAATAGAATCTTGGTTTGAAACACAACTAGTTTCACAATTTTTGTGTCTTCAATCACGCGTTCCACAATCGAGTTCTTCGATCCGGCCTTATTTTCAAAAGGAAAAGGCTCATTTGGCACTTCTTTGCCTAAATGACGACACAGGGGTTCCCAACCCTAAAAACAACACATTTAAGACCTGGAAGGCTGAAATAACCCCCCAAAAAATCCACAATAATTTCAAACGCTATACCTCGGATACGTTAAACACGAGCAACTTCTCTGGAGGGACAACGGACTTTACATGGCTGTTGTGGCATCGAAACCATATCTTCCACTTGAGTGGATTTGGACCAAACGAGCCCTAATACATCAAAAAGCATTGTTTAAACAATCCAATTTTATGAGGGCTCAACAAACATTTATATCCACACGACGACGTCTGGATGCAAGGATGTAAATTGAGAAAAACATAACTACAATTTTAAACTTAATTCACATTATTACCTAAACTACTTACCCAGCCGACACAAAATGCGATTTTTTCAAGAACATAAAAATTGTAGACTACTTATTATATGGTCGGCTACAACAATTTTCAAACTTTTCTTACTAATATCGAGACGAATAAATTCTTGTGGTAAGTGTGGATTCGGTGGCTGGCCGGCACAAAGTAAGGCAAGAGATTAAGAAACCAATGTTGTTTTGCAGACAGATTCAACATATCTTCAAAACTGTTATACCAGGAATCTTCATCCCGTGTCATTAAAATGACCTGTGACCCCAAAGAAATAATTTTAATTTGAAACGTAGAGAACAAAGGCGTAGCCAGAATTGGCAGCAATTAAGCACGTTCAGTTATTACTGCTTGGCGAGACGTTTCTTATATTTTCGACAATGTTAGCAGCGCTGATGCATCAGCTTGTGCACGGTTTCGACAGTGTCGTGCTACAAGTAGAATAAACGTTAAAGTTTTTCGACAGCGCAGTCAATTGTTACCAGCATTTACTTGTCGACGAGAATTTATCAGCAAACACTGCAAAATACCTCACCTTAGCATCTGGCCAACGCTTGACAAAAAACTCAAAGAAATAGGAATGTGGCCAGTCGACCACTGCTTCGACGTTTTTCGTGTAAACTTTTTCAAGCACTGCCTCAACGTCTGTACTTCGGTTGTTAAAAATTTCCTCCCATTCGTCAAATGCGAATTCGAGGCCTTCTTCGTAATCATAAACTGCACAAAATGGTTATATCCAAAAATATGTTGAAAAGTACATAATCACAATTCACAACTGTATTTCGCCAACAATCACCTAACCTTCAGAATAGCCAAGTATGCGTAACGCCCTTGCCAAAGATTTCGTGCCAGTTTTCGGAGGACCCGCACATATCACCTTCACCATGATGACAATACTAGAAATTACAAATTTAAGATGCCTGTTTACAAAGGGCGATGTTTTAGTAGTAACGGAAATCGGAAATTACTGATTGCCTATCGGGATACATCGTACAGTGGGTTTTCCTTTTTCGTGCCAAACACGTCTTTCTGCGGAACGTATTATTCCACTCTGTTGCTGCTTCAGAAATGAACAACGTCGGTTAGGAAAGGCAAACTTCAAGTGGTCAAAATACTTGCAACAAATTAATCATCGTATATAGGATATAATCATCATTGGCAAGAAACCAATTGAGGAAGTGGCCAAGTTGCATTAAGCCTAAGGGTATGATTGTTTAATCAGTAAAATCCAAGTCAATTTGTTTACAGTCAAGGCCAAAAAACACAATCAACTACATGTATTGCAAAAAACAATGGTAAGCAGTTTGAATTAAAAATTGCACAGTTTCCTACACACTAAAATCACTAACTCTCAACATGCAAATCAAGAGTATTTTCCTAATTGTTATTTTTTCTATGTAATGTTTAAATTTATGAAATATACTGAACCATTGACCAATAGGAACTGTTTTCAATGAATAATCACAACCTTATTAAGTCCTTTGAGTGGCAACTTTTGATGTTGGGCTGATAGCTTTGGTATAAACACAAAGACAAACATAATAGCAAATAAATGTAATTATGTTGTGAGTGTACTACAAAACTATACACCACAAATAATTATTATTTTAAGCACATACATAGAACAATACAAATCGTTGCAACATGTTAAGCACAGATACCAACAGATTGCTAACAAAAAAAATTTACAAACTGTCAAAACCATATATTTATATGAAACAATTGTTGTTTTAAGTTAACAATGCAAACGACTCCCTTAACAAAATCAAGCAATTTTTACAGCCGCATAACATTGGTGACACAGCTCACAAAGACGTAATGTGAAAGACGTAAAAAGAAGATTTGTTGCAGTGAACAGTTAGAGTTCATATCATGTACATGCAGGCCTATCGCAAGTATCGCTATAATGTACATCGCAAAACAAACCCTGGAAAAACACAATCAAAATTTCGCGGCAGTTTGTCATTAAGACCTGTTGGCTTTGCCATCACAATGGCGAAACTAAACACTGCGAACTCTTCTGTTTGCATTCGATTTATCGCCTTTGGTCAAACTGTGCCTCGGGGGACATTACCAAAGCTTTACTTTTTGTCTGCGCTTGAGTGATTTTGCTAAAAACGGCGGACCCAACTTTTCATTGACAAGCAGAAAACTGATCAAAACAGAGAGACTGAAACTGTTGGTAAGACGCTGGATGTTAAAAACAAACAACCCAATCATGTTTTTCACAAACAATTTTCATTCAATTTCTATTGTGGGGAATTCAGCTTGTCACGATTTAAAACATTTTAATATTTTGTTTAAACTTGGTCTTTTGAAACCGCTTTCTACTCTTTTCATTTGCACCCCGTCTTTCTGATGCCTTCGGTAGTTATCTTGCTTGCTTTACTACGTCTATCAACTAGCGCTACTTCTTTTAAGGCCCTTTTAAGCGTAATCTCTCTTTGTTTCTGCCTTGCCTTTTGTATCGCCCTTTGTATTTGCGACTCTTTCCACAAATAAACAAATCATGGTTTCGGTCTAACAGATCGCAATGTGATCTCACAATCTTGGTTTTTGGTCTCATAGATTAGTCCAAAATCTAGGTTTGGTCTCATAGACCTACATCCATCGTGGTGTCAGATTGAGACAACCTTGGTGTTGGGTTCGCGGTGATGCAATTCCGTCAAAACCTTCCGACAAACAAAGCGCGTCCCTCCATTATCCTGTATGACTGATTGAAACTAACTTGGATGCAAAATACTCCTCGGAACTTAAGATCTTAGATAATGTGTTGTGTTGAAACCCACCTTTGTAGGTCTGGTCTTCTTGATCAAAATTAACTTAGTGATCAGGATTATATTGCTTATCAGCTTACCTACGAGATTGGCTGACAGGGAGAGACAAATAGGGAATTGGCCTTCAGCCAGCGTAACCACACATTGAAAACAATTTTGCGAGGAAAAAAGTGACCTGACGATATCAATTAGTTTTTTGTCGATTTTATTTTATTGCCACTTCATTGCGCTTTAAAATGCTGATTTAAGCAGTAAATGTGCCCCATTCATAATTGAAATGGTCACAACCACGACTTCAGAACCATAAATACGTCCTCTTTTTGCTCAGTAGTGTGTATAGCTTATCCAAATTTCCATTTATTGGCACTTGGTCTGGAGAACTCAAAGTAAGATAGAATAAAAACGTCTTTACTTGTCGATCATCCAGTTAAGATTTGTATCTTGCTCCTACTTGTCAGCTTTCCAACTCTGAAGATGTTAACGGAAGACTAATACTGCGATGTAAGGTTTGGTGCTAATGTGCTGGGTTAACCGTAATGCTGTATTCAATCACATGGTCTCGCACTGATAGAATAGTAGCAAAACAAATCCTTTTTTTATTTTACGTCGGTTTGGATGGCGAAAATCCGTCCATACCAACAGGTCATACTAAGGACGCCAAAACGTACATTATTTTTATCAACGGTAACAAGTAGGGTAAAACCAACCACAAAATAATCAATATTACCATAATTGGGTGTTGCACAAAATGACAAAACAAAGAACATGGAGAAAAGCGTGCTGTCTTTAAATGCAGTTCTACACGGTGTTTTTGCAATGGTGGGGCAGTGTACAACAAGTTACTTTGGTGCAGTATTTCTTTAAGAATCACCATACAAATAAACACGTTTTTAGTAAAAGAATATCAGAATATTCATGGATTTAACTATAAAAAATATTACGGTTCTCAGAATTGTTGTTTTTTTATGCAAAGTCTTTTTTGTGTCAATCACGGTTCTTGATAACAAACTGGGATGAAAAGAAATTGTCACAAAGACTGAGACAAAAAAAATTCTGCTACTCGCCAGATATTTTCCAAAGTTTTACTGTATTGTCATCACTACATGAAGCAAGCAATCCAGTCTGGCAGGGATTCCAATTGACAGCATTTACATCTTGTTCATGAGCATAATGTTGTTTACATGCCATTTCATAAACAGGCTGTGTGCTGTCACCTGATGAAAAGTCCTCACAAAATACACTTACAGAGTTGTCACCACAAGCTGCCGCTATCATATCTGTTTCATGACACCTAAATTTTTCGGTCTAAAATACACATCATCATTGTAAAACTGAAAAAAACACACATCTTACCAACTAACAGAGTAGATTGGTCGTTCATGATAACCTGATATTGTGCAAACACTCTTCCACGTAGGATCTTCACCTCTTGTTGGAATTCCTATCAATAGTGCAAGTAGAACTAAAATAATCAATCCAAGTGGTAAAGTGTGCAAGTGGTATACCAACCCTCCATGTTTCCTGGAGCAAATTTTTGCCAAATTCGCATGGTTTTGTCATCTGAGACAGATACAAGCTTTGAACCATCTCTGGACCAATCACAGGACCATACAGTTGAAGTGTGGCCACTCAAAGTTGCAAAAGAAATCCAATCATCGTCATCTTCCTTAAACAGTTTTAGATCATTGTCATAGCTAGCAGATGCCAGAATCTGCCAAAAGAAAAGCAAATTCATATGATGAATTGCAGTGCAATATTTTAAAGATGTCCAGCACATACATCTTCTGTAGGATGCCAGGCAACATCTTTCACATCTTGAGCGTGAGACGTAAGAACCCCAGCACACTCAAAGTCATCATCCTCATCAACTGTATTTACATAAAATAAATGTTATGGTATCCTAGTTTAATACATGAATGTTAAGATCACCCACCTGTCCAAATCCAGACAGACTTGTCCCTTGAACATGTTGCAAGATAAGCTCCAGACTGAGACCATCCCACACTTTTTACCTCATTTTCATGCCCTTCTAATGTTGCAGATGATTCAAACTGTCCAGACTTTTTGTCCCAAATGCAGATGGTGGCATCAAAGCTTGCAGATGCTAGCATATTGCCACATGGTGACCAAGCAACTCGCCGAATTGTTCTTTGATGACCATCTTGTAGAATTGATTTGCATATCCAATTGTCACCTGCATGATTATATAATATGAAAAAAAATTAATTACCTGACACAGAGAGATTTTGATTTTGGAAAAGTTTGTCAATTACAGGGAGTTTCATGTTTCAGCAAAATAAGCCTAAATTTATAAGGAGTGGATCTAAAACTGACCTTCTAAACCCCATATTCTGATGGTTTTATCTGTTCCACATGAGGCCAAGAGTGTGCCGGTGGCATTCCACTTTACATCCCATACTCTGTCAGTGTGGCCAGCAAGTGTGGCGACACATTCTAACACAGGAGTCATTCAGATATTGCCTTTAGCACAAATCCCTACCACACGATCACTGCCAATACTAACGTGGGATACAAAAGGAAAATTTTCCTTTGCGAAACCATGAATGTGAGATGAGGACGAAAGTATACATTCCACATCGATTAATTGAAGTGATCACGTTTGATTGCGTGTTATTGTCATAGATATAAAATTTAACACCGTTTCCAAACCAAAACACAGTTACGTTAACTCTACCACTCACACACGTTTAATAAACAAAAGTATAAGAAGCTGCTTTGAGTAATATCGTGTCGCTGTGCATTCACACGCAAAATATTTTTTTTCTGCAAAACCAGGTAAGGGGATTTTTTTAGTCAGGAAAACAAATGCGAAAAAGATTATGCTGGGGTCAGGGCATAGCGCACATTTCGGTGATTTTAATTAACGTATATGTAAGGTCTTTGACACTTCGCTAAAGAAATTACAACAAAAACACAGCGATGATGTAGGGCTATAACGTCGGATATAAAGACAACAACGGATAAAATAATACTTTCTTCTGGCATCAATATCTTTTTCTATTGGTCACGTGGGCGCTCAAATAAGTCTTCAAACGTCAATCACAATGCGTCATGTCACTAACAAACCGCATTTGATTAATATGATCACATTTAGCTGAAAAACGAATACACATATAGAATCACGCAATTTGGTGACAAATGCGTTTTAGAAAATAGAAATAATTAGATTCGTGTTTTCTAAGACACTTGAAAATAAACACAAATCTCTTAAATTACGGACGATGGCTACCCTGAGAATAATAACCCAAATATACAAAAGCGCATACAAAGACGAACGTGCAAGAACTATATTAATATATTACTGCAGAATTGACTTCTGGAATGCAGTGCCATGTATTTTTGTTATGATTTAGTAAATTACAACTACGTCATTCGGATAAACTTCATTCGGCCTGTATGGGGGCAACAATTCCTTGTTTGGTAAATGTTGGTGACGTTTATAAAAATTTTTTCAGGCCGAATCAGATAAAATAGTGCAGAATCGTCACCAGTCTGGATATGTTTTGTTTTTGTTTTGCGTAGATTCGTTATTGAGTTTAATTGGATATGATCTATGTGCACCTATTATATTTTGATATGGTACACCATATTTCTCAAACTGTGTGCTGCGAAAATTTGTATTGAAAATGACATAGTCTACCATTGCAATTGTGGTTATTCTTCATGACACTTTTTGGAACAAACAACGTTCGGAACCAAAATCAGCGCCGAATCAAAACAATTCATTCACCTAACCAGGGCCTTACTGTTGTTTTTCTTATATTATAACTTGAACTGACTCAAAAGTTTGGTGTGCCGCAACCAAAATAAGGGGATGTGTGCTGCGAGCCTAAAAAGTTTGAGAACTCCTGCGGTATACCACACTGGAAGGACAGACAACGTAATGCAATTACGACGACCAAGGTCAAAAATACGACAAACTGCAGCTCTTTGGTTCTCTGCCTATTCAGGAAAAAACTAATGTGCAAATAAATGTTTAACATTTATTACTTGTGTTGGTATTCGACCTAAACTTACGTTTTGCGAGCATTTCAAGTATTGACACAACACTAATCGACACGCACATCCAAGGGCTAATTTTTTTCAGTAGGTTTTTGCATATCCGAGTATGTTTAAGTTTGCAAAAAGGGTTTAATTGGCCCTTTTTGTGTTGAAGGTTATCGTATAGGTGGTACTGGTACATACTGA
This sequence comes from Ascidia mentula, assembly GCF_947561715.1. Taxonomy (NCBI): domain Eukaryota; kingdom Metazoa; phylum Chordata; class Ascidiacea; order Phlebobranchia; family Ascidiidae; genus Ascidia; species Ascidia mentula. The sequence continues at coordinate 20,439,194 of NC_138566.1, forward strand.
ACAACAAGTTTAAAGGCCAGCTAGGCCACGCCAGTTTTTATGATTTTTTTAGGCAAAAACGAATCAAAAATTATGTTCTACTATTGTATTTTTAGTTGGAAAAACTGCAACATTATATTTCTACTCTTGCACTTATATTTGATAAACAGCATATTTTTGTGGGATATTGTTTTGTTACATTTACGTTGTTGCTAATTTTCCAGTTATATTTCTATGTTAAATTTAGCTGCACCACACACAACAAGGTTGCCAATAACGAAGAGACGCCAACACAGGTTTGGTAAAAGGGTGACAACAATTGTAAACAAAGTTAATTCACTAAAAATGTGATAGCAATAATAAACGTACCAATTCTTGAATATCTTGTATTTCAAGATAGTTGTGCACAATGAAGATAACCACGAAGGTATGTTAATGTGTAATATTTTGTTTAATCTTTAGTAGCCTACACGGTTCAAACAAAACTGCTTGTGTTATCAATTGATATTTTTAGGTCTTGTGTCGAAGGACTAAAGGGTCATTGTCCCAAACGCTTCATCTGGATATGTCACAGTTAGGCATTGGTTAGAAAACACAGTACTGTAAAATTTGCTTATTGTGAAATTCATCTATGAAAATTGTAAACAATTATATAACTGTTTTTTATAGCTTGTACGTTTTTTTTAAACTTAACTATGATTAATTTCATAATGCAGGAACTATTGAGGGCTTGGAACATTGTCCCAAGCTGCAAAGTTTGGATGTCAGTAATAATTGTCTTGAGGAATTTGAAAACTTTGAGTATTGTAAACATCTGTGGAGAATCAACCTAAGCAATAATAAAGTATATTTCACTAAAGTAATTTTCAAATAAATGAAAATCAAAACACAGCCAATTGCTGTGGCAAGAATTACTGCACTATAAAAATACATGTGTTAAAGACAAATTAATTTTCACCAAATATGTATGTTAACAATTATATTTATTTTTGTTTTAATATTAAAACACTAATAATTCATATCAATGGCATGATTATGTTTGCTTTTAGTGGCAAAAAGTCTTTTGTAACAATCACTTACTTGCAGATCAGTTGTTTGACTGAATTTTCAAAAATTTATGCACTTGGCTGCCTTGACTTATCCAATAACAGAATTCCATGGAAAGAGCTTGCTTATCTCAGAAATGTGTGCATTATGGATTTACGTTTGCATGGAAATGTTGCTCTAGAAAATGTAAGTGTTTGACAATTTTAACAAAAGTGGTTTATAGTTTTTTTTTGACAAAAATGCTATTATGTTTATGAAGTAATGGTTGCTATATTTAGAAACTTGAACTTCAGATAACATCCTTAGCTTGTTGCTAATCTATTGCACTCATTGTAATTTATTACCAAGGACACATACTATAGACTGCATGTGATTGACTGTCTTCCACATATTTGGATGCTGGATGGAAGATTAATAACTTCAGCTGAAAGACTACAAGTTTCACAGTTTTTTCAGGACTCAGCTCTTTCTACCAGACCTGTTGTAAGTGTATGTGCCATGGACACATGTGTTTTTTTAAAACTAGATATAATGAGTTACCTTACAACCAATATCTAATACGAATATTAACTACTCATGCAGAATTACAATATTTAAATAATCTTGTGTCAAACGCATTTATTGTTGAGAAAATATGTTTTGCTCAAAATAAGCATCTTCAGTTCTGGAATAAAACGGAAAACAAAAATAAAATGCTAAAAAACGAATGCTTGCGGCTGAGGCGCTACACCAGTGGCCCATTTGTTCGGCCAGATTTTAGCATTTATTTTTTAGCAGTTTAGTTTTGTTTTCCGTTTTATTTCAGAACTGAAGATGCTTATTTTGAGCGAAACATGTATTCTTAACAATAAATGCGTTTGACACAAAGTTATTTTATATTGTAATTCTGCAAACGTAAAGTTTCCACCTGTGTCATGCACAACAAGTGGCGTTAGAAAAGGTCGATTTCGGAATGAAAATATTGAATGTTATTAATTACTCATGTCTTTTGTAACACTTAATTATATTTTAAATACACAATTATTTAGAGGCACAAACTATCCAGGAACCCTTTCAAATCTTCAACTTCATTAAATAGTGCAACTGTTTATGGAGATCGAACTTGTCAGTTTGCAAGAAGTTTTCCGCGTAATGAATCGCATAACAGTGGTAAGCTACACTACAATAAACTGGAATTACATAACAGAGATGGTTTTTAATTAAAAGAAAACTGTTTTTAGAATGTGACAAAAGAAGATTGGAATTTATGGCAAAAAATGTAGAAACAGATTTGACACTTCGGTCAAGCAATGCCAAGGAAATTTGTAACTATCCCATTAACAATTGGCTTGTTAATCTGATTAAATATAGGTATTTTCTCTTTAACAATTAGTAAATAGTATCAATAGCAAATTTTAAATTATATGTTTTTGAATAAAATTTTTAAAATACTTAATTGCTATCCAGAAAAATTTAGCAAAACTTAGTAGCGATGAACAAAATTTATTGGGATCTTTCATTATACAGGTGTGATGAAAAGGAACGATGTAACATGCTGCTCTTGTTACTGATTGCTTCACTGGAGTTTAAAGTCCCGGTCGATCTTCTCAGGCAAACTGTGGAGGTGGCTAAGCTTAATCCACTGTAAGTAGATACTTGAGACATTTTACTGATTTTTTAAGTTGACCACATATTTCTACTTAGTGTTCTGTTTTATTGATGAAGAAACAACAACCTAGTCGACTGTTTTCCAACCAGTTTATCTTACAGAGAATGTATTATTTTTGTTAAAAAAACAAACGTTGCATTTTGCAAGTTGTATTAGTTTCTAGTGTCATAAATTCAATTTAAATGAGCTCAAAATGATTTATTGTTCACCCAGTATGCATTAGCAAAAGTCAAGAAATGAGATCTAAAAATGGCCAATGGCGATAAAAATCCAGTTTTTTGTGGCTTAGCCTGGAATCTGTAACAAGAGAGACACTGGGAACCTTTGAGCTAAAACAATAAAAAATGAATGTAAATCTTATTACAGATTTGACGTGGATTGCAAAAAGTTGTTTGATTTGGATATCACAGCGAAAATTGAAACCATATGCTTGCTAGTAAGTGCTTGTAAACTTGACCGTGACATGAAGGGTAAGACAGAAGGATACTTTACCAGTGGTGGGCTCTATGATCGGCTGTACTTGTGCCTATATCATGCTGTTGCACACCTACTTTCAGTAATAGCCAATGAAGGCAAAAGATGCATTGAAGATGTACATGGTTGGTGTCACTCATGTATATAATTTTATCAATGACATTGATTGATTTTTTGTCTTTCTATAGGTGCCTATAACAGTTGCCACCGAAGTTTAAGACCACATACCGCACCTGCAAAATCATGGTTTGTAAGAAATCATAGTTTGAATATTAGAAGTATATAACAGTTCTTCTTTCACATTTTTTTTATAATTTTTAATATTAATGCGCTAAAAAACCAATAATATTATATTTGTAGTTCATCACCAAATAAACGAAACATACAGAGACAAAAGAATGACTGGAAAGTCCATCAAAGATTGCTTGGCTCAGAGTTGGTTCTTTTGCTTAGTGTGGTTCCTTCATTTTACAACTACATTGCCCTTAAAAACCAGAGCATATGTAAGCTTCTTTACACAGCTACTGGTGACCCAAGGCTAGCTTCCAGACTTGCAAGGCTTACTGAAGATTTGTCTGTTGATGGGGTTAGTATATACGCAGCCAACACAAAAACATGCATAAGTTCAAAATTCCTTTTACATTTGTTTTAAGGGTGACATCAACTCCTTGTATCATGAAATTTGCAGAAGTGTGAAAAGAAGAATCCAGTACGCTGCTCAAAACATTTCCGAAATTCAAACAACATCTGAAGTATCTTTGTAATTTTTCAAGGAAACGGAATAGTTTTTATTTTTATGTTTATTTTCAGGTTGGAAGTGACATTGGCACTGTTCGGCTAAATGTTGGAAAACTAAGTGAAAATACCAAAGAAGCAAGGTTCATTTTAAATGCTGCCTTTTGTTATCCCATGCGTCCCAAGTCAGCGGTATTGTCATCTGGGGAACATTTAATAACTGGAAGAAGGTAAAAAGTGCATTCATAAACAGCACCTTTTTGCTAGTGAACTACTCATATATTATAGCCGACCCACAACCACAAACATCATACAAGTCAGAAAAAGTGTGACTGCACCTCAGTTGACCCTCGGAAGTCAAATATTGCTTGGTGCCCAGAATCTTGCAAGGGTCATAGCGTTACCTGAGCAGAATGTTGCCTTAGTTCAAATGGATTCGGTGCCAGGTACATCTAGTACGGATATAAACTGTATGGTTTAAATTTGTTTTTGTGACATGTGTGCATAATATAATATGCTACTACTGCTTGCCTGAACCATTTTCCCATTTCATCATTGCACTGATGATGAACACAGTAGTGTTTGAAATATCTGCTTCACATATTAACTTTGGCTTTCCTTTTCAATCCAGTAAGCATTATGGTATTAAACTGAATTCTGTTTGCATCATACATACATGTACTTACACAGCCCCGAATGGTTCTATTGTGGTGCAAACACGTGACACTGAGGAACATTATTGTTATGTGGATGTAAATTTGCTTGAATATGATGCATTTACTGGGTACTGGAAACCACAAGGAGCCATTGGCGATAAAATCACCTTACAAGCACCTTCACTTCTCACAGAAAGCTCTGGTAATGTGGTTGTTGTAATAATAGAACAAGGAAAATGCTAGAAAACTAATAAAATATTCTCAATAACTCTTTGTAGAGTTATCATGCGTGGATGTGGATAAGCAAAACTTGTCTCCCCAAGTGAAGCAACAGGAAATTGCTTTTGTCGAAAATAAACAATCTCGAAGAAGTCTTCGAAAAAGAAACATGTTATCTAGGTCGGTGCATGTTGCAAACCAGGACAACCAGAATTATTTCAAATTTTTAAAATTAGATTACAATTAAAAATATAGCTGCTTTTTAAATAAGATTAAAAATGGATCTAGTCTATTGGAATTATCTAGTTGTTGAAGTCTGTTAAGTTGATTGCCAAAAATATACTGAATTTTATACCAATATATTTTTTAGAATGAAGCCAAAATTAAGTGAAGTAAATGGAAGCAAGTCCTTTTCGCGATCAACAAATGAATCAAAGCTGTATACAAAAAAACTTGCAACACCCAGTTCTGTAACACTGGGGTCTGATGAAAATACCTCTGCAACACCATTGCGGCCTTTATCATCTATGTTTTGTGAAAAAATGGACTTGTCCTTGTCAGGAGCAGTACTTGAATCGGGAATGGTACCCATCGCTCTTGCTGATGAGTCCATTGAGGCATGGGCCGAAGAACCAAGTAAATCAGATGTGCATCAACACAGTTCTACTTTTATCACTGACACAAATAACTTTGACGAAGACGGAAAAAAAGAGCAACAAAGTTACATATTTAATCCAGCAGAGGGTGCCTTCAATGAAACTGGTTTAAATAACTTACATGATAAATGTGAAATCAACTTTTTCCCAAATGTACATGCAGAAATAGACAAAAATGACAGCAATGATTCCCAACTTTTTGATAACATGCAGCATAATGTTATGCTACCCATGACCATAAGAAAACATGATGTTACCCAAGATCATGCAAACGCTCTGCCAAATAATGATCACTTTCAAGACAGGTAAATTTTTTTTATAATGATTGATTTGCTGGTATACTTTGTATACTGTTCTTCTTTGCAAAGCAGGGAGTTCACAGGTCAAACTGAACAAATAGCGCAGAATCCAGACGGTGTTGTGGTGTATAAAAACAGCACAAAAAAGTCAACTCTTGCAACTATTAGAATTCCCAGTCCACAGAATGGGATTTCGAATGGGATTGAATCTGATATTCCAGCCACAGAAAATGTGTGTGAAACACAGGAGGAAAATGAGGATTATGTTCTTCATAACCCAACAGACAATAAAAATGACAATACAGTCATTGCTGATGCAGCAATTAGTGAAGGTGGTTTGTTTATTTTTTGCGTGCTCTGGCAATAAACATTAAAATATAATTTTGAACTAGAATTGACAGAGACTAGAAATATTGAAAACATTAATGAAGCAGTGAAATGGAACAATGACACATCAGTAAATGAACAACAGGATCTTGACAGAAAATCAACCAGACGTGTTCAAAGTGCCAGGGTGCCAAGAAGCAAAAGCATAAAAAAATCTTCCATGTACGTACTGGATGCTTTGTGTCTCTTCAATGTACGTTAGTAGTGTTCAACATAAACTTCATTTCGTGCAGGGCATCACGTCCATACAGTGCAGTTGTGTCTCGGTCTAAGCATGTTATGTTTGGTGACAATGAGCAGGATAGTGATTCAAGACCAGGAAGTGCTTCTTCATTTCAGCTTCAAAGGACTGAGGCTTGGAGATCCTCTGCTTCATCAGGTATATGCAGTTTGCCAACTTTTTTTGTAGTGTGGTGAAATAGTTGTTATGTGTTGATATCATAGTCTAGAACTAGAATAATAATGATATTCTTTAAGGTAGTTTTTGCCCTTCAGGTTCTGTGGCACTAGGAGAAGGAACTATGCCAAATAGCTTTGGATTTCACGGGTTTTCACCTCGCACTCAGATCACCTCAAATCAACAAAAAGGTCATGATTATTTGGTGTACCAATCATGTTTTTTGTAACAATAATAATGTTGTTTTGTATGACAGTTAAATTTTCTGTTGGAATGCACAAGCCCCCTCCACAAAGACCCACTTCCCCTGACCAACATACTGATGGCCCTACACTACAAACTGACAGCAACCAAAATGTAAGACAAAACACACCAGAAGGACTATCTACTGACAAGGAAGTGTTTGTTCAAAAGCATTCCCCAACACCAAAAGGTTTATGAATTAATAACCCCTTACCTTCGTGTGATAACATTGTTAGTAATAAGAACAAAATTTTAAAGGAACTACCTTACTTGCAAGCAGTTGGCTTGCTCAAGGACGAGATGTTCACTATGAAAAACAACAATACAGAAGGCTAATTACATCCCCAAGACTTCCAGGCTATTTGGAAGGTACCAGTATGATGCCAGCAAAGCCGAGAAAATTATGTGAGACAAGGTAAATTACTATGGTAATGTCTTGTGATTGCATTTTTACAGTATTTGTTCCAAGCAGTGTTGCCGCACCAAAAAGTGACATTGCTGTTCATCTTCTGCCCTCAAGACCAACTAAAGTTGCCACAAAGCTTGCACAAGCTTCACTAAAAAGCTTTGAAAGGCATAGGCTTCCACAATCAGCACTTGGGGGATCCCTTGCCTGGAACAAGCCTCGGTTTTCAGCTCTTCAAGATATAAAGAAATTAACTAACAAACCAGGCAGCTCCAAAAATATGCGCCCATCGCAAAGTTCATTGCGTAGAAAATATACTTAAAACTGTGTGTGCCACTCTTGTCAATGCAAACACTGTGCTCTTTAAATCCAATTGCAGTAACTCTTACCTAAACAGTAAACTTGCCTATTTTAACATGTATCCTACTAACTACTCAACACCCTGTAAATTATTTCAGAGCCTATTTATCAAATTTATTTTTCATTTTGTGCTCACTTTTAACCTTCTATCATTTAATATGTTAGACAAAATACAACTGCATATTTTCTGTACTTTTTGTGAATGAGTATTAGCTAAAAACACAGAACTTTTCCAACTTATTTAATGTACAAAGCATGAAATTATACACAAAGCCGATCAGGTGCAGAAATGCAAATATATATACACCATTCCTTGGATCTTCCAATTCCCTTGCATCTTTTCCAGTGTGCGATAGCTTGAGGTTTTCATGATTGTCAGTGTTAGCCTGGTTCAACCATATTCACCTAAAGCTTATCTCCTACTCTTTCTTTTCTTTTTCTTATCTCGTGAGCGTGATCTGGATCGTTTGGATCGCCTTGGGCTTCTTGAACTATGACGACGGTTGGATGGCGATCTGCGGTGTGAATGGCGCTCTCGCGATCGTGACCTAAAACAAGAAAGGTGTATGTCAAATATTTTGCAAAATTATGAGTTCTGGTTTTACTTAGTTACCTTGAACGTCCCCTTGGCCTTTTCTTTTTCAAACTACCCCTCTTTCTTGTGGAATCAGTTGACTCATCAGATTCATATGCTACAAGTCCACTAGCTGCAACAAACAGTACTTTGTACTTTTGCGGTCTCTTTATATAAGTCTATGGGTCTAATGTAACAATATATGATATGAATAATACCATGACGGGAAGGTGTGGAATCCTTGTGCCGTTTTCGTTTTTTCTTTCTTGCTCGTTCAGAATCAGAACTGGAATCATCGCTGCTGCTACTTTGGCCCCTACTTTAATATTTGCAAGTTAACAGTCACAATTTTGCACTGTTTTGCTGATTTTTACCTCTTTTTGTCCTTGCGTCGATCATACTCAGAGTGACCTCTCTTCTCTTGCATTTCCTTCTCCATTTCCTATTGAAATGTATTCACAATTTTTGGCTTATATTAAAAAATGTGGTGACATTGTTACCATCCACAATGGGGACACAAAGAAAGTCTTTCAAAACAGAATAACTCCAGAAATACTACTTGCTCACCCTTTCAAGAAGTTTTTGTCTGTAGTGTTCCACTTGCTCCCCTACAGACATGCCTGACCTACGTTCCCTTTGCCCAGATTCCAACTCATCTTGGAATTTCACCACTTTAACCTGCAAACATTTACAGGTAAATTGTTTGTTCGTGGTCATTTGCATATAAAGGTGGGAGAAGTTGCACCTCAATTTCTCTCAGCCTTGCTCTCTTAGCCTCATCCCACTTAGAGTCAGTAGCATCAGAGTTTTTTGAGATCTGTAATAACAGTTGCTTTGTAACTTCACTCCACACCCAAACATCATAACACATACATGAAGTCCATCATCTAATGGCTGGCCATCAATGTTTTGGCTTTCAAGCTGATCCCATTTTGATGTTGTCATTGCCTGAGCTTCAACGTCCTCTGGATCTACGGTCTCCCATTTGGACTGAACAAATCTGGGTTGTTCTGGCTCAGGTTTTTTGTCTTGCACTAATAAAAAAAGTCATGATTGTGTTACCATTTTTTTTTTTGATTTTACAAAAACAGCACAAGAATATTTTGGCATACATGGCATTCCATCTAATGGGTCACCATCGAGTGGAGCTCCGTCAACATCTAAATCATGCTTGGCTGTTTCCTCAAGAGGTTGGCCATCAATTGGATCAGCTGGTTCATCACCCGGAGGCAACATGAATCCATCCATTTCATCGACAGATGATCTTGTATCCTAAAACATCAAAACAAGTTCAAAACATCTGGTCTGTTTCTTTCCAGTGTGCAACAAATACCATAGACTTGATTGCTCACCTCTTCTTTTGTTTCTTGTTTGTCTCCTACAAGACCAAAAAAGGCATTTTGGAAGTGTATTAAAAGTTTGTCGGGGTAAACTGCCCAATCATCCCATGCACGAAAACATCCCAAAACTTTTTGTTTGAACTGTTCAGCTCTCAATCTGCTGCTGATTGCTTGGTGGGTTGTGTTCAAGTGAAGCATCACTTGTTCAAGGCGTGCCTGAAAACTGAAAAAAAGCTTTTATAATTATTCAGAATTCAGGGCAGAAATGGAATACAGACTGTTTTCGGAAAAATGATGCATTGGCAACTTTTGCTGAGCTGTTATGCAGAATGTCGGATATTAAATAAAGCCGTGCAATTTTTTTGGTCAAAGGTGTTTCCAATATTGACATGCTCTCAGTGATGCATTCAACAATTTCCTCTGCACTATCTGCATTGTCCAAGCAAAATGCCATGGCATCACCAATTGCTTTTTGTCTTGGTAACAAGCTCCTTAAAATGTCTTCCAATTTGTCACGATCTCTGTACAAAACAAGACACAATATATTTATACACTTAAACAAAAATCCAATAAAAACTCTTACTCTTCGCGTAACTCTCCTTTGGTTTTGTCAGCATCCTCAGGGTTTTCTGGCTGGGGATTAGAACTACTTGCTACAGGCTTAGATTCAGATGTTGCCTCTCCTTCTGAATCAGTTTCTTCCAAGCCACCAGAATATGGGTTGACAGGAGGTGGTCGCCACAGTGGGCCATTTTTAAATATACGAAAATCATATTGTCTGTATTTGGTGGGCGTCTCACCCTGAAAGTTAAAGGATTTGCGTTCATGCAAAATATCAGGTTATTCAGCATAACATTTTACCTGTAGAATGGTGTAGAGACGCCATCGGTAATACACATGAGCTGGAGTTTTGTTTTCAAACAAGAATCTGTGTAACAAAGCCAACATGGTCAAACTCCTCATTTGTAAGTTAACTACAAACTTATTACCTGAACATTGGATTGTTCATTTCCCTATGCATTATCATAGCCTCAAACATTGGCCCTTCTCGCACAACAAACTCGATCATTCGGTGAATTATAGCAAGTAGGTTCCTGCAAATGATTACTTAGAAATACAACTAACAGCCCACTTTTACAATTAATTATGCTGCTGACCTATTGCTTCGAGAATCAACTTACCCATACCCACACAAACCCTAAGATATCAGTTATAGAGAAAATAACAGCTAATAATGTTGCTGCAATTGTGTACCTTTCCGTAGGAACTACCACACGAACAATTGAGTTTTTCAATGTCTGTTGTTGAGATGGCATTTTCGTGTTGTGGAGGCAACATGGAAATTGAAACAGAATCGAAAAGAAGGAATGTTGGTTAACATTTGTGTGGAGTGGACTTTAACACAACCCCGCTACTTGCTAATGCTGCAAAAGCTACTTACATTTTCAAAGTCTTGCTGGTCAATGAAGTCTGGAGGAACGCCTTGTCCTTTTGGTTTCTTATTCGGATCCTGTGGCTGGGCATTAAAAGGCATTCCTGAAGGTGGTGGAGGCATCGTACGTTCAAGCAAAGCAGGTGGAACATAAACAGGGTGCGGTGGAATTGGCACAGTTTTTCCCCAGCCCATCTTCATCTCATATTCTCTTACTTTTCGGCCTGCAAAAACAAACATTCCAGTAAAAACATGCGCAGAAAGGGCTAAAAGTAAACACACCTTGCAAGTGACGAAGTGCCCGATCTGCATCTTTTCTTGTCATGAATGCAACAAATGCACAATTTCTTTCCCTAGACCTCTCCTCATCTGTACGTGGCCACATCACCTAGAACAACTCTCTATTGGTACCAAGACAAAAACCCACTAAAAACCATCACAGAGTGTTAATGAGGTTCATGTTATCCAAACAAGCACCTTGACACTGGCCAAGGGCCCATACTTCCCAAACACTTCACATAGTTCTTGCTCATCCATATTAGGATTAACATTTCCTAAGAACAAATTTGATGACATTGGATCGCCGCTTTCACGTGAGTTAGCAACAAGGTCGTCAAGCACTGTTTTGTGTAAAACAAGAAGTGGTAAGATCAAAATAAAACACTCTACACCAAGCAACATTTTTTAGGAAAAACGACAAAAAATATAGCGAACTGAGGAATATTAGTAGGAGATATTTACATGCTGGATTTCTTGACAATTTGTCAACTATGCTGTCATCCACTGGTTCAAAACGAGACGGTCTGCTGGGGCGCCTTTCGGGGCTTAAAGATATGGTTGAAGCAAGTGCAGAACGATGCTTTTTGGAAGAGTGACGTTGCTCTCTTTCAAGCTGTATTACTTTGAGCTCTTCTTTGAAAAGCTCTAGATTACTTTTTCGTTTAGCATCCTTTTTCTAAATCATCAAGAAATGTTTATTAGTAGTTGTTTTGCTTTTACCTTTGTTTATATATTTTTAGCTTTACCAAAAAATAATGATTAACAATCATTAGCAGATATATATTAATCGCAATTTCTTAATACAATACATGGATCCGAAATAAATAACATACTTTTAATGTAGGTCTGTCTGGTTTGTAAGGCTTTGGTGTTACAGATTGACTAGGGGGCTTTTTGGGTGCTTCAGGTTCCTGGAATCTTGAAGCTGGTTTGTATAATTTTCCTCTGGTTTGATCCACTGAAATGTACAATAGTTTCATCTCCAACAAATATGCCGACACACTGTATTTTTTCGCACAAATTGCTGATAAATTTTGCATATGTGTGCAAAGGGTACATTCGACATTTTTTTAATCTGGTTAAAAGAAAATTCCTGTAACATTTAGAAATGACTTGCTTTTACAAAAAAAGTTTGAAGTACATATAACAATACAAATATAGTTTCACATTATAGTTTATACACCAACTTACTTCCCGCATCCGGGTTGATAACATCACCACGAACAAAAGTCTTTCCTGCTGATTTACTGCCCTCAAACGATGCAACAAACTCCTTGTAAACTTCTTCAGTTTGCATTTCATCCTCTTTCTTGCGTATATCTTCTTTATCGCGTTTTGATAAAACATTTTTCGTGACGTTCATTCGTCCAATGCTGAATGCCTTCAGTTTGTTTTCGGAGATGGACTAGAAAAGGAAAACAAAACAAGCATCGTTGGCAAAATACTTCTCGGCACATAAATACGCATACACAAAAAAGCTAATAAAAACATAGCAAAAATTGTCATACCTTCATTGTGGAGCTGGTCCGTCCTGGTAACTCACATTTGCGTTACAAACTGCACAACAACCACGCCAGAGCAAAATCCGCGCATTCAATAAATATTTTTTTCTTTTTTACGTCACAATTTCAGTTAAACGGATGAGATAAAGTGTTTCGTAATGTTTTTTCCCAAATCGAAAAAACGTCTTTTCTTAAAACTAGGTTATTCTATTTACCTAGACAATTTTATTGGATTAAAGGATACATTTTCAACAACCTGCACTAGTGTGGTCCAGATGGTTGGTTATACATTTTTTTTAATTTTATGATGCAATGTTCGGCCGTAAATATTACTTTTATTCTGTTGCATATGTTTCAAAAAATGCTACCACTGTGATTAATGCCAAAAAAACAAGACAAAAAAGTTAACAATCTACAGGTTAACACAAGCTCTCGTGGTGCCCGGCAACATCGTTTTGATCCGACTCATTCTATATTTTCGTGTGAATTTAAAATGCAAGCTTGAAGTATTCTAACTTATTTACATAGATTAGCATTCCAGCATTCTTACACCGCTAAAATACTTCTTTACATCGGTCAATCGAATGAACAATTTACAAAACATTTATTACAAACCATTACGATGGTGCCAGTACGACAAACATAAAAAAGTAGAAAAATATTTAACCTTTGATAAAAATAGATACAGTGCCAAACAACAGATAAACGAGGTCAAAGCACCACCATAAAATCTAGACTCTGTGAAACATAAAATAACAATAGTACAGTGCAATCAAATCACACACACAGAAAAAGACTGGATTGTTTATATATATATATATTTGTCGCATTTCAACATTCGCCGGAATGCACGCAGTTTCCTACCAAGAAGGATTGCTAATGTATATGAATGAATTACTTGCTGACGGAAACTTGTTTACATGAAAAAGGTGCTGTTAACCAAAGTGATCAAGGATTGAAAATTGGAGCGTAGTTATTTTGGAGACCTCTTTCCCCGAAGGTCAATCCCAGATCCACCCGATCCTGAACTTCCCTTCGACCCTCGCCAAGATTTTCCGGACGTAGGACGAGATGACGGTTCACCAGTGGAGAAAGTGGGATTCATGGTAGTTGAATTTCTGCTCGACGTCAAACTGCGAGATTCCGGGGTTCTTGTAATGCGAGGGCGACTTTGAAAGGCCGACTGGTACTCCACCCTACGTACAAAAAAACGTATGGTTATTTGCGACGAATACCTACCAAATTACTAGGTACTTTTCTTGGGCAAAAGCTACTGCTCATTTATGGTAAAGGATAATTATGCTACAAGTACAACTGTACTACAAAAAAAATGTTACAAAATAAGATTGTGTGCTCAAATGATCTGTAATGTCCAGCCAAATATTATTCGGCCCAAATGCATTGTCTTAGAATCACTATTGTTCACTGGGAAAGATGCGTATTGCTTTTGTTTGTTAAAGCCGTTGGAAAACGATACATACGCATTGCACTAGTCCCAAGAACTGATTTATAGAAACAAAAATGCGACTTACGCGGGTGCCAACTTTTGCCCGGCGGACGACACACCGTTCCTTGATGGTGCACTTCGTGGCTGGGATGAATGGAGATCAGAAGTTTGTTCTCCAGACATTTCTGGCTGTGATCTGGCTGAATTGCGCCTACTGCAGAAGGAGCTTTAATCAAGTTTACACGTTTATTCTCGACTTGAAATATTTTAATATCACCACGCCTCGTTCGCACAATGGTTCATTTCGGTTTAAGTCGATTTTAAAATGGACTTGCAAAAAAAGTTATCGGCAGGGCGCGAAAGAACTACATTTCCGGGTACATCCCAAATGTATGTAAGTACGGTATCAACATTGATTACCTGCTTCGGGAGGTTTCAGCCACTTGTGATAGGCGATGCTTGCCTGTCGGCGGCCACATCTGGGATCCCGAGTTGGGTCTTGATCCCGAAATAGCAGGTAACTGCGCACCTCCCTGCCACTGTGCGCTGCTGGTTAACTGCACATGTTTGTAAACTTTTATCACTCTGGCAAGTAAATTTCCACACTTTTTACAGGATCTTACAAAAAAGACAAATACGAAAATTAGGCCGAAGTTTCTGCGTCCCCGCATTTTCCAACTTGGAATTCACTCACCGCATTTGTTGAAGAACGAAGAAGGGAAGCAGAAAGGTCCACGGAGCTCATGTTACTTGCTGGGGCTTGTTGATAGGATGCTGTCAAACGATGATGACTTGGGGTTGTGGGACGAAGAGGAATACTGGAGTCGACAGTTAGCAAATCCACTCCATGGATTGTCGACCCTTGGTTCTAAGAAATTGGGTTGACATTTTTAATCAATGTATACAAATTTGCAATTATCAATGTACGTGAATCGAATTCAATCGATTGATGTCATACTTTTTTTGACAACCTTACCCAGTCAGTTTGCGGAAGTGCGACTCAACCGCAAAGTACTTAATTGAGTCCGCTCGAATCGACTTCCAATCAAGTAATGAATCAAACAATTTCCATTTATGATGTCTGTACTGGCGTAGATTAAGTGACATAAATTTTTGTACACCTATCACACCTGATGGGGCCTGGTATTGGTGAGAATACCGAGATATTCGGTACAAAGAAGTTGTTCCCCAGACAGTTCATTTGGGCGAGGTACAATGATTTCATCCTTGTCCAAATCTGCCTCCATTGCATCTTGATCCTATAATACATTTATGGTTAAATAACAGCCCATATTTTTTAGCACAAATAAACCTCACTTCATCATCGTCTTCATCTCCTTCGTCATCAGATTCATTGAAAACATCGTTTTCATCCTCTTGCTTGTTGAGTTGTTTGATGATAAAATCCAGCTGTCGTTTAAATTCCTCTTGTTCCCCTTCCATGAAATCTCTACACAGAACATTCAAAGATTTGACTCACAGTGCATAATTGTGGGGGTTTGACATTTTAGATGTCGACATTGTGTACCTTAAAACAGTTTCCAGGCCCATGGCAACAGCTTCTTTTCTTACCACAGGGTTACTGAGAACACTGTACAAAGCTCCATTTACATACGGTCGGATTTCTTGGTTCTCGTTGCCAAGTAAGTTTGCTAAAACCTGTGAGAAAATGACAAATAGTAAGTCAGATTTTTTTGTTTGTCGAGAAACATATTATGGTGGATTGGATACCTTTAATACTTTTCCAGCGTCTTCTCCACATTTAAGTTTCCCAGAGCTTCTCAGACACAAATTCATCAAAAGAGCAACGGCATACTCAAGCAAATAATCAGACAGAGACTCCTGTTCAGACAGTATGGTGGTAAGCCATCTTATGAGATCGCCTGCATCACATTTCAAAAAGTGAACAAAACAAACCCTTTCTTCAGCACCGCAGCCCACAAACCTTGAATCATTACTGTTTGAAGGCGCCTTCTAAGACTAAGCTTTTGCAGACACCCGAGCAGATGTTCTTCGAAAATATGATCCACAGCATCTCGATCACTGGCGATACCACGATTTCTCCACAAGAACTTTTGGAGTTTTCCGACATCATCGGGTTTCAAACACAAGTAAGCTCGACCTGCAAAAGGTAATGAGAATAATTATTTAACTGTTATAATGCTTCGAAAAGCGATATCATCATTTATGATAAGAAATATTTGCTTCAATGTTTACCGCATAACAAGGGTAGGGTTCATAAAACTACTACATATTGCACCTTGCTGCAAAGATGACATGGCGTTATATAACCGAGCAACATATTGCCGAATTGCGACATCATCTGCTTCAAACAAATTAATCATCTGGAAAGAGTTTCCTCCGACGGAAGGAAAGTTGGAGCGACAGTTGAATAAGTCGTTGTCGATATAAGCCATCAAAACAGTATCACGTTGGTCTCCGGGTGATGATCTGCGCATGTTTTGAACTGATTTTATCAGACAATAAACATGTCCCCAAAATGGTAAAGTTAAATACAGGATGCAAAATAAGGTGATTGTGTTTTCTAAAAAAATTGCAACCTTGTCAGTCTCCATCGCAAAGCTTGTAACAGGAGTGACTTGATTCGGTTAGATCCGTCCTTGAGGTGTGACTTCAACTTGTTGTAGTCGAGTGAGGGTAGCAGTGGGGTATCATCTTTTTCAAACGCAACACTTAAAAAACACAATTCAAGTTCTCATACCGAATAATTAACCAAATATTGTCATACTTCACAACTTGGGAAGTTAAAATAGATAATTTAGGTCAATTCCAGTTTGCGTGCAAGTCAATTCGAACATCAAGAGAAAAAAAACAAAAGTTTCATATGACTGACTTCATTGTGTAAGTTCATTGCTTAAAATTGGCGACAGACACAGAGCCTGTATTGTTGGAATGCGGAAATTTGAACAAGGCCGGCTTGCACTAATACCATAAAAAAATTCAAAACATAGGCATGTCAAACTTGCGAAACAAAATGAATGTCAACAACTAAAGTGGCTGAGTGAAAACCGTTGCCCAAGTGTTTTGAAATGTTTTCGCTGCTAGTATATACGCATACAGCTAATTTAACAGTGTTTTGAATGACTTGTAGGGATAAGTAATGTTTTTTCAGGGTCAAAAAATATTGAAGCGAGTACTGCAATCGCAATATCAAGCAGTCTTAAGCTGGGTTTTTTTTTTTTTTCACTAAAAAATTGCTGTCAAATGACCGAAATGCCAGGAAAATTTAGGACATTTTCAATTTATTTTGGTCATTTACTGTATAATACTTTCGTTCGCAAAAATGTAAGCAACTTGAATAATCTACCAGCCAATTTCCTTTGGGACATTGTGTCCAAAATGGCTTTTATTTTTTGTGACATTTCTAAAAAAATTTGGTTATTGACAGACAAATGACACAAAAAAACCCAGCTTAACAGTATACCTTTCTTGGACTATTGAGGCACGTAACATAGACGAGGCAGTTCCTGGTCGAGTAAAATCAATGCTTGTTGAACTAAAGCTTGTTCCAACCGCTTTTCCACTGAACAAACGGGCGCACACTCTCTGTAAGTATTCTGCAGTAACCATTCTTCCATGTACAGTCTGTTCTAAAGAGTCTACCAACTCCGCTGTTATGCTTATCAATGTGTGGTAATCTGCCTGCAAAATACAAGTAAGCAGCGGACATTTGAAAGAACATTGTCGGATAAATCACTTTAAATTGCAATTACCTGTAGTTTGTTGAATCTTTTCATATAAGCACTACACCGTTTCTCAGCTTGTATTAAATGTTGTTGTAGGGATTTTGTTGCTTGTTCTGTTTCTTCTTCTGCCACTGACAAACGTCCCCGATTTTTCTGTTTTTTTGCAGTCAAAAATTTTGTCAACATGGATACACCACAAAATACATTTAGGCTTTGGCGGCTACTAAGTCCATATGACTACACAATTGTATTGCTGCCAGGCATATTCAATTTTGAAGAATCTGTTCTTCTGGCACAATCAAAGGTTAATTTTTATTCACAGAATGAAGCATCGTTGGATAGCAATTTAATATGTTAAATTGTGCCAGCAAGACATATTCTTTGCAATAAAAGTTTTAAAAACTTTGGCTGAACCAACCAGAAATGTTATAAGAAGAGGGGGTTCTGTTGCACTTAGTGCTGCACTCAAAAATCTGTCCACTCTTGAACGAAGGTCTGGAACCCAGTACGTCTGTAGAAATAATTTGTATCATTTCACACTTAAAGGGAAATACTAAATAGATTTTTATTACAGAGGGGCATGTTGAAATACATACACAAAAAAATCTTTAATACATTACTGATTTCATACTGATTTAAATTACTATTGTCCTTTATGAAATGTTTCAAAAAAGAATACAGCACTTGTACATAGCACATACTGAAAATATCTCTTTAAATGAAGGATGTTGAACAGGATTTGGCACAAATGGCAAAGCATAAAAAGGAAGAAACTCAGTAGTTTGACTCAGATCCGAACCTGCACCAGTTAGTGTTGCAATTTTATAAGTGATCAAAAAAACTAACAAAAAATGCATAGTACATTGTAAGCATGTTGTTATTATTTATAATATACATGTATTTAATTTAAAAAATTGTATCTTACTTAAGTGTTTAATTACAAAATGTTGATATGTTCTAACCTTTTGTCTCTAGGTATTTTTTAAAGTTTACCATTGAATTTTCAGAAGTACCCTGTGAAAATATAAAAAGGTGAAATAATTGCTGGTTTAACAATTATCAAAATTAAATTGGCTTTGCCTAACATAACAAATCATCAATCACATCCCAAAACAACACCATTAAAAGCTTACCTGTGTTGATCCAACTCTAATGGGATAAACTGCAAAGTGGATTTGAATGTAAAACTCAAGTCTCTGACATGTGTGATCCTTTGAACGAATGTCACCTGGAACATTTTCCTCCCAAAGGGCCCAAAAACTTGTGTGATTTCCACTGTCAAATTCTAACAAGATGTTGTTCTGGAAAAAAAAACAATGTAAAAATTGTCAAAGGAGAAATTTTACAAGTTGTGTGAACCTACATCAAATTAAGTTGGCATGTATTAAGCTAAATATGGAGGAGTAAGATTTTTAAATAAAGAACAGTGTTACATCAGTGGAAGAATAAAGTTATGTTTCATGTAACCATCTAATTTCTGAGCTGGCTGTAGAGTAAATGACAGTCCATAAAAAGTAATTTAAAAAATAACCACCTGAGCTGTAAGTTTTGATCCATCATTTGGCAATTTGCTTCCATGTGAAATTGGTTTTCCTTTTTCATTACATTCAAGATGAAGAGAATATACAGTTTTGTCCAATCCGGTAAAGGTCAGGTATTCCTTTACCAACTCATTTAGTTCAGTTTCGTACAAGGCCCAATCGGAACTCATTTTGTATATTGACTGTATCCTAAGAGACAAAAAAACTTGTGGATTAAGTGATTCATACTGATAAAATAAATAAAATCATTCGTAGTTTCCACCAAAAACCCAGTGCCAGTACAGGAATGAAAATAAAATTTTCCATTCAAACAAATCTACAATAAATGATCATAATAATAACAACAGACTGCGTTTAGTTTAAAACATCGGCATGCAAGATTGCAACGGTTAAGCGCACATAATTATTCATGCGTGACAATATTCATAGAGTTTTTTCAGAAAATATTTTTCTTGTTGGTAAGTAGAAGGTAAACATATTGGAGAAATTTATGTAGCAAGATAATAAAAAAATTATAAATATTAAACAAGAAATTTATGTGTTTGCGTTCAAGTGAATTTCCGTAGTAGGTCGACACTACTGTATTTGTGACGTTATACGCGGGAGATAGTAAAATGAGAATTGAAGTATTGAAGATCTTATCTGGCTGACTGGTTGCTAACAGGCGAGAAACTTTTTACAGAAAATATAATTGTTGTTGTGTGTGTTGAGATTACTATCGTGGTCATACTTCAAAAGCAGCTAGATTTTCTGCGAGGAAATCTTTTTATTAGGCCTATATGTCTATGTGAGAGGTAGCTAATAGCATAAATCGTAGATTAAGATGGTTTTATGTATAGCCTAATAGGATCCGTAACAACCTTGCGCAGCTCGTAGATTATAAACCGCTAGGTAAAGCATCCACTCAGATTGCACATACAGAATAGTTTTTATAAAGGTAGTCGGCAAAGTTAAATATCTGTTGTTGTAAATATCCCTTAGCATTTTAAATCATGTAATTCTAATGGTTGTAATCGGAATTCCATGAAGTGTGCAATTACCACCAAATGGAAGACTTTCTAAATGCAAGTGAGTTGACAGAGGAAGACAGTGGAGATGAACAACTCACAGCTGCCCAAGTCCTGGAAAAGCTGCAAGAGGTATTTTTTTCTCCAAATCTAGCATGTGTGCTTATGCTTTGTTTGATTTGCAGGCCTGGATGAATGAACGATTGTCACCAAACCTAATGGAGTGCAAATCAGATATAGTTGAGTGCATATTGCAGCAAATGCAAGAAATGGAGGACAACATCAATCGAGCAACAAAACGAGATTTTAAAGTAAGTAAGTGTGCTACGTGTTTTCCTAAAACGATAGAAAATGTTTTGTTTCAGGTGACTTTGCATCAACTAGAACTGGATAGAATTAGATATGTTATGAGTAGTTACTTGCGATGCAGACTTGAAAAAATTGAAATGCATGCTCCAGTCCTGTTGGAGAGAGAAAAGACAAAATTACCCACTGAGCCATCCAGGCTTTCCCCAGAAGAATTTGCCTTCGCAAAAGAGTAAGCTGTTCTATAAGCCAAGTGACCTTGTACTAACTGAGATTGTTGTTTGGTGACAGAGTTGCCAGCAATTTGGAGGCACATCTCAAATTGGTTGTGGCAAAGCATATGCCAACTAATTTACAGAACATGAACCTTCAGGATATAGGTATTATTTCATGTGAATTTTTTTGTTTATTATTAAGTGGCAAAATGTTTTTATAGTGCAGGCTCCTGATTTGGATCATTACGTGTTTTTGAAAGTAAATCACAATGAGGATGGTGTAATTATTGATGCCGAAACAGAGGATCATGGAGCAGATAAAGTTGACTTGGAGAAGGGTGCTCAGCACCTAATGCGATACAAACCTGTTGAAGCCCTCATCGAAAATGGAACAGTTTCACTTATGTAAATGGTCTACATTGTATTTGAACATGATGCACTAAATGACAAAGTCACAAAACCAAGTCTAAATTGCATTAAAAGTTCTTGTTTACAAGAGTTACTTCGGCCCCATTGGGTCTTATTTGGCATATGTTAAACTCAAACTTTATACATTGCCCAGGACCCATGCAACAGCTCCAGTGATATGTAATAGGCAATGTAAACATTTCCAGCTAAGCTAGCAAGATTTAGAAGTTGTGAAATTCCATGGAAAATCCCAAATTTCTTTGACAGCTGTTTGTAGAGCTGGTTTTCCCCTAACTTAGAACCGATGTTTGGAGCCACCACACCCTCTTCTTTTTCCAATTTAATTCGCTGACTTATAACTTTATTTATTACAGGGGTCAGGTATAAGCTGTTGACCAGTCCACTGATAAAGATTGCTCCAACACTGGCAACCTAAACATTACATTATTGTAAAATTTTATTTTTTTTGTAAAATTTAAAATCATCAGTACGACTTACAGCTATATATTCCATGTTTGTCAAATTTATCAGTCCCTTTATCTTGAGAAAAATGCCAAGCTGCACAAATGAAACAGCTCCCAATATCGCAAAGTAAATCGGAAAGAGGGTCCCCTGGATATGACTGAATGTGTGTCTGTCCAATATTTTGTACATAACAGGCCCTAAAATGCACATGAACTCATTTATCTGGCACACAATAATTAGAAAAAGAAATGCAAACCTGCTACAAATGAAACCCAAACAGTTATTCCAAGGTTTATGGCCCATCCTATCAAAAATGCAATGGTACTGTAAAAACAAGCACCAAATATTCCTTTTGTAGATGATGTCTTTTCATTTTGGGAAACATAATATCCAATCATCAATGTTACCAAAGCGGCCAATGCATGCCATAATCTGTTAAACCTAGTAAAAAAACAATGTATAAGTGATTCATGTTGTTTTTATTGTGAGATGCAGACAGGGCAACCAAAAAAATATACTAAAAACCAAAAATTAGCAAATATGATTTTTAAAAAGTTTTAGACCAACCGTCTATAGGTACTGTTTTCTTCAATCAACATAATTGAATCCAGGCAGTGTACATCCAGAGAATAGCAGTTAACAGTTTTGTACGGGCGTCTTATCAGAGTTCGTGTAAAGCTGCCTACGTGATAAAAAGCTGTTTTATCATGTCTCCGCAAAACAAATAAACACAGCGAAGTAAGTTGCACACGTACGATGTTTAAACCTTTATGCAAACACCAATTAAAAAAATTTGCAAAACTAAACTAAATACAAAACTTAAACAAATGTGCAAAATTTAAAACAAATGGTCGATTTTTTTACGAGTCGGCATGTTGAGTCCGTGTTTACAATTATGTTTATTCAAGCGGAACTGATTTTAGCCCTCAATCTGCTCCTGCTGACTTATGTTCGTGATGCATGTTACAGTGCGTTTTTATTCGACATATAACAAGGCCGTAAGTTGTAACGTGCTTCTTTAGTTTTGCATGTCGAAAATCGCTTTATCACTCATATAGCGTAAGTATTTAGAGTGTGCCACACACCCCTGGCAACGCTCTAGGTCCACTAAGGGATCCACAGATCCCCAGTTGAGAAACGGTTCCTCTAAAATACCATTGTAGGCATCGTAGGCATCGTAGGCATCGTAGGCATCGTAGGCATCGTAGGCATCGTAGGCATCGTAGGCATCGTAGGCATCGTAGGCATCGTAGGCATCGTAGGCATCGTAGGCATCGTAGGCATCGTAGGCATCGTAGGCATCGTAGGCATCGTAGGCATCGTAGGCATCGTAGGCATCGTAGGCATTGAAGGCATTGAGTCTAGGCATCGTAGACATTGAGTCTAGCCATCGACTCAATGCCTATTATGCCTACAACACCTAGACTGAATGTCTACAATTCCTAAGATGCCTGGACTCAATGCGTACAATGCCTACGACACCTACAATGCCCTGTTTCAATGCCTAGACTCGATGCGTACAATACCAACACCCAATGCCTACAATGCCTATCTGTTACAACTTTATGCAGCACAAATAAATGTCGCGTGGTATTGTCTTTGCCATAGTTCATATACATCGATATGGTAGCTAAATTTTTTTTACCCCTGACAAGAGCAACTATCCTGAACATAAACCTTAGTAGAATGTATTTTGTGAATGGTTCACACGTTTCTGCGTAAAAATTCTAGAAAATTGGTCTCAAAATGAAGCGTGCCAAAATAAACGGTTTGGAAATTGCAGCAACTGCCCCAATAATCAGATAATGGGAGATTTAGGTTTGACGATGCGAAAATATTGGCACAGCACAAAACCACAAGGGATCACACAGAATCCGAAGTATCAAAGAGTGTGTTCATTTTGGAAAAAGACATTAACTGCTTGTGACCCAGCTTTAAATTATTGTGACCCGTCTTTCTTGTATGCATAATAAGACAGGTTTTATAAAAATAAATACGGAATATCCATGCACAATATTAAATTCCTTTGAAATTGTGAGCAGTTTCAATATTTTCTAGGGCGTTAAAAGGACGATGTAATACCAGCACGTAACATTTCATTCGAACTTGAAAACGTTTTGTAGCACAAAAAAGCGAGAAAACCGTTCGATATCCAAGAATTCCATACCGTCCTTATTTCCAAGATTTGTCCTAATTTAAAGGACACTGTCTAAGAAAATATTTTTGTCCCCTTTTTCTGACTGGGCGTCCTTATTTTGTAAGTAAAGTGGAACAAATTATATGATTTCTGTGAGCTGCAGAGAGATGGCCACTGTTTCGACCTAAGTTATAAGTTCTCATCAGTGCAGCTTGGTGTCACTCTTCATCTAGACGACTTGTGCAACACCTAGTTTGGTGCCCAACGGATGACGGTGATTGTATAGTCAGCATAAAGTGGAAGTCTTGGCCTGGTCGTATGGTCAGCAAAGTCGTCTAAAAGAGTTACACCAACTGCGCTGATCACATAAGTCCTTATTTTGTGTCTGACAATCAATGTTAAAAAACTTTTCCATCTTTTGCCAACATGTTCGCTACGATATTTCTGTACCAGGCGACATTACCCCCTAAATCAGGGGTGCACAACCTTTTTACTATTGCGGGCCGCAACACACACACCACTGTGTGCTAACGACCGCCACTGAATATACTGCTTTTCCAACGATATACTCCTGATAATTACGACAAGTTGACGTGAGCATTATTAGAAAGGAATGGAAATGATTCCATACCTGAAAAATATACACTATTTATTATTTACATTTGCCAAATTACGTATATAACAATCTAATGAAACGTCGAAGTATTCAATGGCCGCCTTGTTTTTGCACGCTAGGTTCACGTCTCCATCATAAAATAATCCACTTCCCATTTGGGATTAAACGCCCTTTTCTCTTGTTTTGACAACCTTTTGCGTTTCAGCGACATGATTGAGTGATTCCATTGTTTAGCTTTTCGACAACTGTACATGCGTATGTGACAATTCACCGATATGCTGTTAATGTTTTATGACGTCACCATCCGTATTGTTGCGCTTTGTCTCGGTTGCGGTGGCTACACCAGTTACTACTCGCTACAGCGAACAAATGTGTATAACGCGGAAATGGAAATGGGCCTAATTAAAAGCTTAATTCTCGAGACCGCTTTAAAAACAAGTTTCAGAAGCAACGACGGCCGCCAATGCATATATTTTGATATAAATGTGCACGGCCGCAAAAAATAGCGTCCGCGGCCGAAGGTTGTGCACCGCTGCCCTAAATGGTCCCACAACTTTTGTCATGTTAAAATTCCCTTAAAATCGCTATACCGCAGCCGTCCTCATTTTGGGTTCCAGATCGATGGCAACCCTGTGTACTGTTGTTCATTAAGTTAATGAAAAAACATACAATTTTAGGACGAAACACGTTATTTTTGTCCGGAGAATATTTTTCGCAAGTGCTTGATCATCCTGTCCCTTATGTATGGATAAACCATATATGGTCCATGGAGAAATTTCTCTCATACTTGGCTCATCTGGCTAATATGTTTAATAAGGCTACTCGAACCAAATCAATTTAAATTTTTGCTTTTTCAATAATTACATGGAAGTTATGTATGATGTATAGATTTAGTCGTCGTTGATTAAATCCACTTCTGTTCGGACGAAATCAAGGAGTGCGTCGTTTACTGCACGAGGTAACATAGCTCTGTAAATAAACAAAATGCCTGATTAGACTAAAACATATCATTACATATATAGTTACAAACACAAACATTGTTTGGGGCAGATGGTATACACACAACCAAATTTTTGAATAGCTGTTGTGCAAACTGGCTCCATGTTATCTATTTCACATAGTTGATAAACTGTTCAATTTTGCATTTCCCGTTTTCATTGTATAAAAATATTTACTCATGATAACTTACTTCATTAGTAGTGGCACACAACCCGAAGGCACTGTCACCAGAAATTCGTCCCGAAGCAGCGCCTGAACCGCTTGGTTGACCACAAACTCTGGTTCCAGAATTGGCACATTTAGGTTTGCTCGAATATTTTTTAACAAGCCGGTTGTAACGAATGATGGGCAGATGCAAGTAAGTTTAACTCCACATATGTTCTGTCTGCGCAGCTCGTTACGCAAACCTTCCATGAGACCCACCACAGCATGCTTTGTCGAACTGGTAAAAAAGGTTCGTTTTATAACAGTTTTTTAAACTGTAACCTTTGTTTACATTCTGTGTTTTACTGTTGCAAAAAAAAAAAAATTATTGTCTGAAATAATAAAAGATTTTGCCCGACTAATTGTCATCGAAATATTAATGAAGGATACTAAAGCCTTTTCAAATACGTATGACCGGGTGATAAGAGGTCAAATACCTGTAATCTGTCATATAAGCTGTTCCAAACAGTCCAGTATAAGATGCCATGGCAATAATATGACCGTGATTTTTCGATTTCATGCTTGGCAAAAACTCTTTGATCAACTGCAAAATAATTTGCAGCATTTAAAATGTTTAACAAACATATCTATCGTAATGTGCAAAAAAACGACTTACCCAGAAATGAGAAAGAATGTTAACTTCAAAGGTATTTGTTATCATTTTGTCAGTCAACGAGAGAATATCTGTTGGATAAATAACTCCTGCATTGTTGACAAGCATTGTGACGTCACCGACATCTTCCTGAATTTTTGCGGCAAATCTAAAATATATTTCGAAAGCAATCAAAAGGTAATGTCCGCATTCGAAAAGCAAACGAAGTTTCCATTCCATTAAATTCACATTGCTAAGTAGTGTTCTCCACTTACTTTCGAATTTCCATTTTATCTCTCAAGTCCACGGTGTACCCATACGCCTTAGCCCGCATTTGTTTAAGAATTGCCAATGTATCCGCATTTGTCGACTCATTGACGTCTACAGCCTAAATTTTGACATGTTTTTCGATAGGATATAATAATCCAACAACAAACCGATCTGTTGCTTCCCTGCATTCTTATAATGAGTGGTAACTTACTTAATTTTTTCACGATTTCGTTTAAAAATGGTAAAACCGAGGTATTGGATTTTTTTCATTTGCACCGCGGCAGCTCGCTTACTATGATGGTAGCTCCGAGTTTTGCAAGTTTTATGCAGTATAACTTCCCCATTCCATGTCCTGCTCCTGTAACAAGCGCTATCTCCCCATGTATGGACTTGGCTGCCGGTTTCCTGAACAACCTGTTGATAGAAACAAATAACTTCTGATACACGCTTGCTTACATGAAACGTAATTTGACATACACACCTGATGAACGACGTTACAAATCCCACAAAGACTTGCCATAACAAATTTAGAACTTCACCCATGTTTTCGTTTGATTTTCAAAACTCTCACACTCTCAAAAAAGTTGTAACTGATAATAACGAATGATTTGCTTGGCAGTAAAAAAACCAATGCACAAGTTTAAAGATGTGTCGCAGATTTGGGTCTTGGTCCCTTGCAGTTGTGAAAAACATTTGCTCAAAGTCACTTATTAACTATCCGCTGAACGGTGTTGACTATCAACCTAATGTAGGCCTATTGCTACTTTATTTTTCAACATGTTGCAGACTCATGTAATTGGTGCGTGCTGTAAAAACAAATATCGCTTCGGTTTCCATCGATACACCATGTTAAAACTGTTGTAAAATGTGTACAGCAACTGGCAAGGTGGTCTGTTCCGTGGCACGTTTAGTGTTTTGTTGGTTTGTAAAAATACCGCTCGATATTTTAACGTCCCAAAGACTTGAATATATATATGTTCGCGAAGCCCCAGGAAATCTTTCAAATTTACGACTTTATGACCTAAAACATTAAATATAACTTCAAACGCATCTTTACCTTTTTTCGGTTTCGGATGTGCTTACCCCTACTCAAACTTGTGGCATTTCATTTACTCAAATATTGTACCAACAATTTTTTAACAATACTGATCCATGCTTGAAGATTCATAGACAATCTAATCGCACGACTTCCAACCGAAACACTCTTCTTCTTCTTTTATTCAACCTGCAAAAGTTTCATTTCCACTGGGGTAAACCATTCACCCAGTTATAAAACATCACTAAAGGTCATAGTCAAAGCCAGTGTTGGGTGAATAACCCCTGCATTGTTGAAAAGCACTGTGAAGTCGCCTACATCTTCGCGAAATTGGAAAGCTAACCTGGCAAATAATTAGAACTTCTGGTTTAAAACGTATTTTATTTAACCAAACAAAGTTGCAAATTAACTAAATTGTTTACAAAACGTATTGATTAAACGTACAATGTTTGTTGGATTTTTAACATCTTTTCGTTTGTTATTTATGAATAACCCGTACACCCTTTATATCTACCAACTTGCACAGTTTTTCGTTGCCTGAAGCATTGACGTCTTCAACAGCCTAAATTTTGAAAAAACTTTTTCGTGTATAATTGATGCTGAACCTAATCGCGATTATTGTAACAGTTTTACTATAGTTGTCGCTCCAAGTTCAGCAAACATTGCAAAGAAGAGTTGCCCAAAACTATGACCGGCAACTGTAATCAGGGCAAATTCTCCGCGTATAGGTTTGGATTTGCAAAACATCCTAAATTGTTCCGAGATGTAAAGGTTGTTTCCAATTGCTGACAGCAGAGTATGCTAGATACTCACTGAACAAATGAATTTGCAAAAGCTGTATTACTTTTCACAGCAATATAAACACTTTATTCTGCACTGTTTCAAAGTTTGCCCGTTACTGTCTGCAGGAACCTGCCGGTCTGCAACGAAATCCGCACTTTTACTGCAAAATAGTTTATATGAAACAGAGTTCTGTGACAACGCAGTGAATGCGGTGCAATAATTTATTAACTTGCCTCAGATCCAACTATTCTCAGTAAAATTTTTGATATCCTAGTATTGGACCAACTTTCACATACTTTCCGAGTTTCTGCTGAGAATAAATAAAAAAAAAATGAGTTTCTGTCACTGAAATTTTCTCTTCGCCGAAATGTTGCAGTGTCAAGTTTTAGGTTACAATAGAATCTGCAGAAATGTCCTAAATATTTGTACTTAGAGAAGTAAAGAAAATGTGTTGGGTATTCCACTGGGCAGCGAAAATGCAGCTGACTTACAAAACGTCCCTCTTAAATACAATGTATTGTATCGCTTGACAATGTACAGCAATATAGCAATGTCTTTTCTAAAAACAGATAGCGATCCAAAATATTTAGTGTAATGGAAATATGCACACTTTATTCGTTTTTGGTGTCGATCAAATCCACTTTTGCTTCAACATAATCGTTTACCGCGTCCACCACGCTCTCAGGTAACATATCACTGCAAAGATGTACAAATGATAAAAGTTTGCGTAAGTCTCGGAAAACGTCATGCTGCGTTGATTTTGGAAAAACAATTGTACGACTACTGTGACGTTTTTAGAAATACGTTAATAGAATTACTTTAAAAACAAACAGGATTTACTTTAAAAAAATTTGTTTGTGCGAGCTTGAAGCAGCTTACTTTAATATGCGGGGTAGGGTTACTGACGGCACGGTCACCAGAAATTCGTCTCGAAGAAGCGCCTGGACCGCTCGGTTGACCACAAACTCCGGTTCCAGATTTGGCACATGGAGATTTGCTCGAGGGTTGTTGACGAAGCCGGTTGTAACGAATGATGGGCAGATGCAAGTAAGTTTAACTCCGTATATTTTCTGTCTGCGCAGCTCGTTGCGCAGAGCCTCCATAAGACCAACTACAGCATGCTTTGTAGAACTGGCAGAAAACAGTGGTATAGTCGTTATTTACAAGTCGATGTTTGGCAACGTTGACAAACTTTGTTGGGTTTCAACTCGGGTGACTTTTCAGGTTAATCAAGAATCTTGGTGTGTATTTTCCAAAAAATGTCCTGTTTTTATGGCAATTTAACATTTGCGTAAATTTTGTTGAAAAACACCCTGCCTCCGACTGGAAACACCGGTGTATAAACGAAATTTCCTAAATAACTAATGTCAAAATGATTTAAACTAAACATTGGCAAGTATATCACATGATAAAATCAATTTTTAAGCAGCTAAATTGCAGCAAAAGATAAAAAAAAACATTTTCAATTTTATTTTTTCCGCTGTGAAATCAATTTTCACAGTATATGCAATTACGGACATCAATATACTATTAACTGCTCGTAAATTGTGAACCAAATGATATCTCTATCACGTACCTGTAATCTGTCATATAAGCTGTTCCAAACAGTCCAGCAAAAGATGCCATGGCAATAATATGACCGTGATTCTTCGCTTTCATGCTTGGCAAAAACTCTTTGATCAACTGGAAACATATGATTTAAACGTTAAATCATAATCTTGTTTTATTAAAGCATGCTTGAAGGAGATGGCTTACCCAGAAATGGGAAAGAACATTCACTTTAAATGTGTTTGTTATCATGTTTTCGGTCAGCGACAGAATGTCAGTGGGATAAATAACTCCTGCATTGTTGACAAGCATTGTGACGTCACCCACATTTTCTCGAATTTTGGTGGCAAGTCTAAACAACCGTTGTATGTTATTCTTTAAGAATTTCCTTTTTCCAGGTGCATTCCTGTGCGTTTGTAGTTTCTTCATAGGTGCCTGTTTCAACCTACTTGTGAATTGCACTTTTTTCTCGTAGGTCCACGGTGTAACCATACGCTTTTGCACCTTTTTGTTTGAGAATTGCCACGGTCTCAGCATTTGTAGTTTCGTTGACGTCTACCGCCTGTTGTTTTTTTCGGTGTGAGTGTTGTAAAATGAATGAAAAACAGAAATAAGAAGAAGAATTTTATTCAAGACAAGTCTGCGAAGGGAATGGCAAAATTATGCTAATGTTTAACCCCCAAAAGCCCACCTTTTCTTTGAACATATACCACTACATTCTTACATTTATATTTGCATTTTTTACCAAATTGCAAAGTTCGAAAGTGAGGGTTCATTGCGAACACTTACTATAATCGTGGCGCCGAGTTTTGCAAGCTTTATGCAGTATAACTTCCCCATTCCATGTCCCGCTCCTGTAACAAGTACTATCTCCCCATGTATAGACTTGGGCGCTGGTTTCCATATCAACCTGCGGTTACAAATATCTGAATAACCTAGTGCAAGCTTTACACAACTTACCGAAAAATTGCAATTACGATTCCAACGAACAATTTCCAAAACAATTTGATCAGTCCGCTCATGATACTGATTTAACTTAAATGGAACGAGAAGATTCCTGAAGCAATGCAGCATTGAAAATGTTTTCTTTACAAAGCGATCATAACTGCTTATTTCTCCCACCTGGCCTTCATGATATACTATTGCTGAACATTAACTACCCTTACGGGCCGACAACATTATCAATGCAACTTGGATATGAACGCTGTGCATTTTAACTATACTTCGGTTAGTACGCGCAACACATGCTATCCGTTGACCCAATACATCGTTGTGTTTGTCTTTGCTCCAAAGTCAATCATTAATCGTGTCATGCGCAAGCAAGCGATATTTTTCAGTTGAGTCTTGGGTTTGCTTTGTCATGAGGCAAAGACCACACAAGGATTAAAATTAATAGCGTTACCTATAACCCAGTGATTTTTTGTCGATATGTATGAAATATTGGCATTCAAAAGTCGGTAAAATAATACTGCCAGAATGTATTTAGAAAATATATTTATACGTCGGCATAACTGTTCACTGTAACCGTATTTAAATGGGAAGAAACTCAACATAAATGCGCAGAAGGGAAAACAATTTACAGACGTCCACGTTGCCTCATTATTTGACTGCATCGAATTTACTGCATAATGCCTACATTAATCTCGGTTCATACTGACAGTCGAAGTCATGATTTATGTGACGTGTCGCGAATTCATGCATCGTATTAGCACGTCAACATGGAGGCGGTTAACGGGTAATTTGATACGTCCGATGTAATGCAAGTTTTAAAGGAATATTGCCTTCCTATACATGTCGCGCAAATTGTGCGTGAAAAAAACTACACTTACTACAACAATGGCGCCAAGTCGGGCCAGCTTTATGCACGTCAGTTGTCCCATACCGTGTCCGGCGCCAGTGACATTTCACTCTTAATACTTTTTAAGGGTTGTCTCCAAAATAACCTGACGAATAATCAACATTATTTGTATACAGTGTATATGATATATTGGTATTTGCCATATCGCGCACCTGATAAAAGCCAAAAATGTTCCGAAAAAAGAACTCCACAGCATTTTAACTAAGCTCCCTATTTTTGTATTTATAATTGCACTGCTTGACTCGCTGTTGCACCGACGCTTGCAGGATTGTCAAATTGAACTTATTGTTAAAAAGATCACATTCTTTAGTATATAGTGTACTTTAGTCTGTTATGTTGTGTGGATGCCTTAATTCCAATGTTGCATTGCAAGTTTGGTACTTGAACTGCGTGTTAATTAATTACCACTATGCAAGTCATAAATTTGCACGATCTTCCGCTTTAGACAGACGAGCGTTAGTTTATTTTGCAGGCTAAGGTGAACTTGCAGTCAAATCAAGACAATCACCCAAAAATTATCCTTGCTGATAGTCTGTTTATACAACAGTTCGTTCTAACATAAGTAAAGAATGACATAAAACTCATGTGTGACTAACTCAACAAAACTAGCCTTGTCGCCAATACTGAGAAAAGCGTGACCATGTTGGGTAACGCATGGCCAATCATGCATGCACTGCCACTGGACTTCAGTTTGAACTGCACAACTCGTTTCGCGTCGAGAACCTTTTTTTGTCATGAAATTCGTTTCTTGAATTGACGAAATCAAATACTCAAGCGGACACCCATTAACATACAGCAGTGTAAGCACATATTAGCCATTTACCAATAAAACGAAAACACATACTTACAACGTTATTTTGCGCGTTTATGCTATTTTTGCCTTATTTAGATAACAAGGCATGTTATTTAGCTTTATACACAGGTAACTAAAGTCGCAGTTCCCGATATAGTGTTACAACGATTGTTGTTGAATTTCGTCGTCCTTTCTATTTGTGGATGACAATTCTGAAACTTCATCGGTTTCGTTGTTTGGGATTTTCAGCATCCACACACGGTCAGGAGGGGCAAAAAACGTCCTGTAAACAAAACGGATGTTGTTTGTTGGAGATGTTTCATTATTTTGTGTGACGTAACTTTCAGGTCAAAATGGAACGAAACATCAACAGAATTCTTGATATGGATTTGAATTGTTGACATTGTGAACGAACACGTTTGGTGAAATAGTGAGAAAAGGCATGTGGCAATGCTCTGTCATTTATAGCTAGTCGTAAAGGTTTCGCAGAAATAAAAGAAATAACAGGGAGAAATTTCATTGGCCAATTAATTTACTCACATATAGATAAGGGAAAAGAGCAAGGCCCCAAGGCAGTCGCCGACCCACCACACCCAGTGATACCTCCACACAGTTCCTCCCAGTACAAGTGCGGGACCGAACGCCCTCGACGGGTTAAGGCAACCGGCCCCAATCCACTTCCTGTAACAATAACGATTTTGCAATAACATTGCATCGTTATCGGTTAAACAAAACATCAAATGCATACCCAGCAATAATTCCCTGGAAGACAGTGATTCCGATTGCCAGAGGTCCAGTTGCTTGGTCGTAAGTTTTGTCAACTACCATCATGTTGGCGAAAAACACCATTGCGCCAGTTGTAATTATTTCGCAACAGAGGATGGCCGAAATATTGGCGTCTTCAGCTATTAAAAAAGGTCCAGGATCGTCACCTTTCACCGCCTGTTTAGAAACACGCAAAACCGTTTTAATCACATGCAAAAAATGCAAAGTGTGTAACCTAAAGGATAATTGAAGGATAACTTACTATAGATATAACCCAATGATTTGCAGCTCAGAGAAAGGCCATAAATTTGGTGCTATTGGATTAAATCTATAGTTGTTTTATATAAGTCAGTCTATCCAAAACAGTGCACTAAATAATTTGCAGAAAGCAGCATGGATAGAAGGAACGTAAACCACATGCAAGTAGTAAGGTTGAATGCTGCAAGTATATGCAAGGTTTGTCCAATCAGCACCAAATACTGCGAGATCAGCGGCCACAAGCAAAGTCGCAGGGAAACTGCTGAATTTATAATATTCATAACTTTCATAATAGGTATTTATACAAACAGAATAGATAAAATCTTTATAAATAATCGCTAAGTTACCTGTGCTATGACCGCCCCCAGCGTTGATCCCAGACACTGCATGATGACGTATGGCAGAAACATCCATGGAGACAACACTCCTGTCACCAGAAAACCCACCGAGATTGCTGGATTGAAGTTGATTATGCTACACAAAAGTACAAGATTGTTGTAGTTAAGCGAAGTTACGCACTTATTTTTTTTATATGTTACATTCCAATTCTATGTTAGATTGCTGTTTTGCGTGCAGGAATGTTTGCCAACTAAAACAACAACTTCACGCATCGTTTACAGCAGTTCCGATCTTGTCAAAAAGAAAGGTCGGAGCGTGTAGAATTTTCACGAAACGGGATTAACACGTAGTATTGTTTTTTTTTTCTTTTTAGAAGTTGCCTTTCTTTTAGATTTGAAGGATTGCCTCTAAACTCGATGAATTGGAGAAAGTTGTTTTGGGAGCTTAAGCGAAAATTAGGGTTTTGGTCAAATTGTGATCCAAGCCTAAAAAACTGTCAGAAGTTGCGTCGTTCGTTTGTAAGTTGGGTGAGACTATTGCAGAACTACCATGGGTATAAAAACGTATAAAATTCATGTTAATTTCGAAATAATCCAAGACGGCGTTCATGTATACAACGAAACTAAACACATTCGTGCTACTTGGAAATTAGTAACAACGAATACCACTTAAAAGCTAATCAAAAGTTAGTTTATTTACCAAACTTTCCAAAACAAAACAACGAACATCCAAACTGCGAAGCCAGCCTGAAATGCCGGCATGAGAGTGGAAACCAAATAATCCGCTCCCCATTCTTGTGGCAGGATGGTTCTGCAAAACATCATCACCACAACGTAACAGCACCATGTACGGCGAACAATACACCCCACACTCATAAAAAATATTTTACCCGTTTGCTAAATGCCGCTGGGGTAATATTACTACATGGTTAAAGCTTTGTGGGTGATGTGCAGAGCAAACTTTACACGCTGCATGTAAAACTGCAGCTTAGTAGGCGCAAGTCATGGCAAGCACTTAACCTTCTCCTTGACCTGTAACGATGTTGAGCTACAAAATCCTTTTCTGTGGTATTGAAATAAATCCTGCCAAGCATGTTACCTACATGTAAAATCTCTTATTTGGCCAAAGGTAAACCCAAACCTGTTTTTGTTATTCAAAATTTACACTAGACAGTGAAACTTTTGCTTTACCTGTTCAACAATGGGTATTCGATGGGCTTCGTCGTAGCAACAACCATTGATCCCCAAAATGTGTGCAAAACCATTGCAAAAAATTCGGCGAGCAGAGGTTGAACGACATAAAGCAGGATGTCTTTTCTCGATGCCTCCCGATATCGCTGTAAAATTCCTTTTCCACTACTTCCACTGGCAGGCATATTCCAAAATACTTTGTTAAATCTGCAGATGTCAGGATAAAGTGAATAAATTGAACAGTGGTTTCACGGAATGCGTAAGAGTTAAACAAAGCATGATGTGATGCATAGAGCAGAAGTCACAGCGGTTGATTACGTACAATTTATAAGCTAAATGGGACGTTCGAAACATGTTGGTACCTTTTTCCAACAAGATATATGCAAGCGTTTGGTTTCACACTGGTCTCAACAGCTCTTTAAAGACAACTTTATCTTATTGGGAAGTAACTGTTGCGCACTGGCGACTGCATTTTCAAAAAATTTCAATTTCAATTTCAAATATTAGGACAAACCTTGTTCCAACCAACCACCTCAACGAGTCAATAAAACTAAAAAGTAATAACGTTGTAAAATGGTGGCAATTGGGAGGCTTATTCGCCTGTCCCGAGCAAGAACTATACAAACAATGGCTTTACTGGCCTGGTAGATTTTCTTTGAATGCTAACTATACGAGCATTGAACGAAAAGACTTCTCTGCGTGGAAATATGTGGCCATTTTGGTACTCACACAAATGTTACCTATCTGACCTCACTTTGGCGTTTCTCGGTAAATAACTTCAACAACTTCTCCTTTCTACCTCATGCTTTCTGGGTGCGTTATTAGAAAAAATGGCTAAGCTCCGGCTTGCAAGCAAACATTACCCAACTAAACTAATTGCACATCTCACTTTCGGGTCCGAAGGTTTCATAAAACATTCCCATGAAAAAGTAACGAAATTTATTTAAAAGGCCGAAAAAGATCGAAAGCAATGCATTCATTTCTTTAGCATTAGGGCTTTTTTTAGCAGAACATTTGTGCGCACTGGCCGTCTCAAGTTTCGTTGCCTTTTTCACCAACTGACAAATTTTGAACGCTACAAGGTGTTGCCTGTTGATTTAACCACGAGCGTTTTTTAGTAGACAGCAGGCTCAAAATAAATTAGCTGTTGGGTAAGAAACCGATATTCCACTTGTACAACATGTTCGTTTTGGCTTCAAAGCAAAATCACATGCTGCCCTAGTGTGCGCAAAATAAAATACAAGATACATCAAATCACTTTTGCAAGGTTGGATGCTTTAAATTTTAACAAAATTTGTCACTAAGAGGTTTCCCACAACTATAAGGTTCTCGCTGACTTTAGTATTGCAACGGGCATCAGTACACTAACAAAAATCAGCATTGAACAAGCAAGCAAAATTGGTTACTCATAAGGCTTTGTTGTTTTGTACAAGCATATTTTATTTGGCAATGGGTTTCCTTTTCATGCCTAGTTAAACAAGGCACGTTGTCTTACATTGTAAAAAAAGCACTCAAAAGGTCGCTGTTTGAAAAATTGCGTTACATCGATTGTTGTTGAATCTCAAGGTCGTTCCTATCTGTGGATGCCAATTCCGAAACTCGATGTCTTTTGTAAAGTATTGAAATCTTTAGCAACCACACGCGGTCGGGAGGAGCAAAGAACAACCTATCCACAAACGAAATAACGCGTGAATAAATAAACGCAGCAATTCTTACTAAAACTGAACGGATTTGTTAGGAACAAATACATTATAAAACTATTAATGTGTAATATCATCACCACCTTCGGTGAAAAAGTATAGGTTGGGAATTATGAGAAAGTTTTAAGTCGTCAAATTTTATGTCGATATCGTTTTTACAGTGAAAGGTGATCATACGCTACATGAACAAGCTTACGCATATCTCATAAACTTTTTGAAGCGATTTTTCATAACCCAGGTAATATCATTTAGAAACCTTTTTAATAATACGTACGTTTGTGTGTGTATGTTTGAAGTTAAACTTACATATAGATAAGGGAAAAGAGCAAAGCCCCAAGGCAGTCGCCGACCCACCAGACCCAGTGGTACCTCCACACAGTTCCTCCCAGTACAAGTGCGGGACCAAACGCCCTCGACGGGTTAAGGCAACCGGCCCCAATCCACTTTCTGTAAAAATAAACAGTCCTGCAGTGACACTAACTCAATGCGTTTGATTAAAAACCAGTTCTATACCCAGCGATAATTCCCTGGAAGACAGTGATTCCGATTGCCAGAGGTCCAGTTGCTTGGTCGTACGTTTTGTCAACTACCATCATGTTGGCGAAAAACACCATTGCGCCAGTTGTAATTATTTCGCAACAGAGGATGGACGAAATATTGGCGTCTTCAGCTATTAGAAATGGACCGGGATCGTCATTTTTTACCGCCTATAAAGTGAATAATATTGTTTTCTCGCCCATAAATGGATGTAGGAAAAATACAAAATGTCGTAAAAAAACATAAACTAAGTGACGGAAATAATGTTTGTGTTTTTAATCAAACTGCACTTAAAACAACTTTTGTACATTAGAATGATACGAGAGATTTATAAAAAGCAAGTGAGTCAACACAATCATAAAATGTTTTTAGTGCCTTAAAGCTTTTATACCTACACCAACTTGGTACATAGTATGCAAAATTGTACCAGTCTGTGTTAGTATTTTATAATATATAATTTATTTTGCAAATTTAGCACAGCCATGTCACCTGTGCTATGACCGCCCCCAGCGTTGATCCCAGACACTGCATAATAACGTATGGCAGAAACATCCATGGAGACAACACTCCCGTCACCAGAAAACCCACGGAAATTGCTGGATTGAAGTTGATTATGCTACACAAAAACGTTTGATGAACACATTTCTGATGGTATAGCTGTGATTGCGCACAGAAAAAATTGACATTGAGTCGTTGTGTTCTAAACAATAACGTAGGGCACAAATACTGCAGAAATTCCACAAAACGTCAGTTGTTTGTTTTGCAGCGTGGATTTACAAGCTTACCACTTAAAAGCACATCAAAAGTTAGTTTATTTACCAAACTTTCCAAAACAAAACAACAAACATCCAAACTGCGAAGCCAGCCTGAAATGCCGGCATGAAAGTGGAAACCAAATAATCCGCTCCCCATTCTTGTGGAAGGACCGTTCTGCAAAACACTCTATTAATTATAACAGAAGTAATATGGCGAACAATAGGCATCGAACTGTTTACAGTGGCTACGAAAACAGACATGTTTTTTTGCTGTTTCAACAGATAAAGCGTTGATTGATTTCTAGCTTATCGTTAGAAAAGTAGCCGATAAGTGCTCCCTACCTGTTCAACAATGGGTATTCGATCGGCTTTGTTGTAGCGACAACCATTGATCCCCAAAATGTGTGCAAAACCATTGCAAAAAATTCGGCAACCAGGGGTTGAACGACATAAAGCAGGATGTCTTTTCTCGATGCCTCCCGATATTGCTGTAAAATTCCTTTTCTACTACTTCCACTGGCAGGCATTCCTAAGTTGGTATTGTTCTAAATAAGTCTACATCTACAATGAAGCGGTTAGCTTCTTTGCCTTTGCCGTGATATGATTGCATACGACACACATAAGTTAAACAGAATATGAGCAGTTAATTGTTCGGAAGCTACGCCAATTGACGTCATAAACTTTGTCTATGTTCACAGTGGCGACTTAATTTCAGTAACGTTATTCGTACGTTATTAAATTCGGTAGTGTTTGTTTCGTGCATCTGATTTAGGCATATGCATGTAGGTTTCAATACTCGGATTCGATTTCGATGTTTGAATTCAATTAAACGTATAGTTTTACGCAAAATAATGGGTGCCAATGCGTTAGTTAGAGAGCACGCTTTCTACAAAACAGGCCTATATGTAGGCCTAATAGTCAAATATATATTGTGTATATAAGTTTCGCATTGTTTATGTTTTAAGTCGTACACATTAGTGCGTCGTACAACCCATTTCCTGCTTGCGTATATGCGTCATCTTTTGATTTGTAGTTAGTTATATAGTCGGTTTGAGGTCGATACATGCAAGGCGTGATATAACATTACATATAACCCTAAAGGTTTCTGAAACCTTTGTTTGGCATATATATTCTCCATTTGGGCACGAGGCAATCAGACAACACTACTGAAATGCAACTTTTCCACTGGCATGCAATTTATTCTCATTCTTAACCTTTCCAAACTTGACCTCTGTCCTCCCTCTTTAAATTAAAGCTAACCGACAAGATGTACTTTATGTGACGTTTATGCTAACATAATGTCAGTATTGTATATGAAATCTGCGACCATTGTGAACGAACTAAACGACATTGCGGCTCAATTACAAGAGAGAGACACACACAAAAGCAAAGTAGTCATATTACATAATTAATCACTCGATTTGCTGGTGATGTTTTATATACAAATAGACACGACTTAATCATGAAAAAATAGAAGTCCGCAAGTCGCACTGCAATACACTGAACTCTAACAAATATCTGATTTGCCATAGACCTACATGTCTCAAATAACCAAATAGCTAACTGAGTTAACAGAAAAAGACGCTGACAATCGAACATAGTGGGCTTGCAGTGGACAAGACAAGTTTATCCACTTTGTGTCGTTGTTATAACCATGTCACGTAATCTACAGTTTAATGCCGAACTGCATTTGCATATTCAAACAGATCAGTTATATATTGCATGTTAAATGCAATCGTACATTATCGCCATGACAAGATTATTGTGACTCAAAAGCTTTTCGCCAGTTGGGATTAATCCCACAAGCTTAAACAGAAACATTTGTCCATGCAACCTGCAATTATTACACAACAGGCGTTTGGCATTCCACTCTTTGCGCTTGTGCCATCGGGCCATTGCCGTATTGGGGAACCATTATAATCTCTGCAAATTGAAACTTCAAGTCTATTTGCGACGCAGCATCATGCTGTTTACACATGGTTTACGGTATCAGCCTTTTTTATCAGCCTTTTTTATCAACGCACCATCGAAGAGCTGGTAGATAGATGGATACTTTTCCAAGGGACTTGTGTGTTTAATTCGTTGTCATGAAATCCAACAATGTTTTGATCCACCCCATGCGATCCACCCCATACTTAAATTCCTGCAACTGACGTGACCGTTTCTACGTTGTTGACTCTTCGCTGAACATTTCATAGGACTATGGAGGTGAGGTTTATCCGACAAAAAACATGCTTTTCTTCGCGGCATGTCACTGCATAAGTATGTCGGTAAACAACCGTAACACGTCTTTCGCAACTTCGCCTAATCCTCATTGATTACGTTAACCATTTCTTTCACTTCCTTTATTAAAAGTTTTTTTTAGGTCTTGGTAAGTTTTGTCACCGAATCTTTCGCATTTTTCGCCGTCCGATTGACGTCTTCTTAAAGGCCGATTATGTGTAGATAAAAGCCTTATTACATTGTACTATTACAAAGCCACCAACGGAGGTAAACAGATTAAGGACCTGTGTCACTTGCTGCTTACAAGGTCAGCCTCACAAACATGTAACTGCCCATTATCATTTGTGGCAGTTTTCTTTTTCGTCCATGCGTAATTATGTTGTGATTTTATCCGTTATATAAGAATTTTGCCGATATATCCCATACAAAAATCAACCGGCACATTTCTTAAATCTAAAATTGTCCAAACATCTGGGAAATATTTCCGCAGCGGATAAAGAAGTTTTTACCTTAACTGCGTAACATTGGGTAACTTCTAAAGAAACATCACCCAGGCAGGTCAACATATGCGATTTACAGATCTGCCTGGGTGACGGTTCTTTAGCATCTTCCCTAACATTGCCTTTTTCCTTTTTTCACTCTCAGTCGCTGTTATAACCATGTCACGTGATCTACCGTTTATAGTCGCAGTGTATTTGCATAATCAAAACTGATCAGTATATTCAATGTATCTTAAATCAAATTTATTGACATGACACCAACAGGCATACAGAGCATTCAACTATTGAACTGCTACAGCAGGGCTGATCCTAGTAAATGCGAGATCCGTTTTTAAAAAAGTATACAGGTTCTGTATATTTCCAAAAAAAAAGAAATCTCAATTTAACTTCAATTTTTTGTCTTCATAGTCAATTTCAGGTCCCCAAGAAGCGCGGCCCCAACCTAAAAGCGCGGGGTCACCGTGTGGCCCTATTTGGTGAAATCGGTGAAATGTGCCTAGGAGCGGCCCTGTTGTTTAAAGTAAATTGGGCTGCGTAATTAGGGATACGGTAAGAATAGAAAGATACTTTTACACCGGGTCACAAAGCTTTTTCCATACTTGATCCACATGTAACATAGAAATCTGTGCGAATATTAACGCTACGATTTCGTGTAGTATTTTAAGTTCAAAAAATAACAGGTGGTGGCCCTGTTTACACCTAATCATTAAAATTCACAGACTTATATGTGGGTGAAGTTTGGAAAAAACTTTGTGACCCGGTGTAGTAGTATTTTCCGAAAGAATATTAATTCTAATTTGGCTGCGACAATGGTCGGATGAGAGAAAAGAAAACGTTTCTCTTTTCGTTGCTGAAGGTTACAGTCTTACGTGTGGTGTAACATATATTGAAGGTTGTGTGTTTATAAAATTAAGCGAATTACGCCAGATATATCTTTGCAATGTATTTTATTTGCATGCCAATAATGCTTTAGGTATGGGCTAGTTGTGACTAACTACTCCATAAAGTTTGCGTTTTGCAGAAGTTGTTACTGTACGCTGTTCTAAGGTCCAAACTTATGCTTTATTGATTAAATATTCATTTGCAGCAACGTGTTGATATTTTGCCTGTGTAAAAATGGTTTCTAGTCATGATGACAACACATGTTTTTTGCCTATCCAAAACAACATATTTAACACATGATTAATAAGTAAAACTAACTTCTTGAGCCATGTAGTACATTATTGCAGTAACAAGTGTCAATTAAACTGGTTTGTGCAGTAGGTTCCCATAAGTTGTCTATATTAAATACTAGAGATTGAAATGAGAACTATTTTCTTGATGTGAAGTATATCAATACATTCATTTAGACTGGTTGCACATGGATGGAGATTTATTTGTGTAACCACATTTTCAGGTTGTAAGTTTTTAATAAATTAAGCATGGCCACACCTGTGCAGGTTTCCCCTTTAATTAAGGTATGTTGAACATCGTCTCTAATGACTAATTTCTACACCAGGTTTTAATATTTCTGTTTTTTTTCTCTTCTGAATATAGACTGCTAGGTGGGGACTTCTTTCATTAGGAGTCCTTTATGGTTACAAGCATTATGGTAAAACATATACACATTTTTGTTGGTTTAAAATTGCTAACCACACATTATGTTGAAGGTACTGTAAAGGTTAAACGAGAAAATGAAAGGAAGGTGGAAATAGAAATCCGGGACAAATACCTTGCGGACAAGGCTGCCGCTGAAGAAAAAGGTAATCATGATGTAAACTACTGTTATGTGTTTAATGTTTGTATGACTACTGTTATATATTCAATGTTTGTATGATTATGATTGCTTTTTTCAGCTCGAATTGAATATGAAAGGGAATCCATACTGTTCCAAAAATCTCCACCAAAAGAATGAAATTTTAACTGCATTAATACTTTGTTTTGTGCGTGAAACCCCAGTTCCTCCAATAAAACATTTGTTTTGGTTGATATAAAAGTTACTTTGTAAAAACGTAAAAAGGGTCAGTTAAGAAAAGTCGTCCTCCTCAACTGGTTTGTTCATCCATTTTCCACAGCCGGCTTGAGCAAAAGCTAACTTCATTGCATTCTTCGCCTGCTGATATTCAACTGAAGCTTTTTTAGCCAAGGCATAAGTTTCCAGATCATTGCTTTTGGTGACCTTGATCATAAACAGAAAGTAGGATAGGGACATGCAGTACATGATGTTTTTATACATACCTGTTTATAGCATTTGAAAAGATTGGACTTGCACACATGAGAAATGGGATCTGAGCATCCATAACGTGCCTCACATCTTCCCTTCGTGCCATCCAAAACCTCAGCACCCACATCACCAGTAGTCCAGTTCAAACTAAACTCTCTCGTTTTTACCTTGCCCGTGTCCCTGCCGGGGTCGTCACCGCTGATTTTGCTTACCTTGTAACCACAAAACATTTGTTTCTCAACAATTTTCCTAGCTAGGCAAACTTACAGAAGGGTGTTGAGCATTAAACGGGGAAGTGTTCAAGCCGCCCATGTCCTGCAAATATTTGTCTAGTCGACAGCATATCGCCCTTGTCAGATGACCGTGATGAAAAAGCATTCCCAGTGTAAGCGATGACATGTAAATAGGCTCGATCACCCGACTGAGCAAAGCTCCCTAAAAATGCAACGCCCATCAAACACTTAAACCATACTACAGAAAATTTAGCACGAGGCTTTTACAAAACAATTTTGAGGCTTGAACGTACTTGGAGACCTAAATAATTCCATTTGGCCAGTTTGTCGCTGCACGACATTGTCCTCAGTCGTTCTCCTCGCAACAAGCCATCCCATGTCGGAACGTTGGCATCTTCGTCAATAGGAATGCATCCTTCACCTAAAATCAATGACAAAACAATTCTGCCTGACATGTTTTCTGAACAGTTTTTTCTATTGTACACGTCAAAATGTTAGGTAGAGCGCACCGTTTTCAACTTTGGTCCTCAGAACCCCCTGTTTCTTGTTGTCAAACAACGGCTTGTGGACATTTTCCGCTCCTTCCTCGTAATGTTCAATGTCGCTTTTTGCAAACAGCGCACTGTCTCCACATGGAGCCGTACTGATGTACAAATGAAAACGAATACCCGGTTTCAGACGTAGCCTGGAGTAGAGTGTACAACGTCACATATGTGAAAAACATGACATTTTTGGCGACAAAGAAGCACTTAAACTTCACTATGTATTTTATCGTCATACAAAACTGGCATTTGTGAATTTTTCTAAAATTTCAAATTGTTTTAAATTGGCAACTGAATGTCGTGAAGTCCGAATTTGCCCTGTTGTTTTAGATCATATATGCGTGACAGCGTCAGTAACGGATTATTGCGTCGTCGGTATAAACCTTCATTTATTTTGGTCGGCTAAAAACGGAAAGTCGCCAAAGAGTATTTGTGACATTAGTTTTGTTTACCGAAATCTGAAACCTACTTGTTGTTTTGTCCAGGTTCAAAAATGTTGTCCTCGGAGTCTTGGCCTGCAGGGTAGTGGAGCAGTTGACTGACAAGATACATAAATTTGTCGTTTACTTACACACGCAATTTTTTTGTTGAACTAACCTGTATAGATATCGCATTAGACCTCTGCGTGAAATAACTTCTGCGTGGCAATCGTTCACCGTTTCACCTTTTAGGCTTAACTTATCTCCTGCAACGCATCGATTTCCTAAAAAAGAAGGAGCAAAGTTTAACTCTACAGCAGCGGTAATATAACACATACAGATCTTTCACTAGCCATACAACCTTAAACGTTTTAGAAAAGATTTACGACAAAAATGTTGACACTAAGTCATGGTTAGAACAGGTTTAATGATAACAACAAATGTTACCAGCAAAAACGAACAGTGCATGTTTTCGAATGTGTCAAATGAAACCTTATGCTTCGATTTTTGATAACTTAGTTTAGTCAAATCGACAACAATTTATGTTGGTTTTAAACTGCGTTGTTCTACTTTGTTTTAGCGATACTGAAGCATAGGAGAAATTTGTACAATAATTGAAAACCTTTTTACAGGACTTTTTACAG
This sequence comes from Ascidia mentula, assembly GCF_947561715.1. Classification (NCBI taxonomy): domain Eukaryota; kingdom Metazoa; phylum Chordata; class Ascidiacea; order Phlebobranchia; family Ascidiidae; genus Ascidia; species Ascidia mentula. The sequence continues at coordinate 20,484,067 of NC_138566.1, forward strand.
AAGTCAAGGCAATTTGTGCGCAAAAAGGAAACGAGCTAATGTCATTGAATTCTAATTAAACCAAGGCTTTCAGGAGCATGTTTCATTGTTTAAGTGACAGGACTGTTTCACGAATGGAAAAATCACCATATAAAATCAAAACTAACCCGACGAGACACTGATGACTGTCCACCTACGCTCTTCTCCCCATCCTTCATCGGTAGTTTGTGACATGACAAATCCTGCAATAATTTTTCGACCAACAATCGTATCAGGCAGCTTTGATAGTAGCTCTTCAAACTTTTCTTTCACCATGCTGGCCACGCGGTCGTGGTAGGTAAATGATTGTGCGTTGAAGGACGCCTACCACAGAATTGACAATTAAACGAACACTTTCGGATGGCAAAACAAAAACACTAAATCATGTTAAAAAAATTATTACTGAAACGGCAAATACAATGTGAATATTCTACACAATTTCAACAAATAGATTTGCAAAATTTTCTTACTCCTGGAGTTCCTGGTGCAGCAACATGTTTCAACTTGCCTTCCTTGTCCAGCAAGTGTAAGGCAGCTTCTGCAGCTTTTAATTTGGATTCCTTTTTTGTAGAACCATCAACTTTTGCGACAACCCGACCACCCAAAGTGAGAATAGATGTAAACCTAAAAAAATGAACAAATGTATGTTTTGCTTTGACATGTTAAAAAAATATTGCAATGTTTTAAGGTTGCATTGACACTTTAAAAAATTAAATTTGTTTTATTATTTCAATTCTGTTGTATTTATAATAAAAATACTTGTTTAAGTTTCTATACTGAAAGGATGTGTGAGTTTAGCATTAAAAAAAGATCCAAAATTACCTTCGTTTGTGATCAGGTCCATGAATATTGCAGTCGAAGTTAATTAACATTTTGTTTGCCTGTGCATACTCATTTATTGCAGAAACCGCATTTTTGGATGAAGAAAAAAAGGTAGGTTTAAAACTGCATTCAACCTTAATACAAAACAACAATAAAAAGGAAATATTAAAATTAAAAATCCTTTACTTGCTGCTCAGGTGTAACACATTGTATTGCTTCAGCAGGAAGAAGTAACTTTAAAACAACTTGAGCAGCCTGCAGCTTTGAGTCTTTCTTTGAAATACCTTCTACTGGTTGGTAGGTTTCAGTTCCAAGCACAACAGATGTGAAAAACCTTGACGATATGTCATTTTAAAAAAGTGCACAAAATCCTCATTCATTGCACAATTAAAAAAAATTAAGAAACACACGTTTTCTGGTGTGGAGGTCCTTCATCAGAGACTTTGTACATAAGATTAAGTTTATTAGCTTGAGCATATTCATTTAACATTGACACAGGATTTTTTCCACTGTGTTCCTGTATTCCTGAGGATAATAGAAGGGAGTTGGCTGTCTCTCTACATAAACTGTTTTCAACTGGACAAGAAAAAAAAGACAGAAGTAACAACTGCAAATATAACTAATTTTAAAGCCATACTTTCATTTTTCACAGGGCCAAGATCATTGGGAACTGTGGGCGGGGAAGATGTTGTGGGATATGGCTGGGTATGGCCATATTCAGCAGGATAGTAAGCGACTTGGGGTTCTGGTTTTGGTACAAACTGGTCATTGCTGGTATCCCCACTCAATGTGAAGAAAGAGGGTGGCAATAAAACTTTATCTGATGTGCTTTTGTCAGGACTGTAGGATTTTGTGTCATCATTTCCGAATGTGCTCTTTACAGATGTATTGTAAATTTGTGAAGAATTATTTGGAGTAGAATTTAATGAAGAAACAGTTTCTGTAATTTGTGCAGCTATAGGTCCACCATAAGACCTGTACCTATCCTTCCCATTCGGAAGCAAATACCACTTTGGGGGATTGCTGTCAGTTCTAGTAATTAAATGCTGCTTTTTCATCTCATACAAAATCTAAAACCAAAATTTAGCATCTGATAATAGCAATTAAAACATAATAAAATTTAAAGAGAAATTACTTTATTAAGAGATTTTTTGTCCATTGACATCATTTTTGTCAGCTTTGATATCTGAACCTCATCTTCTTTACACTCATGTAGTTTACAAAGAATTTCAATGTGGGTTGCATCACCTGTTAAAAAATAATAATTTTAACACAAAAATATTTTCCAATAACATCTATTTTACAAAAAATGGCACAACCTACCAGAGTGCTGACTTTTGGTTGCCTGTCGTTGTGAGTTCCTGTGCCTGTTTGCAACCCAGTGAGGACCTCTTGTGGACCGCTCAGTCCTGTAATTTCTTTTCATTTTTTGCCACAATTACCTTTCAACAGTTATCACTGTTTAAAAGTTGATGCAGCTTTCATAATTGAAGAATACTGACAAGCATATCAATGAATATAAAAAAATGAAACAAGATGGACTCTATATATTACATATGTTACTTCCAAGCAAAATATACACTCTAATAGGAATCTTTTGTTTTTCAAAAAACTAATTCTTTCTCATTTGTACAGATAAATGCCATTCATGTAACAAAATTCATGCAAGTACCGCATTCCGGCAAAAAACAACAACACCTGGTGTGTCCCATTAGTAAAATTATTCATACATTAAAAAAAAATATTCCAGTGTTCATAGACTGTGGTTACTTGTTTCAGCGTGATTTTTTACTTTTATCAAGCGCTAACACACATTAGCAAGTGCAATCTCAGTTTATAAAACACCTGACACACAACAGAAGTTTTTTTATTCAATTCAGACCAAAGGCAAAAAAATCTTCAACGCTTTCTGTTCTGTCGGTACTTTTGAGTGACCGTAATGTTCTATCCACAAGTTTATGTGAAGAAGACAAGCCTAAATTTAGCTAAACTCACAAGTGTAACACAGTGCATACAATAGAGTAGTGAACATTCTTAAAAATATTTCTTCGTTGTTACAAAACTACAAAACTTGATTTTCCACAACGGAACCAGGTTCTTGATTTCGGTAAATCCCCATCGTCGAGATTTTGATCACAGATCACCACGTTCTAAAGTTTGTGAACGGCATCTTGTTGTAAATCGTTTTCCATTTTCAGACTTCAAATACTTCTTTACAATAATCTATGTTGGTTACAGAGTGAATTTTTTATGGTTTGGGCAGTAATACACAATACACATATCATCGATCAATTTTATTACTTGTTAGCTAAGGTTTCAGGAAAGTCATCATCAAAATAATTTGGTGTTATCATGTGTGGTAGTTTATTAGCTGATATTTGTTTCAAAACTTGGTTTGTGTTTTCACTATCACTGTGTTCCTCTATATGGTTGGTGAAAGAATTATCGATGGCCTGATACGTTTGTTCCGACAAAGCAAGTTTTTGATCGTTTGTACGAAGGGCCAATTTTGGCTCTTGTTTGTGGTCATTTGTAACAATTAAGCTCCATTCTGGGGGATTCGTTGAAGTTTTTTTCACCAGGCTTCTCTTTTCCATGTCGTACAATACCTACAAAAGTAGGAATCAAATCAATGGTCGTTGATTCTTGGGTAATGCTGCAATTTACTTACGCGGTTAACTGCCTTCTTGGGGATGTTTAACTCTTTAACCAAATCACGAGCAAACCAAGGTTTCGTTTTCAGAAATGCTGTAATACGTTCTTCCAATGTTTTGTCATCCATAACTGGTAATATTTGCAGTCAGTCACAAAACTTTCTAATTAAAAATGATGAGACCTTTTAGGTCGAAACAGTGGCCATCTGTCTGTAGCTTATACACAATAAAAATGTACTGTTCACAGTGGAGACTCCACACCTGCTTAACGTATGGAAGTCGTTAATTAACCCAAAATTATATTTTAGGGACAATAACAAAGCCATTTACATTGGTTCAAACTAGTATAGACCAAGGAAAATTTAATATGGGTGTAGCCTTTCAACCCACCTTAAAGTCCAGTCACCAACCTGATTATTTATTGTTTGCGGAAAACTAGTATCAAATAGCTGTCATTAAATGATACAGAGGTTTAAGACAATACCCAAATTACAACAACATATTTGTCTGTAGGTTATGACAAACAAAAACGCAATAAATGCACATGCCATAGAGTTGGCATGGATTATGAGTTTTACTTTTCTAATCAATAATGTTCCAGGGCCAGGCTGATTTTGTTCCAAGGCTTTTTTTTATTTCCATTACGATAAAATTTGTGTAAGAAAACCTGCATCATTACCTAATCCTCTGGTTATAGGACAACAGTATGTACAAATCACGGATTGTCCTCAAATAAAAAGAAGACGGTCCAAGTAACATGTTCCTGTACGTAACTACTGGTAGAAAGCAAGGCTAGCTGCCCCGCAGGTAACTTTTCTCCCAACGTTCAAGCGGAAAACAGTTTCACAATGTGGGATTTCCCCCTTTTCGCTCAAACGGGGTGGAACGAACTTTTCAGCTTGTCAAGAATAAACACCATGAAAAATATTACAACTGTTTGAGAAACCATAAAACGGCTTTGATAAAAATAACAATTTGCTTTTCTTCGTTGCTGTTAATTACTGTCATCACACCATGAACAACATTGGAATAATGACATTTCGTGATATTGAATTAAAATTTAGTAAAAAATAATTTTGTCGAAACATCTTCCATCTTTATTATCTGGAACACAAATCAAATTATCTTAGTTTTGTTGGGCATAGAATAAGTCAAAGGATTAACGTGCAATGCGATCCAGTGTATAAACAGTATGGGTTTATGAATGATTAACCAAAAAGAGCTTTGGTGGCTGCTGCGGCGCTGACAGTGTAACGAAAGCGCACATACTTTTCATTCGTTAAAAGCGAACAATTCCTCGGACACTTGGCTATGAAGTATATCGCCCTTTTGAAAAGTTCCGTTTAAATTTGGTAGTTATGTTTAAGTATTGCAGCATATATATGATCGCAAAATTCAATGTCATCACCGTAATTAGAATGTTCTCCTCGCGGAGTCTGGTTATTTCACAGAACTTGTCGTTCCAATATTGTTCCTGGATAAGTTTATTTTCTTTCCAATACATTTTACTCTGTAGAAAAGTATGGAATTGATTTGCAAATACTTTTAAATCCAGCCAACGGCGCTTATACTTTGCATTTTCGCCCATCAGGCGTTGATTCGTGAAATTCTTCCCCTATGACACAACTTATTTCAAATGTTTTTAGTGGGGTAACTGTTTTCAGATGAATTGTGTCGCCCTCGATTTCCAACACCAACGTAGGTTTGGCAAATTTCAGTATCTTCCTCAAAAACAGGTTCATTCCTGAAAGTTTCAAAATTTTAGTAGGCTATTTCCCTTTCCAATTAGCCACCATTAAAACTATTAATAACACTTTGTACGATCAATTTATGCGTCCCAAACCTAGTGCTTTCATATAATCTTCCAAGTGTTCAGATCTTTGAAGTTTCCAAACGCCAACCAAACTGTCTGACATTGTGACAATATGTTTCTTTGACCCAAGCACTGATGGCTGCACTGCTCTCCCAGACAATAACACTTACTTTCATGCTGTAACTCGATCTCTTGCCTGTGCCCTGTGAAAAATGGTGGATTAGCGATATATGATGTCTCGATGTAAACTCTTTGCAATGGAAGTTTTACGACTTTTATTACGCGCCTGCATCGGTCATTGACAAGTTATCTAAGATCTTTTGTGCCCTGATTTTCCATTTCTCCCAGTAGCACATGAAGCAATTTGATTTCACAGCAATTGTTTTTATGTTATGGCACAATTGTATTAGCGATGTGGAAAGAAAGCAAAATTTGTAAATAGAAAATATTTATTTATGTCATATGAAACCTAATTCGTTCGTAGATGAGTTTTGCAACAGTTTTTCCCATCTCAAATTTCTGAAAACCAAAAAAAGCAATATGTTGTTGGATCTTGAAAGATCTATGTGCTAAATATATCAAAAACATGCTATACGATTAAATCTTGCAGTATAATAACTTACGACAATAAGAAAATCTCCCTCGCGGTATCTGGCGGTTTCACAAAAGTTTCCTCCTTCCCAAGTTTGCAGATGTAACAAAGCGTTTCCTTTCCAGTGCATTATGCTCTGCGACGGACAAAGTTTTTCTGGTGCCGAATCAATCAAATTAAATTCTTGTTTACCCTGCACTTTCGTCCATCCCCAAGTTCCTCGTCAAATTCTTCTCCAATGGTGCAGCGTATTTCTATTGTACGAATAGTGGTTTCGTTTTTTAGGAAAAATGTTTTTCCGTTGATTTCTATGGTCAAAATTGGCTTGAAATACTCCATCACATTTTCGTTCACGAGTTGAACTCCTGAGAATTTTAATTAAACAATTAGACAACTGCGTCGGCGGTTAACACGCATGAGTGATTTGAGCAAACAATGTTAAAGCCTCGTTTTTTCTCTGGCGAAACAGTCGATTGGAAGTCATGTTTTTTTTACCTAGTGCTTGCAGGTAGCCACCAAAGTTTTCCGAGTCTTTTATCTTCCACACGCCGCTGATAGATTCAGCCATTATTTGTACTATTTCCGCTGGCACCCAGCTGTTTACCACTACACTATTACATTATCTTATTGACAACATCTCTAAATCACCTTGAAAGTGTACAAATACGTTTGTAAATTTTCAAACTCTACGTACTGAAGCTTGATAGTTTAATCCTATACAGAACTTTACGCCATGATAGCGAACTTAACCAACATCATGAACGTTGGTTTTGTTCCTGATTGTTCTTTATGGGTGTGTCTCAAATCGTCGTTCTTAGAATAACAATGAGAAGAACCCAATAGAGACGTAACGGACCACAACTACATCTTGTTATCGAAAGCATTTTAACCCTACTAACCTTGCTGTAGAAAGGCCCAATAATATAATGCGACTTTCCTATTTTGTTTGCTCCGGTGACTCACACGTGCTTGTCAAACAGAAACAAAGTAAACAAAAAAGTTGTGATTTATTTGAAGAACTTTGTCCGAACCTAACGGATCTTTGTTCTGTACACATCAAGTAAAAGTTAGGAGAAAACGAATTTAGAACTTGTTTACAAAATCTGCTAAGTGATACTTGCTCTCACTGTTTGGTATAGGTGTCGGAGTATACTATATAACATCATCCAACGACTTCAATTTTTTCAATACTCGGCAACGTCGCCCAAGCGCCCTCTACTGTAACCATAATTGGTGCTAACTACATCTTCGTGTCAATACAGTAGAATATATTACAAATCAGTGAGCAACATACTGATTCCCCGATCCCATAAAGGCCCTCTACACGGTACTGGACCATTTCTGCGAAGATTTCGTCATGCAATACACTAAACTGCTTAAAAGTTTTCTTAACACTTTTATTGAGCTTCTCTCAATTCGACGATAATTGCATAAAATATATCGCGTTACATAGTATTGCTTGCGTATACAGTAACAACACCAGCACCATGTCATTTCTTCATATTCGCTGTGAAGAAGTAAAAGCCGCCAAAACCACAAGCAACAAATTGGATATGGGCAAGAGCTACATCAGTAGCCATCAGTTGCGATAACAGAAATTACCAATTTAAATTAAGTTTGTGTTGAAACTCCTCTTATCTTCTGCCCAGCGAAAATCGCATTTATTTTTTCTCGTAAATCAGTTTTGCGACAACACTTCCGAGTTTAAATCTCTGAAACACAAATAACAATGCTTTATTTTTTCAGATGTCAATTAAAATCGTACACTTTCACAAATATAACAAACGGTTTTCCTGCATATCTAAGCGATATGTATAACATTAGTGACTATTATAATGTACCAAGCCAAAAACTGTACGTTCTAGGACCATAGTCAACAAATTGGTGCTTGGTGTTTGTGACCGGCAAAATCGCGAATTGAACGGCTTAAAATACTAAAATAGTTGCAACGATATTTTTAAACCAACCAAGCAAGTTACATTCCAATTGGGACCCTGAGGTGTAAAATTCCAAACTTAAACATTTGCAAGAGGGGTTGCAACATTTGTGAAGAAAGAAGCCCATAAAAATATTATAATGAACCTGATATTACCACAAAAATGCCAATACTTTTCCGTATACATATCTTTTAGAAACATTAAAAGGCCATTGTGTAGTTTAACACTTACAACTATTAGCAAATCTCCTTCGCGGTATCTTGCCGTCTCACATATTCCTCCGTTCCAAGTTTGGTCATGAATTAGGGCATCTCCTTCCCAATGCATTTTGCTCTACAAGAACAATATGCCTAGTATTTATGTCAAGTAATGTTTCTCCCTGTTAATTTTGGTCTCTTCCTATAAGGCAGGGGTGGCCAACATTTCAATCGTTTAAATTTAGCTGGTCGATCGAATATGATTTTGTGTTGTTTCATGAAATAGGTAAATAAACATAATCGTAAATTTTGTGACAAATTGCTCCGTTAAAACCTAAAGCAACAGTCATACATTAAGTAAATCATGAATTAGTAAAAAGTTTTCTTGTCGATCCTATCTTCTCACAAGTCGGCCATGAATGATAAATTTGGCTTTTAGATAATGAATAAGTGGTTGAGGAATTTTAAAGGTTTTTTTTATTGCCAATCAGATCTTGTCTGAAGACGAAACAAAATCGGGATGGAATAGTAAAAAAAATTGTCATATTTGCTATGGGCTAAAGTAATCATTTTGGTGCAGTATCGAGGTTATATATAGCAGGGGTGAGCAAACTTTTCGACTCACGAGCCGGAAATTATTAAAAATTTGACAGGAGAGCCAACGGACCAAGCGAGTATAAAGTGGACAAGGAGTGTTCGTTCACATTACAGTTCCTGAACATATTTTCTTTCAAAGTTACCGAAGTACAATTTTTCGAAGCTACCGAAAACAATCGTGCACTAAAATTAAGATACATTAAACTGTATCATGAACAGTGTTCTTAAGCTACACTAATTTATACCGACCACTGACGGGCCTGATTGAAAGACCCATGGATCAGGTGTGATTTTCGGGCCGGAGTTTGGCCATGTCTGATATATACGGTAATAAAGAAAACCAACCCGAAGAGTATGTGAACTACAGTTAGATGAAAACTGTGTGTGGGATTGGCCACATTAAAAAAAACTTTAATGATATCTAAGGACTACATTCACAACTCAGTTTGCAAAATATTAAGTTATGTTTTACCTTCATAAATTAGTACAAAGTTCACCTTGCATTTCCGTCCATCTGGTGGAGTTTCTTCAAACTCCTCGCCAATGGTGCAACTTATTTCAACCGTTTGTAGTTTTGTTACATTCTTCAAAAGAAACGAGTTTCCGTTGATTTCTATGGTCAGCGTAGGCTTGACAAACTTCATCAACTGTCTGTTGGCCATGTTAACCCCTGTGAAAATGCAACAAGTTATTGTGATAGTTAACACATGGCTATATAGTATTCTACGTTACGCATGACTGATCAAAAGTCAATGCCGTGCGTTTGCTGGAAAAAACTGATCGTTCATACGAAAGAACCGCTCTATAAACTACTATTCAGTTTTGTTTACCTAGTGCTTTCAAATAGTCATCAAAATGTTCAGAATTCTTCATTTTCCAGACTCCACTAATTGATTCCGCCATGTTTGATGAACTTACCTTAAAAATCTACACTATTGCACTAAAATCTGTTGGTAAACACGAAAGCTTTCCACTTTCAACAAATTGGGATATTTTATACATCAGCTACCAATCCCTCGCATCTAAGCTTTATGACGATATTTTCGAAACAATGCCCATACTGAAACCTTATCTCCTGTGGAGCTCTTTACACAGAGCTGTAAGCGCTCGCCGGTTTGTTTGTGTGGAAGTGAATGCCTAGAGCTGTAAATCCTGGAACAAGACCGTCTCGCTCTGCTTGCTGATATTATGACGTCAGTAGTGTCGCGCTGCTGTGTTCGGCTGCGCCAGTCACGAAAAAATGTCATGAAATGGCTTGTTGCTGATTGATTTACCTTGTGATAATGGCAAAAAAAACAAAAAAGATGTGTAATAAGCAAAGCGAAAGTGATATTCACATTTTGATTATCACTGCATAAAATATCTGTTAGAGCTGGACGTCATTAAATTCCTTCACGTGAAAAATTTAGCAACGACCTCTCTTAATTTTTTATTTCAGACTTAGTGCAGGTAAATTGGTCTTTATTGGTTCATCCATGCAACCCTTCTTCTGCGTGAGGTTGTGACGCAAAGCCATTTCAGTTTCCCTTTTAAACTACATTTGTGCTTTACCGTAAAAATTTTAAACTTGATAACGTATAAGCCGACGTGACAAACATTGTCAACTGCTATCCAAGGGTCTAATTCAAAAACTTGTATTTGCGAACATCAAAAACACAAGTAGCCGTAGTTGGCCACAATTTACACAGAATTGCTGTCACCAGGTTACGCTTCACGCTTGAACTTTCTAATGCACTTCGCGTCGTCCAACACGAACTCCTAATATCGAACTTGGGTTAGAAATGTGAAATTCGTGGCATAATTTGTTGTTTTTTTTTTTAACAAACCATGACTAGCAGACCGTCATCGTCCACATATCTCGTGCTTGTGGAAACTCTGCCGTCCCATTCCTGTTTATGTACCAACTTGTGTCCGTCCCAGTTCATTATAGACTGCACACACATAAATGGCCAATAAAAAAAACAACAAAATACATGAAGGCGAGTTAAAAAGTCACTTTCGAAAATCACAGGACGTTATTACATGAGAGGTCTAAATTAAACCGGGAATAAATAGTGAAAAGTTTGATGTACCTTAGTTTTGCTTTTATCTGGCATCGTTTCTTCAAACTCTTTGCCGACAGTGCATTTGATTTCAGTGGTTCTTGCTGTGCTTATACTTTTATAACAGAACTCATCGCCGTTCAATTCAACCACAACGTCGGGCTTGCTGAGATTGGCCAACTTTCGAATCGGAAAATTAATGCCTTGAAACCAATTCCAAGTTGCCGTCAGTAAACAAAGTTTTTCAAGCTAGGTGAAAGTTTTTAGTAAGACACTTACCAAGAGCTTTTAAATAGCTGTCAAATCCATCCGAAGAAGCAAATCTCCATTTTCCAACCATACTTTCGCGGTTGGCCATTTTCAAAGACTTTGTTTATTGACTAAAAGTTTGACTTACATAACAGGTACCAATCACAGCGCAGACATACAGCAGTACACGCAGTCAGAATGGACTTATGCAGCCTCTGCAAACAAACTCTGTCAGGCACAGAAATCGCTTGCCACTCGTAACATGAAACTAAACCGCAATTCTCTTTGTTACATGAAGTTAACAAACTTGTTTTACCACGGCCACAACATTTTAGAGTCTAATCTACGTACAGCCAAGTAATTTGTTCTTGTCTTTTTCTGCCTGATGCAAGCGCACAGAAAAATGTTATGCAACATGTCACATTGCCATCACGGAATTCATGCACGTCTGTTTCATGATACAGTTTTACCAATGTGGTTAAGTTTGACTGATTCTGAAGCGAAAAAGAGGGCAATTTTATATTAGGACTGCTTTTCTCCGTGCGTTGGGCTCCAACCTGTTCAGCATCTTTGAACAGATTATAATATTTGTGGCTTTAAATTATACCAATTTGTTCTTGCTTAGGAATAAACGTTTCTTCCCTAAATAATATTTGCTATTATAACGCCCGCTTCTCATTCAAATTGCATCGTCATTTTGATGCAAATTTTCACTAATTTGGCCTCTTTTGCCGCAGTTTCGCTTTGGAAAATTTTCCTTTTCAAAACAAAAAACCTTTCCATTTTACAAAAATTAACTAGTTCCTGAGTTCCAGTATAAATTGTATTGATGACCTTTCATCACTAATAGTAACGTTTCAAATTGGCCTTTTTAGTATATTTTTTTGGTTTGATTGTCATTTTTTGAAAGTTCAGCCTTAAACTCACATTTTGGAGTTTGGTAAAATTAATTTGGTCATAAATACGTGCAAGAATATAACCTGGTATACTATTATAGTCGTTATTGAAGACGAGTGGCTACAGACATTGGTCATTTTCTGTACGTTCCAAATTTATTAAATGCGATAACGCAGGGCTTTACCGATTCCCCATAAATAAACAATTGCACAATAGGAAAACACATGGAAGTTTTAATGTTTGCATCCAAACATGTTACGAACACCACTGAAGGATTTCTTGTAATCTCGAAGTTTTGTTCATTGCAATTTCCATCAATTATTGTCTTTAGCAAAAAAAATCTGAGCTTTATTTAACGGCTCGGCAAAGTTTTTTCTCAGAGTATGTTACTTTCGCTCGTAAACTCTCTTGCCCACAACATCTCCCATCACGAGATCCTGCAACAAATACATGAGTGAAACCGTCGCAAGTTTATCACTCTTTCAAATTCTGATACTTGCCATGACCAACAAATCTCCCTCCACGTATCTTGTTATGCTTGTCTCTTTGTCGCCCCACTTCTGATGTTGCACAAGTTTGTCGCCATTCCAGTAGATTTTGGTCTAAACAATCATTTAGGGTTACTTGTCGTATTTAAAGGAATTCGGGCTATTTTTATTGTATTGGTTATTTTTCACCGAAGCAAACATTTGTTGAAAAACGCCTACACCTTAATGGTCGTTTGAGGTTAAACATGCAAAATAAAAATGATCGTTAAGTTATACAAAAGTTGTGTGTTTGAGACTATTAAAGTCGATTACCTTTATACATGCATGTTGCGTATTCGTTAATATATTTTCAAAAAGTACACACAAACGCAAATAAAGTTTGCTAACGTTTTCAAAATATAAATATTAAAAAAAATATATCAAAAAATACAAGTGGATTGGTTTCTTGATTTTAACGATCTGTGGATAATTGGATAAATGTAACTCTTAATACGACACCTTGGTCTTTCTGCCATCTGGGGTTTCCTCGTCCCATTCTTCGTTAATTGTACATTTTGTTTCCAGGTCACGAAACGTGCTCACGCTTTTCATGAAGAAGGATGTGTCTTTGATTTCTATAGTAAGGGTTGGTTTGGCCAGGTTTCCCATCTTTCTCATCGCCATGTTCACCCCTGCCAAGTTTGAAACATCGTCATGGACGCGGATCGTTTACATATAGGCTTCACTATACAAAATTTAAGTAATGGATAGTTAGTTTGCCAACCAGGCATAGTAAGGGAAAATTTGGAAACAACTTTAACACGTGCGAAGGGAGAGGTAACGTTAATTTCCAGACTACGTGTATTTTTAATCAAACATTAATAAGCGTCCTGCAATCGTTTCTCGGATGCTAAATCATTATCCGACACCGAGTACACATGGATATATGGGGTGTACATGCTTACCCCTGTATCATCAATATTGTTTGTACAAGGTCCCTAGAACAGAATAGTCTGTTTAAGCTGGGACATTTTACCGATTTTACATCCTTTTTGGACCATGCTGTGCATATAATATGCTTTGTAAACGACAAAAGGTTTTCTGAAAAAACTTACCAAGCGCCTTCATGTATTCTTCGAAGTTATCTGAAGATTTGATCTTCCAAACGCCATTCATTTTTGCCGCCATGATGTCTACTTACAAGTTGTGGATTCAACGCAAATAAATGCAGTTAAAAATGCACCTTAGGCAGGAAAGAAGGTGCATAAGGTTATAACTCGCCACGTGTAATTTTTAAAACAAAGTGATATGTTATGCGAGTATATGACGTGATAGAGTGGAGCATATATATTCGAATATTTATCCTATGCATAAATCATTGCACTGCAAGCTATTGTACAGGACAGTTTTGTAAATATCTCTCTGAAATACAAGCTCCCACTAACCTCGTGTGTCACCTTTCATTGCACTACTGGCAGCAGAGCAAGGGACAACCTTCGTAATATCCTCGCTTCTCGGCAACCACGTTAATGTGCAACTCGCTCGTAACTTATGGTCCAGACACGCAGACTCTTCAGGCTTATTGTCGAGTCAACAAACTGGGCACACACAGATTTAGATGAGCTAAGAATATCAGGCTGCAGGGCCCGCTTCGTGGGATTTATACCCCGACATATCGTTCGTAATAATAAAAGAGATATATATGATCAAGTAAACGTCGGTTATGAGATATTTGATTTAACTTATACCATGAAGCATTCTCGTTTTTTTCAAAATCATTTTATTCCAAATAACAAAGATATTTATTTCTTCTTTGTTGCAGAAGTATTTAAAATAAACACAACTTAAGCTGGAAGTTTTATTTATTGTAAAGGTAACAAAAACACGTCAATCCACAACGACATAAACAAACACTCAAATCGCTTAAAAATTAGCATATGTTCCATTAAGTATTATGTTTCTGCTCTTTCATAAATGCGTTTTGCAACTACATCTCCCATTTGAAGTTCCTGGAAAATAAAATAAAATATTTGAAAGAGAACACAAACATCGTCAGGTTTATCAGAATTATTTACAGCAATTAAGCGCCCAGAATCATCGAGATATCGAGATATTGATGTCGACTTTCCGCTCCATGTCTCCTCTTGCACCAAGACGTTGTTCTTCCAGTTCATGATTGTCTTTACATATAAATAAACATATAGAGTTGTTTATTAAAATACTACGAACATTATGAGCCTACTGATACTAATGACCTATTTTAGCAAAGGAAACTAGTCAATGTATGTTTGTTTTCAGATATTGCCATGGCTCAATGTAGCGGCTTTAACAACGTTTGACGACGTTGTCGTCAGGTTCAAGAAACTTCATAAAACTAGTGATTCCTTCATATGTTGCTAATTAACTTACTCTGCAGATTCGTCCGTCCACGGTTTGCTGGTCACTTTCTTTTCCGATCGGACATTCCAACTTGTGTGTGCTGAACGTACTGGAAGTTGTAATTTTTACGTCACTTTTCTCACAACCGTCTATGGTTACTGTTGACTTTGTTGCGTTGCCGATCTTTCGCAAGGCGAAGTTGACTCCTGTCACGAAAGTAAGCGGTCGTGCAAAGGACGAAGTCCACTCAGAAATTATCGAATCTTACCAACAGCCTTCATGTAGGCATCGAAGTTCTCCGACTTGGCGAGTTTCCACGTACCGTATAGATCGACTGTCATTGCGAATGCGTTTACAAGTTGTTTGATCGCTCGCCTTAATATAGCATCTCTAGCTCGTGTCAAACTGTTTTAGCAACAAAACAAAGCAGACGCAGAACTGCGGAAACAGCGGCGGGGCGTTAATATAAACACCATAAGCAGGATAGAGATCTAATTACTTTGCTGGAAACTCGTGCATCATTGCTCTGGCCATAGTCTGAATCATCCTGTTTGTGTTTAAGTTCTACGGTTTGGTGACAAACCGAAAAATGAAAGAAAATGCAGTTTAATGAACTTTAAACCATATATTAAAAGAACTCGCTAACAGGCTTATGTTTATTATGTTTTGGTAATAATAATGCAACACACGAAAAAGTGAATTTCACGTGCAAATGCGAGATTGCCGATAAAAATGTAAACAAAATGTGATCAATGTTTCATACCGCTGTTGTTTTGATTCTACATCTTCCTTTGCGTGGTGTTGACACTGCATAATTAATCATCCCATTCTCGGTTTTTCAATAAACGCCGCTAGAAATGCGAATGGTTTTGGTTTTAAACGTCAACAACCACACAAGACCGTGGATGAAATTATTTGTTGTCAATTTAAAATGGATTTTGCTCCTTACAACAACGTCCATCCTTTCAATATCTGCAATGAATATATGTTTAAATAAAGTATAAAAAATGTGTTTTTTCTTGATTACAACTTTTGAGTGTCAAAAAAGTTGTATGTAGATTTGGTGTAATGTATAGGATCGACATGGAATTTATGTTTCAGATCTCACAAGCCCAAGTCCGTCCAAATGGTTACTTGATTGGCAAACCATGCTTGCCTCAACAAAACAACACAAACCAATTCAAAGACTTAACTCTTGTTAATATACGTTTATAATTGACAGAGGCCTTCACACCGCCACAAGTGAAGTGAAAAACTCTTTTAAAACGGCAAAAACAGTGACAAGCTGTAAAAACGTCGTTTTTTCATTCCAACAAACACGAACGGCGAAAAATTGTTTCCACTGCACGAAGTTGGCAGACGATGCGATAAATTGTAAGTGCTCGGGAGATTGTGATTTGGTAAATTGATGAAGCGGCGAATTAAAAAATTTGTCGTCACGAAGGTGTTGGGGTTAATGGAAAGACACTCGCGGTTAATTGAGGCGACAGCAAAGGTTTTAGGGGGCAGTACATAAAAACTTTTGGTCTCGAACAAATAGTGTTTTGGTCGCGTTCGCGCACTGCATCTGCAGGACTGTTTCTAAGGCGGTAAATGCGGCAAAAAATTCTTGTTACGAGGGAATGTGCGGCCGAGATATGTATTGCACGCAGACAACCTTGTGGATGAACTGAGTACCGAGGAAAAACAAAAAAATGACGCCTGTGGTGCTTGGCTGGAGCGACACGACAGGGCGAGATATACGCAGTGGTAACGCACACTACAACTGTCAAGGCTTTCTGGATTACGCGAAGGATACAACGCAAGGAATGCACGCGGGAGACGAAGATGGGGCGAGCAGTAAGTGCATGGAACGACACGAAGCGACAGGGGCGCGTACAGAGCATTGTATATTGCATTCCCATGGCGCTGGGAAACAAGGGTTAGCACAACATGGCGACGACGCAGTAACTCTAAAGCAACACTCGCGCAATTAAAACTCCGGGTATCACTAAAGTAACGATGACTACAGCGGCAAAAACGAACGCTAACGATACTTTAATTTTTCCCAAGCTACAAATACAAGCAGTAAATTTAATTCAATCGTTTGCGTTCGTTTTTTCTTCTGGTCCGAAAACTACACATGCGAGTTGAAGAACCGATAACATCGGGTCTTGGTGTTTGCTACGGTGATTTAGCGGGACGTGATGGCTTTTTGGGCGGCGAGAAAGGCCTTCCGGTGGGGTGAGAGTCTCTCTTTACAGGCAGCGGGGGCGGCGGCTGCAAAAAGCGAAGGTTATAGAAGTTAGTAACCCTGACTGGTAAATATTTGACGTAAACATTTGACGAAGGAAGTGAATCAGCACGAGTGGCAGTCACAGCATTACGTGGGCAATACGGTTGCAATGCTGAATGATTTACGCGTAAATGACAGCAGATCGCTAATTATTTGCTCGTACCTGTACATGTTTGTTTCACCATAAAAACTGATTGCCGCAGGAAAGATATTCACTTTAACGAAGGCAATTGCTTATCACATGCAGTTTTATTTGTGAACAATAGTGGTAACGTTTTTTTTCATTCAGTACCTTCTTGTTCGCTGGTATGGGGGAGAGGGGAACAGACTCACGAGGTGCTTCGTCACCAGGTAGATTTCCGTAGTCGCTAAACTGTTTTGCGGGTAAGGGAGGGGGCTGATGACCTTTGACCTGGTGCGTTGCTGCGGAAAACATTGAAACAATAAAGCTCCGGGCCAACGACCTGCGATTCGTCAACTTTGCAGTTCGGCAGAGTTTGGTGCACATAAGAAGGGGCGAAGTCCAACAACGCTCAACGTTTGGTTTATATTCGCGTAATACAACGTGGTGTTACTTACGTGTGGGAGGGTGTTTGGATGGCAAGGTTGCTGGCACTCCCACTGAACTCTTAGGTCTTCTCGGACGCTGTGGGGTTAACTGGAAAAAAAATTCAGTTGTGATTTTACTCAAACAGATACGAAGTATATTGACCCGATATTAAAGATCTGCTAAATAAACACCATAACAAAAATTTATCTGACATTATGAAACCAACCTCCTCACGAAGTTCCACTGTGCCGTTGCCAGTACCACTGGTGGCTGACGTCACTGACGTCTTGTCAAGCGAGTTGTTGGAACCGAATGCAACGAACCACTCCGATGTTTTGCTTCTCCGGTTTGCCATGCTTGACCGGTCACCGGGGATAGCCATTGAGGTGGAACGCCCTACTGGGGTGTTGCTCCCTCGCTTTTTGACTGGAACTTCGGGCGGAGTACTGTTCGAATATATTGATTTAAAATCACTTCATTTTATTAACGAAAGAAAATATCCATGCAAACGTCCCATATTGCGAATATTGTTTTAGCCATCTCACAGTTTATACAAGTCCGTTACATTATATTGGCCAAAACATTGGAAAAGGCTTGCTAAAAAAAGTGCTGTATACAAAAAACTACTTACTGTTCTCTGCTGGGGGAAGAATGGTCGGAGGCAGCGGAATGTATGGAAAGAATTGATTCGGGTCGAGGTTGTTGGATGTTTCTCAAACGTTGCGGAGATGAACGTCGAACCGCACCTCCAACATTGAATGGTGGCTGCGAAATAATAGGAAACTAATCCACATTTCTGGCAAGCAATTAAGCTCATGATCCGTGAGCTACCAACTGCACAGGTCGAAACAGTATGCAATGTCTGCATTTCAACGTACTTTCACAAGTACGGAAAACACAAATAGCATTCGTACTTAAGTTTTCACACATTACGGTGAGGTAGAGTTGACGACTTTAATGTAATTCGCGCAGAAAGTAAGAGAAATGCGCTTTTTTGTCAGCACCCAGACACACACCTTCTTGCCATAATTTTTCTCCACGTTTGCCTTGAGATCGTGGAAGCAACTCTCCATGTTGTCGTGGAAAGGTCTTAATGCAGAGGGCGCAAGTTCGTTATGCAAACGTAATCCCTCTTCCAGCAATGGAATCTACAGGTACGTGTAACGTGTTATAAAACAATCGTATTCAGCTTAGTACTAAATTAGTTGTTTTCACCACAAGTCAGTAAATAGTTAAAATCTACCTGCAAAGCAATGAGGTCTTTGAGCGTTGCGATTTGTCCGTGCTGGTCAATGTTTTCCTTCATGTAAGAGTCAACGAAAAACGCCTGTGAAAAAATAGGCAGTTTGTAAAACCTTACGTGACAGTTAAGTCACCGTTAGTTAGGCAAGTATTTCCGATCTCGACTAAAGAAACAATCAAATCAATGAAGAATAGAAACATAAAGAATAACAGTTGTCTTGGTCGTCAGCTCAATCTCGTCAAGAAATAAAAGGTTTTACGAAACCATTAGGTTTGCAGGCTTGGCAGACCAGGCATTGCAGCCTAGCTGGATCAGCCACTTTTTCCTGACCAGTCGGAGCAAGATTTGAAAAATCAAGCTCCCGGTGAGGTTTGAACTCACGACCCTGGGCTAACCAGGCCCAACGCTCTACCAACTGAGCTACAGGAGCTCAGTGGTTTCACGGGGTATACTGTGGCCAACGTACACTGGTGCGCCAGCGCACAACTTGCCAGGCTACCTTCACATATACGTAGGGGATCTCTACCACCGTATCAGATAACGCAGTAATATTTTATGCAATGGCATGATTGGCAGGATCACCCCACTGCGCAGGTCCTTGCTTGGCGATCACAGCTATCGTATCGCGATCATTAGGTTTGCAGGCTTGGCAGCCCAGGCATTGCAGCCTAGGTTTTACGAAACAAATTTTATCGTTCGCCACAACATTTCCACCCGCACAGTTCAGTAGCCATATAACACCCCTACTTTCAACCGATCATATAAATGATTTCTACGCATTAATCACCTTTTCATAGTTGGAAAAACCGCCCATGACCCGGGGGTCGACCGTTCCATTCAGTTTCATGGAGAGAGGGTTGATGGGTTCGGAGGGATTGCGGATGTATTTCATCACAAGTTGTCTTAACTCAGCATTGCTCGTCTCCATCGTTTCGACTGCGTTCTCCAATGGACTCAATTCTTTCTGTAAAAATTATCAATAGAAATCACTTATAAAATACAAGATGTTTCCGGAAAAATTATTTTAACTTGACCCTCAGTGACCATTACCCATTAACGACCATTTTTTACACATGAGGGCACAAAACTTAAATTTTGAGGAAAACTTGGTGGGCCGAACATGTAAAGACGTAGTGCTGCAAACGCGTGGTCAGGAAACAGGTGGAAACTCATACCGTAGTGAGGTGGTTGATTTCAAACCAACGGAGGATTCCGGGTAGCTTAAAACAGGTAGTGAAGGTGAAGCGTTGAATCCACATGCTCTGTAATAAGAACATTAGAAACAATAAATAAAAGGCTTTTAAGATTGAGTAAACCACGAAACTACAAAGTTTACAACAAAACTATTTTAGTACATTCAGTTCCTACACCCATTACTTTATAGCGTTCTGTTTTACAAGTCAATATCATGCGATTATGTTCTGTGAAGAAAAAGTTTTCGGCACAATAAGAATGCATTTTAGTAATGAACACGTTTCTGACTAAAAAACCGAGGTTTCTGCTTTGCCAAGCAGCCCCTATCTGTTCGCAGGACAATATGCGCTAATTGCTTGTAAATATTATAGGCAATGTCAAGGGTTTGGTCGCACGTGTATTGATATGATGCGATATACTTGAGAAGCTATTCCAGCAAACTTATTTGGGTTGAAGTTGTACTTACCGCAAACTCGTTGTCTTTGTTTTTGGCTCCTTTTCTGAATGGCTTGGAATAAGTGAAACGCTGAACGTCGTTTACTTTGTAAAAACTGGTGACAAATAAACACACCAGGTCAGTAATTTAATATTAAAAGTGAAATTAAAGGTGTATAACGACTATTACGAGAGACTTCATACACATACACATACGTTTAATACAAATACATAATGTCAACCTTAAAATTTGGTCGTCCACTAGTTTTCCCTTGAAATGTGAAGGTTCCTCCATCAATGGATTAACTTTGTACATTTGAACGTCTTTTACGGTGCAGAAAATTTGTGTTAAGAAACGTTAATTACTACTTATCAAATCGTACAGGGATATCAAATCGTATTTTTACAAATATGTAAGAGATTATCTGAAACTTGTAACCGCTGTAAATGAGTTAAGTAAAAGAGGATACACATTCCATTTGAGTTGAGGACGTCATCACCCGGTAGTGACGTATTGTTCATCTTCTTAGCGCTCGGTAGAAGGTTAAGAATGCGCGTGGTAAAATCAGTCAAACGCTCGAACTCCTTGCCACGATAAATAAACTTGCGATTCTGTGAAAATTTTAAAACATTAAATGCAATCTGTCTGTCCGTGGCAACTGGGTGAACTTACCCTGAGAAAAGTAGGGAAGCCTTGCCCGTAATATCCAACAAAAAAATATTCGGGTTCGGGTCGCATGCTGGACGTGATGTTTTTATACAAGTCGGCTTGATAGAACTGAAAAATAAAAAAATATTTACCTCTGGATCGTTCCGTAAGACAAAACATTACGAATCTATAGGAAGATTAATATTATTGGTCTGTGTCCAATGTCATTGGATTCAAGCAGGATCGGATATTAAAATGTATACAGCATGCCACTGTCCAAGTCCACTGGGGGTTCTTACATTAATTCTTGCCAGCATCTGCTTTGTCGTAACAATTAATAGATATTTTAAGGGGTTGAATTTTGGAATTTTCTAATGTGTTTGGAGAAGAATCCACAATAATTTAAATTCCAACATCCAACTTCAACAAACACGCTTCACACTCACAAGAATTTCGGACAACTGTTGGTATCTGAATGTTTCTTGTTCGTGTTGAACTGCCAGCTCCTTGCATAACTTGATTCCCTCTTCCCACATCTTTCCACGTTTAAAGAGATCAACTATGTCGTAATAGAGGGCCTCCTTCAACTCGCGGTGAGTCAGGGCATCCCGGTAACGAGTGTTGGTCACAGTAAGTTTTTCATCCGACCACTGAAGAGGAAAAAGTTTGTCTATAGGCGTTGACAAATGTAAGCACCTCTACAGGCATTGTGTTTCGAGGAAATAATACTTGTCAATATAAAGAGCAGAAATTCGATTAGTCTGAGGAGATTATTCAATTGGTTGTAGCATAACAAATATGACGCGCATTATTGCAAAACCTAAAAGATAAGTTTGCCACAAAATTTTTGGTTACAATATTAATGTTGCAGTCCGTCTCATCTATGCAAAATGGGAGAATGTTAAGTTTCGTTTCAGCTTACGTTTAACAACTTGGCGTGCTGGAGTAGAGTGAAGCCGGCTTCCGTGTAGTTCTCACATTCCAGGTGAAGGTCGCAGAGTTTGTAAAGGTAACGAACGTACATCTCAAGTCTGTTGATATCCTTGTAAAAATTCTGAAAACGGAATCACCATTAAATACGCAATTGTACTGGAAAGAAAACATGAAAAATAGTATAAAGGTGAACCGCTTTACATAAAGTGTAACACACCAGTAGATTGACGGTGCAGCTCATTCGGTTGTCGCGGTTTTCGTCTCTTATAATATCACGGTAGTCCAGTAAGCGACCGAGCAGTTTGGTGACGAGGTTCACAAACTCAACTCCTGTCGTTCTTAAGTATTGATGCTTCCCACACCACTCCGACATTCTGACAACGTGAACAGACCACAGATAATTAAATTAAAAAAAAAACTTGGAAGTATTAGGGCAAGAAAACAAGGGGAGTATTAGGGCAAGAAAACAAGGGAAGTATTAGGACAAGAAAACAAGGTAAGTATTAGGGCAAGATTATTAAAAATTGCACGGCGGTAAACTTTTACTTTAAACTACTCAATAGTGACAACGTCACAAGGCACCATAGGAATCAGATTGTTATCAGGAAATATGACTATACGTGCCTGTATCTATATAAGAATGACAAGTTTAGCATTTTAATATTCATCATTAAAAGACAATTGGCGTTTAGCATATTTACATTTCATTGAAAAGCTTTCGATATTCTTGGTCTCCTCTCCCCCCTTCAACCAACACGTCCAACTTGGTGATCATCTCGTTTTCGAACTGACAACAAGATTAAATATTATGTGTTGGGAAATACAGAAACTATAGGATGGAAAGCAGAATAAATATTCAACGTAGAACTACGTTTTACAAAACAGTGAACAAAGATGTGTCACCGCACAATTGAGAACGGTAAAAGAATGAAATGTTGGCGGGAATCCAAAGGACAAACCAGGAAGTAACAAACCATTTTAAAGTTTCCCCTGCTGTGCAATTCGCACTGCATCATGTCGAAGAATATCGGAATGGTCGCTTTTCTTAAGTCTGCTTCGGGAACGAGCGTCATTTCCAACATGGGACCGACCATGCCGGGGATGAACTTGATTTTGTGCGGACCTGAATTTATTACTTGATTATTTCGAAAATACATAACTGTATATGAAAAGAAGTTCATGTTGCTTTGCACATTTAAATTTCATACGCACAAATTAGGAGGACACAGTGACATATTCAGAAGCTGTATCATTGCTGTTCATAGCGTGCTTTTAACAGATAAAAGAACAGAACTTACCTAAATTGAACCACATGCCTCTGATTTCAAAACCCATCTCACAACGAAGATCGCCATACCTGAAATAACAAACAAGCCGGCAATTAGTTTTAATCCTCACGTAAAAGTCGAGCAGTCACGCTTAACTACCAGCAGGTCACGTGAAGAATCTCAGTTAAATAAAACACCGGCAAGTTAAACTGATGGGGCTGTCTTACTTTTTGACCATGCTGAGTCGCTTGTTGTGAGAAAATCGTTCCATCTGCAAGGCGTCTTGTGTGAGAAAGGTGACGCCCAGATGAAAGAAGTTGTTCCATAGCTGGAAAAAATAAGCTTTCAGGTTTGTATAATACTGTAACTTTCTTGAAAAAAGGTGAAGATCTGTTATTTTTTATTGAATTAGAAACACGCAGATGTAAACTACAAACCTGTGGCTCGAACGAACTTTCGTCCAAAAACGATTTGTTCAAAGTTTTAGTGAAAAACTTGATCGCCCTCATGAACGTTCTGTTTCAAACAACAAACGTGATAAGGTGAAAGTAAAGAAACCAATTTATAAAAAATGATCAAAACCCACGAGTTCTGCAGTGACGTCATAGTTATCCAGTCGCCTCGGTAAACGTTGTTTCCGATAAGGTCTTGGAACATGGAGAAGATTTCCATGAGAAAATCCTATTGAAATTTCAAATGAATTAGATTACCAAATACAACACATGATAATGCAAGGTCATGTTTACCATGAGGTCAAACTTATTGGGAAAGGAGGACAGGTAAGCATCGTAATGATATTCCTCCATTTGACGCAACATGGAAATCAAGCAAGCGACAAAACTAGCCTTAAACACAAAAACCGGTTTTATCAACCCATATTTCTTTACCACAAGGTGAAAGATTGTCTTACAGCTTGCTTGCTTTGCCGGTCTAGTTTGATAACGGTCTGAATGACGGTCCGCAAAAGGGTGTTGGTCACTTCTTGGATATCACCTTTATTTGATTCCTTGGATTATAAGCAAAGCAAGGTTGTTAGTCACTTCACTCATGACAATTAAATAAAAAGCTTTCAAATTATCTTACAACGTCCGAGGAACGCAGCATGGTGAGAATGTCACCAAGCAGACGAACACAAACTTCGAGTTCCTCTTCTTTTTCCAGCAGTTCTTTGAGGTGTTGCATCATCATTTTTAAGAGGATAATACGGCATTCTATCAACAAGCACAAGTCGTTTCGTAATCGTCCCTTTAAACTAGTTAGAAGACCCCGCTAAGAAGCGTTTACCTTGTATTTTAAATATATCGCTGTGCACAATGTCCAGCATACACACAACTTTCTGCCTCGTTAGACGCTCGGTTGGTACGTTTTTAATGAAGTCTTGCAGCAGCAGGCTAAAAAAACAAAATTGGCGTCACAGTTTGCCACAAAAAGGATACGCCGGTCATTTATAACTTCATTTATGAAGAGTCATTATCATTTGCCTACGTCAGAACAATGAATGCAACTAAACAATCGCTTTGGTACCTTTGATTATGTTCTATCTTCTTTGCCTGAACTGCGTTTTCAACACGTTTCACCAAATCGCTGCCGATATGCTTAAGTCTTCGTTTCGAAGGTGTAACTGCTGGAACTTGGGCAGAATTTTCATCTGAAACTTGGTTCTTTCGCTTAGATGGAGTTCTGCGTATAACTTTTTCAACCAAGCTAAACGATGGCTTGCGTCTCATTTCCATGGCTGTTTACAATCCGCCTTTCACAACGCGACCTTTTTACCGAAGTTGGCCGTAACCAGGTTCAAGGACTTTGGTCGTAAAGATATTTACGGCAACTGCGCTTCTCAGGTACTGCGTTGGCTTAGCGTCTACAACAAAGCAAACAAGGCGTTTCGCAGTGCTTCCCAAGCTTGCCTATATTCCATTAAAAAACCTCGCCTGGCGGTAAACTGATCTCACAAGTCCATTACACACCACCTAACGCTGGGGGATGCTGAGTCGTATCAATGAATATGTCGCCACATAGAGGTAACACTACACCCAGAACCACACTTGCTCGTCTGGCCAGTGCGCTGTGGCAGAGTATTTGAACAGGCCCGCCAGAGCGTAACGCGCCTGGCCGTCCAATTGGGTGCCGCCTCTGTCTCTGAGTAAGCTTTCCTACGCACAGTGTATGACCGCAGGCTAAAGCAAACAGCATGGAAAGAAAGAGACCGCTGCATTTTGAATAGGCCCGTTTCCTGGTGTGCCGGCCGCTGCGCTTTCTGATGTGTGAATGGAGTAAAGCTAAGTAGGCTGCTGTTGTTCGCAGAGAGAGAGAGAATGTAGGTGATTAATCCGAGGTGGAGCATCGGACAACTTACCTGAGTTGTTTTGGTTCAAACACGGTGACGACGTCCTTAATCACCGAGGGCACATATTTCATGGCTGTGGCCTACAATAAAAAAACCTTCCTCTTAGACAACTTGCTTTCCAACCATTAAAGTGTGGTATTTACAAACAAAACATCGAATATATAGAGTGATAATAAACGAAAGATTAACATTGTAACTTAAGGCACCATTGAAAGGTGCTAGTTGACTTTACCTGTAATACAATCATGGAATCCTCAGTAATTTTCATGAGTTTGTTGATGGATTCAAATACTCGAAAAACTCCTTGTTCAAATGCCTGCCGTCCCTTCTCATCAAATCTACACATGATTAATTGTAAAAACTTTGGGCAACCACAATAAACTGAAACAATAACTGTTACTAACCAAGAAAATACATGACCTACAATTGTTGCAATTAAACACTTACTGTTGAAACAGAATTCGGGATCTGACGATGAATTTAAATATATATTCCAAAGACTTCAGGGCCTTTAATAGTCTTTCCCTGTATTCAGGAATTTTTACTTTGTCCAAATACTGTACCAGAACATTGGTGAGTTTTCTGTTGAAAAAATGAAAAATATTACTAAGGCCATCTCGGGAGTAATAATATATCTTACTCATATGCCAGGGTAGCACTGAAGTGTTCCAGGATGTAGCTGTCCAACACAGCATGGAAGTGGAAGAATTTCTTTTCCGCAATTAAAGTGATGATGTATATCTTTAAAACATTAGGCATATTGGAAAAGAGCTCACACATTTACAAGTGAAATAGAATGATTGTTACCAGAGCATCAAACACCATAGAATCATAACTTCCATTTTCTGGATTCTCCATCAGAATGTTAAACAGGGCATCAAGTGTGTCTTGTAGAAACTGCAAACAACGAGTCAAAATGAAACAGGTCATTTATCCCCATAAAAGTTAGTTTTATGACACCCTGATACACACCTTAACCACCTCCTCACCATCCACTTTCATGATCGACTCCAGAGTACCTCGCAATTTTGTTGGGTGAGACTTCCACATCAAAAGACGCAGTAAGTCAACTATAAATACAAACATTAGGACAAATAATAGCATAGTGCGCAATTGTCACTTGTCTCACCATTCTGGGTGAGCTTGGTTGAACAAACGAGCGTCGAAACCTGAAAACTGTCTTTGCTCGCAGTGAAGCCCTCCACTCTTGAAGTGAGGTTTCTGCTTGTTGGTGACATTCCACCCTTGCCCTTGATAGAATTCTGCATACTTTCCCACTCATCTCTGGTGGAAGGCAGTGACAAATATTTCTTGGCATCATTTGGTTCCAGCCTTCGAGATTCAACCTGGATAATTAAAGGTAACATGTCCAAAGCAAAAAAAAAATAGATCATCTGAGAAGCAATGTTAAGAAGTCAGAAACACATAGAAATCTACCTTGTAAACCATTAAGTTGTGGATGCCATCATGTAGTGTGGTACCTTCTTCTCTCATCAGACGAGCAAATGATAATCCAAAATCTCGCTCAGTTTTGTCCTTATTTTCTGTTGTCGATCGATGTCGAAATGTGAAGCGTAAATGTGCATTGTAGAAATCCTCAATTGGAATTTGAACCTACACAAAAAAGTTGTATGTTTTAATAATAGCTGGTTGAAATTTCCTTGTAAGTTTTATATATTTTACAAGTCAGCAACAAAACACAATTGACCTTGACAACTTCCATCCACTTGGGTGTTTTGTTTTGATAGTAGATATGAGATCGATATTGATTTTCAGGGTCTTCACCGGAACCCATACTAACTACAATCTAAAACCACAAAATAAGTTTTTAATTTGAAATACAATGCTAAGGAATTACAAAGACAGTACTAAGTAGACACACTTACAGGAATAACAGCACCCGTGTCATTGCACACACTCATTGTAACCTCCACATTTTTCTGAGCAGTTTTGCTGCCCTTCTCAAATTCACCCTACAAAATAAACAGGTGGTTATATTATTGATGGCTTTGGATTATTATTGGAAAATGTAGCATACACATACAGCAATAAATGGATGTAATTTATCAAGAAATACAATGACGCTTAATAGCATTTCAATAAATGGTAAATCATAGAAGGCAATATTATCATATGCCAAAAGATTACACAAAATATTTAAAAAAAAAACATTACATTTGTCACAATAAACCATGCAACATACGCACACCATCACCATACCATAGAGAAAACATTTTCTTAATTGTGGGATAACCAAACAAATTGAAACAATATATACATATTTACATTGTAAATATAGGTGGTACCTGAATAATGGTTACATAAAGATCATTTCGAACATCACCAGGCATAATAATTTCTGGAAAACCCATTTTGCGAACAACTGCTGTTGTTCGATCAACAAGATGAGGGAAGTCATGACGAATTGTTTTAAGGTCACCATTTAACATTTTCAGTGACACCCACAAGCCTTAAAAACAAACAAACACAGCTTGTTAAGCTGCTTGAAGCACACAACACATTTCGGTAGCCTACCTTGGCCTTTGTGATTGATGTCACCACGGGAACTGATTGCTCTTTGCACAAGCTGTTGAAGACTTTCGTTTTCTCCTGAAACTCTGTGCAGAACAAAATAACATAAGAATAAACCTTGAATACAATGTACAAATCACACTTACTGAATAAATGGAATAAAGTGTTGTTTTTCCTCATCACTTTCTGTCGATCCTTTGAGAATAGATGTTATATCCATTACTGCAGCACCAAATGCTCTTCTTAAGCCGAGTGTAATCTTTTTGCTGTCTGGCATTTTCAGGTCCATACGACCTGTTGTTTAACACATTCAGCTATGTATCTTAATCCTACAAGAATATTAACTCCAAAATATTACCTATTCTTACTATTTTGCACACAAGAAAGATCTTTTCACGTTGCAAATCTTTACTTCCTAAATCCTAAAAACACAAATCATCAACTCACTAAAAATAGTTATATTTATATTTACATTAAACATACTATGGAACACAACAATTTCTGATCTCATACAGATTATTACATCAAAACTCACAGTGAAAATTGCCCTGAGGTTGTTCAGCATTTCTATGTTCTTGGGCAGACCCTGACTTCCCCACCGCACAAAGTAGTTTTCACTGCACACAAGCAGCATTGTTAAGTTCAGGGCGTTTAGTGCTAGTGACAAATACCATCTTACCTAATGGGAGTAATTTCTTTGTCTTCATACATTAAAGACATGAAAACATCTGCATCCTCACCAATACGGCATACAAAGTTTTTAACCATCACAAACAAGCTGTTAAATTTAAACAATTATGCTTTTATTTTTAACAGTGACAAACAAAAACACCACTAGAATCCAACCTGTCTACATGCGACTTTCTGTTGTCCTGAATTACTTCTGTGGTTGACTCCTTTCCGCTATGTATTCTTTCCTCTGCTATACGTCGGTCAACTTTGATGGACGCCTTTTCATGCTGTCAAAGAAAGTTTAAACAGTTTTAAAAAATGTATGTACACCGCTACAAACAATATCATGTGTAAGAGATCAGCCATGCTTGCACAAGGATAAGTCCTTACTTACCATTTTGAAAACCTCAACAGCAGACAGTGTACGCACGTCAGCTGGAGTGCATGTCTCTTCACTGCGGATGCTTAAATCTAACTGAAGAAGACGATTACCATAGTCAACCCTGTCTGCAATCTGATGAGAAGTACGAGCAAGCTCATCAGCGGGAAGAGTACCAGATATGACTTGCCGTCTCATGTGAATCAGTTCCCTCATCATTTTGCAAACATGGGCAAAGATTTGCTCATCTTGATTGGACTAAAAACCAACAAAACTGTTAGAAAATGCTTAGGTATGGTAAAATGTTTTATACATGATACACACCATAAACATGTTTTTCCACAAGGCACCCCATTCCCGCAGAACATACGACACCTCCTGTACTATGGGAAGATCAGTGGAGACGACACTTTCATTTCTCCTATGAACAAAAACATACATTTATGTTAGACCCATAAAATGCTCATGCTCTAAAACAGTTTAAAAAGTAATTCAGCTGTTAAACAATGTCTAATAATTTAGGAAAAAAAGTTGCAACTGCATCTACACAATAAAGCATTCTGCACACACTATTACCCTCTTTTTTCAACCACAGCATCTTTCAAGTGTATGTAGCTTGATGGAAATACTCCCTAAAAATATAAAATCAGAGTTTCATTACAAATGCAATTAAGTAAATCTACTGTAAGTATTGGCAGTTTGTAATTAGCAACAGACCAGTTACTGTTCATCTTTAGGTCACAGGTTGCCACTATACAAACCTTTACACTCCGATCCAATATCAGATTTCCTCGATACCATTTTCCTATAAAACATAAATCACATGAAAATTAAGTAATCTGTTTTTTTCTGGAAAGCTCTTTACCAACCATCACACTCTTCGATGATGTGGACTGTATCGCCAACAGACAATTTTAAATGCTGCTTCTCTTTTGGGTTATAGTTGTAAACAGCTGTGGAAAAGCAGAATCAACTTATTGCATCTCATTTTCAGTTTACATAGTAAAGGTAAAACTCACCAACTCCATATTTAGCCTTGACTGGTATAATCCAACCTGAACCTGGCATTATGACCTTCAGCTCTCTTTCAGTGTTATCCAGTTGCAAACTGATACAAACAAGATCATATCCCACAACATTTAACAAAAATCTTCATTGCTACCAATTGCACTAACTGGCCACCTTTAAATGTTTTATGATAATCAATCAAAGAATTCATAAATAAAATGTGCTGTGATGTTTTAGTGAAAAGACCCCTAACATCTATCGACACGTTACACGTACACCTTTTGCAAACGGCTATCTATCTAATACACCTTATTATTTAAACCCATTGGGTATGGTGCAATGTCCAAATTGGCCTGCTTTACATTTAAATGTCCTGAACAAATTGCAAGCACCAAAAAGCAAAATAAACACCTTCTCCCAGTAGTCGGAAGTCAATAATCGGCAACATAACTCCCTCGTAAATTTAGGAATATTTAATCGGATGATTTATCTGTAAAATTTCGTTAATGCGGTAAATTCCCGACAAGTTCTACATTGCAGCTTATAAAAATTTAGAAGTCAACTTTTTAATGTAGTGAGCAGTGCTAATAAAATTTTAAACTGTCCTAACCTCGATAACAGTCCGATAACAAGAAATTAATATCAGCGCTGTGGCGTACAAGAAAACAAACAAACGAGTGCTTTGTTTTGCGCACCAACATCTGTTTTTGAACTGACTGGTGGTTAACAATTATTTGGTTAGAAAATTAACTAGACGATTAACAAGTGTGTACTGATGGATGGATTTTTGTATTTTGTGTTTGACTATATCGAAGTACAGTGTATCCGGTAGTCTGTAAGCCGACTGTTTTTCCGCAATGTGCCGGTAAAGAGCTATTTGTAAATGAAGTTTTGTCTCGGTCATGTTGTCAACAGTCTCCATTTCTTTGTCAAGAACAACGATATAGTATCATTGCAAGGAGCAAGTGAGTTAAGCTGCGTTGAAGATTTTGAGGTCGTCAAAAAATATAGTGTCAGCTTATCAGAAGTGTTTTTCGCTTGCCTTGAGTTTTTTACGTGTGTCATGTCAGATTTCTGCGGGTTAGATTTTCATATGAGGTCAAGAAAAAAAATAGGTCATTTCAGATTTTTGCGGGTTAACATTTTGCCGACGTGATTCCTAAACATTGCTTACGTTCTTTTGACATAAAAAAATTATCATTGTAATAACTTGTAGGCAGCTCTTTAGTGTTTGTTGCACTAATATGATGTGACCTGTAATCTTATTTGCCATTTCAAGCACAAGGACAAACAAATCAGGATGCATGTTTACTGCAACATTGTTCGTTGGATACGTGGTAAGGCACGGAGAGATGTCAAAACTAGAATTAAAATGACTGTTAGGTGGTAACACAGTGTTCTGTTAACCCGTGTGTTGATTCCGCAATCACGGTTCGGTGAGGCACAAATTCCGATGTCACGCGCCTGCGAGCAACAGCGGCAAACAAACCCTCATTAGGCTTTTCGCACCTACGCGCTCACAAACCCCAAATTGCCACATGGTCGCGCGTCAACGCCCGGACCCACAAATCCGCACATGTGGGGTTGAGTGAGCTGTTAACCCCAGATTGACCCCAATGCTAGGGTACCCCGACAAGTTCTCTGCTGAGTAAGTCTTCATAAAAACAAGGTGATGGGCGTCCGCAGAGGACAAAGGGCGCTTTGTTGGTGCAGCAAACCTGAAAGACGGTGTTTTGTTACGTAATGCCGAACGCTAGTGAACTGCGAATATTGCCGAGGATATTGAAAATTCGCGAGGCGTTTATGCGTTAGCGTAGACTTCCTGAAGCTGTTGCGTCAAACACAAACAGATCAACACATGGGGCATTTTTGTATAAACAATGTACAAATAAAACACATACAAAATATACAGTATTGTGTCGCTTTGTTTACATTAACCCAGTCTAATTATACTTCGCGTTTAAATTATTACAGTTTATTTCCTGATGTCTATTGCGGCTTCGCAACAATGCGGAAGATATAGTTGTCATGGTGATGTCGGAAATTTGGCGGCCGGCCGTCAAATCCTGGCGAGCAGCACTTGCGGACAATCTGCAAGCGAAATTTTCTGCGAGCCCAAGGTGGATAACTGCTCGGCACCGCGATGTAGGCGATGTAAGGCCGGCGTAAGAGGACACGAGCACCCGGGCTCGTTTATGACCGATTCCACGTTTTTGCACTCGCACACGTGGTGGCAGGCAGCATCACGACAGGATGACGTAACACTCAATTTTAATCTTGAAACAACATTTTATTTCACTCACATGATCATGCTATTCCGAGGACCACGTCCAGGAGCAATGACACTGGAAAAGTCTTCTGATTTTGGAATCACCTGGCAGGTGCAAAATTACTTCAATAATCTTGATTAAAATAATGATGCTGTTGGTAGAATGACCAGGTTTGGTTGTAAAATTCCAGCAATGTAGTTACGTGATTAAGGATTTGATCATCTACTATGCTATTTCAAGGTTTACCAACACTATGCCCGAAACTGCATGGAAGTGTTTGGAATTGAAGACGATACGGATGTGAAAGGTTCCTCATGCACCTCCAGGTATTCGGACCCGTTGCCTTGCACCAAAGGAGAGGTAAATGAATTCTCCCAAGAAATTTTATTGCTGTCAAATCAGGGGTCACCAAACTGTGCAAGGAGATAGTTTAGTTAAAATAAATCATACAAGAAGCGGTTTTGCGCACGTGATCATCACTGCACAAACATATATATGGCCTATGGGGAAACAAGTTTGGTGCACTCACCAGCGATTTTTGCCAAATTTGTCAATATTTACGTGATCAGCACTTATGCACTAAGCCACAGTTGCCAAAACATCTTATCACGGTATCGCGTGTAGCGCGGTTACACATGTTGGTATTATCATAAACATTGTGCGCAAAGCTCTGTTACAGCCGTTTTGTCAAAAAGTCACATTCCAGCAAAACTGTGCGTACAGGCCTACACCTATAATGTTTAATACATAGGTAAAAATCCATCGAAGGTAGAGGTTTTAGTTTTTGTACGTCAAAACCTTGTTCGACGTGTACTGCGTATTATGTACACTAGCCACTGTCTGTAGTTCTTTCTCGACATTTTTTTATAACGTAGATTATGAAAAGTGCGTTGGCACAAGCCAGACCACTGGCGCGTCTGTATGCCGCCCAGATTAATATGTCTGATTTTCACATGTATAACAGTTGCAATCAAACAAGAACTTTAATTATGACTTTGGTGAATTTTGTACCTCTTCTTGTGGAATTGACAGCTTTGAATACAACACAAAGTTTTGTGTACCCACATAAACCGGCCTCAAATCACGGCATAGCAAAGTATGAGTTTTGAGACGATTCTGCATATTTGGAAGTTTGAAATGTGAGCCGAACGACGCATGGTTACATTCGGAATGTAACAACGATTTAAACAGAAAAAAGACACAGTGAAGTCTTTTTGCGTCCGAGAGCGTTCGTCACAACACGTTGCAAACATCACATTCTGATGGCTCGTGCGTCGAGTTCCTTCTTTGGTCTTGTTTTGGCCAAATCGCGTCGTTCCCCACTTTTAAGGGGCCTCGGATTCCTTGAGTTGCGCGGCTTCACACAAAGGTTGTCTTTGTGTCCCGCGCCTACGTTGAATGTCTATGGCACCTTGGCCAATCTTCGATTTGCGCTTTTTCACTTAGCGCTTTTACTTCTTTGACTGACATTCTCGCTATATGTTTGTGACTCCTGCGAGATGAATATGGGAAACAGCTGGCATATTTCTTTGCAGAAACTTAGTAATTTGAAACAGAAAGAAATTAGGTTGGTCAGTCATGCACTTTTATAGATATAGGTGTTTGGACCATTATAGTTCTACATGGCACAGATCAACACAACGAATCGTTCATGCGATTGACTGATTGATAACTCACACCTATTTCAACATAACGTCTTATCTCATCTCAAAGTCCTTGACAACGTTTTTTTCCCAATAAGTTTAGCGATATATCCCTAACCCTCCTTTGTGTAGGGCGATATTGTCTCGTCGTGTAAGCGATCAGCTGCGACTGCGAACCATCCATCACCGATATCCAACCGGCAGTTAGATACGTCATTAATGCTCGTTTTATTCTCACAGGTTACTTATCGCGTCTTAAATCCGCTTTCGCCAATTGAAAATCCGTACAGTGAACACGCACGCCATCTACTCAAGATCACCAACCTCCGAATTCGGATGTGGCTTCCACAGTCTTGTCCTCTTTGCTTAAATGCTACCGCAAATTCCTTGCGAAGAGAGGTGCAAGATTTCGACAGACTTATACATGCGCCATTCGCCATTTACGATTTGATTATTCGTGGAACTTGCTTCTGCAACGGTCATGCTGATACGTGTGTGCCTCTATATAGTGACGGCAGTGATCCTGATGATCACGAGCAAGACGTGGTGAGTTTATAATATTGTCTTTCGTTATGTACACTGATAGTAAATACACTAAACAGGTTTGTACATTATTGCACATTCCGTAACAACTCTTTTGGTATTGAACGACGTGAACATTTGATTTTAATTTTACCACCACCCGTGCCGCGAGAGTCCTCGCCGATACATGACGTATATAAATAGTATCCTTGTTATCTCACTTTGGAACAATGGACCTCATTTTGTTTTAAAATACCTGTCACATCTCTCGTCTATCGCCCAATCTACCTTATCGCAAGATAATCTGCGCCCCGCCACATTACTCCCATAGGTAGCTACATCATGACGTCATAATTATTTATTAGAGTTTATCGGCCGAGTGACGTGATTGACAGTCCTCGCTTTGCTTCAAAGTCATCTGTTTATTTGTTCGTGCGGTCTAATGGGATTTGCTCTAAGTCACGCCTCTATTTCATATCGGAGCTCATGACAGAAGGCACGTGAACACAAAACGTGGAATGTTCGGACAATATAAGACCTGACGTCTTCAATGCTCAACTGGGGCGTAAAAATATTTACCTTGGACTGATCGATATCATTGCATTACCCCTTTTAGTTCGTACTCCTGAGCACACCACGGTATTATCGGTGTCAACAATCATGTATCGCTTGTGTGTTTGATGTCCCCATACAAGGAAGTCACAAGTCAGCTGGTTTCGTTTTAGGACTTTAAATAGTACAATAATACTAAAAGAACCCTCGTGGTTTCTGTATGCCGGTTATCGTCTTCTATTACTTTTAAATTTGTTGCCCTGACATCGGGCACGGACGAGTTCGCCTGAAAGTTTATTGATGTAAAGCATCCGCGACGCGAACATTTGAGGTTGGATTACACCAATTTTGCCAAACCCTTAAGCTCTATATCCTTTGTTGTCAAGAACAAGACCAGGAGAAAATAGACGTAACTGTTGCATTAATCATCACATTGTCATGTTTTGGATCAAATGTTGTTTCAAAATAAACTGGGAAAGATGGACCTAATTGTAAATTTGCCACAATAGTTTTGCGCCAAAATAGTTTTACAGTCAGATCACCTCCTGTTTAGTACGATAAATGTAAAGAAAATATCTAAAAGTTCATGTCCTCTTTTGATGTTATCTTATTGTTTTTTTAAGTTTCTTTAAATACCACTCTGGTATCCGCCAATCGCACTAACAAAGTTGTTTTTTGTTGGTTGTTTCGTCAAATGAACGTATTCCTTATGTTACCTCTATACCTTTGTTATATGTACCACTCATATACCACAGGAAACATTTCGATTAAAAGTTATACAGATAGAAATTTAAGAAGTCAAGTTTGCAGGTTCACGGAAAATGTATCTGTGAGCACAATACCGCCGGTGTACACTGCGATAAATGCATGCCACTTTACAACGACGCTCCGTGGATGCCAGGAAATGGAGAGACGGGAGCAGCGAATCCTTGCAAACGTAAGTTCATTATTTCATGATGTTACGAATAGCGTTGACAAACCTGATTTTAGGATGCAGCTGCCACGGACACTCGAGCAAATGTACTTTTGATCACGATGTTTGGCTGACCAGCTTTAACATGAGTGGGGGAGTTTGCCAGGCATGTCAGCATAACACGGCGGGAAGGCATTGCGACGGATGTAAAGTCGGGTTTTTTAGAAGGTGGGCTTCGATGCTTTCCGATCAGGATGTGTGCGAAGGTTGGTGTTTGGCGCGTGGTTCGTTCACAAAAATAACTGGAAAAGTTTACAATATATTTCTGTGTTAACAATTTCAAATACAATGATCTTGGTTTCGTAATCAATGCTTAACATTTGTTATATTTTAATACCTGCAGCGTTTACGCTGGATAACATTCAGTTAGTAACAGCGAACATCATATTGCAGAATGTTTATGCGACGAGACTGGCACATATGGCGACGTGGATCCGACGACAGGCAGACTTCCCTGCGACTATCACACAGGACAGTGCCAATGCAAGCCAGGAGTGGGTGGGAGAAGATGCGGAAGCTGCTTAGATGGTTACTGGGGCTTCGGCCCTTTCGGGTGCAAAGAGTGCTTCTGCGATCGATGTGACTCGGTGAGTGTTTCTAAAGATGTGCTAACCCCTTTGTCCGTGTAACGCTAAATGCCAACCATTCTATGAGGCTACTTTTACTCGTTAATGTCGCGTGTGCTTTGTGATGAAATTGTGTGAAACCAGCCGCTCCTTAATTTGTGTTGGACCGCGATCCGGATCGAGGTTTGATTCACTCCTGTTGTTTGAGCGGCATATTGTAAGTCGCGCACGTCTGTCAAGAGCTACGAACGAAAAACACTGCTATCACTCTCTAATAATGCTGCGCTTCACGGGTGAACGACCTTTTCAATGACCTTCTATCTTCCAGAAATCGGGTGCCTGTCAGTTTCGGTTTGTAACGGATGATGTGTTCCCATCGTACAACTACCCGCACTTGGACGAGTTTGACAGGTGACGTGTAGTTATAATATTTTGTGTGATTGTGTGGCTGAAAAACCTTGTGCGGAATGCAGGGAGGATCGAATGGCTCCTAGCTACCGGGAAGACGTAGTGATACTACGTGGGCGCTATGAGGAGGAAAACTACGCACAAGCTCATTCATCGGCTCACAGCAGTAGAAATAAACGTATGTCGATATAAATTAAATTAACACCAATAAAAAGTTAGAAAAACTTCAAAATGTATCCCCTTAAATTTTTGGTTGTTTTACATAATATTTAAAAACGCAATTAACTATTCGTCGTTGACTCGTGAAATATTCTAGTGAATTTGAAATTAATGCCCAGGCAATGCTGCCACAAACCGCACAATACTTTGGACAGAAATTCGCGAACCTCTCACTTGTGACTTGTGAAGAGCGCAGGAGATGGGGACGGGCGACAAACGCTTTGTGCGCAACCGCAAGACATTTGGAAAGCGCCATTAAACACATCTTGTGCATCGCATTTATGTCACCAGGACTTTCTTGTGTAGATTCTTGCGACTGTAAACAGCGGGAGATCGACGACATGGAAAGCTTCTGCAAGCGCAAATACGATTACGGTAAGTCACCGTTATTTGTGGTGTACCGGCAATTTCACGGCCGCGGTTTAAGGGATTTCGAGTTGATCCCTCTCAGGCGAAACCGCGCGAGTCTTTTTACATCGTTCTGGTTCCACTTTGAAGGATCGACAGGCGCTTACGTCATGCGGCTGTTAGCCGAGTCTGTAAATATTGCCTTGCGGCTCGGGAAGTTTTTCCTGTTGTTTTCGACCAGCGAGAGCAAACACTCTCGCATTCCCCTGAAACTGCGGCCACGACGAACCTAGTTGGTTCCAAAACAATTACTTGTAGGCACCTAGGTCAAATATTTTACGACATGAAAGAAGCACAGCCATATATCTACAAACGTGTTTTTAGGTTTATAATCAGCCACATGTTGTGTGTTTACTTGATCGTGTTTTTTAGTTGTTGGCAATGTTTTGGGTCTCATATTTTGTACTACAGTTTGATGTCAGTGTAATTGCATTGAATTTATTAAACACGTCGGTTGGTGTTGTTTAGCTGTGCGAGTGCGTATCAAGAGCGCACATGACATGGCTTCTTACACAATTCTTCCTGTCGCGGTCAGACGAGTTATAAAGCACAACAGCGTGAAAATACGCCGGGGAAAAGACAACCTTTATCCAGAATCGTGGACCATTATGGGATGCACCTGTCCAGTACTTAAACCCAGTAAGTTCTGTCGTATACTTTATTGGTAAAGACTATTTATTTCAGCAAATGCATATCTTTATGCGTCGCTCCCAAGGCGGTTTCTCTCAGCCCCCTCAACATGGAATAACTTTCCATTTCCGTTCGTCCGCCAAAACAGTGCACTGTAATTTGTCCAGAAACGCAATCTCTAAACATCTGCGCATCTTTCATGCGTTGAAAATTCCAACGATTTCAAGTGGGGTTATGTCAATATGGGGCGTTTCTCAAACAGCGATACCTCTTTTGCGACCATTGAATGACGACAGTCAATAACAACTTGTTTACCAGGTCGCGTAAGGCTATATATAATTAAGAATTGCACTAAAATGTCAGTTATTCCGCGTTCGCAAAAGCAGGATTGATTTAAATCCATCCGTTGAAGCAAATGTTGTACTTTTGTTTTCATTAATCGTATTTTAGGACATTTAGTCGGTGTTTTGATCAAGTGCAAGTCATTTTCGTGTTGGTGTAAGGGTGCGATACGCCCGCGCTGTGGCCGACCCAAAAATACATCATGGATAATGTTCATTGTTTTTTTACATGATGATTTGTTGCGCAGACCACGAATACCTGGTACTTGGTCATGAAGATCCAGTCAACGATCGTCTAATGGTAAACGTGGAGAGTGTCGTCAGAGAGTGGTACACAAGCGGCAAACATATGCTGCGCAACGTCAAGCGGCTCTTCCGAAAGTGTTCGCAAGTTTCCAACAAGATCGATAAACTGTAGGTTTTCCTGTGGAAGCCTAAGATACCCCGACCAACTATGTTAAAAACTCACAATTTTCACGTGCCGCCCGACGCGAATTAGGCCGCGCGAGACTGTTACAGACCATTTGGCAATGACGAACGCGGTAAAATATTGCTCATGTTTAACATTCCTTCGCCACGGTCGCACGCTGCGTTTATAACCCACAAAGCGAACTCCCACAGCATTGACAAACACTTGCCTATGACGTCAATCTTAACATTCACGCCCCACACGTCAATATAACTGGAGCGACAAAAGATTTTTTTCTGTCGTCCCAATAATCCCCTTGTCTTGTAGAAAGTGTACGTGTGGGAATATTTTTCATGCGCTAATGTGAGGTTTGACTTTTTACCTATTAGAATCATAAATCTGATGTTCCATAA
This sequence comes from Ascidia mentula, assembly GCF_947561715.1. Taxonomy (NCBI): domain Eukaryota; kingdom Metazoa; phylum Chordata; class Ascidiacea; order Phlebobranchia; family Ascidiidae; genus Ascidia; species Ascidia mentula. The sequence continues at coordinate 20,523,570 of NC_138566.1, forward strand.
AGTTCATTTGGTGGAATTTAACACTCCTTGGTTGCAACGACCCATAGTTGGCCATGCAGTGTACGTTTACTTGCATGTTGGTAATTCACTGCAGTATTTACTTTCCTTTTCCTCTACCTTCCTATTGTGATTGCTTTCTCCTTCCGTGTTTTTTGTTTTTTTGCGGAAAAACATTTTTCAGTTTCAGCGACGTGAATGATCATGCAACGATTATACACAATATCGATGGATAAATACGTACGAAATATTTTCGGTTACAGACATATTGAAAAAAAGAGTGATATAAAAGCAATAAAATGATAGGTGTCGCTATTGTTTAATGTCCAAAAGCAGTGTAAAACATACCGCAGTTCGCCTAATAGTTTTTTGTATCGTTGGAAAATTCTGCGTAGGCTGAACCGCTTTTTCGACCATTATAATCCCGTGGTTTGTCAAACCAGTCGTTGAGCTCTTGTCGAAGATTGTAAGCTGGAAACGGTGAACAATAATAAGTTCATCAAGCAGACAACAGTTTTAAACACACAGAGATAGTTACCCTCGGTGTCAGACACAACAGTGCGCAGATCTTCTTCGTGTGGTTTATCGTCGATCGTATATATTTGATTTTCCACATTTGAAGGATGCATCGTTGCCACCTCGTGGTAGGTTTGCTCCGCGTTTTGGAAACAAATTGTTTCGGGATTCTTTGCATGTTGACTCACATAACTTCCAGTTTCTTGCCCTGTGTGTCGAGATTTAAATGAATTGTTTGCGATAACACCCAAAATAACCTAAACTTACCCTCTCCTAATTGTTTTTTAGGTTTCTTGTAATTGCTTTTGCTGTTCATACGAATTACGTATGTTTCTTCGGTATCTTTGTTGAGATCCGTGTGCTCATAGGAGTGATCAGTGTACTTTGTATGGGGTGTCATGGTTCGGATTAGATAATCTTTTTGACTCTCCGCGTAAGCCCGGTCCAGTTCTTCCGCGTCTTGGAGAACAAAACGAGTGTGATATGTGGGCTGTTGTGCGGGTTGGTTTAAATTTTTTCTGTTTGGATGATATTGACTTCGGCGAGCGTCGCGGGCAGTAATTGGTTGATTTGTGCCCATTTCCATCGGTGACCAACCCGAATGCACGTTGCTACTTTTTCCTCTGTAGTCAAAGTGCGTGGATCGATGACCGTCGGCCGATGAGCGGATTGGATTTATTGGTCCGCCTTGAGGGATCAGCTTCGGCGCTCTAATCGATTCGTTTAAGGACACACCACGATCTCCAGATTCAGTGCTGACTATATGAGTGACATCATCGACTATGACGTAATTCCTTTGACTAATCGGGGCAATAAATTCGCTCGACTCGTTGAGGTTAACGACACTGGCTTTGTGTGATGTGACAACAGGCAAATTGTCGGAATCTTTGCTTGTTTGTCGGTGAGAAGTGGTGCTTAACCTTAAATCAGGGTAAGATTAGTATGTCTGTAAAAGACGGTTGTCCTAAAGTTAAAACAAATGAGAAATAGTTGGAAGTTTCTTGATGCTAATTTTAAGACAATGGTCAAACTTGTTAGGACTATCATTACTGCTGATATACTTCCTTTTTTTTGTATTACAACCATTATGCTTACATATATTCTTGTCTTGAAGCTGGTGTAGATACTGTAGCTTGGTGAAGAGTATTGTTGGAAGAATGTGTTGTCGGTCGAGTTTGTCTTCCAAGTTCCAAGTACTGAAAACATAGATAAGTGTCGTATATAAATTGTACATAGAACGATGTGTAATACTTCGTACCAACAAATGTGTAATGCGTTGAGTCATTACTTACTCTGAGTCTCATATCCAACTCCTTTTCTTCTTGATCAAGATCTTCCATGGTTTGATGCAACCTGCTTGGGCCGCGGCTCGGCATTTCTGTCTGAAAATCTATAACGCCAAATAATTTGTTAAGTCAGTTTCTCTGCATCAAAGTCTAGTTTTTTCAACAACTTTTGCATACGTTTTGTACCTCTGTTGTAGTTGATGCGACTTCGACTGGACGACAGAGTGTTAAATCGCTTATTATTGTTGTATCTCCACCGAAATTCATCTTCTGCCGGCGGTTGTGGAAGTGTGCGTTTTGATGGAGATCGATGTGCGTCGACACTTCCCTCCATGCTAATTTCCGAAGCTGCTGTGCCATCCATTGAGGACAGAGTGTAACTGCTTCCTACAATTACATAAAAGTGTACCCTTTGTTCAAGTTAACCACACAATTGTTACAAATCATTAGCTTACCATCGATCGATCTTCCGATTTGATTTTCCTCAAACTGGGATGGGGAAACATAAGAAGAAACAACAACTTGATGCTTCAAAGGTTGGCGACTACCTTGACCTCCTATGTAGGTTTGGTTGATGGGCCCGGTTACATACTGACCCGCTTCTGTCGATTCTTGGAACGCATCCCTGTTCATTGTCGGTGTTATCGTTTGCACGGGTTGATGATACGCTTGGCGCGTATTTATTGGAATTTGTTCTTGTCGAGTAACCCCTGGGACTGAGGCAGATCTTTTCAAGTTAAAATTGTTGTTCGGAAGAATGGTCAGTGTTTCTCTTCCCGGTGTATTTGCTGAAATCAAAAGCGTACAAGACGGCGATACATTGGAAACAAACAATATTGTACGCAAAACGTACAAATAACTTACAATTGTCAAAGTCGTTTCCTTCCACTTGGGCTCTTCGAATTGATATTTCCGGGGCTATTTCCAATTCTGCGTTTTCTGGCATGTAGATTTCGTTTAAACATTCCTGGTAACTTTCTTCGCAATACTCATCCCTTGCCATGTGGTGTCCTGAGCTGTCCAACGGCACATGTTCACTTTCGCCTCTGTAACGCCGAGGTATTTCCATCGGCCTCCGATAAACGTGTCTCCGCTGTGGTTCGCGCCATTCATATTCGTGATCTAACGGAAAGCTGGAATAATGCGGTAAATCATGGCGAACAGGGTTTGCAGCGCGATGGACCCGTGGGTAAGCGTCTCGGAAACAAGCATTTCGGTGGTGTGCTGCAGCATACGGCCGCTCGAGAACCTTTCTTGGCGAGTAATGTGGGTTTTCGCCATATGCGTCTGATATTCCACCCGAATGTGTGTTGTGAGGGTGATATTCCGAAAAACCAGTTTGTATGTAATAATCATCAGGTAAAGAACACTGTTGGTATGGCTTTTGTCGACCATCTTGCATTCTTGTAGTGATGTTGTCCTGTGTTCCTACGCAGGCGTGAGTTGTATTTCGTTTTGTGTTGGGCGATGGGATGCTACTTTCCCTGTAGGTTCGACATTCCAAAACACGATCTTTCAGTAGGATAATGGGCTCGCCAGTGAGTGATGTTTCCGTCGAAACATCTTTCATTCTTACTACTGAAGATTCGCGCACAGTCGTGATTTCGGAATTGTTTGCATTGTAATTTTGGTTAGATTGTTTGGCTGTCGAATTCGTTGAATTTCCGAGCCCCTGAACATTTTTTAGAGCCTCGATAAGAGCAGTGAGTTGGCAGAGGTCAACAGACGGAAAAAACGGAAATCCCGATGTCGGTTCATCGGGAGTCACTTGGGTGGAAGAACTGACGGAATGACATTTCTTGTTCTGATTTGTTTGCAAGGATTTGGGGGGGTCAAGCTTTACTCCATCGTCACGATTAACCACTCTCGTTTCAAACTCTTCTGTAGATGAGTTTGACAATACACCACATGAGACGCATCGCACCATGTTGCTGTAACCCCGATTGCTGTAGTACATGTCGTTTTGCGTTTGTGCCATTGTTTTATCCTTTGCCGGACTGACGCTGACTACTAAATCCTTTCTTTCTGTGCAAGTCGATTTGGAGTTCGGTGATGGTAAAGACGAACAAGTGCCACGAGTTGGAGATATTGGCAAGCGCGATGTCGGATCTGTTTGAGACGCCCCATCACTTTGACATATCAGGGGTTCTGACATGCGTCTAACGTGATCTTTCAGTGTTCCGTCACTGTCTTTTCCATCATTTGCTGCATTAGGTGGCGACAAAGAAACGGACCTGGCAATAGACGATTCATCATCTGCCGTTTTTTTGCTGAAAGAAAATCGCGATGTCAGTTTGTCAATTCTTGCAGAACCGGATTTTCGGTTGCGCGGAGTTTCGGTGGCGCGTTTGAGGAGATCTTCAAAACTATCTGTTGATGTCGTACGTCTGAAGAACATTTTTGACGAAGGTGAAGCGATAGGTGCAGTTTTAGCCGAATCATATTCTTCCATCTCTTCGGGGTAAATTGGAACAGAGCTCGTTGCAAACTTAAGTAACTCTTTTTCGTCGTCGTCGATATCTTCCTCGTCGCTCTCGCTTCCACTGTCACTGTCGAAATACCCAGCTTTGTGAACTGCCCAAACTTTGTTGGTGGAAGAAGCTTGTGTGTCGCCAGACTCTATCGATGAAATGATTTCTTTCGAATTTCCAGATGTCACGAGTGGAGATATTGGCAACTTTGATGAGGTTGACGGTTGCAAAACCTTTGATCCGAACTTGTTCACGAACACGGATGACTGGACTGGCGAAACAGCTCTATTTGTCGGATTGTGGCGTCCTTCAATTGTAGTAAGTTTGCTATCACCTTTTTGTACTTGATCTAATCCAGAAAATGTTGATTCCTTCTTGAAACTTTCTTCGTTTAGTTTGTGCGATTCATTTTCACTTGGCACTTGTTCTTCTGCAGTGATTTTAATACAAGGAATTGAATTTGTTTTCCTTTTTGCTGGAACAGGCTTCGCTAATTGTGCTGAACCTGAAACTGACTGTAGAGGTGCTAAAGGTTGATTTTGAATTTTCTTTGCTGATTTATTAGCGACGCTTTCGGAATCTGCAGTGGGTTTTTGAAAATCTTCCTGGTAAATTTCTTTAGACGCTGCTTTATCACCTTCATCCCTAAAGTCATGATGCAATAACGCGTCGGTGGTGGTTGTTTTTTGGTCGAGACCTTTGCTTTCTGATAAGTTGTTTGTTGTGCTCCTTAGTATTAATTCGTGATTTTGTTGGTTTGTTATTGCCAGCACATTTTCTTTTTGAATCGCAGATCGACGTGGGGGACTTGTCTCATCAACTCGTTTGTGTAGATTTTGGTTCTCAAAAAGTGAAATAGTATTTTTCACAAGAGTGCTTTTTGAGTTTTCGTTTGGCATCGCATGTTCTTGCTCCACATCACATTCTGGTTTTGTTTCTAAAAACGTTTAGATAAAAAAAATGCACTTGGAAATACTTGATTATGAAGGAAAGCAAAGTTTACCGATTGGGTGTAGATTGTCTTCCTTCAATTGGCCCGAAACTTCGTTGGTAGTTTGGTCTACTTTTTCGTTCAATGTCATAGATGAGAGGTCATGATAAAGTGATACCCGTTTGAGACCTACATTCAAACACAAAAAAATCCAGCGTTAAAATTGAAAAAAATGGAAAAAAAATCTATAAGTCTCTCACAAATATTGAAACAAGCCGCAATTGGGCAATGTGAGACAAAGCTTTAGTTGATGTGTACCACTGAAAGGGTGGTAAAGCTACAAGATGTTAACAAGCATACGTAAGTATTGAACGCAAAACCTATGACTTCATGAATACCACACAGTCACCTTTGTCGAACTACCTTCATATAAAACACTAACACATGAAGCGAAATGCCAGGGAAAAACAAATACAACAATGACAATTTGCAAATTGTGTTGCTCCAAGTAAAATGACAAGACTGATTGGTTTTATCTAAGAAACGTTTTAATCGATCCATCCACAGGAGAGGTGCTTGTTGGTTTCATTTTAGCATACCTGACTACGGATATTTTCGTTCTTACCGTTGACTATTTTTTTTGGTTTTGATGCTTATTGAATGTAATGTGTTTTTGATTTTTAATGTATATATTCTTGTTTCAAATTTGTTGTTTTTAGAATTCTGATGATGTCCCGAGGACGAAATATACATGTTTTTAAAGTTAAGTGTCTTGAATGATTTTTGCTTAGTTTAAAGTCCTCGAAATCACTCGATCTAAACCTACACACGTTAACGACTTGTTACATTCGAATCACAAATAAGTTAATGAAATACTTTTTTTAATGTTTGTGCGATAACATACCGCTCGTGTATTGCATCAAAGTGTCTTGCTCGTCTTGCAAAAACTGATCAAAGTCTCCTTCTGTGTCGTTCTCGTAATTCATATAGTCATAATTGATTTCGTCACTGGCACCATTGGCAGTTCGCAATTCGCAAACTCCTATCGCCGTGCGAAGATCACTTGGTTTTGCGAAACCTGAAAATCAGGGCGTTAGGCTTGTGCGTATAATACAGAAAAAAACCTTGCCAGTAATTGGTCACGTGATGAGCGCGTCCTCTTCATGTATTATTTGTGTGGGTCTGGCAAGACCAAATCCGCGGGCTATGCATTATTTACAGTGGTTGGGTAAAAAGCAAAGTGGTAGCCAAATAGGATCAACGACGAAGCACCCATCAGCGTGATACGCCCCATCAACGTGGTTTTTAAAACGTTCGTTTCGCTCTCACCATTATATTAACAAGGTTGTTTTCGTTTAATAATATCAATACGCAAGTGTTTAGTTCAACAGTAATTGAAAGAATTTGCAGCAATTTAAATACGAACTATAGCTAAATCAACTAACAATTCTGTAGTAAAACAAAATACAATATTTTTAGCAGATATATGACATTGTTGGATGACGTGAGAGCCTTGATATCTGAGGTCAAACAAAACCTTAGAATGTTTAAAATGTCTCTTTTTACCTGAAGGCAAGTTGTTTTGGTCGCAATCTGACGAGGTTACAAAAAACAAGGTGTCGTTATCGTCCAGTTCATCCACGCTCCATTCCGCCGGTCCTTCGCTTTCCGCCAGACTGCTGCAGATGGATGTGGTATTTGGCATGGAACGCACACTTTCGTCGATCGATGATCGTCTGGCGACGTACGCCGATGGCACTGCGCACAAGCAAATGCATTAGATCAATAGGCATTTTTGTTTATCGATCGACCCAAGACAAATCCAAAAGGAGCCCTTTTTCTGAGATTGTCTCGACTAATGAGTAAACTCACTATAACCCCGAGGCTGATGTTACATCATGCGGACGTCGGACATTTTAATTACATTTGGTAATTCCTCACCGTTTTCCTTCGCCAACGGATGGTTGCTAGGAGCAGAGCACCCAAAATTTCCTTCTTCTCGATCCTGTCGAAAAAAAATATACAAAAAAATTCGACCTAAATAAACACAATATTTGTATGGGTTCAGAAAAGAAGTTTTTATTTGCTTCTTACCGTGCTGTGCATTTCCGAAATTCCGTTGTTTTGCGTTTTATAATTTTTTTCACAGACTTTCGATAACACTTGTGGGCTTTTGTTTGCATTTTCGGTTTGATGAACGCTAAGGATTTTTGAGGTATCATCATTTTGCGCCTTTTCCGCGTCATGTGCATTATTATCTTTTGTCGTTTTTTGAAAGATGCTTTGGTTGCTTGAATCGCGAGACATGTTTTCGTTCTTGTATTTTCCTTCATTCTCGTTCGTGTCAGTGTTGCATTCGGTTGTAACAACAATTGGTTCAATTTTTACGCTTTCTTCCATTGCCGATTCAGGCTTATTCTTGTCAACAGATTTTGTTTTGCATAAAAAGTTTTGTTTTGTATCATGGACTTTTGAGTCATGGGTGACCCGCTCGGCTATAAGAACTGGCGCTACTTTTTCCAACGTTTTCGGGTCTTTAGCTTTGTTTTGGGCATTAACTTGATTAAGTTGGAATAATTGTAAGTTTTTGCCGCCTTCCTCTCTTTTGATTTGCTTTGCATCATCAGTGAAGACAATTTGTTTCAATTCTGCTTTTGGAAACTCTGCAACTTGGGCAACACTGGGAACCTTTCCGGTTGTTTGTAACAAATTATTCTCAATGTTTTTTTTCTTGGATTCGGCCAGTGTTGAACGTTGCGCATTTGCTTGAATTTTGTTTGAAGTTTCTTGATTTCCAGCTCTAGGCGAATGCTTAGTTGGAAAATTATTTTTCGTTTCCTCAACAACCTCCTGTTTTTTGGTGCTATTTTTAGAAACTCGACTTGCTCCCTTTTGAAAAGACTTATCAGAATCTTGTTCTGTTGATAATTGGCGCACGAGTGCTTCAGAAATGCTCATCTTCATTTCTTAAACACAAAAAATATTCATTTCCCTAACACGAAACCCAAGCAAAACAAATATTTCAGTCTTACTGGTTTTGCTATCGTGTGAGGTGTTTGTTGCATCGGCTGACAGCGAACGTTGCCTTGATGACTTGTGGAGCGAATTTTTGGCATCGTTGTTTTCATTCTTATTGGGATTGACCATCTGTTGTTGCAACCAGGTAAAATGGGTTAACCTGTCATAGGTTTAAAACAGTTTTCATACCTTACTGGCATCCACACTTGTACTTCTGTGGAGTGGATTGGGTGGTCGCTTTTGTAGCCACACGTTCGAGCGTGCAGCAAGTTCACGTTGCTTGATACAAAGCTTGCACAAACTCTCTCCCTTCTGGTAAAATGATAAATTAATAAATATGGGAAACTGTGTTCCAACAACATTTCAAACCTTGGCCAGCACTGAGGAAACTACGACGCACGACTTGCAAACATCCCTTCCGCATGAACTGCACCTCATTAGTTTCTGATTTCCACTTACAATATCCGTAACAACGTTTTCTGCAAGTGATATGTCGCAGAAGTGACACCGCTTTAGAGGCTGCGTTGTATTTTCCTTTCCAAAATTTTCAGGAATCCTATGTTGCCGCTTAGTAGTTAACGTCGAGTTTTCCTTTGGGTCCAATGTTTGGTCAGTGCGGCTGACTGAATCTGTCCACAGAAAACAAAAGCTTTTGTTCAAAAGGTGCGAAATATGGCAAACGTATTTGGGAATCATATGCTACTTGGTTTGCCATTGAAAAAGCTTTCCTCCGTTCCAGCAACATTTTTATCAAAAGATTGAGGTTTCTCGTTTCTCGTTTGCGGCTTTTGAACTCTTGAATTTTGTTGCGACGTAGATTCTTTCGGTTGTGAAAATGCAACGACTTGTTGTTGTATCGTCCTTTGAATACGGAAAGTAATACATATTTATGACAACACTTAATTAGTAAGTCAAAATTGCAGAAAAATTAAGAAAGGCGTGGATACAGTTTTTGAAAAAATATATATAACTTAATTTTAAAATGAAGTTTTTATTTATTCGACTTACTTCACTCGTCGCGTTTCGACTTGGTCAATCTGTTTAGCCCTTGCAGCTACTTCTAAAATTGCTGCTCTTTCCTCTGAGCTAAGGTGACTAAGGTCCAATCCAGAAAGTTCTTCAAATGCGGGTGGAGCTGGAAATTTTTCTGAAATTTTCTGTTGCATATCCATGTTTGAAGACAAAGCGTAGACTTCCTTGCAAAGACATATAACAATACTTAAACCCGGCGTGCTGCTGTAGAGTTATTTTTAACAGAAACTTTCCTGGAGTATACACCTTAATATGTGCACAACTACTAATTAAAATCAGTTTAGTTACGGTACCAGAGTAACCTTTAAACATGAAAGCTACACAAGCAATAGCGTCAAGACATGCTTTTGTAGCATACATATCCAGTACACAAAAGCATAGCCAATAAATTAACTGGAGCTGGTGCCTAGAGCAGCAACACCGATGGATAAATAATGCAAAGGGGAGCCGCATCGCGAAAGAGAACGCGCAACGTCTGCTGTGCAAATCAATAACGTTAATACCTGCTCCAGTTGTGAACCAATGCTTTCGAAATTGTGAAGCCTCTCTCGAGAATTTCGATCTGAAACTTCACTAGAGTTGTTTCTTTTACTGTGCTTGGTTGTGTAGATCGTTGATCGAGTAATTGGCCTGATGCACGACGTCAGAAGCATCGTTTTACTCTTTACTGGGCTGGCAACATATGTTTGAATGCATCGTATTTGCTGCTTTTCGTGCACTATTTTGTCTACGTTTATTTTAAACATCTTAGTTTTACTTACTAAACACCGTACAAAGGGTGAGAAAGGAACCGATCATTAATCTGACTTTAACATACCCCACGAAACTAAAGACACAATGTATAACACTGCAACAAGTGTGGTAAAACATAAGAAGCAAATCATCTTTCACACGGGCGCAGGAGCAGTTGCATTAATTTTTTATTTAATTCAACCGCTACACAAAAACATCTTAGCCTTGCAGCAAGAGTCTGTGATACTTCGAGGAAATAATGTATTCGACATTTTTGGTTTTACGTTTTCTGAAAATTAATGCAGTCTCCCTTGATGCAAAAAATATATGCTTATGAAAAGAGTATGCAAATTGGACCTCACAGAAATAGTGATTACAAAATTACATTATAAGTAATCGAAATATATTTTTTTTGGTGATATGGTATAACAACTACTTCCTTGTTTAACTTTAGAAATCGAACAGCACTCCAAGAAATACGCTGCGCTAATGGACTTTATGTGGTGTTTAGCGCCAACAGTGAGGCGTATATTTTACTCACGCGTCTGGTAGGTCACGCTCGATTATAGAATCTCTTTTTAAACGCCAAAGTTTATATAAGCAGTTGGCCTCTACACCTAAGTTCAATATAAAATAGTTTAGGTCCCAATAGTTTGATTATTAGGTGGACGGCGATACATGAATCGTTCTTTATTAAACGTTTCCATCGTGCAATTAATAGTTATCGTATAAAATTGTGTTTAAACTAACCCACCGTTTGCAAAACAATACTTTTAGCCAAAACTTTTTAGTTTTTAAAGTAAAGATTTTCAATTTCCTGAGCTTTAATGTACAAATCTTGACAATTGAATGCATACATGGATGGTCATAGTCGTTGATGTAGCCAGTAAGGTTCAACTTGGATGGGCCATGGCTTCTCCCAAATATCTAGGTTTTAGGGTTGCAAGGTTTTATTTTTTTTTAATGTGTGTATTTTTGCTCTGTAACTACTGTGGTTTGCAACTTGCAGATCCTTCCCTGTTTTTTATTATCAAGTAAAACTTAGTTGACCAAAAATATGCAAACATAATATGTGGAAGCAATACAAACACACTATTTTCTCCAGGTACCATCATCTCACTGATGATTCACTCTGAAATACGTAGCATTTAAAATTGTAGCTGTTTAAGAAAAATCACTAAACAAATGGCTGCGACTGACACACCACCTACAGGTATACTGTCTAAAAATGTCATTGCATGGATAGCTATATAGCATCATGCTACAGTGTGTGTGCATGATTTTATATTAATGTATATTGTCTTATTTTAAAAGGTAAAAAGGGAAAGAAGAAGGGTAAAAACACAAAAACATTATCTTTGAATGATTTTCTGGGAGATGTTTCCTCACCTGGAGTTATAAACTGGGCAGATGAAATTGAGGATGAAGGACATACTGTCAATAATTGTACGAAATAATCTTGTTTTTCTTCTTTGCTCTTTATGTGTTATATACCATTGGGTTTGTGGCATTATTTATTTGAATCGAATTTTAACATTATTTTTGTTTTAGTATAATTATGTATGATTTTTTTTCAGCATTAGCCTACCAAACTTCTTCGACTCCAAGGCAAATACAATTACCAACAGCACCAAGAGCAGCAAGATCAGTTGCTGTCGATACCAGTCGTATTCCTGAAACTGGACCTTACACTGCTTTTGTGGGCAACTTACCATATGAAGCAAATGATGAAATGCTGCAGACGTTTTTCGAGGACCTAGCAGTAAGTTTTAATATGCTAATTTTTTGTTTTGTTTGTTTTATATGCAAAAGAACTTCAAGTCAAATGCGATAGTATGTGTTTATAATTTCTTTTGTTTCTAGATTTCAAATGTACGCTTGCCTGAAGAAAATGGAAGGTTTAAGGGTTTTGGCTATGTGGAATTTGCTGACAGATCGTCCTTAATTAAAGCCCTGGAAAAAAATGAAACAACCATACAAAGAAGGGTTATCAGAATTGATATTGCTGACAATCAGAGCAAAGGTGAATAATGTAACACAATACTTGGTTTTGTTAGCCTTTGTTTACGCTTATGCACCAGGGATTACAGTTGTTCTATCAGTTTTGCATATGCTTCCTGTGTGACGAAATACACATGTTTTTATTTTACCGAGGCAAAGGCTGCCAGTAAACATATTTTGCAATTAATTTAACATCTTTAAAATAAAAAGGAAATTATTTTGACCAATAGAGTAACCTTGGTACAATTTGCACACTTATAAATTAATTGCACATAGCCATATGTTTGCTTGCATTTCTATAATGTAAACACAAGCCAGTCAATTCTTTTATTAATATCACAAAGGTGATATTAATAAAAAAAAAGTTGAACAGAATGCTATCATGTTTGTAATTACCCTAATCTTGTGTAAAACTTCATGCAGCAGACAATGGTCCATGGGGCAGGTCTGGTGGTGATCGGTATGGTAGCAGCAGTGGTCCAGACCCAACAGATAGCAACTGGAGGCGTCCATCCAATGAATCCAGTCAATCTAGCTACAGTAGACATGGTAACTTACATTATTTCCACAGCAATTCTTACCAAGAACATCATCTAGCAAAATGTAACCTTTGACTATTCCAGCTTTGGTCATTTCTTATTTACTTATGACAACAGGTTATGTAGAAGAATATTTATTTTTATATATTAAGTGGTTTTTGTGTTGTTGAAGACAATGAATATGGTGGCATGGACAGGCGTCGTGGTGATAATTATGGTGACTCTGGGTATGGACAGCAATATGGAGACCATCGCCGTCAAAGATATGATGGATATAATGATAGGGGCCAACGACCTTCGTTCAGAAGAGGTGTCGTGTAGGGTTATAACAAGCACACATTAACTGCAGCTATTATTTGCAACTGTGTGATAAAGGGCTGTTATCTTTAAATTTACATTGCTTGTTGCTTTAGCAGTTCTTTTTATCCTAGGTTCGTCGAATGAGTTTGGATCGGAGAGTGGGTCATGGAGAAGTGGATTTTCACATGATCAGGTTTGTTTTGTGTGATATCTTTGTTAGGGATGTATAATAACAGTAAGAGTAAAGTATTTGGTACCTTCTCAGATAGCAATTTCTTAATTCTCAATTCTTATCAATTGCCAAAATGTAGACAACAGATATTGAAACATTGTAAAATAACATTCTTGACCATGATGTTTAACAAGAAGGTACTGGAGGTGAAGTAGTTTCTTTTATCGTCTTCCAACAATAGTTTTGTTTTGTAATCAAATTAGGTCAAAAATTTGCATAGAAAGGCCAGTGAAATCAATGAGCACTGAACAATAGCATATAAATTCTTTTTAATTTTACTAAGCGGTCTGGGAAACTGTGTATTGAATTTAGATGCTCAAAAATGCATATGTACTTTTCTGCAAAGACCAAACAATGTTTCAGAAACGGTTTCTGATAGTTTTGTCCATTTTTAAAACATTTGATGAGGTTTCTCTATTATGTTTTAGTATCGTGATGACCGGTCGTCAAACTCACGCTATGGTGGAAGAGACTCAAGATATGATGGTCATGACTCCAGGTATGGCCAGGATAGAGACTACAACAGGCAGCGTAATGATGAATGGAATCAGCGACAGGAACCGCCCCGTGAAAGACCTCAGCTAAAACTGCAACCAAGGCAAAAACCTGCTGATGAGACGACTCCAAGGTAAAGAATATTGTTTGACCAGTAACCTCTGGAGAGAGATAGTTTGTACGATAAATTAAAATTTGTCATCAGCTAAATTAAAGATGGGTATATTTTGCTTTAGGTCATCATCTATATTTGGTGGTGCGAAACCAGTTGATACAGCCACAAAAGAAAGAGAGGTGGAGAAAAAGATAAATCAGGAAAAGTAAGATAGATATTAAATAAATTTGTAGTTTTGTAACAACTTTGCATTTTTTTCTGTTTGCAGATTTGAAAAAAAACCTGTTGGTGAAAAACGGTGAGTAGGAAGTGTAGTAGAGTGGAGTGATATCGAAGTGAGCATCTATCATTGTTGTGTCTTTTGTAGATCAACCAACATTTTTGGAAGTGCCAAGCCGATCGATACTGCTTCACGTGAGAGAGAAATTGAAGCAAAAATTGCAGCAAAAGATAAAGAAATCTTTGAATTGTAATTTTAAAAAATACATTTCAGCTGCGATTGTTAACCTATTTACCAAATATTTTTGCGATTATGCCATTTATTCAATGTTTTTGTTTTTCGAATGGTTTGAGACACCTGTAAGAAAATGCACTATGTTGCCTGTCCTTCATTCCCTACAAATTGTAATTCATAATATAAACCAATTTAATTTGATATCAGTTTGCCAAGTTTTTCTGATTGCATGTCATTATGAGTGTGAACTGAAACTGTCCTGAACATTATATGTGTTGCAGGGCTAAGCAGAAATCCCCGACTCGACCAAAACAAATTTCTGTGTTTGGAAATGCAAAGCCGGTTGACACAGCTGCAAGAGACAGAATAATTGAAGAGAAACTTAGAAGACAAGAAGAACAACTAATTCAGGAGTTGGGTGATGAAAGGTTAGGAAAGACTCTATCTGTCTGACACACGAACATCATAAACCTACTATCTTGTACATTTAATTGTTTTGTTTTTTTGTTTCAATACAACAAGAGTGGTGTCAGGTGCAAAAAGTAAGAACTTTCTGACTGTCAGCAATTGTAAAAGTCATTTCTACCTGTGATGCTCAATTGGAGGCGACTTCTGTGTTGTGTTTTCTGCAAAGGTTTTTAACTTTCAATTGATGTTACTACAGAGGTGAACCACAGAGGCCAAGAGGTCGCCGATCAAGTGAGAGAAGTGATGATTATCAGATAAAATCTCCCAGGAGGTCGAGGACATCTTCAACAAGATCCATTGAAGATCACGACGGTGAATGACAACCACTTGTTTTTTCGCATTTCCTCTCACTTCTTTTCGCGACTTTATCATTGCAGTGAAAACATCTGGTTCGTTAAAAAAATAAGAAAACCTACGTGTTGTGGCTTACCTTGCGGGTTTAAATGACGTTTGAAAGTCATTGTGTGAAGATAAGAAGTCTCTGACTTATTGCAACGTAAGAGGCTTTTACAAAGGTCACGACCAAAAAATGTGTCTACAAATTTTTTAACGATAAAAAGACACGCTTTTACAAATATGTGGTAAATAGGTAAAACAAAATGCGGCATAAAAATATTGGCAAGCTTTAAAGTTTCCTGCTGGTGTAAAATTCTGTTTAATCCATATGAAAGAAACCTGAAGAAAGGTCATAACCTCATTTGCGCAGCGTTTAGTAACGATTATGACGTCATAAGCAATTTTGCGCGCGAAAGATGATTTTTGCAAATTTATTCTGTTTTAGTCGTTCCGGCACCATCACACGGATCTCGGAAGTCTTCGTCGTCTGGTCCTGGAAGTGAACAACGCAAGGCAGAATTCAAACCGGCACCGGTTCCCAAAGAGAGTCCATGGGGAAAAAAGAAGTTTGTGCCTGATAAGGCGCCACCGGGTAGCCTATGTTTTTTATAACTTTTTATCTAACAAAACTGTACTACCTAAAGTCGCTGCAGATTACGAGTACGCAGAGCCACGAACATTATGAAACTTTAAAACTAGAAGATTAAGTAGTAGAAAAAGGCCAAATGACATCATGTACTCGAACATTAAAAATTTACCTGCGTACATGTTTGGTTTAGCTGGACCTCCTAATGCTTGGAACAAAGGAACAACCAACGTCTCTCAGCAAGGCGAAAGGGAAGAAGCTGAAGGAAACTGCAGAGACGATGAGGAAGACAGGTTTGATTATGTTGGTTAAATGTTTGCATAGAATAGGGGTACGAGAAATTGGTAGTAGTTGTTTGTGGGTTTTTGTTATAGTTTATTTCACCCTTTGTGGATCACAGCGTGTGAAAATAAACGCAAATTTGGATTGAAGCAAGGTATTGTAACCCTGGCTTTAACCCCCACTTGTAATACGTAAACGGATCTCGTAATGCTTTAAGCACAAACCGAAGAAGTATCGGCGTATTGCGCGGTTTAATTTCTCCGCACGATGACGTGCCGTGCAACCTTTTAAATCTGCTGTGATTTTACCGTGCCGACAGAAATCCTGAGGGAGCGGCTGATGAGGAGGGATCGCTGCAAGCTCGTAGTGAACCAGGAGACGGCAGAGAATCGAACGAGAACTCGGTTCAACAATCTTTCTCTCCCACTCCCCAGGCTCACACTTCGCAGGACAGAAGGGGAGGCGAAAGAAAATATTCGGATCGCGGGGGTGCTGGGGTGTGTGTGTTTTCTGGTTCATTTCGCTTTTTTTGCAAGAACCATTCAATCATTTATACCGATTTATTTAGAAATCAAATAGCGAATAGACGTCACTCTGTGGCCCTTTTTTCATGCCCTGCATTTTGCCTCAGCATTGGACAATTCCAAAGATACAATATGTTGCCCAAGAAAAGTAACGCCGACCCGTCTTAAACATACTAAACTAATTACCTCTTTCCAGCAGCAAGGTCGCAGACCTCATCAAGGTGGTAGAGGGCAGGCATTCAACCGCGATCAGGATTTTCAAGCTAACCGCCGTCGCGGAGACGGGGATAGTGAGAGTAACCGGCATCCGTCCAACAGAAATCGTCGAGAAATTCGTGGATCAAGGTGGGTATTCGTGAAAATTTCATCAGAATCATCTGCAAATATTCAAGACAGAAAGTTCAGTACACAAAAGTTCATTCAATGTGATGAATGCTCAAAACTTTTCAAACTCAGAATCAAATCATGTTTATTTTGCGAAAAAAGCAACTACGTGTAAGAACAATATACAGAGAAATGAAATGGCACGGACACCGATAAAACCATAAAGGTTTTGGGGTTTAAATCTGTTTGTGTATTGTAGAAGCGAAACGTCGGAGAGGAAGAGAGATTCAAGCGGGGATTCCCGGCCAGAATGTGATCGTCCAGATGCTCGTAAGTTGACAAACCTCGCCATACAATATTTAAGTTTAGTGATTAATTTGTTTAATAGATTTGCAATAGTAAGATGAAACACCGGCACTGTCGATATTAGAGCCAATGATTTATTATAAACTGAACAACAATGTTGTGTTGTAGATTATCTGAAACCAAGTTTTCACTTGTTGGCCTCTTGGCAAAATTAATGAATCTTTATTCGTAGTTTTAACGTGTAATGTAAGGACCGCAACATTCAACAGTATTAAATCCTCGACTGGTCCACATTAAAACACTACGTTTTCACCAGCCGGCCAAGAACAACCGTCCAGGAAGTCGGGAAAACAGCAAAAATCGCGCCCTGCTCAGCCACCGGTCGCTGACGAGCAGCCAGTTAATTTCGTCTCCCGCAGCAAGTTCGCTCTGTTGGCTTTGGATGACAGTGACGAGGAGGCAGCAGAGTGAATTATCCCGAATATATTTTCGACCAAACTGCTCGCATATCGCTACACCTTTGGCGGTGGACATGTTCTAATGTGCTTTGGGTATTTTAATTTTTGGCGTTCGCGTCGCCACTTCGCCTTGTTTTATCGCGCTCGTGGATTGAAAATAGTTGCCCTGCGGTTTCGTAATAATTTGGTGATTATTGTATCGTTTCTATCGCATAAAAATGTGAAACCACATTGAGAAGGCGAGTGGTTATCCCTAGAAACAAGATTTGTCCGGGACAATATGCCCCGGTTTAAAACCACTCATTTCAGTTTAAATCAAGATGAAGTTTATACGGTTAAAAAGTTGACGTGGTGTTGGTATTCTATTGGGTTTAGGAAAAACGACAGCGGCCGAATCGCTGGCCTTTTGTTTGGTGATTTGTTTTGTTGTGTGCCTCTGGCCTTGCGTGTACATTTTCTAGGGTCGTAAATAAAGCGAAAGAGCTTGTATGTTGCATACGAGTTGTGGGTTTCAATGTGTGGGATTTTGAACACTAGCTTTTACTGCTTTGTGGCTGATCTTACAGTCAGCGAAACGAGCCCACCTTTACCACAGTATTAAAGTTGCTTGTATCATATGCCCCCCTCATTTATTACAAATAAACGTTTCTATGAAAAAATATATGATATCGACAGGAAGAGAAAACAATTGAACTATATAACTGAAGATTCCTTTCCGAGCACAAAATTATCACTCCGTCTCCGGGTGTCATTTCCGCTATTCACACCACCCATGAGAGTTTTTGATTCCTCTTCCAAGCTATCTTCCTCGATTGCAGTGCTTGATAAGATTTTATGCATGGGCCGCTGCTGCACTGAGTGTCCTAACTTGTCGTCGTCAATGACGTCACCGGTTTCCGAATTTATGCGAATACCTGGAGTTGACACGGATCGCCTGGTGTTTGTTCGTTGGATACTGGAGTCCAATGATTTGGTCACATCGTGGTGACGCGTTTGCTTTTCTATAAAAAGTGTTTCGGTTAAACAAAACAATATGTGGTGATTTCCATGCGAGGTGAGAAACTGAATTTACCAACAGGTCAATAAAAAGTAAATAAAACTGTGTGGATCTTTATGTGAATTTTTTAGAGAATATCTTTTACCTTCCTCAGTGCGAGGTTGGACTTCGGAAGGAGCGATGGCAACAAAGCTTGGTTTAAGCAGTGCCGTCTTCATATCATAGTTCCCATATTTCGGAGTTCTAGGATACAGTTTCTTATCTTTAACATCGATCTTCTTCGTCTCCTTTTCTTCAGCAAACTTTAATGTGCTGTTGTTGCTTTTCTCCTGGACGACTCTCTTAGTCTTCCAAAATATGTCACGTACCGCGGTGCCTGCATAGTCAGAGAAGGTTATTGGAAATTCAGTGGCTAATGTTTAGGTTATAAATATAGATTGATGTTTGAGCGACAGTGCATACCTTTGTCAGACGCAACGTCCGCCTTTTTGGACAACTTCGTGTCGGTTTCGCTTTTACGAAGAAAGCTTGTCGATTGGTCCGCAACGTGATCCATTGCAATCTCCTCCGGGTTCGCAATTGTGTGATCGTGTTTACTACCCTTCTTTGTCGACATGAAACGTTTAATTTTCTTGATAGTGTGAAAATGTGTCAACTTTTTTCCTGCAAACAGTAGGTTAATTTAGAATTGAACAATGTATGACAAAATGTTGATAAAATCACAGCGGACCAATCACAATGGAAGTCAACAGTCACCTTTATTATAATAAGGGTTTTTACATTCTCACCTTTGATGTGACGATCCTCACTGATAACTTTATGGTCAGCATCTGCAGAGCCTTTTGTTTTTTCTTGCGCATTTGTAGGCAGAGAATCGGTCTTGAGTAAAAACAGTTTAATATAAAAATGAGCTTCTACTTTGAAATTCTCTTCTTACTTGCTGTTTACATTCAGGAATTACGTCCAAGCGATTTCTTGGCCGCTCCGTGAGAAGTTCCACACTTTCCGGAGTTGTTCTTCCCGAAGACGTTACTCCGGATGAATATCCTGTTTCTGTACCGGAGGTGACATCGTTATCCAAGAGCTGCTTTTCTACACACAGCAGATACAACCGACAGATTGATTTTATTTTGTTTTATGCGTTTTAGTTACCTTCAGGTACGTCGATTTCAGCTGCTTTTGTGACTAATATCGTCTCAGATTTGGGAAATTTGTCAGTGGTGGTTGTTGGCTGCACCTGAAACAAAACCACATCGTTAACTGTTAGTCATAAAATGCTTGGCTTTCTGTAAAAACCTTTTCACGGGCTGGTTTTGTAAAGAAGACCTGATTTCGCGCCCGTTGTTCTACGCTTTGGAAAACAACATCGTCAGACAAACTGCTTCTGGCAAAACGATGTCTGCGGTGGGGAATCTGGGGACGCCCGACGGGATGCGATAAATTAAGAGTTTGGAATGTTGCAGGTTTACCAAACTTGTAAGCTGCGTGGTTACGTGCCAAACCGTACCGCCTGTTCAGTCTTGCTTTAGCCACTGAAGCCGAACTAATTTGTCCTGGAAATGAGCGTCTTCTGCGCAAGGCGGGCCTTGTTTTTTTACTGGCAGGGACGAGAGGATGTGGAGCTTCGGGATATGCTGGTGGGATAATGTATGAAGGCAGAACACCGGGCGCTGGAAGCATCACCAAGCTCGGCGCTATTTCGGCCAAATTACTTTGATCGGGAGACAATGACGACATGGATATGGTTGATGGTGGCAGAGTTGTTGTTTGCATTTTATCAGAGGCTCGAGTTTCAGCTTCACCAGAGTCACCGGTCGGTTGTGATAAAGTCGGCCATACGAGGCCAGTTAAGCCGGGAGCGCGGTAAAGCTGTTGGCTTAAGTTAACCGGTATGAAGGTCGGCGATAGAAATTGTGGGTGTCGGTGTGGCGATAAGCGTGAAAAACTAGTCAAAAGCGGATAGTATGGAATAACTGGAGAACTTGCAATGCTGGTTGTTGGTGCAGTTACTGTGGAATTATGAATGTTAGTTGATACCCTGGTAACACCCAAATTGCTTGGGCTGTTGCTTCGAGGCGGCTTCTTCGGTGGTACGTTTAACCTGCTTGAACTGGATCCAGTGTTTTCCTTTTCTCGAATGTTATTTGTTTGAGTCGATTGATCCAGAGACTTCTTTCTTCCTCTCAAGATCGAAGCATCATCCTTTTCCAAGTCAGTGTCGTTTGTTGACGTTCCGCTATAGTTCTTCATAGAGTCCTCTTTCACAGATTGCAGGAGATCTTCTACTTTCCTGCGTATTTCGCATTCCATGTCTTTGCTCAACACCCTTGGTGAGTGGTAATCCCTCGACGACTGTACTTCCTCTTTCGCAGTATCAGTAACGTCCAAAAACACAAGTTTAGTTGCATTACCGGAGGCAACAGAAATGGCGTGAGTGTCGCACTTAGTTGGCGATGAAAACTTTCCAGGAGGTGTCAAAGTTGGAGGACTAAATCCCACGTAAGTTGATCCTCTTCCGTGAATATCTTGAAACCGTTTTATCACGGAATGCAGAGGTTCCTGAGAATCGTCCGGTGTTGTATCACCCACTACTGCATCTTCACAATGATTCTTGCGAACTACAGCAGCAAAGCTACTTGACAGATCCTGGTCTTGCTGTAGGTTCGAGTCCCATACTGGCAAAGATTCGTTCACCGTTGAGTCGTAGAAAACGTCCGAGAGACTCACACTTCTTTTGCTGCTTCTAAGGGTAGTGAGGGCATTGTTTGCGGGTGACGAAGGTGCGGTGCTAGCTCGTTTGCTAACTGCTGTAATTTTGGAACTCGATGTATCCATTACGGTTTGATAAATTTCTGCTTGATATCTGTAAGTACCTTTTTGTCGTAAAGCAGCTAACGATGGCGAGCAGATTGGTTTGTCGTGGTGAGACGTTGTTTGTTTTACGAGCTTGTGGACTATCGTCTGTATTGATGAATGGACGTGTCCGTGTGTAACCTTATTGTCTCCATCATCTGGTTCCAACTTCTCAGTCGCTAAGAATTCTTGACCATTTTTTTCTGTGAGTATATCCGACTTGGCTGATTGTTGAGGGAACTGATCTGCAATTAGTTCAGTAGATGCAGAGCAAGTTGCCGCTGCAAGATCCTCTGTAGGTTTATCGGCAGTTTGACTTTCTTGAAGTTCAGCTCTTTTCCTTTCCTCGTGCGCTGCAAAAACTTGTGCGAGTTCCGAGCGCAACTTTGCTTTCTGAGATCTAACATATTTGTCCTCTATCTGGTTCTTTCGTGTTTGTTCGCCGGCCTTTGAATTAGGTTTTGCTGTAATGGTCTGTCGTGCGGTACGCGGTGAACGTCGGGATGATGACTTTGTGTTCACCATGCGGCCTGAAGAAATAGAAGACTTTGCCTGTTTGGTTTGATTTCTTTCTGTTCCAATATTTGATTTAGATGACAGCTTGGACGGTACAAAAAACTTATCTCTATTTTTGATCCTTGTTTCTTTTTTCGGTTCCGGTCTGATTTGAACATCCCTTGCTTGTTTTGGTTCAACTTTGTACACCTCGGGCAACACAATCGATTTTTTTGCATTGCGCTTTGAGCGACTTGAAATACTGGATCGTCGCTTGCTTTTGATCACAGTTTTGGATCCCGTCGGACCCAAATGTACAAACTCCGGTGTACTTGCCGGGGTGACCGTGTTTGAACTTACCGGTGACTTCATTTCTTGGATCGGATAATCCATGTCACAATTTTTTTCAATTCTTAAAGGTGGGTCGCTTTTTCGTGTTGCAATGATTTTTACACGGGGTATTGCCGACTTGCGAGAACCTTTTGTCTTTGTAATGGTATCAGTTCGCCGGTAATTTGCCTGATTTTCTTTGACTAAAACCTCACCACCATCGCTTGTGTTATTCACTTTTGACAACATGGGAGATTCAGATACAAGTTCATCTGAAGACGCCGTGCGGAACAAGTGAGATTGGGTTTGTTTAGTAAAGTTTTTACAGTCAATTAACAGTTCCCGATCGGGTGTTTCGGTAATTGTTTTCCACTGTTGACTCTGTTGTATTACAGCCGGGATGCAGCCTGCACTGACAACCATACCTGAGTAACTTTGTAGGGTTTTTCTTTGACTCCCCCTTGGACTTGGTGGGAGAGATTTGGTTTGTTTCTCTTGTTCGTTAAAACTTTTCTTGGGAAACAGGGATGTTTTTTCGCTTACCAATGACGGGCGAGTTATAGCCGTTGTTTCACATGACGGTGTGCTGGCAGACGGAGGACTCCAAGTGGTAGTAGTCGACTGAATATTCGATCCGCATGTGGCAATCAAGAGCAAACGTACGTCGTGTTTACCCCAATTGTTGATTGCCCTGGATTTCGAGTAAGGCGTGGTGACTCGTTTTGCTTCGACATGGCGACTTGAAGTTGTAACTATGTGTAATTCATCTTCGGAGGACGTAGAATTACTTCGGATTTGGTTCAAGAATGAATCTGCCTCTTTAGTATGCTCCTGATTGAAGAGGTTCGGTCTTTCAACAAATGCCACTATAGCGGTGTCTTGTTCCGATATTGGTCCGTGATCGTTGGACGAACCGGACCACTGTTTATCAGCCTCTATATCAACGGAATTATCGCCTGGACAAGACACCAGACCCAAAGTGCTGTCGAAGTCATATACTTCACACGTTCCTTCGTGGGTATAAGATCGCGTAGAGTATTGTTTTGGCACCAACGATCGCATCGAGTCCCAATCAACGTCAAGTTTGCGCTTTTCTTGGGTGTAGTTGGCGGCATCTTGGCAAGATAAGGAAACTTCCTGCGGAAGTTGTGATGTATTGTTGTTGGAATCTTTCACAGGTATATCTGCTTCCAGGGGTGCCGTATCTACTACAACAAAATCATCAACTTCTTTTATAAATGCGCCTGTTTGGCTACCCCGTATTATTTCGTTGTATTTTGAAGCCGATCTACCATTTCGGCACTCATCATTATAACCAACATCGGTGCTTCTGTCCCACCAGAATTCTTTACTTCGTGAAAGTGGTTCGTTGTTGTTTGCATCAGGTAAAGATTCGGATTGAACTTCCGAGGAAATTCCAGAGATGTTTGTAAAGGCGGAGAGCCGCCTTGTTTGTGGTGGTAATTGTTTTGTTTGAAAAACAGGAAATTGATTATTGTTGTTAAGGTCACTTGCATCCCACTGATCCGATATTTCTTCTATTAATTGAACAGAATCTGTCAAAGCAGGATGGTGATTACTTCCACCATCATTGGCCACTTTGCTAACTTCATCCGCATTAGGTTCTCGGCCTCGATGCTTCGGCCGCACAACATAATATACCTCATCATTGGATAGGTGCCGAACAGACATTTCGCAGGTTCCGGAGATATCTTGACTAAAAGTGCTAGAAATGCGCTTTGAAGGTTTGGTAATAGGTTTAGAAGCCGCAGTGACAGTTTTAGTCGTCTGGCAACCGGCAGAAACAGCGGTATTTCGGCGTGGTTTTGGGGTTCCGATCTGTAAATACAATATGCGTTTCTATCATCCGTAAAGTCCGTCAATCACACAAACACAATCGTATTATTACATGTATCCACATTTTGTCCAGCTTTTCTGGAACCAGGTCAGGATTGTAATTTATGTGTGAGAAAGACTTGTCGTTGGTGATGAGAGTGTAATCCATGGGAGGAAAGTTGTTGCGCTTTTCCTTGATATTTTCTGTGAAATGGTACTGCGTAAGATTTATATTTCAAACATTTTGTCACAACTTTATGGAAAAAAGATTAAAATACTTTAATTTAACTGAAACTTATCAGCGAGCATGGCCGCTAAAAGCAATTTACGTTTTAGCATGTCGAAACTACATATCCAAAAAGGGTTTTCGCACAACAATGCTGACTTGTTTGGTGTATACTACGTAAGTTCTAAAACATAACGTTTATTTTACTCTTTATGTTTTTTCTTTTGCTTGTATGGCGGCTTGTATGGCGGCTTGTATGACGGCTTGTATGACGATTTGTGAACGCCGGAGCTTCTACGACCAGTTTTGTGTAATTTAACCAATTTGAAGCATCAGCAACATCCTTTGGAAAATCTTCATTTTCTATTTCTTCCCAACTCTCATAGTCGGTATCTTTAAAGGAATCATCACATTGTCATCAACTTTTCAATAGGGATGTGTAACCGCTAACCGTGTGTGTAACAAACTCACCCTGACCTTCATCCGTGCATGCAATGCTACTCAGTTCAACAGGTTCTACGGAAGGAGAAGTCCTATTTTCAGACCGTTTGCCTTTCTGTGATACAAAATTCAGTAAACATGCACATCAGTAAAGTTACATTGTTCCATAGAATGCCCGGTGACCATTTGCATTAGTTTGAAAGCATCACCACCTATCTAGTGGACAAATGACGTGCGTGTTGTACTGCTAAAATGTTCGGACAGAGTTTACTTTTGTTCATGTACATAACGAAAGCAAAATTTCGCATTTACTTGTGTCGGCGATACATTTTAAATACTATTTAAATTATTGGTAGCGCAAACGTTTACCATTCTCTTACTTTTGCATTTTTGCCTGTTGCCTTTTTAGTATTTTAACCAAAGTAAAAATAGCCAGAAGTTGCTTACTTGGTTTTTATTGCCTGCCTTTTTCAGGTTGCGCTGTTTTATTTTTGATTGAAAAACATTCCGACACCGACTTCGGTTTTGTGTCCAGTTTGCTCTGCTGCGCATGTTACTAATGTTTCCAGTAGTTTGTCGCTGATTAACTTTTGAAATAAATTGTTTGTAATTTCAAGTAAAGTTGACGGTTATTACTACGTTACAGAAAAAAGCTACAGCATACCCGTGTTCACTTCAGCTGGTACCGGATCTTGGTTGCTAGACGATGGAAAGCGAACTCCATTTGGATGAGATTCGACTCCAGCATAAACGCTTTGCTCAGGCAGCAAACCACCTGTTGGTCTGTACCTAGGTACATCTGTGATGATGACATATTAAAAGCCAAATTCCGTAAGCCTGTCTTTACTTCGCTTACTAAAGGGAACGTTCTGAGGATAGGGAATAGTTCCAGGAGTAGGAACATAGTTCGCTCCGGGTAAAATGCGACACAAGTCCGGGGTGCCCATTGGAAGACCTGTGTAATACATGTACGGCGAACAGGACTGTTGGTAGGGAGACATTAACGGCATTCTTACACACATCGGACAGTACTCTGTAAATATATTAAATTTCGGTTTACATTCCTTGTTTATAAAACAATCCTTTGCATTTTATAGCACGTAAGGGACACTGTATTAAGAATGCATGCATTTTAGGAATATGCTGTGTGCTCACACCTTCTTACCGTGTTGTGGAATCATAGGGGCGGTGCTCATCGGGGCAATGGCGTAGTGTGGTGTGTACAATGAAAGTGGAGGTGCTGAGAGTTGTGAAGGGGGCTGTAGGCCAGGAAACACATTTCGTGGTGGGTAATACTGCCTTCGATTCATTTGCACTGCATAAGTTTAAATTTAAGTCTAGATAATTTTTTTTCAATAATTTTACAGAAATGTTTTAAACTGCGATCGATAAACTTGGTCATTGACATATTAACTTCGCAAAACAAAGCATTAAATAATGGAATTTTCTAAACTATTATGTTTTCTAAAAATGTGTTTGTTTTATGCTTACATGCTTATTCCAATCAAATACAAAACACATTGACTTCAACAGTGCCTAACCAGAAAATCACAGTACCGAAGTTAAGGCTTTTAAAACAATTTACGTGTAATTTTAAATGTAATGGTATAGATCCATGTACGCAAACAAACAAACAACAAGAAAAGGGAACTTTTATACAGTAAAAATCCAGTGAAACTCTTTCAAACCACCAACCTGCCTTTCAAATCTTCTGTGACAATAAAACAAAAATCAGAAAACAAAAACATCGAACTCGTTGTTCTAGTTACATTTGGCGTCTCTGCTTTTTCCCGCGAAAGCGCGCTTTTTAGTGACTGCGTTCGAGCTCAGAAAGATTTTTTTTAAATTTAAGCGAAAAAATGTTTTACTAAAAATAGCGCGCTTCGTAACTAAATTTATATTTGATGAGGCCGTATGTAGAGTGAACAAATTTGTTGTAATCACCTTTTGTCATCAAATACAGTACACGTACAATAGAAATCTTACAATATGGTTTCTTGGTTAGTGGACAGGAGCAACTGTCATCGCGAAAAGAGCACACAAGCCCGTGGGCGTTTGGTTAGTATGAACCGGTCTGATGAGTATTGCTTTGAACTGAGCAGGAGACTTGCAACTTATGCAACCGATTTCAGAAATTATAAAATAATAAGAATTGTTTTTCTAGCACATAAGTTAAGAGAGTTTTTTATTGCAACCAACGTTTCGTCCACCAGACATAACCCTGAGGAAGTTTGGTTACAATAAAACACTCTCGTAACTTATGTGCCAGAAGAACAATTCTAGTTCATATAATATGCCTGGTAGCAAGAATATATGGCACTAAATTATAAAAAAGTATCGTCGATGCCAGGCAATTACGACGTTTACAAACGTCCAAACTAGTGAAGAAGATGGATATTTGTCTTTTGACAAACCAAGTAGAAAATGTTTTAGTGGCTTGTTTAATTTGTGACTGACGTATATGCTTAGATTTTGAGAAAATTTGAAAAGTCTTTGTCGTTGAAAATCAAGCACAATGGGTCGGTAACTGTTGCTAGCCATCGAAGAAATGCCTCGGGGTGTAGACATTTGTCTTGCCATTAGACGTCGAACCGCCCTGCTGTACTTTGTGGTTGCCGCAATCCTATGCATTTTATGCTTGGGTCGAATTGCCGATAGAGAAACGCGATATCGTTCTTCTCCTCAAGTGCAAGACAAATTTTTGCATCGTGTAGAAGAACAGCAAAAAGAATCCAATTTTATTTTTTACACTGTGAAAACGAGTAAGAAATTTCATCGCAGTAGACTCGAGGTGATATTGCAAACCTGGATCAGAAAAGTCAAAGGGGACAAGGTAAAGCAACTGCCAAAATCATACTTACGCAGTTTGTAATTCCTGTCCCAAAATCCAACAAAGTATGTGCAAATGAAATAATGTTTGATTTGATTTTTAGGTGATTTTTGTCAGTGATGGGGACGATGCGGATTACGCGGAAAAAACAGGTAACAAATGACTACAAATAGCTACATTATGATCTAGAACTAACCACTTAGCCTACATTGCCAATGTTCAAGTCGTCTTCCCAGATATTGGCGACATAAAAAACTTATTGTGAAAACATAATTCCGTGTTTAAGGTAAAAGTATTGTACCTCGTTAACAGGTATTCCGTCCCAGTAATGGCTTTGGATCATAAACTTGTATCATATTTTAGGCCATCGCATGATATCAACGAACTGCAATAATAGCCACTCTAGGTAAGTCAAAATGCTTAGCCTCGAGAAAAAGAATATTGCAGATAACAGTCTTATGTTTTTTTTTCATAGACCTTTTCTATCATCAGTTAAATCAACCAGAAACCTGTGCCATAATCATAAACGTACTATGTTATTAGCACTATGGGCTAGAATTTTTGTTCTCATAATTATTACCCAGTCCGTGTCTAGCGTTCCAAAAATATTGAATTATTCCAGGAAATTTACATACAAAATTTTTAACAATGTCACGCTTTTCAGCTACCTTTTCAAAATTATCTTGGTATAAAATCGATTGTTTGGTTTACCAGTTATGTAAAAACAAAAATATACCATCTGCGATACGGAAACACCAACTATATCACATTTTAGTGATCAAATCGAAGAACGATGTTATTTCTCCTTTGATTTTAAATCCTGTTTTGATTTGTTGTTCTGTAATACCTTTTCAACATATTTTGTTTCTTAGGCCAGACCTTTGCTGCAAACTCGACATGGAATTTACGGTCTTGACTAAAACGAAAACACCAAAGTATTGCTGTTTTGCGTTTTTTACGTAAAAAAAATACGTAAATTACACTGATTTTACTTGTTAAGATGGTGGTGCCACTTTGATGACGACACTTACGTAAACGTTCCTAACCTTAAAAAGCTGCTTCGTAAATACGATTGGAAAAAGCCCTGGTATATCGGAAGAAGAAGTGTGGATCATGACATGAGGGTAAAAGAAATGCTGGAATGACTAACTGATACGTCAGGATGTGGCAAACACACCCAACAAAGAGTTTCTTGTGTAGCTTGGAGCTGCATTAAAACGTAGAAATTTTTTTAGGGGTGGGTGGACGGCAAAAAAACTCTGTATAACTTTACTCATGGAGGAAGTGGATTTTGTCTAACCTCCGTTTTGGCGAACAAATTGAAACCATGGATGGGGTATGTGGGTTCTTTACAAGGATACATACATTGCTTTTGACCTTAGAAGGCATACTGTTTGTGACTTATGTCTAGTGTGATTTTGGTTCGCAAGTATTACCTGGAAAATTGAGCTTGTAACTTTTTTCTACCTTTGGCTTACTTATATTAATGCAAATGTTTATTCTGATGTCAGGGAAGGCAAATTAATGCAAAACTGCGAGAAGATGCAAGTTACTGATGACTGTGCAGTAGGCTTATTCATTACCAACCTTCTCAACGTCACAATCACTGGGTCCACTTTGTTCCACTCGCACAGAGAACAACTAAATGCATTGCCTGAGAAGACACTGGACCGACAAGTTAATGCTTTTCGTAATTATGATACTGGTTGATCGCTTCATGTCATATATTGATTTTTTTTCATACAGATTTCCATCAGTTACAAAAACAAAAACAGGATAAAACTTGACAAAAAAATTGCTAGATTTGATGAAAAGGAAGATCCAACCAGGTTTTTGTCATTACATTGTCTGCTCTATCCGAAGGACGAATTGTGTTTTTGAGCCAGTCAAACTCCGTTGACAAGAAAAACAACAAACAAACAGTGCAAGATTTTTTTCGATTTTTAAGCGAATTCGCGCGTTTCAGATCTATTAATTTTCCAGGCAGAGTTATAATGTTACATTTTAGATAATAGCTTTGACAGAGAACTTGTTCATATAATGCGTTTTTCAGTTTTGGAAATTGTTGCATTTTTCTGTACGACAATAAGCAGTTTTATCCTATTTGTTGTAAAATGTCGAACAAAATTCGGACAACAAGTTTGGAAAATAAATGACGGCTCAGATGCCTGACCACCTCAAGTGTGACAATGCAGTTTCTGTGCTCAGTCTGAACCCCGGTAGAAAATTACCGGAAGTGAAGTAGACATCAGCCTCAATCAAATCACAGGCCCTTCGGCCGCCAAACACGTCGTGGTTTGGTCCTTTGCTTTGCACAAAATACATTACATTGTGGACTTAAAAGCTTGTTTATTTATTGTTTTAGTGCAGAGTTTGTAATTTATTGTATAAAATGCTATGGCTCCCTTGGTGGAAGAATGATTTCCTAGTTGTCGGAGGACAACGTCCGGGCAAAAAGCAACACTTTACATTTCCAAGTACAGCCCTCGTCCTTGGAGAAAGACTGGAGTGGGTGCTTCACTATGTGACTCGTCCCCACAAATCCGACTCTTATTACACGTTAAATCTGCCTCAAGTGCACGCGGTTACAATAACGTAGCCGACAGTCGCGTTGGCCCTATGTCAATGTGAAATTCACGTACGTACAATGAAGAATTTTTTTCCTGGCTGTGACTCTGACGAGAGAAATGTTCATGGCGGTTTACGTAGAGTGTTCTCGAAAATGTTGCGGTGAGCTACAGTTTTTCAAGCTGAGAGTGACAGTGTTTTCAAGCTCGCGAGATAGTGCAGATAGTCCAGGCAATTGGAGTAATCTTTCACTGGAACAATAAGGTCGCATTTATTCCTTTGTTGTTCAAACAAGCCTGGTTGGTGTGTTTTACTGTGCGGGGCGAACAGTCCTTACCCCGAACCGCACCACCGACAGCTGACACCGATGAAACAATGCGAGTGGACAGGTTTAGTTTCAACAAACTCACACGAGCGTAGCGAAAATTATGTCCTACCTTCTTTTGTTAGTCGTGTAATGTCACCGATTCACACGCATTTACAAACAGCTTTGGAATTTAATACAAAACGCCAAAGTGGTGCAGGCATCCATCCTGCTGCGTATGTTGCGAAGATGTTCATTCGTTTAGCACAAGTGAGAAAAAGGCCGAGGTTTATAGGTAAAAGATACATGATCTGCGCCTCAGCCAAACAGTGTTTACTGTCGAGGAGTCAAAGCTTTTGGCCATTGTGTCGTTTAACCCAAAACACTGTGTTCATTTAGAGTGAAGATTTAGCTTTGTTGTGAAAACTGTCTGAGCAGAAATGGTTTCCCTTTGTCTCACTAATCCAAGATTAAATGGAATGGCGCACAAGAAAGAGGTGACTGAAGCTACCACACAAGACAGAAAATGGCAAGAAGAAACCGAGCGTGTCAAACGAGACAACAGTAATTTTGTTCCAAACATTCTGCAACATGATCGGGCTCCCCGCAGAGGAAACATAGGACAAAGTCACAAAAATAAAGGCGATGTAGATAAGCCAAGCAAAGTGCCATTAGCTGGTCAAAATGCAGAGCATACCCAGGCCTATTTTAGCAATAGCGTGATCGGCGACAAACGAGAAAGCATGTTGAAAACGTTGCAGGCAATGGGAAATTTGCCACGGCGAAACAGTCGAAATCGTATTCTGCCATCCACTCAATACAACACCCACGTAACAGACGCAAGGACTGTTCCATACCGTGTTCACAAGTGGAGACCTAAAAGTGGGCGAAAGCAAAGTTTACATACAAATACTGAACATGTTATTGAAGAGCTCGAATCTACTGTTGTGGATTACAAACGAAGGACTTTTCATGATCGAGGAAAGGAAAATTATTTGCCGCCGATTTATACTTCCAATAACGTTAACCGCGCGACAAGAAATTACAAAAAATTGGCGACTGTACTGGAAGACAAAGAGGGACAGTTTTGTTATTGCAGTCGAACCCGCTTTGCAGGTACGGCTAAACATGATGACGACTTGATAAAGAGGTTGCGAAAAAACATGCAACAGATCGCACGTGTAGATACGCGATTACCTACGGATACCGAGGATAAATTCAACGTGTCTGAGTTCTCCTCGCCGGAAATTAAGTTTGGCGAAGGCCATGGAGAATTCATGAATCGCGAACACAGGATTGCAAAGTGGAAAAAAGAAAACGGAAAAAGGAGACGCATCCAACTTCCTCCAATACGCCAAAAACTAAGAAGAAAAAAAGTTTTCGCATCTGACAATTCTCGTGAATCGACAACGGACAAACAACCACCTGACACGCGATTTAACACACGACTAGTTGACAAAAATACCACAAAGGTTAGTTACCAAACATCAGTTGAAAACCTGAGAAGGAAAACTTCTGCTGACACGGATGTGTTTGATTCTGTTGTAATGGACAGCCAAGGTATGATTTAAACTAAAAAAATTAATCCCCTTTTCCTTTTGGTAATTCCAAACATATTCATTAGGACTTAGCACTGTTGCCGAAGTCCCTAAGGCAGACTCGCCGTCCAACAAAAAAACTCCGTCTACCGTGACTATACATTCACCCGCTACGGCAAGAAACATCAGCAAGGATGGTGATACACCAGAATCAGATGCCAGTAGTAAGTAAACACAAAAATTTAACTTACACCGTTAATCTGATGTTAATTTTGTCAAAGATGCCATCAAACAACGTCGTTTGCGACGAACAAGGACATCCAGGACATTGATTTCAAAGTCTGATGGCAGAGGAAGCCCGCAGATATATCGATATATAAAGCCATCGAGAGTAGTAACATATTTAGTTCTATTGCTTGCCAAGTTTTGACCCAATTCAGACATGTAATATGAGCGTTTTTATGTTATTCAGGACAGTCTCATGTGGAAGTGGCACGTTGCAGCTAAACTAACGATATGGGTGGCAAGACTTTGTCGCGGTCATCACGTGCTGGTGGACGATCAATACAACATCAAGAATGGTTCAGATGTCGGGAGTGAATGGACAGCGGAAGCAGCAAAACGTGAAGTTTTATTTGACGTCACAGACTACAAAATGAAAAACCAGGTATTGACCCTCACTTGTTTGGTACAAAGATCAACAAGAAATAAAACAAATTTCAGCTGAGGTTGTCGGATACCACCAGACGCATATTGACTTTGCCCTCGAACAAACGAACGGATAAGGAGATAAACCTGGTGAGTTTTTAAGGGCACTTTCGGCAAACGGTTTACATACCGACAGAGTCCATTGTACCGCGTACTTCATGTAACAGCGCACTCCGGTTGATAAACAACTCAGGGAAAATGGATGCTACTTGTGTTGACAAATTATTTACACAATCTCAGTTGCCTAGCATGTGGTGGTCCAACAAGGCCCTCACTTAAAAGCGCACATTTTCTAAGTAGTCGTCAAATAAACCTTGCGTTTACTTGAAATGAGAATAAAAACGAATATATAACGTAAACTTTGTCGTATACGCGTTAAAAAACAAGGAGAATGTCGTAGACAAAAGCTTTTCCTGACCCTGTGATACCTTTTTACATTTTCCCGCAGGTTCAAGCGGCTCTTCGAAATATCAAAGCTGTGTCGGATCACTCGACAGCAGTACAAAGGCAGATAGGGCGCCGTGGATACTTTGTCGGGTAGGGAACATTTTAAGTTTGTTTAGGCACAATGAGTTGAGACATTAGGATGAACCTTAGCCGTAACCGCAGCCTTTCAAAGGAGCTGCAAAATTGTGTTTTTTAAGGAGTGGGTATAAATACACAACCCACAGCTGCTGTTTGACGACACATCAATCATAAGGACATAAAGTAAACAATCGGAATTATGAAGGTTCGCTTTCTCAATGAACAGATTCTGACCGTGACGCAGTCTCCCTATTTGCTTATTGCCGACTTCGCCCACCGTTTTCTTA
Organism: Ascidia mentula; assembly: GCF_947561715.1. Taxonomy (NCBI): domain Eukaryota; kingdom Metazoa; phylum Chordata; class Ascidiacea; order Phlebobranchia; family Ascidiidae; genus Ascidia; species Ascidia mentula. The sequence goes on from NC_138566.1 coordinate 20,556,911, forward strand.
AGGTGACATTTCGCTTCTTGCCGCAGCTTTGACGCCAAACGCGTTGTTGTGCGAGAGGGGCGACTCCCGTTAAATTATTACATCCTGTTGGCCGGATCCGCTGTTGTCATCAAGGAGGATGAGTCGGGCAACACCAACCCAGTTCAATTCCTAAAGCGTGGAGATGTGTTTGGAGTATGAAACTTAAGGAATTAAATCTTTTTTTAATAAACATCCTAGTTGTGGCAAATGGTTATTTTTATACGTCTAACAAACAATGACTTCTAAACACTTTGATAAAAGTGAACTTTACTATACAGGAGCATGAAATACTCGAAGACGAAAACTGGCGTTGGAGCATAGCAACAAGCGGTTACAGCGAGTTTCTTGCCCTGGATCGTGAAACCTACCGAGAGATTTTTATTACAGGGGGCGGCGGTGGACTTTTGACAGACCCCGATAGAGGAAAGTTCTTACGGTACATTAAATTTATACAGCCGTTAATGGACGCAAGTTTCATTTATTTTGTTTTCATAAACATGTTAATTTCTGTTAATTATTTAATTTCAAAATACGGTGTTAATTTCCACAAGTTTATTAAAACAAACAACTATTTTCACCAAGGTCTGTTTCATTACTTAACCAATGGCCCACTGAGTTATTGAACGAGAATCCAAACCGTTGCCTATTTCGATACTTCAAGCGAGGAGCACTTCTCGTGAAAGACGACTTCAATACGGAATGGATCTACGTTGTCAAATCGGTATATAGAGCGATGTAAATTGTGTTTTTATTTAAATTCATATATTTTTTAATTCACAGGGCAGCTGCTCCGTAATGAAAATGTTGTTGGTTGAGAAGAACCTCAGTAAGGCCAAGGTTTTGCAGAGAGCGAAGGAGGAGCAAAAGTTTAAACCGGATTCGAATTTGTCGCCACGTCTTGTAGAGAAGTCGGCTATTGTCAGTGAGGATGGTGAGTAACAAATACATTGGCGATTGTCGAAAGTTTTTAATTTGGTTTGAATGTTATAATTTGAACCCGAAGATCACCTGAAAGCTTTACAAGGAAAGGAGGAAGAGGAAAGAATGAAAGCGAACGATGCAAGCGTTTTTCAACAACTTGAAATGAGTAGGAAAATATTTTTACACCTACAACAGACTTGTGTGAATCCAATAATTGTGCTTGTATACACTTTGTCAACTTCTGTAGGTACGGTTTTGAAAGAGCTGAACGCTGATGTAATGGGATTGTCGACATCGCCACAAGCCAACATGGACGAGCTAGACCATCAAACCGAGCTCCCTTTATCTTCTTCACGAAGTGAAATCAAACACAAAGTGAACAATTTTTCCGCTGAGCTACAGCAAAACATTGAACCTCCCATTGGCCTTTCTAAATATATACAAGAAAACGGCACAAATGGATTTAGGTTAAGCCGTCATTCCGACAGGCATCCGCCCCGTACGCCAAGCCCCATGAAAGCGGCCTATTTGAGAACTGGAGTCACACCTGTACCCAGCCGCATGTCAATGAATACGACTGGTGAAACACAACAACAGGAGGTTTTAAACGTTACCGCATCTCTGATTTCCGCGGAAGAAGAATTGGAAAAGAACAATGGCGCTACTTCTTTCACCGCAAACACTGACGAAGCGCATAAAGAAATGGATCTAAACAAATACTTTGAAAGTACATTGGTATGTTACAGCCATCTTTTAGTTTCTTAAACACCCGAATGTCCTTAAACCGTTTTAACAATATGGCCTGATTAATACTCGATACATGGTTGATGGACATTTGAGTAACCTCAGCTTACTTTTACAGAGTCCTGCACTTACCACTAAATCCGTCACTCAACGTAACCTATTTCAGCCAACACACATAAACGTACGTAAGCTCACCAAGGGCGACGTATTTGGAGTTGGCTCGACTTTGTATAACGACCAGCCGAGTTTGTCGTTGGTGAGCAACGGGGCCGAGTGTTTGATGCTGAACAAAAGGTTCTATCTTGAAAATGCAAACGAAGAGTGCATACGCGGTTTACGGGAAACAGTAAGATTTTTGTGTTTTGTGTGTGTATGAAAACAATGTGTGAAATTTAAAAAGAATATTAATACCAAGAATACACAGTATTTGTGCCACCACCTGGCAAACTGTTTTTGGAACAACAAAAGCTCCACACTATTTTGTGTACTTTTGGCAGTAAGTTTTGCGCATATTCTCTGCCCTTAAAATACTATAGGCTTTGAGAGCCAGATGTTTATCAAAGATTCCTTCGGGATTTATGCCACGGAATTTAAAAATTTGTGTGACTTATGCCAAATGCTCACAATTAGGATTAATAATAAGTTTATTCCAAATTAGCAATACCCATACCCAACTGATGAAGAATTATTGGAGCAACACTGGCGATTGATGACTTGGCGTGCTTACCAGTCAGAAACCATTGACGAAGTGTTGGAAAGACAAAATCAGATGCGACAACATGCCAGAACTCAATCCTTTATCTAGATCAGTGGTTCCCTTTATCTAGACCTTTTTGTGGTCACGGACCCCTTTTATAAAATCACCCCTTATGGGCCGTAAATCCCAAATTGGGCACCACTCATCTAGATGTTTATACATTGTGCCTTTCTTTATTAATGCAATGTTGAAGAAGTTTTGTCGTGCGAAATTAAAGTATAAGTATGGTAAACAATATTCAAAACCATAGCAACGAAAAAAATTCTATATTTCTATGGTTTTAAAGAAGTTTTTTTGCTGTAATATCTAACTCAACAAAGAAAACTGTTGTATTTAAAAAATATATTTTTCACTGCTTAAATCATATCGCCTTTTTAATGTTGTTTGGCCCTGAGTAAGAAAACCGATAATCAATTCGAATCGATAGTTCGCATCAAACAGCACAATGAGTTTAAAAGTAAAATCAATGAACAGCATGTAAAAAAAACAGATCACAAAGGATAATGAGGTAACAATGGCTCACTTTTACGTCACAAAAAGCTCAATGAGCTTTGGAAGAAGTGCTTTGTGTGTGTGGTTTTGCCCGAACATTGTGCTGAGCGTTTGCAACAAATAAAAACAAAGGTAGGCTTATTGTTGAACAGTATTGGAACTGTAAGTTATCTAATCTATTAATATAGAACAACAAAGTGTGATATCTTACCGTGAAAGGAGTCCTGTATTCGTTTATTACATGGTGTATTTTGTAGGTAATTTGCGATTAGTGTAGCTTGTAGGTCACTGAACTCGATGTACACAGCATTTGACTTTAACAGTAGCGAGCAGAAAGAATTCATTACAAAACTATGCCATGTAAGTGACTCTTGTGGTTCACAAGAAAGGGAAAATAGTGAAGGAAGAGAAAAACTAGTTGGTTGGACAGATGAAGAAGCGACAAGCTCAAACCACAGAAGTGTATTTGAAAAACCTAAACCCAAACAGTATCACAGTGAGGGAGGTGATAGGTCTGTTAATATTTTGACTGAACCTCAAGAGAACAGTCACCGCGCCAAGAAAAATGCCGGCAAAGTCGTTTTGCTGTCCCACATGCCATTTTGGAACAAGATTGAGGTCCCTGACCAAGTTGTGAATAAAAGCATTAGTTCTTCCTCTGAGGATCTTTCCGAAAAAACAAGGCACAGGTTGCAAAAGATCGCTGGGCCCATAATAAGATCACAATCATACGAGAGTGATGTATCTCAGGCAATGTTATTTCCATCGTCAACTACCAGTCTAAAAAGATGGCGCAATACAACTGTGTTAAATGCAAACAACTTGTCCCTTGACTACAAGTTCTGCACACCCGACTACTTTCGTGCAAAGGAAAATAATAAGAAGGTAAAGGTCAGCAAGTCAAACAAATGGTCGGCAAAGCTACCGCCGCTGCAAGCTAAAAAATCACATGCTTCACACAAAAAAAAGGAACAGTTCATCAGCATGCGTCTTCCACAAGTTAACGACTCACCAGAGTGCTCAAAGGTCCAGACACAACAAGGCTGGAGATTTAAACCGATTGTGCCTTTTACCGAAAAAGAAAGCAGGGTGGTGCAAAAGAACAGAATGGTTACGAAGCGGAAGAAAAATGCATTAGGCCATGTCACAGCGATTACCGACGGTAATTCACGACTTGGAATTAAACAGTCCTCGATAAGTATGTTAGACAGAAGCCGGAATGGAAACGAGAGCATGGTTGTTCTTCCCAACATATCCAGGTTAGCAGCAGCCATTAACTGTTTCGATGTAACTAAATAAAAAACACTGTTCGTTGCTCTTTTATTCCCTTGTCCCAACATTTCTTTCCATAATAAAGAGAAAAAATGAACAACCGCGTGCGCGCAGATGCAAATGTTTTTCACAAAAAAGTTTCTTAACAAAATTAGTTGCAGGCTTTCGGAAAAGTTGTACTTTCTAATTGATGCTAAAATGCAACGTAAGTGTTCTTGTTACAAAAATCAAACAATGTTTTTGAGGACATGATAAATTTATTTCTTTTGGGCAAAGGTAATTATATCAGCACTGATTAAATGTACAAATCTTTGAACAAAACGAAAAAAATACAAACTATGCTTCGTTATTTTAAAAGAGAAAGGTTCGTACAAGCATACTTACCCACAGTTACATGGATAAAACTTACGTTAATGTACCACACACCACAAAGGTGCTAAATCAATACGCTTTGTTCATTACGAACCATATTTTTTAAATTCAGAGAAAAAAACAAGACCATGAAGTGTTGCTAGACGCCGAAAGCAAAGCATGTGTAATACGCAATAGCTGGCATAAAAATGGAAATGTCAGACACAGAAACACTTGTGCATTAGGGACAAAGTACAAAAAGTTGTGTATGCCTCTCGGCCAAAAACAAGGGTTGACATGATAAAAGGTGGTGGATGATATCACATGTTACTGAATAGCCACAGTAATAATTGGAAAAGCACCTAGTCTTACAAGTCAAACAGTAATAAAGGCTGAGTGATATAAAAGCAGTTTTTCATAAGCATCTACTGAAGAGGCATGGTTTGCTAATAGGCCTTTTCTCCTTTAAAACCTTCCACAAAAGCAATTACTATTTTGGGCTTCGACCCATAGTAAAAAATTCGTCGTTTGGCCTGATTTCCAAAAAGTTCGACAGTCTATTTATAAAACCGGTCAGAGAAGCGAAGGCAACAATATCCCAAGCATCCTCTTTGTCAATGTCGTGCTCAGCTAACTGGTTCAAATACTCTTCTGTCACTGATACGTTGGATGTCACCGCCAAAGTGAATTCAACAATCGCTTTTTCGCGCGGGTTTAGTTGGTTAGTAGATGGGTTAACAGCCACCTGCAAACAAAAACCTCAATGAGTATACAAGCAAAGCACCTAGAAAAACTGCTTTGGGTGAAAAGCAACTTTTATGCGGAATAAGAAAAAAATCCGGTTTGTAGAATCGTTTACATTTGCATCATATCTGCAGAGGCAGTTTTTCTTGCAAACCACATACCGCGTCGGCCAAAAATGAGTTTCTAGATGCCAACCGATGGAGGGCGCTGTGACTGAGCACACAGTAAACACATTTGTTGTGAGAACTAGCTGCAATTCCAATCAGTTCGCGCTCACTCCGTCTAAGTTTGGAGTTTTCTGTGAAGAAAATTACCACCGTTAGAAACATCAGAGAAAACTTTACCCATCGCCATATCAAACGATGCTGTTGGTTGGTCAGGGCACAATACCTATTGATGCATTCAACAACCATAGCACGGTTTAAAAATAATTTAGCCGTTTTTTCGTAAATCTTAACAACAACACATAGTACAATAACTCGGGCGTATGCTGTCAAATATATCAAACCCACTTGTGATGGCGTCATAAAGCTCAAGATAACTTTTGAATTCATCGGGTCGGTGAGCTAGAGCGTGAAAAAGATTTGGGATAAAACCAACCATGTCGTCCACCTTGTACATGCGCTCCTGGACGTGTATGGGCAGTTCTTTTACCTGTAAATAAACATGTGCGTCACTGCAAGGCAACAATATATCGTACCACAACGTATGCCTGTACATTGGTTATTGGATATCTCGAAATCGGCGTTTCCATGTTGGTCCTCGGTTTTGCGTCGGTTTTCATTCCGACGACAGACGATCTGTTATTTGCCAGCGGTGTATTCCGCGTCTAAAAGCAAGGTAATGGCGCCAATGTACTCGAAACTGCTAAAAAATAAAAAAAATTGAAATTTCTACGTACCTGACAAGCAAGTCGAACAAACGCGTTAATGTCAAATCGGCGCATGATGCCCGAATCTTGTTAAAACGCAAACAACCTATATTCCTATTAAAACACACCTGAAACACAACATGACCGAGCTTAAATAGGTAACACTATTAGGAATGTCATGGACAAACAAGAATGCAAAAACAGAGACGTGCAAGTTGATACGCAACATACCATTTTTTTGTGAAATACATCAATGGAAAAATGTACATGTACATGGAAACGACAACCAAATATTTGATGAAAGCATACATTTTTAGTGGTTTGAAGAAGGTCATACAATATTGGCATATGATTGGCAACAAAAGAATAGAAACTGCCCTTGCTACAAACTTTAAGCCCAAATTTTAAATTCACATAACTGTGTAGAAAATATACACATATAACACTGGACATAACAGCGCTGTGGCGAGACAGGAAATAAAGTTAACAGCATGATTGCTGAGAAGGTTCACACCCGAGATGTGCTTAACCCCAGGTGCAGGTTTGCTTAACACGGTTTTCCTTTCTTCATCAAATCCTAAAACAGCATATTAGTTAAATAGTGTTCATACCAAGATGGTCGCTGGCACAAGCCTTTTCTGATCTTTTTTCATCTAAACAGGAAGCAATGATGACAGGAAACGTTTTGGGTTTTTGCCATTGACTTTGTGGTGGCAGCTATTGCCTTGGATTAACTTACCTTTACACTTCAAAACAGGCTATATACATATATAATACAGTTTGCATCAAATTCTCAGACTGTGGCCAGAAAACTTGCACACAAGGTGAATTTTTTAGAAATACAATTATTCCTCGAAACATGCTTGCAGCCAATCTATACAAATCCATCCTTCAAATGTAAGTAATGTTACATATGAAAACACCTTTCTCACCTGAGTATTGCACTGTTGCTCCTAGAAAAGAATCCAAAGTAGATCCGAAAAATCCAGCTATCAATCCTATCACTATCAAAGACCACTGCATACTGTGAAAAAAGTTGGCCTTCCACAATGACACAAGTAAAACGAACAATAAATGCCTTTGAAAAGGGCATGGGGATGTGTACACCAATGGTCACCATGCACAATACCTACACTTTATTTATAAACTGGAAAGACCTGTGTAACATAACCCATGAAACATGATCTTAACAACACTTGTTGGTTCAGCCATGTTTTGGGAAAAATTTAAATTGTTGGTAATTATACTAACTTCTGAACATCGGAAGTAATATAGTTGGTGATCATAAATGTGCAGCCAATGAAACCGCCTCCAACAATGCTTGCAAGTGTTCCTAGCGCTGATACACCACCGTTGGTTCCTAACAGTAAAAGCATACTTTTGGCTTGTAATCAGGGGCGTATGGCTTGCGCAATTGTGTAACGTTATGGAACACTAGATGCAAGTTACTGCTTTCAAAGTTTAACAACTAAACTAATTGACTTTCACGCAAAGAAACCGCTTGTCATTACAACGTGGCCACTGAAAAACGACGTTTCGTCCGTAAACTGACGAAAAATGACACTTGTTTCGTAACAATGCAACATGTTTGGCAACAATGCCAAGTGTTGGTAACGATGCTCCCTATTTGGAAACAATGGCGAATGCAAGCACGATGCTGTTTTTAGGTCAACGTCAAAGAAAATTTCTGGTTTTCACGCGGATTTTGACAAAAAAATACAGTGGCGTTTGTTTAGTTATCAAAAAAGACCAAAATATTTCACAATCGGACCCCCCCCTGGATACGCCCATGCTTGTAATTACTGTGTGTAAAAATGAAAATAACACATACAAGTATTTTATGGCCCAAATTAAATTACAGTAGCAAAGCATTTAAGAAAACTTGGCGCTCACCAGCTGGGACAGTTTTTCCTGTGGTTATCAGAATGGAAGTAGGAGGACCAATAGCAGAACCAAACTCAGAGGCCCAGGTGTCGCCACAAGCACAAGCAATGGAGGAAAGAACAGCAATGGTTAGCCAAGAACTAGCAGAAGCAGACATTTAAAAAATATACCATTGTAATATTTCATGTTCCTACCTGGTGTACAGGTAAGGATCGCTAAAACTAACTGGTGTATCTCTACATCCAGCCTCCATAATGTACAGCAATGCCATGCCAGTAGGTACACCACCATTATTTAAAACATTGAGCCAATTCCGGATGGTTTCTACAACAGTTCAATGCACAGTATTTTCCAATAGAACATTTCAAAAAAAAATCAGCTGTAAACCATTAGATGTAATTTAAGTATTAAAATGTTTTCATTGTAAAATTCAAAAAATACCTTGTCCAGAATCCTGTTTTTCTTTTCTTTCTGCCCGAAACTTTGTAAGTTTGGAACCAGTATAAAAGAAGAATAGCAGTGACACAATGAAACTTGTATTGGATATGGTCAAGATAAAACCAACAATAACCGCTGCAATAAAATGAATTTAAACATCTATCCTGCAATAAATAGGTAAAAATAGTATCTCAAAAAAATTACTCACCAGCTACAATGCCAGAAAGTGATAAATTCTTTTTTCTAATTTCACGGATAGCAAATACTGTGGGAACTGCAAGAGCTGCAAACAGTCTTTGGGGTGGGACAACAGTTATACCTCCTAATAGCAAATACCAAATAATTTATAAGTTAAAACTGTGTTATCCATATACCTATGTGTGTCCGTATCGTTAGAGAAAGTAGCCATGATGCAACAATAGCTGGTACCAAAACTGTAGCAAAAGCAGTTATTACGGCAGATATGCAATTTATCATTTTTTAAACCCTACTCTGAAAATAAATAAGGCAAACATTAACAAGGCTAATAGCATTTCTGTCCAATCATTAATCAAACATGTTTGAGGTAAGGTTTGGACAATGTTTCCACATCAATTATTAATATATCACAGGTATGCACTAAACAGTGCACTAACAGAGTAATCAAAATGAATGTAACAGACTATCTTAAAAGGATCAAGTATTTTGGCAAAACACATGCAACATTGGAAGTTTTAAGGGAACTTTCCTGGCATCATGTTTGTCATGTGCCATTTGACACAATTGGTTTGCACAGCGGACCAAGAAAAGTCATGGAAATTGAGAATTTATACAAAAGCATTGTCAGTAACAACAGAGGGGGATTTTGCTTTGAACTGAATGGACTTTTTCACTGGTTGTTGCAACAACTTGGTTTTAACGCAATCATTTTGCAAGCACAGGCCTATTTGGATGGAAATTTTAGTGGTGACTTTGGTCATTTAACCATACTGGTAAATACATTGCAATCAAGCTGAATTATTGTTCAAACATTTTTTTTAACATACTTTTTTGACAGGTTACATTTGGCATGGCAGATCGGTGGTTAGTTGATGTGGCAGTACTACCTAACCCCATCAACCTGGATGAAAGCACTGAACAAATAGCAAAAAATAGCTTGTATAGGATAGTGCTTATGCAGAGTAGCCATGATACTTACTATTATCTGGAGAAGTATAAAAGACAAACAGTTTCAAAAACAGGTTAAAAATGGACATGCAAATTGTCATAGGTTTAAAGCAGTAAATAATTATAAAAATGTCTTACAAAGCAGAAAGCAACTTGGTTGAAATGGGTGATAAATTGGAAGAACTTTCAAAAAAGTTTAATAGCAATAAACATGCAGACAGCAAAAGCGGAAAATGGGAATACAAACTGAGATTCCATACAATTCCAGCAAAACTTTGTGATTTTCAGGTGAATTTACAAAACTTTGTCAAAAAAAGAAGCTAACCTAGTTCAGTAGTAGCAATACCTGGCCAAATTGATACAACATATTTTTTCAGGAAATGATGGATTTTCATCAACAAAGCCATAACAGTGAGTTTGCCCATAATAGTTTTTGTGTTCTACACAAACATTCTGGGTTTATTGCTCTGTGGGGAACGACATTAGTGCAAAAACATTACATTGACCACTATACAGAAGTTCTCTGTGCCGTAAACCTCTGTGTAAACAGCAATGAACAAACAATAAGAGAAGTTTTGGAAAATGTTTTTATGGTCAAAGTTTCATCTAATTTAGATTTGCATCAAAGGGATCTGAAAAAATTACTGTAATACATATTATATTTTCAGAGTTAAAAGTGACTGACAAATGCATGTATAATTTTTATTAATACAAAACACTTTTTACACTGTCAGTGTCTGTATAGGTATGTTAGTTACTGAGAAGAACACCAAACACATTCATTGCTAAAAACCTTGCCAATCACTTTGCTCAGATTCATAATCCGCACAGTGTTCTATACACTTTATCCCAGATTTTAGGGAAGGGGTTCCTTGATGCTTTCCTGAAAAAATAATACAATTTTTAATAACGATACACAAAAGCAGTATTTGTAGATTATGCACCTAATATTTCCATATGCATGCAAACCGTAATGGAATTGCTTTCTTCATTTTCTGCTGATAAAACAAACTTTTCAATAACAACACCCTCCTTGTGTTCTGGTGTGTACTCAACAAAAACAATTACGCCAGATTCTACAAAGTCAACATTAAAAGTTTGAAAATGTTTATATCATGTTATATAAAGTACCTTTAAATATCAATTGTTTTACTTCAAGGCCAAGTCCTTGAGAAGAACACACAACATTTTCTTGTAGCACAATTTCTTCAGGAATTGTGAACTGAATTGAGTATCTAAAGTTTACATGTCTCCAGCTTACTAAATTGCAGATAAACGAAAATAAACATTTATGAACATAAACAGAATGCACACAGTTAGTAAACCAAAGTAGCAACACAATGCTAATTCACTTGTTCTACATTCGCCAAATAATATACGTATAAACATGCTGTAAACACAAACCTGTTATGAACTTTAAGAAATCCAACGTTTACATCTATCCTTCTTGGGTATTCTTTGGACTGAACAACTGTAACTGAACTGCAATCGCTAGTCTCGTCAACTTGAAAAGACACACCTCCTTTCGAGCGAGGCATGGTTTCGTCAGTTCACGTTGTTATAATGGACCAAACATTCTTCCTCCCAACTATTGTATTGTTTAGCTTGCGTGCTGTAAAGTACAAGTACAACTGAATGATCCAGCATTGTATTGTATCATATCAAGCGTGTAAGTTTATTGATGCATGATGAGGCCCCGTTCCGCATGTGAGATTAACGTTTCAAGTAAGCAACACTAGTATAACACGGATTTATTTGCAAAGCAAAAACTATACGTCAATATTATGAAATTACAATTAAAACACAATTGCTTACAAATGGTTAAACCACACGTTAAATCTTTAACTTGTTTGTCTCAAAATCCTACAAGAACAACTTGTCAAAGGAGATGGCAACATTCGTCAGCAGGAACTTCGGGCATTGGATTCCGAATGCGGGATTTTCTACCACATTTAACAAACACTTGTTGATATTGTTTTGGCGGCGTCATATTTTCAGTACCTTCTTTGGAAATGGTGTTTGCTTTGTCAGATTTTTCACAAATATTTTTTACTTCCATAATTATTTGGTCAAATTAAAACTCATTTATTTACCTTGTACGCTGCACAAAAACAATTTTTACTAATGTTTGTAAAACCATAGCAGACTATACCAAAGACTATAGGCTACATGTTTGCACAGAGCTCTGTGCCTTTCCTTAGTTCATACAATGGCCTATGTAACTCAAAAGCCTTTTGAGCACCTAAACACATTTTGCGGTACAAAGCACGTAAACAGCTCTGTAGTTTCCTGTTTACAATATATGTAAAGCCCTGCTAAGCCCATGTCGCGTTTGTAAGCCTTTTTGGTTTTCGGTTTCGCTATAATACAAACAGCGTCGTATGATCAGTTTCGTATTTGAAAAGCAAATACGTTCGCCTGATGCTGCATGCATATAACCTATCATGCGCCTTGTCGTTGTGTCGAGGAGACACAAATCAACATATCAACAGCATTTTTTAAAGCTTAAATTCTCATTAAAGCAATTAAGTTGTATTACTCTTCGTTGTGAATTAAATCGCCTTTGTATATTCCAACGCAAATTTTATGTCACTTTAATAGTACACTTGTTGAGCCGGCGCGAACCACAACAATTAACGCACCTGTGGTTCGAACTTGAGACTATGAGTCAAGCACTTCATTTCAGGCGATCAACCACGACAAAAAATGCATACACACAGTTACAATAAAGGTGATAGACCCATGCCGAAGTGTAACTTCATATCATTAGGATATGTAATGACATATTGCCATCAGTTTAATTACAAAAAAAATGATAGTGAAAGTGACACGCAGCGTGTATATTTTTTGTAACAGCACTTTTTGTGTTCACATTAACGCGCAACAACTTTTTGTAGCTTTTCCCTTTTTAGCCGGTTTTAGTGCCTCTTCGCCACGGGAAGTTCCAGGAGCGGTTTCGTGTTGTAGAGGTTGCGTTTCGCTGGCTTGGGCATTGCTTTTGTTTGCTGATTCCGCGCCAGGCAACACGTCTGTTTCTTTCTGCGAAGAGCCTTCAGGTTCGGAAGTACTCGACTTGCCATTTTGCGATGTCCCGGCTTCAATGGCTGTATTTTGCGGTTCAACATATGGTTCTGATTTGCGATCTTTCGACTCTTGTTGTGACTGTTCTTTGACTACTGTACTTAAAATATCCGTTTGGCATTCTGCTGTTTCAGCAGGTTTCTGTAAAACAATGAGATGCAGAACAAAATACCTGTGACGGTAATAGTTTATTTGTTTGATATAATGTACCGCATTTGCAACAAGCTCTCAAGACTTAAAGAAGCTAGTCGCAAAATCCACACAAGCGTCATATCAACACTAAAACTAATGGAGGTTAAGACCCTTACGTTGTCAATTAGTTGCGCTGTTTCCTGAGCATCGTCTATTTGTGTTTCATTTTTCGGTTGGACGTCAAGTACTACATCTGGCGGTGCGGGAAGTTCATCTTGTGCTTCCTCGTTCTGGAGCAGCGGAGGCAAAGGAAGATCCTCTTCCATTGAACCCCTCAAGTCAGCGGATGGTGGTGGGGATGGCAATTGGTCCGTATGTAGTATGTCTCCGGGAGGACTTGGAAGTCCCTCAGGAGGCGATATAATTAAGCTAGGAGGAGGGACGGGTATTGTCGCTTCTTCGGTCTCTTGCAAAGAAGGAGGAGGGGGCAAGTCGACTTGGACTGCCTCTTCATCTATAGGTGGTGGCGATGGAAGATCTGCAGGCTGGACATGGTTTTCAGAGCTCTGGAGCATATCTTTGGATGGGGCAGGCAACAAACTTTCTTCAGACGTTTTATCGAATTCATCGTCAAGCTCGCCTTTATCCTTAGGAGTTTCTTTGACAAGCAAAAATGCATCCTGGATGGCAGATTCCGCAATCTTTTCTGCTGTCACTCGTATTTCGTTTTCTTGAATTGCTTTTTCTTCATCAGTGACAGTTTCGGGTGACGTGTTATTTTCCGATTTGTTTGAACCAGCATTGCCATTTACCTTTTCTGATCCCTGGGGAGTATCTTGGTCATCTATTTGACCCTCTGTTTGCAATATTGTGTTGATTGGCAAATTTATATCCTTATTGTGACCGTATTTGGGTGGCATATCTAACGAATTATCAGCCACGTCTTCCGCATAAGTTAGAGGAGTGGAAAGCTGTTCAATGTCATCGACGTGTTCTTGTGCATCGTTTGTAACGCTTTGTCCGTCCTCGCGCTCCGTAATGGAAGAGATTGAACTTTTTGTAAGATCAGGTTCAAAGGTATCTGGTAATCCTTCATCGGAAAGTTCAATAAGATCATCCCCGCTGTAAGATCCATCTTCAGTTTCGGTGCTTTCGGCTTCTTCGGCGCTTAATAGTTCTGCTCGATTTTCTGCAAAATGAACAATTATGCACACATAAATCAGGCTAAACGCCTATTCAGTTCTTGTTAACTATGCTTCAAACATATTGATTGAAAATGACCTTAGTATAGAGACACAATCTAATTTCCGCTGAAATCCGGTCAGGGCATTGGGAGAAAAATATTGAAAATCGATAGGTGTACTGTCGAATGCAGGCATGGGACCCGCAAAACATCTGTGCACTTTTCCTGAAGTATGTTTCATAATTCATGAAAATGCGCCTCAGGAAACTACACGATACACCTCAATATATAATATTGTCGTTAGACAATATATCAGCAACGCGCGCTGCAATACGTAGTTAAAATAATATGTTAATAAGCATGCTGACCGTCAAAAAACGTCGTTCTACCTTTGACTACCAACAAACAAACAACAGGAAATAGCTGAAATGTCCGTGCTGACATATTCCCTCGAATCTCTTACGACAAACAATGCCCTTTGACAAAAAAAATAACCGTACGTTTATCATCCATTGCAGCGTTGTTTAGCTGACTTAATAAGTTTGCTTCTTTTTCAGTAACTCCGCTCTGTACTTGCAGGGTGATCTCGAACGTTGACAAAGGGCGAGCAGCTTTTGTTACTCTCTGTAAGCAAATAAAACAAACTATGTTTGTTGACAAGTTCATACTTGCAGCGTCGATAATACAACTATTTCGCTCTGACTTTTAAATCGTCACAATTAAAACATAAATTAAAAACTCTGCTTTCAGTTAAATAGTACTTAAAAATGGATATTTGTGATGACAAACATCTGTGTACTACAACTAATACTGCTTATACACACTCAGCTAGGAACCGTCTTGCATACGAATGTTGCTTATGCAGATAATCCGCACATTTCCAGAAAGGAAATGTTTGGAACATCTGTTATGTCTGGCTTTGTCATGCATTTCTGTCCCCAAAGGCTCGTATTGATCCATGCCTCTCTGGATGACTGTTATCACAAACAAGCGGCGATTTTCCAGAAAGAAGGCCAATACGCAGAGGTCTGGTTAACCTTCTCGTGGAAGATCCGCCCTAGGTTTTAAGCCGGTCGCCAGGTTATCACGCAACGTGCGGAAGTTTGTTTACCTTTTTAGCATCCATCTTGTTTCAGGATCTATGACCTATAGTGTCCCGAGAATCGTGTTTTAACTGCAGATCGCCGTTGTTGCACCTTGACAAGCCAACTGTCTCACCAATACAATAAAAAGGTAAAAACGAACATAAAAATTGCAACCTGGTATAAAGTTTTGCTGCAGACTCAACCGCCCTTTGATCTACGCGCGTGCTGCTTATTTTGAAAAGAAAGTTAGCTGACCTAACTTCCTTGCTATAGATTGTTGCAACGACTGGAGGTTGCGATAGGTACTATACACTGGTTTGCCATACCGGATTTTGAATGGCGGTATATAGGCAACGCATAGGAGACTGATTAATCGCACGTCTCTCTGCACAACCCTACTGGGTGACGTCATTCGTAACGTATAATGCTTGGGTGTCAAAAGCGTCGCATCCGTTGGTACATCACATTTTAATCTTGTAATTAAACGTCAATTATTAACTTAAATGCTAAAACGTAAATAATTTGTTCATTCAACAAGATTTAAAAAATCATCATAATTTTGTTATTTTTAATGCAAAGAGCAAAATAGTTATTTTCAGTGTAAAAACAATACAGCGCAAACATTTAGGAATAGAAGATTGGCACTACGTACTGCAAAAATCAACAAATTGTTTTCTTTCCAGAAAATCGCATCACTGGTCCAATCTTCAATAAGTAGGCTACCATATATATTTAGGCCACAGCAAGACTTAAGTGAACTTCAGGTTTAAGTGTATATCAGCAAGTGGAATAATACTTAAACACCCAACAACCTGGCCTACTCAACGTGATGTTTGCAGGTATGGACAGAAATTAAAAACGAAACGGACTTTGCGAAAACTACGATGTTCGCTATATCTAAAGAACGTTTGCGGTACTGCATAAAAGGCACTGTGGACGTAAATACAACAACCGACTGACAATATTTCAATGCTAATCAAACAATTCTTGCAAACTGGAACCCTTCCTGTTGTTCGAACGCCTGGACGCATTTGAGGTTTTGCGACTGCCGCTGGTCGGCGAGCTGGAAATAAGGCACTGATAAACCCATTCCTCTTGTGGGTTTAAAGGTAATGAATGGTCGAGAAGCTGTAAAGAAAAAACAGACGAATTACACATGATATACAAAGGTTAGCTGATTGCATCGACAGAACTTATCTTTATGGATACAATACATATTAAAAAAGCAACATTTAAACCTCAACGCAAATCATAACTATACCGTTTTAGAGAAGGGGAAAATTTGCAAAGGAATGACGTTCTTTCCTTTCATGGTCATGCAATTTTTCGCCATGGAGCAGTCAGCTTGGCAACGTATAGTCTGCGATGTCTACAACAAAATCCAACAGTGATTGAACGAACTTGAACTGTAATTAAAACTATAATTTAAAATCAGTAGTGTTGACTTGCAAACCTTATTTTCAAGTGCAGTTGAAGTTCGAAAATCACTGGTATAAATGTGCCAAACTAATCCCTCATTGCAGTTGATTTTGTGAGTAACGTTCCTTTGGGAAATACTGTCTATAAATCCGTTTGTAATTTCGTCGTCTTTGCCAGAACCCAAATGTGAAACAGCAAGACTGGCTTTGCAATCTTTTGTGTGTATGTTTATTTCGAAAGGGCATCCCTGTCACAAACAACAATGTTAATGTAACAGTAATTGGAACATATACCAATATTACTACAGAAAAAAATGAATTAATCACTTTTCTTTTATCTGTTGGATAGTATCCAACATACCTGATCCATTTCTAGGTTGGTATTAAACCCAATGTGCTTCATTATGTCTGCGAATTCCTGCTGTGCATCAGCACCATCCTCTTGAGCTTGCATTAAATGCAACTTAATAAAGCCTTCCTTTGTGATTTGATCATTTTTCATTTCCAGATTTTCTACATATAATGTTGAATAAAACTTTCAAAACTCAAACAATTTGCAAAGTTAGCAATAAACTGTATGCAAGTAAGTTCACAGATCAAACAGACCAAAAAACTTCAAGAATAAAGATGTAAATGCTGTGTACAACATGTTTCATTTACATATATTATTATTAAATATAAGACTTTAAAAGCATACAACATGTTTACCATGAACAACTTGCCATGCATCATCATCTACTTCCTCATCACTAGTCATCATTTGATACCAATTAAATTCATTTCTGTTGAGCAAACCGTTTCCATCCAAGTCACATAATTGAAATACATCACCCAAGGCAGATCTATAAACAGAAAAAGTTAGACAATGTATCATAATTCGATGAATTAGACCTTACCTAAAAGCTCGAGACAGCTGATATTCATCATTTTGATCTTTTCGCACAAGCTGAATATCTCCAGGAATGTCAACCCTTCTGGGTTTCAATTGGCAGCCAGAGGTATAGGGAACTATCTTGTATGAACCACTTCTCAGATCACCTCTCCAATACCATTGCTAAACAGTTAAATAATAGCTAAAATATACTGGGAAATTTAAGTTTCTTACTACTTCATCTTTGGATTCACTAAATGCCACCAGTGTGTGTTTTCCTTGGTCTGATTCTCGATATATAAAAACTCCAGCATCCACATTTGAGTTCCGATTCTCTACAAATTTTTTATGTTTCATTTCGAAATATTACATGAAACAATGAGCTCTCACCATTACTGCCTAATAAGTAGGGTTTGATGGTTATCCACACATTGGATGCAAAGGGCAGTTCAAATTTGTAAATGTGGCTAACAATCGTATTACCTTCATCATCATCAATAAAAAAGCATCCTTTGCTATGTACATGATTCCAGCCCTACAATCAGTGTTTTATAGTAATTCTGTTTAAAAGCAAATTAAGTAAAATAAACACCTTAAGTGTTTTAGGTTGATCTGCATTTGATTTTAAATTTATTCCAGAAGCCTTCACTTTAATTGCGTTATCAAGCCTTTGAAGGATAACTTGTTCTTTCCTAGATGAAGATGTTGGTCGTGCTGTTGAACTTTGTGAGGAATATGCATCACTTTGGTTCTCTACTACTTCTTTTCGACTTACAGCGGAAGATGGCCTAGCAGCAGAACTTCCTAAAATTTAATCACAAGTTATGAAGTGATAAATGTGGGGAAACAATACATACTTTTTGTGGGAACTGGCTTTTGCACATTTGAAGACTTGTTTTGTCCCGACATCATTTTTTGAACGTTGAAGTTTTTGCATTCATTTGATGTTGACATAACCATTGCTGAAAACTGTGGGACAAGAAATTAAATTATATACACTTTACTCTTATGGCAAAAATGGTTTACCTAAATTGGGCTTATATTTTATCTTACCTCTTCATAGTCCAGTTTTCCATCTTTATTAATATCTGCCATATCCATAATCTTTTTAACTTCACTGTGTGTCATCTTTTCTCCTCTCTGGAAAAAGATTTAGAAGTGAAATAAATAAATATGTCGTTATAGAACAGGAAAAGTTGAGAAAACATTGCTTACTGAAGTTAGAACTCTATAAAGCTCTGATTCTGAAATAAATCCATCTCCATTTACATCAATTTTTTTAAAAGCAGATATTAACTGAGTTCGGTTTGTTGCTTTCATTTCCTTGGCAATCTTGAAAAATTCATCATAACTTACAGCTCCTGGAAATAATTTTTTAAATCAGGACTACAGGTTAGATTTGTTACAAAATTGGCGCAATACCAGCACAGTTGCCCCAAATTGCATTGATTTGCTTTCCAGTTGGATTTTTTCCAGCATACTGGAGTACTGTTGAAAGTATGACAATATTTGATAAAGAGCATCATGGAGTTTATATATTAAATACACAACTATACAAGTTTAACCTTGAGTAAGTTCCTGTCGTGTGTGAATGCTCTCGCCTACGTCTTGAATAACGTTTAAGTATGCGGCTCTGTATGTGGTATCATCATCCTGCAAAAGACGCTTACCAGCAAAACTTCTTTCCGAGAGCAAGCTTCCCTTTCTGCTGTTCGGCATATTTGTATACTTGCATAGATGCTGTAGATAGTCTCCGGAACCAGTTTGTTTGCAACTGTTGTTATGAGTAGCACGCTTCGTTGGTTTCGTAAAAATACTTATTTCTACGACCTTAAGGATTTTGTTGTTGTCAAGAAAAACGTACTAAAAAACTCGTTGCAATTCTTACCCAATGTTTTATCATTGTGACACATAAAACTTTATTGATTTTCATTTTGCAAGTCAACTTTTGTGTGATTGGTTAGTAAGGGTAGCAATGTTTAATTTTTCCAATGAATTTTGTGATTTTCTTTAGGTATGAATCGATGTGAGTTTTTTCAATACTTGTTTATGATTTCCAAAACCGTTTTGGTTGGTCGCGTAGGCGACGCTTCAAAAGAAAGTTTGGTTTTATCTTGGAATTTTACGAACGTTTCCATAATTTGGCAATAATTTTACCAGTTTGTTCATCGTTTCCTAATTTCAGAAAATGTGTTGCTTACACAGAATTTTTAAATATATATATACCACAGTATCAGTTTAGTTACAAATATCTATATATTGCTGGCAAAACTTTTCGTTATTGTCAATGTCACAATCAAATATTTGCTGTTATTTAGGGTTTTACCGATTTGATTTGTATTTGCCCTATTTCTTGGTACTTTACTCAATAAACAGTGTTTTCACCAAATAAACATTAACAAATTAAGTAGCCTACTGCAATGGCTGGAACAGCAAGACATGACTATGAAATGACCCAGAAAGCTAAAAAGCAATTACACACAACTAAAAACCCCATAGAAAAGTTAAGACTGCAATGCTTGGCAAGAGGATCCAGTGGAATCAAGGGTTTGGGAAGGTATAAGTAATAACATTTTTGAATATTTCAATTGAACTTAACTTAATAAATGTTTATAGGACATTTAAAATTATGGATGATGATGGCAATAAAAAGCTGGACATTAAGGAATTTAAAAAAGGACTTAGGGACTATGGTGTAGATATTGATCCAGAAGAAGTGCAAGTAATGTTTGATGCATTTGATAAGGATCATTCTGGTTCTATTGATTTTGATGAATTTTTAGTCCGTTTAAGGGTAAGATCTACATGTTTCTTTTAAAGTTTTTCAATTCATATCTGTGATAGTAAGATAACATCCTATTTACCAATGCAAACATGCCAATTGGCTTTGGAAAGCTTTTTTATGTTTCTAAAGCGTCTTCAATAAAAATGGTCATATTTTTAGCCACCAATGTCAAAAGCTAGAAAGGATTTGATTCAAAAAGCTTTTATGAAACTGGACAAAACTAAAGATGGTGTTATTACTGTTGAGGACTTGCGTGGTGTGTACAATGCAAAACACCATCCAAAGTACCAAAATGGAGAGTGGACCGAAGATGATGTGTTTCGAAAATTCCTGGAGAGTTTTGATACCCCAGGGGAAGCTGATGGACTGGTAGGGCATTGAATTTATATAAGTTTGTGCTTTGTGAAACCAGTAGCCCGCCTTGGTTTGGTTTCACACTGTTAATTTATTTTGGAGTATTGGTAAACATTACTTTCAATCTTATTTTATCCTAGAAAAACAATTTTTTTGATTTATACAATTAAATGTTGTCAATAAGTTGCTTAAGTTTGTATTTCCTTCTGTTATGCTGTATTTCCTTCGGTCTCAACAGGTAACGTGGGACGAGTTTCTAAACTATTATGTCGGCGTTAGCGCTTCCATCGACAAAGACGTCTACTTCGACGTGATGATGCGTAAAGCGTGGAAGCTGTGAACTGTGCTGTGCGGTTTCCCGCTGTTTCTTGTTTACTCCGCACCACACTCTGCAGTGCAAATGTTTTGCCTTTGTTGGTGTTTATTCTTTGCTCAGTGTGTGGCAAAAGTATTGAGCATTATTCTTGATGTATACTTTTTAGCGACTGTTGCAATTGTGCCTTTTAGCAGTTACGATTTTGCAAGTACATTTCCGTATCCAATCACCTTTAACATTTGACCTTTTAACTCCAAAAAATATTAGCGTTTCGCATGAGCGAAAACTGCTTACGACTGGTTTTAACTTTTGCCGCTCTTTCCTATGCATATTTTTATACATCCATCAGGTGCTTTTCCAACCGTTGATGTAGTTATCATCCTTAACACTTTCTGCATTAAAGTTTCATCCAAGAAAATAGTCTTACTTTGTAAACTTTTGTTTATCTGTAGCATTCGCTGTAATTTTCGCTTCAACGCATTTTAATTTGTAATCATAGTTTGAATGTATAATAAATGAATATTAGCATTATTGTTTATAGTATAGCTCACTGGGATATATTATAACAACAGAAACACTGACAGTGCTTGGTGTCGCTACGCCATCTGAACGGTGACTTATTTTTGTCCTTAGAATGTTTTCACGACGTAACACTAACCAAAGTATTAACACAGAAGCAATTCCGTTCCAATTACGCAACGAATATTTTTTCTATACGTAGTGTTGGTGACATGTTTCCGTAAAGTGCGTATAACTAGCCGGTTTGGATGATTGAAATCATCGTCTTTGCATTCGAATGAATTTAACACGTATTCCCTGAAATGAGAAGTTTCGTTCTAGTGATTGTGTTGTGTATCTGTGGTAGAACAAGGCATGTTGGTGCCCAAAACATAACAGCAACTCTACAGTTGGACGATGAAGTCTCCAATGACCTATCTACGTTTTTGCAATGTAAGTGTGTGGATTAATGAGAAGATTTAACGTATAAACGTAAATTTTGTTTAATGTGCCATTACTTATAACCTAAATGACGTGGAAAGCCTTTTTTCACCCATGTCTACTCAGGAGGTACAGATTTTGTTATGCAAGTTATAAAATAAAGGACTGTGCTTACTGGCATACCTAGGGCAACACAGCAGCAAAAATACAAAACTTTATTCAACTTGTGCGATTATAGGTAAATTGTGCAACAAACAAGACTGGAGTAGTTGCCGATTGTTAGCAGTCATGGGACGATGTAATGGAATATATAAATCTTTCTGCCCACACGCTTGTGGAATTTGTTCGTCGTGCTCACATGTGGTTGGCATTACAGGTAAAATTTATTTTTTTGCAGTTAGTTGAAGCTAAAATCTGTCACACAACAAATTTAAAATTAAATTGGGTACAAATTTTAAGTGTAATAATTTTATACCAAGTTTTTGTTTATTAGGACAGGGCGTTGGAACTTGTGTTGATGAGTTGGAGTGCTGTTCCAAAATCAACGATATCTGTGAGCTCGAAAGTGCGAAAACATTATGTAAATCAACATGCGGGTATTGCTCAGCTACAACGAACACAGGGCCTCCATGTTCATCAGGTCGGTAAATTTTACATAGCTGTTTATCCTCTGAACTACCAAGTTGCAAACAATTAGATGTCAGACAATAAAAACTCTTGATAAAGAAACACACTGGCAACAACTTTGTGGCATCTGTGCAAAAGTGCGAAGTGGAACGCGAAAGTAGGCTATTTAAGTTGGGAAAAGAGATTTTTTGCTCCTTTGCAGCCTGTTTAATTTTACGCCTATTTGTTTCGTTAATCTTACGTCCAATTGCGTTTGCAGATTGTGGAGACCATTGGAACAACGCTACTTGTCTATGGATCAAGAAAAATGGATTTTGCGAAACCAAACCTAGCTTTGCTAACAATTGCCAAGAGTCCTGTAAATTGTGTACAAAGTGCGATTAATTGTATTTGTGTTGTTACGTTTTGCAAAAGGAACTCATTTACCTCATAGAATACCTCGAAGTAACCTCAATATAAGCTTGTCTAAAAAACGACAATCGTAGATTTTCCGGAAAAGGTTTGTAAGTGGATCACAGCTGGACCCCTTTTCGGAGACAGTGTATAGTCGTAGTGTATTTTTTCACAAAACATGTGACGTTTAACTTTCTTACACCACGAGCTATGATCTGTGAGACCAAAAGCCAAGATCTGTGAGATCACATTGCGATATGTTAGACCGAAATCCATGATCTGCAAATATATGGGACAAAAGTAATATTTGCTGCGATTGCGCGACAAAGGAGACTTAGAAGAAGTAGCACAAGTTGAAAGACGTAAAGCAAGCGAGATAACTACCGAAGTCGTCAGAAAGACGGAGTGCAAATGTAAGAGTAGAATGCGGTTTAAAAAGACCAAGTTTTTTTGTAACACTAAATTTTAAACACTTTAATTACCGCTGAAAGCGGCATATTTTTGTTTGGTCTATTGCAAATACAAATCTATTACGCAACAATGCCGATTCTTACCAATGCTATAACAACTGCTGCCTTGCGTAACAATCCACGAGACACTTGTGTTTGTCATGATTGTAACGGTGATAATACAGGTCGTTTAAAACGAGCTTAACGCCTAGTATAAAGTATGGGTCTTCGGACAAATTTAGACAAAATCCAGGGGTGACAATACAAACGTTGTCGCCCCTAAATCGTCGCCTATTGTTCCAGGTGCGGCATTTTGCCTTTTTGAACCTATATGTAGGAAGATTGAAACTAATTATGATAATGGTGATTAAACCTTACAACCACGATATTGCAACTATTCTAGTTCATCAACCTGCAAAATCGCACACAACTATTTACTTTTGCTTGTGGTAACCACGTGGACCAGAGTACGTCTTTGCATGTCGGCTGCTTCGAGACTATTATGGGTGGCGGCGGCACGTTTTAAAAATCGATAACATCGATCCACTTTTTACGTTTTTTTGGTTAGGTGCTGTGTGTGGCAATGAGTTTTTGACAGGTTACGCGTACCTAAATCATTATGCCTCATTACCAGTTAGATCAATTGTAAACTTCTCGCATTTGTCAAGTTTTATGTGAACAAAATGATCAAGTCTTATGAAGCAAGGTTATATGTTCGACTTGCACATTAGAATCATAGTTAATAAAATATATTATTGACATATAAACTAGGAAATAAAATAGTAAGTTTTGCTGTATACATATTACCACGAAATGCCCAGT
Organism: Ascidia mentula; assembly: GCF_947561715.1. NCBI lineage: Eukaryota > Metazoa > Chordata > Ascidiacea > Phlebobranchia > Ascidiidae > Ascidia > Ascidia mentula. The sequence goes on from NC_138566.1 coordinate 20,581,007, forward strand.
CCGTGTTTTGTTTAATCATTTTGACATTGCACCAGTAAATACTTCTGTTTATTTGCGAAGTGTTTTGAATCGCACAGCGCCACATACGCAAATGAATTTGTGTAAAGAGCTTTTCTGGCGGAAATCAACATTTTGTCACAGTTCTTTCTTTCTCCACTTTCACCAGATAAACATATTGCTTGCATAACTCTATTTTGTTCAATTAGATTTCTGAATGACATGTGTTACTAACTTACTGCAAGTTAGCCAATGTAAAACATTACATTTATAATTTGAAAGCAATATTAGTATTCCGAATGAATTCCATGGTGTCAGACAACGACCGTCTCTTGATGGAAACATCAAAGTCTGAATTTAACAAAAAATGCAGACGTGTTTCTTTAAAAAACATACCAGGTGGTGTTTTAAATCAGGTGTGTAATGCACTCCCTACGTACTGTACAGTAAATATATTGTTACAAGTTTAAATTCTCTTAAATTAGTTTTAGCACTATTGTGTGTCAAAAATTTTTTAATTTAACATTCAATAACTGACTTTTAAGTTATTTTGTCATAAACACTATCATACAGCAACCATCAGTTTCGTAACCATGCATAATTTTGCCTGTAATCTGTGCAAATATATATAAAAAAATAGAACATCAACAGTTTCCAGTCCGTGCCATCAACAATTGCCAAAATATATCCTGGTAACAAACAAATTTTCCAGTCTGTAGTGTTCTATCAAAATATTGCTTTAAAACAATAAAACTTACCCAACCACCACTTGTATATGCAGGACATTCTTGAACTGCTGAAACCTTATTTTTACCAACAAATCCATATTGACAAAAACAGTCAGTCATGTAAGTTGATGTTTTGTCATCATTTATCTGCTTACTGTGCATACATCTATTGTTCATCTTCCTTAATTGGAATGTATATATATAGCTTTAGCCTATAAAAAAAAATGTTAAGAATCTTAGTTTTTAGTTACAAGTAATTATGTTTATACAAGCATTGAAAAGGATTTTGTTAATAATTGCAGGTAAAGCAGTTTTGCTGGATGGAGATTGTGCTTCTCGCTGTATCGCTGACCTTAATGGGAAATACTTCCGTGGACAAAGGCTGATTGTTTGCTTGGCATCATGCGATTTTATGCTGTGCATAACCCAACTTCCGTTGTCCTATACTCACAACCAGTTTTTGAATTTGCTGGCTCCCTTTGGTACATCAGAAAGATGCTTTCTTGTACATAGGTTCGTTAGCATTTCATAAGCAAAACTTATTGATTGTTACATCATCACCATAAAAGTTTTTGCTTTTACAATTCACTAAATTTCCTTTTAGTAGTGTTACTGGCAAAAGTAAAGGATACGGATGTGTTGAGTTTACCAGTAAAGAATCCTCCATCAAAGCCAAAAACCACTTGAATGGTGCAGCAATTAGCAACAATGCTTTACAGGTAAGGCACTTCATGTTAACATATACGTATATTTCTTTAGGAAGAGGGTTATTACACACATGGTCATAAAGATGACTTTATATTATTTGACTACAGTACAATGCGGCGGATAATGTGTATAAGTGTGTACCAAACTTTATGTAATTTTTCACCAAACACTGCCTCTGTCATGACAAACATTAAATTATATGTTTCCTTTTTAACTAAGTAAAGACCATGTGGTTAAATGCATCATAGTTTGTGTAAAAAGTTAATTTGAAATGACACAAGTTTTAAGACATATTTAGCATTCATGCATTTTTACTAGGTACATTGGCTGGACAGCATACCATCAGAGTATAGTGGCCTTTACTCCAGCTGTTTGCTGGTAGAAAATCTACCCACCGATTTTAGAGATTGCACTGTACTTTCGGAATTATTTTCTCAATATGCTACGCCCTCGTTTTGTCAGGTTAGTAAACCTGTTTACAAAAAAAAACTACTACCAGCATTCCATGTATACATATATTAACTCCTGGTTTATAAACAGCTTGCAAACTGTGAAGTAAATAACTTCGCTGTTGTGGAATACAGTGATCCTATGCATGCAGAAGATACATGGTACAAACTTAACAATCATGTAATTGGTAAGTTTTCCTGTTAAAAACGGACAAAGGAAATGTTTGATTTATTGCCATAACTTTTTTTTAATGTTAATAGACACAGGTAATGTTTTGTTGTTTTTGGAGATATTTGCCAATGTGTATTAAATCATGTCTAATGATTCAGAAAAAAGTCTATGATCTGCATGATTTTCTTGATATTATAATGTTGCAATAAAAAAATGTGTTCCAGGTAACTTTTCAATCAAAGTATCTTTTTGTGTGCCTGGTCCTTGTGGATTGGTGGTCCTTAATGCCCTAAGAGCTTCCCGTGATCTTAAGCGTGCCAACCCCACTGGAGGTCTTCTTCCCACTCCAGTGCAACCTATGGATCACAACCCTACAGCATCAATCTTGCAAATGAAGAAAGGTTTACTGTCTACATTTAATTAGTGCAGCAATTGTTATCTTTATTTATACTTGCATCACATTGTAGGACTTCCATCAACAACTTTGGCAGCTATCGAATCTGGTATGTTGAATGTTAATGCTGCGAAAGATCCCGAGGCAAGTGTTGAAATTTTTTTGTATGATTAGTTGGAAAAAATTTAACATTTTTTGGTGTGTAATGTTCGTGACAACATATCTGTTTATTTTGTTTGCTAGAAATTAAAACAACAAAAATATTATGTTTGTTAAATGGAAATGGTATATTCTTAGGTGCAAAACCTGTTAAGTGCCTTGCATAACCGTCTTGCTGAAACAAACCTAACGATGACCCAAGCATCCCAGATGCAACTTCATCAGGGTTTGTGGCCTCAGGCACCTCATGTGGTTAGTTCAACTATGATGAACCAATTCCAACAATCAGGTAGTTATGATCAGTTTACCCAAACTTGTTTTTTTGTGAATTGTTTTCTTGCAGTAGCATGTCAGTATTTTCAGAAAACATTCCACCACATATGATTGCACTGAGAAGCAGAAGTGGGAGCATATCTTCATGTGATTCAGGAGCACGTGTAGAAGATGATGTATTTGAACCAACAAGGAGGAAGAGTCAAGAGGTAGGATTTATTCAGGACATAAACTTTGTGCTAGAGTTACTGCATCTTACTGTTGAATCAACCTCCTGTGTTCTGGCCACAATCCCATAGCCCACGAACGTATGTGGTTCCAGGTACACACAAACCAAAGAATCGCCACCATTTTTTATGCTATATGTGATTAAACAGAAGTGTAGACATAAAACTTTTGGTACCAAATTAAATTTCTTGTAATGTGCAACTTCTGGTTTAAAGGATCAATGTTCTTTCGATAACTACATGTATCCACAATACAACATCAGTCAAACAGAAGAGAGAAATATTAGCAGGGAAGGCTCACTAAAAATTCAAAGCAACAGGTAAATTTTTAATGCTGCATTTTAAACAGTAAGTTCAAGCATATACTGTGTTTTTCCAGAGGTTCGCTGATGATTGATTCCAACAGTCACCATTCACAGCATAGCTTTGTTCAATCATCGATTTCAAACAATCCCATCTTATTTCTTCGTGAAGATTCACAGGTGAAACACTTGTTGACTTGTGTTATTTCGTACAAAAAAGTAAACATATAATTTAAAATAGTTTGTTAAAATTTTAGAGAAGTGAAAGTGCTGATTCAGCTTACAGTGGCAGTCAAGGTAGCAGCACTTCAGAAAATTCTTTCCCATGTGGTAACCAAAACAATGATCGTCAAACCATCAACCAAAATTGTTTTCTGCCCAATCTGCCATTGCATCCCAACAGACACAGGGTAAGCCATAATTAGCTTTTTAATGCACATTCATAAAAACATTTGATTATGACATTTTTTGTGGCATTTTATTTAATATTTTTGGAGAGGCGGCTTGGATATTAGAGTATTACAAGCAAAAGCTATACATAGGTATTTCTCTATGTGTCACATGTTGGTAGCATCAGTTACATGTTATTGTCAAATTTAACTGTAATATGCTCTACTAAAAATATCCTAAAATCATAGCAAACTGTCAAAGTAAGTTCAGTGGCTGGATTAGTGAAATGAAAGCATGTGCATTTGATTTGCACAAACTTGCCACACGGCTGTTACAATATGTAATAACAACTTTAACTAAGGTACAATTAAACATGGTTGTGTGTTAGGTAAGTGGTTTGCTGGGTGATGCACCTCCTGGCATGTCAGGCTCCCAGTTCAACCAACTGAAAATACCACCAGGAATACAGAGATACCCACCTCCTTCAAATCAACAACAGTGTTTTGGAGATGTCCACAGGCATCAGTTGGTAAATTCAAAATCCACAACACCGTTTTCAGGAAGTTCCGGTTCCATCATTTTTCAAACTTCAAAAATCCTGTGTGCCGAAAATTCTGACTCTGTGTCTGGTTCAAATGTACGTTAGTTTTTGTGTGATATGAATAATGTAAAAAAAAATCATGTAACTTTTTTATAAACTTTTTTTCAGGGAAGTCAGGGTGCTGCCATGGAAACAACTTCAACTTTGCTGGGAGGAGACTCGTCTGCATTTAATGATGTTGTTTCCACAAAGAGATTCACACAGAATTCCTCGCGGAGAGCAATTCCATGTCCTGAATTTATGAAATCTGAAGCTGATCCAACGAAAGGTAAATTTTTTGGCACACTGTCAATAAACGTTGCAGTGAATATTTCTCTATTTTCTAGTGCCATTGACTCTGTTCAGTGGTAAGGCAGTAATGGGTGTAAACAAAGCTGATGGATTTAGCAGCCTGAATGACATGGAAGGTAATACTGCAGAAGGAGGGAAGTTGTGTCCTTCGACCAATTTTGCAACTCCAAAGTATCGACACACTTGCATGTCGAACAGACCTCTGCAACAACAGCATCTAAATGCGGACTCACCTACCCAGCTGCAGTTGTTGGGCAGTAGTTTGATGGAAGGGCTGCTTGGAGACAGTCCTCGATCTGCAGCAACCCCTAACACAGGAAGTGTCCCATATGCCGGCAACTGCAGATTGCTACGGGCTCTCAACCTTATGTCTCCCAGCGATTTGTCATTAGCGGTTTGTATTTGTTCACATTTCAAGTTTAACATGTGTTTTGTCATTTGCAATATAATTTATTTTATTGCTAGACCTCACCACCTACACCAATTGGCATGAGAAGATGTGACAATGGAAACGTACTACCATCACCGGAACCAAGTCCTGAGGCCGGGGCATATGTTGGTCAGCATTCACAAGGTCTCGGCGGTCATTACGCCGACTCCTATGGCTTAGCTGGCGACATATGTGCCCTTGTTGCTGGACAGCGTGCTCACACACCTGTTACTGGTTTCCTGCAGAAACGGAGGCGAAGTAATGAGACCTAAACACCCCAACTGTTTTTGTTGTAAGTTTTTAATTTATTTTTAGTTCCATTAAAATTATATATTGTCATATTTGCACAAAACTTTGACAAAAAATCTGAATGTCTCCCTTTTACAAATATTGACTGTGTTGTTTTTTTTTGCAGGTTATGGCATAAAAAAGTGCCTTCAGCTGAAGTTCATTTTCAATTAATGTTTTCACGTCTTGCTGCTGCTTCCTTACCGATGCACTGCATGTGCATTTTTAATCCATATTGCGTTTTTCACCATGTTGTTTATTTTTATATAAGCTACTCAGTAATTTTTTCCACACTGCAATCTATGGCTAATGTTGCTGTAGCAGTTACAAAAAAACAAATCCTAAAATAGATTTTATAAATCTGTTTCTAACATACACCAACAGAGCAATGGCCCATTTGGCTCACCAACAAGGTGCACATTGAACTTACCACTTTACATACCTAATTTCTCTTTACTGTTCTGCTTTTTCTTGTTTCGCTAGCTGCATAGCTAAGATTGGCCTGCCTTTCGTTACTCTATATACCAGTACTACACCGCTTGTGCTTCGCTTGGTGATTTTGTGCCATGCCTGTTGTGCACCACATAAAATTGTGATGTTGTGTTTTGCACCCTATAATCTTGATAAAAAACAATCCATGGTAAGTATAACCCCATACAGTAACCAATTTTCCCCAACTATTTTGTTTACTTTTAATTATTTTATTCCACTTTCTGTTCCTTTTCAACCATCTGCAGTTTTATTCTTTCTTTTGACTGTTATTGAACTTGGGACTTTTGTTTTTGTGTTGAAATACAAGTTTTAAGTTAAAAAATGGTATGCTGAAATATCCCAGTATCAATCTACCCCAATCAACAGAAAAATTGCAAATTGAATGTGTATTGAATTCGTTTCACGAAAAGAAGAATCTTTTTAATAGCCGCCAGTTTGATACCGTGATTTGCACATTAAATAAGTGGAACTTGCAACAGCATCTCCCACTAGCGAAAGCAATGATCTAATTGTAACCTCATACACATTTGATCAGGTTTGTTTGTCAGGTGAAGAATCTGTATTGTTGCTGGTGTTAGAGTTTTGTACTTGCTGGCGAAGTTGCTCTACTAGTTCTGGGTTGTTTTCAGAAAGTTGTTGGGCAAACTGTTGTCCCCTGTGTTAAAGTATACAAAAAATATGTGATTTCTACAACACTTTACACTGCTATTTGTCATGTGTAATTCATGTCAACGAACATACATTTGCATTATGTTGTTGAAATCAGGCGCACTTCCCTCACCACCAGCATTTCCCTCTTGGCTAGAACTTGGTGCAGCACCAGGTGGTCCACTCATACCTCCCATTAAATTCATTGCCATTTGTTGCATGGCTGGATTTGCCATAACCTTAAGTGTAAAGAAGTGTAATTAGGTCCCCAAAAATACGTCTATATCTTTCAAAAACCTGTTGTGCCATGTTCATAAACATTGGATTGTTTAAAAAGTTTCCTATACCTCCCATTCCTGCTGGCATTCCTGGCATGTCCTTCAAATTTAATACAAAGTTTTGCATTTTGTCAAACAAAAATACAGGGTTTTTGAAACTATTACTGGCAACTGTTGTCCTTTTTGCTTTTCTTGTGCTATTTCCATATTTTTCTTGTATCCATCATTGTTAGGGTCAAGTTCTAGTGCCTTTTCATAGCATTTGATAGCCTCATCATATATCTCCATTTTTGAGTATGTTAGTCTGGATGACAGGCAAGCAATACATAATAAACAGTTCGTACAGCTAATGTATAAAATTGAAACCAACCCCATTCTGCTGTATGCTTTGCTATAATGGGGATCTATTTCTAAAGCTTTTTTGCAATCTCTCAGGGACAAGTCAAACTTCTGTCTTCCTGTTTGTGCTGCAGCCCTAAATATATATTGGTTGTCAAAGACTATTAATGTAAACAAATTTTACATTTTTACAGTAAACTTGCCTGTTACAAAAGTACACAGCATTACGAGGATCTAGTTTAATCGCTTTGTCGTAGCAAGAAATGGCTTCTTCATATTTCTCCTCTTTCATGTGACTGTTGCCTTCTTGCTTAAACTTCTCTGCATCAGCTTTTTCTTCATCTGTTAAAGCCTTAGTTGGGGGCTTAATATGAAAAGTAAGTGTTAAATGTTTGATAATATATCTGCTGTTGCATTTACTAAATAAAACATTTAAACTTGTATAATCATTATTGCACATAAATTCGTTTTTAAGCCTTAATTACAAGCAAGCCTAATAATATTATACAGCAGCTAAGGTTCATGCACTTCATTTGGATGTTGGGGTTGCAATTAATGCCATGATAAGGAGTTTAAACCCCGTCCTTTGCAATATATTTCTATGTATTAGTTTCTACAGATAATATGTTGTTATGAATTCACTACTGTTTTTCTATGTTACATACATTTCTGCACAAATGTTTGTAACTTGTAAGCCAGATGTTTGGTATAATTAGCATGGATTTTAAACTGACTGGAACCATGAAGAAATTCACGTAAGTTCAGTAAAAAAAATATTTACCGGTGGTGGGCAAGCTTCCACAAATATGTCAATCAAATTTTTTTGTGTTGAGGGAATATCATCTGAAGATGTAGCATATGCCATAAACAAGCATTGCCTTGCTACGTCTATACTTTCCGCCATGTCTGGTGTGACACCATCCCTTTTAAGTTCATTCTCTAAAAACTGTACAACTGATGCAACTAACCTCTTGCAATCGTCATGTGACATTGTCTGCTTTTGCGACTTAAACTGCAATAGTGGTAAGTAATAAAAAATTAAACCATCTGTAAAAATTGCTAGGTTGTTTGTTGTAACACAGCAGCAGTTTACACGACAAAAAGAGTCCCATTGACATTAGCACACAACACAACATAGGACACGCGTGATTTGGCACGACGCACGCCATTAGCTGACTAAAATCATGATCCTCTGACGTAAGTGTTGAGAAAGTTGGAATTTTCACAGCGTATATTTAGGTTAATGTGACAAAGAAATAATTAGTCACATCACATTACCAAAAGCTATAATTTAATGGAATGATGTGCCTTCATTTACTTATCCTTCTCGGTCGATCCAACCGATCTGTCAGGATTGGGAAACAAGTGCAGCTTAGGAAGTATTCAGTAGTTTTATAACCACGAGCAGGAGTGGAATCGGAGTTTTGTTGCAGCAGGAAAGGAGTCGGTCGTCGTGGCTTTATCACTTCTGATATAAAACCTTGTATAAACGTTTGCCACTAAAATCATTTTCAACAACCAATACTTTACACATTGCAGTAATGGAATTAAATCAAACTTTGCCATATAATATAATGTTGACTTGGTCAAATATTAACTATGCCGACGAGTTTTGCAGTTCATAAGCCGACAACGCGTGTGCCGATTTCTTTTTGTTCGCAACTTGCGTAGTCTGCAATAATTTTGGTACCCATGAGGGCATTTATTTTTGTTGTAGTGATTAATCAACTTCTTGCTCATACTGCCAGTCGCCTTTTATTTTATGCAACAAAAATGGCGCATCAACTAATGTCATCTTTATGCAAGAACTATACAAAGACAACTTTTCAGACCACCGTGCGCCCCTCATCTTGAACTCGACCTTTTCCTTCATGGTGATTCCGAACATTCGGGAGTCATCAATGTGGAAGAGGTCATGTATCTTTTGAAGAGAGTTTCCAACAAAAATCGTTGGAGAAGTTTATCGATAGCACAAAAATCGTACTCGAATAGTGAGATGTCCTATACTTGCAGATACCATATATGTTGTCCAGTAGATATGAACCGGGTTCCTCGGGCTCTGAAAATATATTTTATGTACCAGTTCCTCCCACACTAGCGATAACATCGTTAGACCTGTCAGGAGACAGCTTGCTAAGCGGTTTCTGTATAGCGAAAACCGTTTTGCTGATTCGTAAAGAATTACAATTTTGGTGCCTTGAGTTGCTTTGAGACGATAAACGTCTTTTGTAAAAAGCTTTGTCTAAACTATAATCGCATTGCCAATGTATTCCTTTTGAACAAATTCGTTGATTTTCTACTCTCAAAGCAGCCACAGAGAAACGGCCAATCCACCAAATGCAGTCAGATTTTTGAATTTCAAATTTGCGATATATCTGTTCACAGCTAATAGCTAGCATCACTACTGCGGTATATAAAGACAATTTGTCACTTACACTTTCTTTCGCGAATACAGTTGGTAACGTATGAATACACTCGCCCTTACAACTACTTTCAAGTTTCCGTGATGGTGGGAAACTGTGACGCGTTAGTGGAGACTACAATGCACAAACGTTTTTTCGTGTCTAAAGCATTTCACTTCTTTTGGAATACATTGCTCTATTATTATTGAGTGGTTCACACTTCTTAGGGGTTCTAGCTTTCGCGACAAACATTTTAGATTATCCACTAACTGTAGCAAAAAATAAACTACTTCGTTCCACGTCCCTGTAACCAATTATGTAGCATTCGCCCTTGTTTTCTCTATACGACGATCTAGATATTTTATCGTGAAGATGATCCAAAGCCAAATAATTGCAATGCGTCCATTGTTTTACTGAAGACGAAGATGCTTAAATGGTAATCAAGAGCATCGTGAAAAGTGACAGACATCGTTTATCGTTATTGTTCTTGCAAAGGCCTTGTTAAGATCATTTTCTTTTTTTACTTATCATTGAGACACAAACATCGAATGAAATATGTAAATCATTGTTCATCTCAGAAGGATTCGGACCGCAAGCTGAGACGTGTTCTGCGTGCGTTCCCAGAAGGCCACGATGTTGTCCGTCAGTTCGAAGTGAAAACGCAATTTGCCTCCACACAAAAACGCCGATTGCAAAATTGTGCTTGCTCTGCAAGGCGATGCGACAAACGAATAAGTGCATCCGACGCATTCAAGCCAAGCACGCAGTCGTCAAACTGACCTGAATTGCCGTGCAAGGGATCGTAAACTGATGAAGATAGATCTGGGATGTGTGTTGATCTGGTTTGCCGCTTAACAAATGCGGCACATTGCAAATGACTGGAGCTTGCTCGCCGGCGACACGCATGTTTTGCTTTCTTTACTTCGTTGTTTCGTGATTTTGATGTTTTCTTTGTTTATTCGTAAATGTGTTTAAAGTGTAGGCACACATCTAGGGGGAAGAATGTAACGTCGAAAATCACTCAAGCATAATACTGCGTCATACAGTACGTATTTGAATTGCAACACAATGCCAATTTGGTCTAAGTGACGTTATAATTATAGAACCGTAGGTTTGTGCCACGTGTACCTTGCTTTGAAGTTGGTGTTAAGTTTATTATTCTGAAGCTGCTACCTATTCTAATTGAATCAGCATTTTAGAACAATTTAAATTTGAGTAAGCAATATCAATCTGTTTGGTTTGATGATATTTTTTCTATCTGGCTCAAAATTCCGGTAAGCACATTTTTATTGCCATAATATCGGTGAATAGCTAGAATGATAAAGAATTGAAAGCCGCAAAATGTAAGATATCCTCATTACAAAAGATCACGACGCAGTATAGTTACTAAAACAGGTCAACATATTTTGGTGTGCGATGCGCACGCAAAGAAGGTATATTGGTTGTCACGCGAAATCATCCAAAATTTTGACACAGCTGGTAGCCTATGCTGCGTACGAAGGTTTCCTAGGTCGGTTTACTTCTGCGAGAGGGAGGCGATTTGCCCGTTGCCAAGAGTGATAGTTGGCCCGTTTCCAAGTCTTGCAGCTTTACAAAACAAGTCGCAACCTTTGCGGCTTATAAAATCGTCATCGCGTTGGATGTCGCCGTTTTCCCCATTCGGGCATTACATGAGCAAGTGTTACAGGTTTTTATGTTTAGCGATTGCAGAGCTTTATACGAATAGGAGGGCGATGATAGTAATGTCGCCTGGGTATTCTGTTCAGCAGTGATTCTCAAACTGATTATAACAAAATTAAGTGTTTGGTGGAAAATGGAGAAAACAGAAAAATAAGTTAGCCTACTGCGAATTGTAAATATAGGGAAAATCTTCCTGATTGGCATAATATGTAACACACGGTGTACGGACTCGAGCCACAGTTGGTTGTATTGTAATAATGCATTGCCTCAAATATTATGTGGGTGGGCGGCCGTGAGCATTGTGAATTTAGGGTATATACAGGCTTTACTACGTACACGAAATACAGCATACTTATTGTTTGAAATAAAATATTTTTACCCTACTTATTTGTTTGAAGATTCAATAAATTTAAACGCACAGGGTGAAAATGAAATACTGCTATGAATTTACGGCCATGTTGAACAGACCCCGACCCGAACTAGTGGGCGGAAATACAATTTACTGTTCTCTTGACGACGAATTCGGAAGAGAAGGATTTCTGTGGAGAGTGACGGCAGTTTCAGAATCTTACTCAAACTCTGTCTCGGGCACCGTTGAACGTGTCGATGCTAAATCTGGCATAGTTGTGCTGTCAAGCAGAACAATGGCGAAAAATGCTATTTCTGGGACTTTTTCCTACAGTAGTAATATTGAAATTCGTCGTCCAACGGATTCATCCAATGACGTTGCGACATATAATGTTGCATTTACTCTCTGCCCAAACCCTACCTTTGCATATATTTATAAACCAATACAAAATGGCAACAATTTGATTGAAATAAACACCGGCAACGTCAAAACATATCGGGTGCTTAGTTGCATTCTCGGACTTGCGACAACAGAGCTGCCATGTTCCCTTCTCGAAATGGCAAATGTTTTGGCTGTCGAATTTGGTCCGAGTAATGTACGATATGTCTCGGTGTGTAAAAATCCTGATGGATGGAAGTATGTTGCTGACATTATATAATGTTTATTTCCAGAATCCAACCAAACGATGATAAACGACAATTTAAATTTATTTTCCAATGGAATCAAACTGTTAAATGATGTACATATTCTGTTTTAATTCGTTGGTTTCACTTCTATTTTGACTGTTGTGTGCATATTCAATGATCTATATGCTTATATAAGACCATATCAACAGTTTCGATCATTTTCGCAACACAAGTGTGTGTAATTTCATTGATTTCATCTGTTGCGCTTGGTTTTACAACAGAGCTTTTCAAAATACCTTCGTTGCGTGTTGTCAGATATTTTTGTTCGATCCGATTAAATCAGTTAATTTCCTCGTCACACTTACTGTTATAGTTTAACAAAGTTAAAAAGAGGAGCCGTGTCTAAATTAGGAGGAAACGCAAATAGAGGAATTAACAGTTTAAACAAAAAAGAAAATATGCAGTTGTGTTGTTAATGGAAATATGCATTTATTTGCAGTGGCAAGACTTTGTTGCTGGTTGGCGTCGCTGGTGTACATCAAAACTGAATTTGATTTAAAAGCGATTGTGATTGACAAGAGAAGTTACTCCCAGCCAAATTACTCCCAGTCAAGTTACTCCCAGCCAGCTAACGAGAAGCCTTCTGTTTTTTTTTATGTCTGCGATCAGAGAAATTCCACAAAACAGTGCATTTGAAATTAAACGGTTAAGGGAGAGCGTCCTGTTTTGAAATATATATAATATACATTGCATGTGCGCGAATGAAGGGAATTTTTTCCCCCGGCTACTATATATGTCTGCCGTTGAATCATTTTTTTTATAATTTTTTTGGTTTAAGATCAAACATTCGACCACTACGATTAAATATCATTATAGTACAACGCAAAACTCTTTTTTATGGATCCTTTTGTCAAAGCCGGGATTTAATTGCAAACTGACATGTTAGATTCTAACAGGAAGTATTTGATATTTTTGTGAAAAATGCAGTCAAACGCCAAGAAATGTAGACTGTTTAATTCAATTAACTGAAGTTAATGGTGTCACTATGGTGTTGAAATTTCAGCCTGATACTGAAATTGGCCGACTGACATTTACTGCTTGTCCCAACACAAGGCTTTACAAGTTGGTCGGTTACGATTAACATGACAAGCCGTAAAAATCATTCACGGAGATTGTATAACGATCATCCCCGGGGGTTGAAAGGAAACATGTGTGGATATTTGTTGTACTTCCGTTGTAAAAGTTGCATTTTTAACTGCCGACTTAGGTTTTGCCTACTTTGGGGATGAAGTCTAGTCAATGAAACAATTATTGATCGGTTTAACCGCCGGCCAACATCTCAGCCAAGGGCCACAGATGGACAAACAATTTAGTGGAAACTATTAAGACTCAGAGACTAAAACAGCTACTCTTCGCTCCCTAACCTCCAGACTATACAATAGAAAAAAACACTGCCACATATCGATCCAGGCTACGTAGCCTACTTACCATTAATACCGTTATTCTGCATTATATTTTAACAGCTGCAAATTTTATTGTCGGTTAAAGACGTGGTATATGTCTACTCCATAGTATATTCGAAGACCTATATTAGATGAAGGGACGCGAATGTTGTGACGAAATTTCACCGCCGCGACCCATCAAGTCGCAGTCTGATACCATGCTGGCTGTAGGTGTCGTCAGCGATGGTCAGTTCTTGGACCCAAGTTCGATCTGTGGGACCACAAGTGATAATCTGTAAGACCGAATTGCGATTTAGTTATTTGTTGCAAGCGCCGCAATTATTCTGGACGACATGAAAGACGAGGCAAAAACAAAGAGATAATTGCTGCGATTAAACGCCGCAAGTTAAAAGACGTAAAAGCAAGCGAGGTAACTAGGGAAGGGGTCAAAAAGTTAGGGTGTAGATGTATAGGATTAAAAGCGGTTTGTAGGCCAAAGTCCAAACAAACTGTTAAAAGGTTGCGAATTATGACAGGTCGAATTCCCTACGCAGATGACTGTAATCTGCTTACACTTTTGTGTCTTTTGTTGGGCCTTTTTCTTTTTTCTGCCTTCCGCTTGAGCAGTTTTGTCCAATCAGAGTTGTCTCTTTAAACGAATGGCATGACGATTCATTGAGAAAAGCTTGGAGGGACGTTCAAACTTGCTTCAACTGAGTAGTTTGTGTGTAAGCGTAATAAGCGTATGTTGTTGTATTTGGTACCAGACATTAAGACACGAATTGCGTATAAAGCTAATGACAGGTATATTTTTTATAGTATGTTAAAACTTTTGTATCTAATTTGCGAGAAGTATAGAAAACACAACAACGAATTAAAGTGTAGTGATTATATAAACTATAGCCTATACACTTCAATAGTTATGTTTTTTAAATCAAAGAGCCTCCCACATTGTCGCAGATGAAAAGACAATACCTAACCGAGGACCAAAGTTTCCTAGAATTAATGAGCAAGTCTATACACTTTGATTGTTTAGGCTGCAGAAATGCTAAAAATTTTAATTTGCATCTGCAGCAATCGTTTTCAGTTTTATTTTGTAAAGTATTTAAAAACTGAATAAAATGTCATCACAGTTTGATTTTGAAAATGAAGTAAACAGTCTCACACGTATGGACAAGCCACTGCAGTCAGGACCAAAGGCAAGATGGCAAAGAAAGGCTTTCGACCTGTCTGCCAACACAAGTTTACACAGCAGATCTTTAAATGTCAGGTATGACACATATATTATACTTTACAACCAATTAGCTAGAATTTTTCCTGTAGCTGTAATGCAAGAGGTATACTTGTATTTCTTGTATATAATATGAAATGCTTATTTTTTAGCCACAACTTTCAAAATAGTGTAAGCAGTCCAAAACAACCAAATCTCTCCTTATGTCAGAGCATAAATAGAACACCAGGATCTTCCAAAACTCCAAAGTCTGGCAAAGTCAAAACTCCAGGTGACTATTGTTTAAACAGGTTACAATATTATGGTGCAAGTAAATTGATTTAATTGGTGTCAATTATTATTTCAAAGGAAAATTGAAACCCTCCAGTAAAAATTCAAGCCTAAGCAAAACCCCAAGTCGTGGTGACAGATTTATACCCAACAGACAAGCAACCAACTTTGAAGTTGGGCATTATAAGCTTCTCTCCGAAAATGGTTTGTAATTTGCAAGAAATTTATTGAGATAATTGTGAGTTGTCTTTTCTTTTGTTTAGCTGAAGATGGGGAGAGCTCAACATTGGCTCAAAGCGATTATAAGCGCCGATTCAGTGAAAATTTATGTAAAGTCAGTGGTATTTCAGGCGGTGAAAGAATCTTAGCTTTTAAATCAAAGCCTGCTGCAGTAGAAGGGTACCAAAATAATGCCAAGGTATGTTTAATTTATTTTTTACATTTCTACTATTTTTGACTAAACATGTTAATACTGACCAAAATAAAGTTTAATGGCACAGATCCTAAACTTTTTCCTATCATCAAAATTAATGCTAAATAGCTTTTTTGTCATCCACATTGGGGATGCACTAAAAGTTCGCTTTGCCGAATTTATTCTGTCAAAACTAATGTTTTTACAATTATTCGGTTTCAACATGCATTACTAATACACAAAGTTTAGTATAGGTTAGAATCATTGTAAAAACTGTACAAACTTGTTTGTATTTTTTCTTCTTGTTTATTGTCACAGAAATGACTTAAATTAACTTTATGCAGTTGGCAGTTTAGTTATTCTTGCAGTGCCAATAAAAGGCTGGATGATAGGCAATATTCTTTTAATGTGAAATCAAGACTTATGTGGCTTAAGCTATCTAAATTTTTGCCCATGTTTAGCGGTCACCATTAATAACACCAATTTGTTTGCATTGTTGGTAATGTTAAAAATCATCATGAAATAATTCCTACTAAAAAACAGCAAAAACTTTTTTTTTACAAACATGTGTAAATGTTGCCTGAACCATTATCTGTTTGCTGAAGGTTTTATACAGTTCAGCCAAGAAATCCAACACAGACAGAAAGAAAGTGCGACATATTCCAACAACTGCAAGTCGAGTCCTTGATGCTCCAGATCTCGGCAATGATTTTTGTATGGAATTTTATTGACTTTAACATGCATTTTAATTTCATATACATTACTGTGTTTATTTCTCATTGTTATTCGTAAAAGAGTTTCTTGGTCATGTCATGTATTTTTAGACCTAAACCTCCTCGACTGGAGCTCCACCAATAATGTGGCTGTTGTACTTCAACGAGCAATCTATATATGGGATGCAACTGGGGGAGACATACACAGACTCATGAGCATGGAAGGATCTGATGATTATGTATCCTCCATCAAATGGCTTGCAGATGGTCAGCACATTGCAGTTGGAAACAGTAATGCAGAAGTTCAGGTGTGCAATAAATTTTAGAATGATTTAAATGTTGTCATGAGTGTTGATCATTGTTTTTTTTCTGCACAGTTATGGGATGTTAATGAATGTAAGCGTGTTCGTAACATGAAGAGTCATGCAGGAAGGGTTTGTTCTTTGTCATGGAATGAACACATACTGTCAAGGTAAAATCCTTGTACCTTTCATAATTAAATGATGTTCTGACCATAGTGCATTTGTTTAGTGGTTCTCAAGACGGATTTATTCACCATCATGATGTGAGGGTGGCACAGCATCATGTAGGATCTCTCACAGGGCATTCACAGGTTTGTATTAGATTGCTGGTTCTTATAAGTTTATGCCACACAGTGAATACAGAACATAATATTTCCTTTCCTACTACTTTTTTATATTTCGGTGCCTAATTACCCACATAATTTCTCACTGGTGGGAACAGTGGCGGATCTAGAAAAAATATGAGGGGGGTGTTCGGTTTCGGTACCTAATTAATGAAGCCGTTAGATGCGGTTACAATTTTTTTTTTGACATTTATCATGCTGTAATTTTTTGTCAAAATCTGGGTGGAAACCAGTTTAGTTGTTGAACACATTGCCAATATTACGCATGTTAAAAACAACTGTTAGCGCTAGCATAGGTGCAAAGAGGAATATAAGGCCACCGCATGCAACATAGTTTTTAATTGAATATTTTCTTGATAACGTAAGCCCACATTTAATTCCTTTTAGATAACACGTATATTTAAACCATTCTTTCAAAGTCGTGGTAATGGAACTACGGCGCAAGCACTACCGCAAAAACTCGCATCGAGTGTTCCTAGTGTTACGCAATTGCGTAAGCCAGGAAGCCACCGTTTATGTAACGATTCGCACCAACACTGGCGTTCATATTTTGCAATGCTCGACCACAATTAACCTTAGTTTACAGCGGAAAATGGAGGAATTCCAAAAAAAATTTCGATCCCCGCTCTAAAAACAAATCTGTAATGGTCTAGGACGTGGTCTTGCACCACCAAATACACATCGATGTTTAAGCAGGATATAATTTGCGAAATATATTTAAAAAAAAAGACGAAATACAAAATACTCGTTTAGCTACAATTACAACTCTTACAGAGTGCGGCTTCTGTATAGAAATTGTAGCATAAATGAATAAACTTATAAGGTCGCGCTTTTAAAAACGGTATTGTTTTCGGGTTATTGACCAACGGCACAACAAACGATTGTTTCATAAGCGGTCATCGCCGCGTGAATGCAGCGCGCGCGACCGAGAAACAAAGAAACAGCGGAGACGAACACTTGACCGTAGTGTTCGACTGTTCGTTCCTACGTTGCGGAAAATTAACCGCACTTTCACACCCCACAAAACAATGTGCCAAACTGCCGAGGGAGGTGTTCTGACACCTAAATACCCCCTTGATCCGCCACTGGGTGGGAAGTTTCCCATCGGTTAATAACCACTGTATTAACTCCCCTAATGATAGAATACAGAGTGACTTTTACCCCAAGACCTTTTTCTCTGTTGAAATATATCATCTGTGAAATGTGTTTCAGGAGGTGTGTGGTTTGGAGTGGTCTAGTGATGGAAAATACCTTGCAAGTGGTGGAAATGATAATGTGGTGAACGTGTACAGTGGAAGGGAAAGTAAACCCTTGCACACTTTCACAGATCACCAATCTGCAGTTAAGGTAACCTCACTCCATGAAATGTTTGATAGTTGTTAGTTTTTTGTGTAATCCCAATGACAAAAAGTAGAAGTGTGGCTGTTTAAAATGAAAGGTCAGAACTTACTCTTTTTATCCCATTACATACATTTAGCTGTTTGCAGTAAAAGTTGTTTTCATTAAAATTATATCATTTATATAATATTTCATTTTAGGCTGTAGCTTGGTGTCCGTGGCAGCTAAATTTGCTTGCAACTGGCGGGGGGAGCAACGACCGCCACATACGATTCTGGAATACGCACACCGGCGTTAACACTAAATCTGTAGACACCAAGTCCCAGGTAAAAGCCGTACAACAATCTGTAGTATTTTGCAACAAAATCATGCCCTTTGTCCTTATTTTGATATTCCATTATCTTTTATGTAACCATAATAACTGTATTTAAAATTTATCGCCATCATTTTAAAGGTGTGCGCCCTCAAATGGTCGACGCATTACCGGGAGTTGGTTTCGTCCCACGGTTATGCGCACAACCAGTTGACTGTTTGGTCTTATCCCACAATGCAGTGGATGCAAGATTTAATGGGACATTCTGCGCGGGTAGGTTTCTTTACTTGTAGTTTAAGTGGAATCTGTCCATGTCACGCTGTATGCCATTTTATTTCAAAGGTTTTGTATTTGGCGATGAGTCCGGATGGTCAAACCGTTTGCTCCGGGGCGGCCGACGAAACCCTCCGACTGTGGGAATGCTTTGCCGTCGATCCGAGCCAAAAGAAAAAGAAAGAACAAACGACTTCTGGTGCAAAGCCGTCTAATGGCAGCAAGATGAACTCGCTCTTCTCGATCAGATGATTTTATCGTCACTGTAACTCGTTGATCGCCTTTTTTTAATTTCAAGTCTCGAGGTAGTTCGTCGAAACATGTTTTTGTTCTCATGGTTTCGATTTAAGAAACTGACATTTACGGCAATAAACACATGTGTTGCATTGGAGTGTGTTCTTTTCTACGTCTTTGCATATATGTAACGTATGTCGCTTCAAGGTTTTGTGTGCACTCGCAAAGAGTTCGTGAGACAATCAGCGAAACAGATAAAGTCGTCTATTTCGGGAAACTTCGTTTTGTGGCATTTCACCTTAGCTTCGTGACAATGCAGCAATCGAAAATAATATGCAAAACAATTTCCTCTTTATCAATCTATTGTTTGCTTCACTGCAGTTAAGTTTAGGATGTCAACTAAAATTCATTAAACCAATGAGAACCTGATTGGTAACCAGATCTTCTCAAGCAATAATTTAAAAATTTGCAATTTAGAAATATGAAGACAGCAACAATTCTTGTCATTATTTTCAACCTTTTTGTCGAACAAGGTCAAACTGTAGTTTTTGTATTGTTTTGTGTTGATGTATAACAAGTTTATTCCATATAGATGGGCGTTCTCAAGTGAACGACAGAGTAGTTTTGAATGAATCGACTCAAAAAAGTTTTAACATGATCAGAGGAAAATTTCTTTCGGTGGCATTGATAGAAGGATCATTGGAACCTGGTAGTAATTGCTCTGTAAGTTTTTGTGTTTCCTGTGTGTAAAATAAAATTTATCTGCCCTTCTGTAAGATTCCCGAGCAATTCAGTTTAAATGAGTTCGCCAATGTGCAGGTAACTTACGACGACGGCATTGCAGAATCTGAACCGCAAAAGCTTCGTAGATATCACTATATTTTATGTAGCTATGTCGATGATGCTTTGTCAAAGATGGGTCGTTAAAATTTGGGTGCTGTGGCACCAAATTACCAAATAAACGTAAAGAAGTAATATTATAGTCTGCTATAATACAAGCTTACTTGTGCAGATAAAATGCCAAGACGCGGGATACGGACCAGGAAAAATCATAAATATATCCGATGACATGTGTGCAGAAGTTGCTATAATGCAGTGTTTTCGCATTGCACTACAGTGTTTTCAAATAAACCAGTCTTATGTCATGTTTAATGCGGTGACAGGTAGCCAATAAAATAAATATTTTTATTTTTTGTTAGTTTAATGAGCCGAAATAAACTATATTCTAATCGGTACCTATTTCAAACAGAAACACAGACGAACGCAAAAAGAAACAATTTAACAATCAATTCTACGAATCCAGTTATAATTCATGCTCCGGACACTTTGTCCTCGTCATATTATGAATGGAATATTTACTGCGAAGTCGTCGAATGCATTTTTAACTTTACACTCAAAGAAGTAAATCTTTGGGCCTATAATGAACATATTTATGTAAGTTTTGTTATTGTTTTGAATAAATTGCTTCTTGTTTTTGTTTGTTTTAAGTTGTCATGTATATTGCCATTGAAATGTTTGATGTCGAATTCAAAACGAAACGTGGTATGGAATTGACGTTTTCAGGTTTTGATTGAAAACTTATCCAGGCAAGTTATTTTCTGCAAAAAATGGACTTCGATTCACACTGCCCCAGTCACTTTTAAAGGACATGGGAAAGTATTAAAAATCCAAATGCAACTTCGTAAAAGACAAAATAAGATTCCAAGGGGACGATTTAAACTTACAGTAAATGCAGGTGATGATCTTGTCTTTGTTTTGTACTGTTTCCAATCACAAGTTTAAACACATGTGATCTATAAAACATAATAAAACCATCACCTTCATAAAGCAATTTTAACCGAAAATTAGGAATTTGTCATGACATTAAAAGCGTAAACAATTTTCAATACATGTTTTGCATGCGATCCTACAGTACAAGTGGCAAAAACAGCTCCCGAATCACGAAATGCTCCTCTATACCGTGTAGGAAGCATTCCTTTTACGGTCAGTTTTTTCTGTAGTTTGTCATTGCTTTCTCCTTTTATGATAACAACTGTCAGAGCAATGTTGACAAAAAGACTAGGAAAACAAAAATGTTAAAATAAAAAATGCGCATTTACGGACTCCCCAAGTTTAAAACCACTATTCGAAATCACTTTCTTTGGCTTCATGATATTGTCGAACATGTTTAGGTACGTTCTTTATTACCGACCCCACCAACACGGAAACATGTTCCTGCTATCGCCACCACGAACCCTAGTGTAAACATAAGTACGGCTCACAACAAACAAAAGTGCAAGGTATGTCGATAGAGTATACTTGTATTTCCTGCATGATTTTAAACAGCTTATTTTAAAAGTACGCCTGATTGGATAATTGAAATGAAATCCATTGTTTCCAGGTTATCTGTACTAAAAATGACTTCGCAAAATATTTTGACACATACGCTTTTTCACAGCTTCACAAGTCTTGTCATGGCCACACTGCTGATGGTGCGGCAAATCAAAACATCACGCATGACACCACCCCAAGCTTTCCTACGACCGGTACACATATCCTTTTATTTGTTGCTTAACTTTTAATTTTGAAAAAGGGCATTTACTTTTCATGTTGATAAGAATGATTTGAAGTTCATGTTTCTTAGTGAATAACCAACTTATGAGAACATCGACTCTTCCCCGCCAAGGCAACTTCAGCGTTTCTAAAAATAATTCAGATTACACAACGTTTGTAAACCAACCCCCAGAGAACAAGACTGTTGCAAATTTTTCCAAAGTTCAAGGTACTATATACTTACGGTGAACTTGAACAGTTTTACTTACATTTTTTTAATCTTTTGCCTATCTGTTGCAACTTTGATATTCTACAAGCTCTTTAGGAAACAAGTACCTTGTATCAAGAAATACATCGAGGGTGACTGAAAAAAATCACAGCAAAGGCGAAATTCTATGCTTTGCCTTACTGGCATGTGGAACCCTTATCACGTTGATGATAATATTTCAACGCGTTCGTAATTATTAAATGTATCTGTTACTTATGATTTTTTTAGAATGGAACAGCTTTCAAAAAGTTGGATAATCCAAAAGTTTAAATTTGCATATAGATTGCTTTAAGTGTCAACTAGGTGTTGTTATCGAATATGAAATTGTTAATTTTCCTTCCTTTTACGATTGTATCAACGCCGCTTCTAAAGTTGTGCTTGATATATCCGTGTGTCTGTCGATTAGTGATAACAACTTTTTGCGCAAATGGAACAGACTAAATGCATGCGTTAAATGGTATTTAACGCGGTGAGTCTCGGTTTCAATTTGTTGTGATAAAATTTGATTTATTTGTTTCAAAGTTTTTAATGTACAACAATTTTAATAAACTTTTAGTGTGTAATTCCGTATGGCCTCGGATCGCAGAATCGCAAACAAGAGATAATCGAAGTCAGGCAACAGCCCATGTCGCGGTTGACACCTGCACTATAGAAAATCTAAAGAAGTTTTCCAAATCCGAAATTTTATGGAAATTGAATTCTTATGGGCCGTGCAGGTTATTACGCTTGTAACAGTTGTAACCGTTTGTGATGTGTTTCAAATTGTCATATGTCACTGATCCTGTTTGTTAGCTCTTTTTCTGGTTGTTCACCATGTCAGGGTGGACGCAAAGGACAGACAGAGATTGACCATACCACAACAAAATAATAATTCAATGTTTGTTGGATGCGCTTAGACCAAAAATGACTTGGAGATATCACTTTTTGAGTTTTAGGCAAAATTGTCAGGTCATAGAATAGAATTAACAGATCCTGGTGGAAATGATCGAATTTGGGCTGTAAACATCTTTGATACCTGGCTGACGTAGTACACGATCTGCCCGAGCTGCCCATTGGAAAATCCTGTGCGTAAGGAAGGATTCAAATGGCAAGTGGCCACCCCAATTCCAGAAAGGTTGAAAGATATTTTTTGGGCTACCCTAATGCTAATATTACGCCCTCTTTGATTTCGGTAATTCAAGACATAAACAAAAAAAAATGTTGATACTTGCTGTCCGCGCAAGAGCGATTGGGGATATCCAATCATGTTGTTGCCCCGGAACCGGGGTGTATTCGGACATTTAGGGCATGTTCAAACAACGAGCTGAATGAACATTATGAGTGTGCTGAAACGAACCAAACATCTTCTGTTTTGGGCCAATGCTTTACGACTTACAACAAAACAAAATTTAGGATGGAGCATATAATTAAAAAAAAATATTAACAATTTTCAACAAACCGTACGAGCAAAACTCAGATCACCAACCACCAAATTTAATCGATGTGAATGGCATTGCACAAAACAACTTTGGAAGTTAAGATAGATGATTATTATGGATATTGGAACGTCATTACACGCAAGATGAATGCTTTCAACACCTGCTATATTTCATCCTATGCGATCCGCGTTTTTCTCTCCGTGCAAACTGCATTCAGATGTCCATGACAAAAGAGCGTAAACATGTTAAATATAATACACGTTCTACACGTAATTATGTTTTGTTTATGTAAAGTTGGTAAATTTAATTCTTTTTAAAAAAGTTGGTCGTCATTAGACCTTGGCGCTACGGATAGTTTAAAACGATGCAAATATTATTCGGCGTCCATCGTAACCGGAATGTCTGTGGGAAATTTTCCTTTTTTAGCAAATACTTACTTTTTGTCATGTGTGATTAGGACCAAAGGCAAGATGGCAAAGAAAGGCTTTCGACCTGTCTGCCAACACAAGTTCACACAGCAGATCTTTAAATGTCAGGTATGACACATATATTATACTTTACAACCAATTAGCTAGATTTTTTCCTGCCAGATTGGAAAGTTTGTTTTTTGCGCGGAGGATTTCGTTTCGGCGATCGTTAATTGCGCGGACGATGGCAACGTTTTTTGTATGTTAATGCATTAGCTAATTAATATTGCGCGGATTGTCGGCGAATTTTCGCAAAAGGATATATCCTCCGCGCACGACATTTTTTCCAGTCTGGTTTTCCTGTAGCTGTAATGCAAGAGTTATACTTGTATTTCTTGTATATAATATGAAATGCTTATTTTTTAGCCACAACTTTCAAAATAGTGTAAGCAGTCCAAAACAACCAAATCTCTCCTTATGTCAGAGCATAAATAGAACACCAGGATCTTCCAAAACTCCAAAGTCTGGCAAAGTCAAAACTCCAGGTGACTATTGTTAGGTTACAATATTTTTGTGCAGGTAAATTGATTTAATTGGTGTCAATTATTATTTCAAAGGAAAATTGAAACCCTCCAGTAAAAATTCAAGCCTAAGCAAAACCCCAAGTCGTGGTGACAGATTTATACCCAACAGACAAGCAACCAACTTAGAAGTTGGGCATTATAAGCTTCTCTCAGAAAATGGTTTGTCATTGCAAGAAATTTATTGATATAAATGTAAGTTGTCTTTTTTTCGTTTAGCTGAAGATGGGGAGCTCAAAGCGATTATAAGCGCCGATTCAGTGAAAATTTATGTAAAGTCAGTGGTATTTCAGGCGGTGAAAGAATCTTAGCTTTTAAATCAAAGCCTGCTGCAGTAGAAGGGTACCAAAATAATGCCAAGGTATGTTTAATTTTTTTTTTACATTTCTACTATTTTTGTCTAAACATGTTAATACTGACCAAAATAAAGTTTAATGACCAATGGCAAAGTTTAGTATAGGTTAGAATCATTGTAAAAACTGTACAAACTTGTTTGTATTTTTTCTTCTTGTTTATTGTCACAGAAATGACTTAAATTAACTTTATGCAGTTGGTACAGCAGTTTAGTTATTCTTGCAGTGCCAATAAAAGGCTGGACAATAGGCAATATTCTTTTAATGTGAAATCAAGACTTATGTGGCTTAAGCTATCTAAATTTTTGCCCATGTTTAGCGGTCACCATTAATAACACCAATTTGTTTGCATTGTTGCTAATGTTAAAAATCTTCACGAAATAATTCCTACTAAAAAACAGGAAAAACTTTTTTTTTACAAACATGTGTAAATGTTGCCTGAACCATTATCTGTTTGCTGAAGGTTTTATACAGTTCAGCCAAGAAATCCAATACAGACAGAAAGAAAGTGCGACATATTCCAACAACTGCAAGTCGAGTCCTTGATGCTCCAGATCTCGGCAATGATTTTTGTATGGAATTTTATTGACTTTAACATGCATTTTTTATTTCATATACATTACTGTGTTTATTTCTCATTGTTATTCGTAAAAGAGTTTCTTGGTCATGTCATGTATTTTTAGACCTAAACCTCCTCGACTGGAGCTCCACCAATAATGTGGCAGTTGTACTTCAACGAGCAATCTATATATGGGATGCAACTGGGGGAGACATACACAGACTCATGAGCATGGAAGGATCTGATGATTATGTATCCTCCATCAAATGGCTTGCAGATGGTCAGCACATTGCAGTTGGAAACAGTAATGCAGAAGTTCAGGTGTGCAATAAATTTTAGAATGATTTAAATGTTGTCATGAGTGTTGATCATTGTTTTTTCTGCACAGTTATGGGATGTTAATGAATGTAAGCGTGTTCGTAACATGAAGAGTCATGCTGGAAGGGTTTGTTCCTTGTCATGGAATGAACACATACTGTCAAGGTAAAATCCTTGTACCTTTTATAATTAAATGATGTTCTGACCATAGTGCATTTGTTTAGTGGTTCACAAGACGGATTTATTCACCATCATGATGTGAGGGTGGCACAGCATCATGTAGGATCTCTCACAGGGCATTCACAGGTTTGTATTAGATTGCTGGTTCTTATAAGTTTATGCCACACAGTGAATACAGAACATAATATTTCCTTTCCTACTACTTTTTTATATTTCGGTGCCTAATTACCCACATAATTTCTCACTGGTGGATCTAGAAAAAATATGAGGGGGGTGTTCGGTTTCGGTACCTAATTAATGAAGCCGTTAGATGCGGTTACAATTTTTTTTTTGACATTTATCATGCTGTAATTTTTTGTCAAAATCTGGGTGGAAACCAGTTTAGTTGTTGAACACGTTGCCAATATTACGCATGTTATAAAACAACTGTTAGCGCTCGCATAGGTGCAAAGAGGAATATAAGGCCACCGCATGCAACATAGTTTTTATTTGAATGAATTCTTGATAACGTAAGCCCACATTTAATTCCTTTTAGATAACACGTATGTTTAAACCTTTCTTTCAAAGTCAAAAACTCGCATCGAGTGTTCCTAGTGTTACGCAATTGCGTAAGCCAGGAAGCCACCGTTTATGTGACGATTCGCACCAACACTGGCGTTCGTATTTTGCAATGCTCGACCACAATTAACCTTAGTTTACAGCGGAAAATTGGGGAATTCCAAAAAAAAATTCGATCCCCCGCTCTAAAAACAAATCTGTAATGGTCTAGGACGTGGTCTTGCACCACCTCATAAACATCGATGTTTAATTTAAAAAAAAATAAAAATAAAATAATTTGCGAAATATATATAAAAAAAACAGACGAAATACAAAATACTCGTTTAGCTACAATTACAACTCTTACAGAGTGCTGCTTCTGTATAGAAATTGTAGCATAAATAATTAAACTTATAAGGTCGCGCTTTTAAAAACGGTATTGTTGACGGGTTATTGACCAACGGCACAACAAACGATTGTTTCACAAGCGGTCATCGCCGCGTGAATGCAGCGCGCGCGACCGAGAAACAAAGAAACAGCGGAGACGAACACTTGACCGTAGTGTTCGACTGTTCGTTCCTGCGTTGCGGAAAATTAACCGCACTTTCACACCCCACAAAACAATGTGTCAAAATGCTAAGGGGGGTGTTCTGACACCTAAACACCCCCCTAGATCCGCCACTGGGTGGGAAGTTTCCCATCGGTTAATAACCACTGTATTAACTTCCCTAATGATAGAATACAGAGTGACTTTTACCCCAAGACCTTTTTCTCTGTTGAAATATATCATCTGTGAAATGTGTTTCAGGAGGTTTGTGGTTTGGAGTGGTCTAGTGATGGAAAATACCTTGCAAGTGGTGGAAATGATAATGTGGTGAACGTGTACAGTGGAAGGGAAAGTAAACCCTTGCACACTTTCACAGATCACCAATCTGCCGTTAAGGTAACCTCACTCCATGAAATGTTTGATAGTTGTTAGTTTTTTGTGTAATCCCAATGACAAAAAGTAGAAGTGTGGCTGTTTAAAATGAAAGGTCAGAACTTACTCTTTTTATCCCATCACATACATTTAGCTGTTTGCAGTAAAAGTTGTTTTCATTAAAATTATATCATTTATATAATATTTCATTTTAGGCTGTAGCTTGGTGTCCGTGGCAGCTAAATTTGCTTGCTACTGGCGGGGGGAGCAACGACCGCCACATACGATTCTGGAATACGCACACCGGCGTTAACACTAAATCTGTAGACACCAAGTCCCAGGTAAAAGCCGTACAACTATCTGTAGTATTTTGCAACAAAATCATGCCAAATCATGTACTTATTTTGATATTCCATTATCTTTTATGTAACCATAATAACTGTATTTAAAATTTATCGCCATTATTTTAAAGGTGTGCGCCCTCAAATGGTCGACGCATTACCGGGAGTTGGTCTCGTCCCACGGTTATGCGCACAACCAGTTGACTGTTTGGTCTTATCCCACAATGCAGTGGATGCAAGATTTAATGGGACATTCTGCGCGGGTAGGTTTCTTCACTTGTAGTTTAAGTGGAATCTGTCCATGTCACGCTGTATGCCTTTTTATTGCAAAGGTTCTGTATTTGGCGATGAGTCCGGATGGTCAAACTGTTTGCTCCGGGGCAGCCGACGAAACCCTCCGACTGTGGGAATGCTTTGCCGTCGACCCGAGCCAAAAGAAAAAGAAAGAACAAACGACTTCTGGTGCAAAGCCGTCTAATGGCAGCAAGATGAACTCGCTCTTCTCGATCAGATGATTTTATCGTCACTGTAACTCGTTGATCGCCTTTTTTAAATTTCAAGTCTCGAGGTAGTTCGTCGAAACATGTTTTTGTTCTCATGGTTTCGATTTAAGAAACTGACATTTACGGCAATAAACACATGTGTTGCATTGGAGTGTGTTCTTTTCTACGTCTTTGCATATATGTAACGTATGTCGCTTCAAGGTTTTGTGTGCACTCGCAAAGAGTTCGTGAGACAATCAGCGAAACAGATAAAGTCGTCTATTTCGGGAAACTTCGTTTTGTGACATTTCACCTTAGCTTCGTGACAATGCAGCAATCGAAAATAAATATGCAAAACTATTTCCTCTTTATCAATCTATTGTTTGCTTCACTGCAGATAAGTTTAGGATGTCAACTAAAATTCATAGAACCAATGAGAACCTGATGGTAACCAGATCTTCCCAAGCAATAATTCAAAAAGTTGTAATTTAGAAACATGAAGGCAGCAACAATTCTTGTCATAATTTTCAACCTTCAACAACAAGGTCAAACTGTAGTTTTTGTATTGTTTTGTGTTGATGTATAACAAGTTTATTACATATAGATGGGCATTCTCAAGTGAACGACAGAGTAGTTTTGAATGAATCGACTCAAAAAAGTTTTAACATGACCAGAGGAAAATTTCTTTCGGTGGCATTGATAGTAGGATCATTGGAACCTGGTAGTAATTGCTCTGTAAGTTTTTGTGTTTCCTGTGTGTAAAATAAAATTTATCTGCCCTTCTGTAAGATTCCCGAGCAATTCAGTTTAAATGAGTTCGCCAATGTGCAGGTAACTTACGACGACGGCATTGCAGAATCTGAACCGCAAAAGCTTGGTAGATATCACTGTATTTTATGTAGCTATGTCGATGATGCTTTGTCAAAGATGGGTCGGTAAAATTTGGGTGCTGTGGCACCAAATTACCAAATAAACGTACAGAAGTAGTATTATAGTCTGCTATAATACAAGCTTACTTGTGCAGATAAAATGCCAAGACGCGGGATACGGACCAGGAAAAATCATAAATATATCCGATGACACGTGTGCAGAAGTTGCTATAATGCAGTGCTTTCACATTGCACTACAGTGTTTTCAATTAAACCAGTCTGATGTCATGTTTAATGTGGTGACAGGTAGCCAATAAAATAAATATTTTTATTTTTTGTTAGTTTAATGAGCCGAAATAAACTAATCGGTACCTATTTCAAACAGAAACACAGACGAACGCAAAAAGAAACAATTTAACAATCAATTCTCTGAATCCTGTTATAATTAATTCTCCGAACACTTTGTCCTCGTCATATTATGAATGGAATATTTACTGTGAAGTCGTCGAATGCATTTTTAACTTTACACTCGAAGAAGTAAAACTTTGGGCCTTTAGTGAATATATATATGTAAGTTTTGTTATTTGTCTTTGTTTGTTTTAAGTTGTCATGTATATTGTCATTGAAATGTTTGATGTCGAATTCAAAACGAAACGTGGTATGGAATTGACGTTTTCAGGTTTTGATTGAAAACTTATCCAGGCAAGTTATTTTCTGCAAAAAATGGACTTCGATTCACACTGCCCCAGTCACTTTTAGAGGACATGGGAAAGTATTAAAAATCCAAATGCAACTTCGAAAAGTACAAAATAAGATTCCAAAGGGACGATTTAAACTTACAGTAAATGCAGGTGATGATCTTTTTGTTTTGTACTGTTTCCAAGCACAAGTTTAAACACCTGTGATCTATAAAACATATTAAAACCACCACCTTCATAAAGCAATTTTAACCGAAAATTAGGAAGGATTTTGGCATGACATTAAAAGCGTAAAAAATTTTCAATACATGTTTTGCATGCGATCCTACAGTATATGTGGCAAAAACAGCTCCCGAACCACGAAATGCTCCTCCATACCATGTAGGAAGCATTCCTTTTACGGTCAGTTTTTTTGTAGTTTGTTATTGCTTTCTCCTTTTTTGATAACAACTGTTAGAGCAATGTTGACAAAAAACTGGGAAAACAAAAATGTTAAAATAAAAATGCGCATTTACGGACCCCTGGGGCCATCTTACAAACCCCTTGGAGGTTTGTGTTACCCCCCAAGTTTAAAACCACTATTCCAAATCACTTTCTTTGGCTTCATGATATTGTCGAACATGTTTAGGTACGTTCTTTATTACCGACCCCACCAACACGGAAACATGTTTCTGCTATCGCCACCACGAACCCCAGTGTAAACATAAGTACGGCTCACAACAAACAAAAGTGCAAGGTATGTCGATAGAGTATACTTGTATTTCCTGCATGATTTTAAACAGGTTATTTTAAAAGTACGCCTGATTGGATAATTAAAATGAAATCCATTGCTTCCAGGTTATCTGTACTAAAAATAAATCCGCAAAATATTTTGACACATACGCTTTTTCACAGCTTCACAAGTCTT
Organism: Ascidia mentula; assembly: GCF_947561715.1. Lineage (NCBI taxonomy): Eukaryota > Metazoa > Chordata > Ascidiacea > Phlebobranchia > Ascidiidae > Ascidia > Ascidia mentula. The sequence goes on from NC_138566.1 coordinate 20,611,471, forward strand.
GTCATGGCCACACTGCTGATGATGCGGCAAATCAAAACATCACACATGACACCACCCCAAGCTTTCCTACGACCGGTACACATATCTTTTTATTTGTTGCTCACCTTTTAATTTTGAAAAGGGGGGTTTACTTTTCATGTTGATAAGAATCATTTGAAGTTCATGTTTCTTAGTGAATAACCAACTCATGAGAACATCGACTCTTCCCCGCCAAGGCAACTTCAGCGTTTCTAAAAATAATTCAGATTACACAACGTTTGTAAACCAACCCCCAGAGAACAAGACTGTTGCAAATTTTTCCAAAGTTCAAGGTACTATACTTACGGTGAACTTGAACAGTTTTACTTACATTTTTTTAATCTTTTGCCTATCTGTTGCAACTTTGATATTCTACAAGCTCTTTAGGAAACAAGTACCCTGTATCAAGAAATACATCGAGGGTGACTGAAAAAAATCACAGCAAAGGCGAAATTCTATGCTTTGCCTTACTGGCATGTGGAACCCTTATCACGTTGATGATAATATTTCAACGCGTTCGTAATTATTAAATGTATCTGTTACTTATGATTTTTTTAGAATGGAACAGCTTTCAAAAAGTTGGATAATCCAAAAGTTTAAATTTGCATATAAATTGCTTTAAGTATCAACTAGGTGTTGTTATCGAATATGAAATTGTTAATTTTCCTTCCATTTACGATTGTATCAACACCGCTTCTAAAGTTGTGCTTGATATATCCGTGTGTCTGTCGATTAGTGATAACAACTTTTTGCGCAAATGGAACAGACTAAATACATGCGTTAAATGGTATTTAACGCGGTGAGTCTCGGTTTCAATTTGTTGTGATAAAATTTGATTTATTTGTTTCAAAGTTTTTAATGTACAACAATTTTAATAAACTTTTAGTGTGTAATTCCGTATGGCCTCGGATCGCAGAATCGCAAACAAGAGATAATCGAAGTCAGGCAACAGCCCATGTCGCGGTTGACACCTGCACTATAGAAAATCTAAAGAAGTTTTCCAAATCCGAAATTTTATGGAAATTGAATTCTTATGGGCCGTGCAGGTTATTACGCTTGTAACAGTTGTAACCGTTTGTGATGTGTTTTAAATTGTCATATGTCACTGATCCTGTTTGTTAGCTCTTTTTCTGGTTGTTCACCATGTCAGGGTGGACGCAAAGGACAGACAAAGATTGACCATACCGCAACAAAATAATAATTCAATGTTTGTTGGATGCGCTTAGACCAAAAATGACTTGGAGATATCACTTTTTGAGTTTTAGGCAAAATTGTCAGGTCATAGAATAGAATTAACAGATCCTGGTGGAAATGATCGAATTTGGGCTGTAAACATCTTTGATAGGCTACCTGGCTGACGTAGTACACGATCTGCCCGAGCTGCCCATTGGAAAATCCTGTGCGTAAGGAAGGATTCAAATGGCAAGTGGCCACCCCAATTCCAGAAAGTTTGAAAGATATTTTTTGGGCTACCCTAATGCTAATATTACGCCCTCTTTGATTTCGGTAATTCAAGACATAAACAAAAAAAAAATGTTGATACTTGCTGTCTGGTGTATTCGGACATTTAGGGCATGTTCAAACAACGAGCTGAATGAACATTATGAGTGTGCTGAAACGAACCAAACATCTTCTGTTTTGGGCCAATGCTTTACGACTTACAACAAAACAAAATTTAGGATGGAGCATATAATTAAAAAAAAATATTAACAATTTTCAACAAACCGTACGAGCAAAACTCAGATCACCAACCACCGAATTTAATCGATGTGAATGGCATTGCACAAAACAACTTTGGAAGTTAAGATAGATGATTATTATGGATATTGGAACGTCATTACACGCAAGATGAATGCTTTCAACACCTGCTATATTTCATCCTATGCGATCCGCGTTTCTATCTCCGTGCAAACTGCATTCAGATGTCCATGACAAAAGAGCGTAAACATGTTAAATATAATACACGTTCTACACGTAATTATGTTTTGTTTATGTAAAGTTGGTAAATTTAATTCTTTTTTGAAAAGTTGGTCGTCATTAGACCTTGGCGCTACGGATAGTTTAAAACGATGCAAATCTTATTCGGCGTCCATCGTAACCGGAATGTCTGTGGGAAATTTTCCTTTTTTAGCAAATACTTACTTTTTGTCATGTGTGATTAGGACCAAAGGCAAGATGGCAAAGAAAGGCTTTCGACCTGTCTGCCAACACAAGTTCACACAGCAGATCTTTAAATGTCAGGTATGACACATATATTATACTTTACAACCAATTAGCTAGATTTTTTCCTGCCAGATTGGAAAGTTTGTTTTTTGCGCGGAGGATTTCGTTTCGGCGATCGTTAATTGCGCGGACGATGGCAACGTTTTTTGTATGTTAATGCATTAGCTAATTAATATTGCGCGGATTGTCGGCGAATTTTCGCAAAAGGATATATCCTCCGCGCACGACATTTTTTCCAGTCTGGTTTTCCTGTAGCTGTAATGCAAGAGGTATACTTGTATTTCTTGTATATAATATGAAATGCTTATTTTTTAGCCACAACTTTCAAAATAGTGTAAGCAGTCCAAAACAACCAAATCTCTCCTTATGTCAGAGCATAAATAGAACACCAGGATCTTCCAAAACTCGAAAGTCTGGCAAAGTCAAAACTCCAGGTGACTATTGTTAGGTTACAATATTTTTGTGCAGGTAAATTGATTTAATTGGTGTCAATTATTATTTCAAAGGAAAATTGAAACCCTCCAGTAAAAATTCAAGCCTAAGCAAAACCCCAAGTCGTGGTGACAGATTTATACCCAACAGACAAGCAACCAACTTAGAAGTTGGGCATTATAAGCTTCTCTCAGAAAATGGTTTGTCATTGCAAGAAATTTATTGATATAAATGTGAGTTGTCTTTTTTTCGTTTAGCTGAAGATGGGGAGCTCAAAGCGATTATAAGCGCCGATTCAGTGAAAATTTATGTAAAGTCAGTGGTATTTCAGGCGGTGAAAGAATCTTAGCTTTTAAATCAAAGCCTGCTGCAGTAGAAGGGTACCAAAATAATGCCAAGGTATGTTTAATTTTTTTTTTACATTTCTACTATTTTTGTCTAAACATGTTAATACTGACCAAAATAAAGTTTAATGACCAATGGCAAAGTTTAGTATAGGTTAGAATCATTGTAAAAACTGTACAAACTTGTTTGTATTTTTTCTTCTTGTTTATTGTCACAGAAATGACTTAAATTAACTTTATGCAGTTGGTACAGCAGTTTAGTTATTCTTGCAGTGCCAATAAAAAGCTGGACAATAGGCAATATTCTTTTAATGTGAAATCAAGACTTATGTGGCTTAAGCTATCTAAATTTTTGCCCATGTTTAGCGGTCACCATTAATAACACCAATTTGTTTGCATTGTTGCTAATGTTAAAAATCTTCATGAAATAATTCCTACTAAAAAACAGGAAAAACTTTTTTTTTACAAACATGTGTAAATGTTGCCTGAACCATTATCTGTTTGCTGAAGGTTTTATACAGTTCAGCCAAGAAATCCAATACAGACAGAAAGAAAGTGCGACATATTCCAACAACTGCAAGTCGAGTCCTTGATGCTCCAGATCTCGGCAATGATTTTTGTATGGAATTTTATTGACTTTAACATGCATTTTTTATTTCATATACATTACTGTGTTTATTTCTCATTGTTATTCGTAAAAGAGTTTCTTGGTCATGTCATGCATTTTTAGACCTAAACCTCCTCGACTGGAGCTCCACCAATAATGTGGCAGTTGTACTTCAACGAGCAATCTATATATGGGATGCAACTGGGGGAGACATACACAGACTCATGAGCATGGAAGGATCTGATGATTATGTATCCTCCATCAAATGGCTTGCAGATGGTCAGCACATTGCAGTTGGAAACAGTAATGCAGAAGTTCAGGTGTGCAATAAATTTTAGAATGATTTAAATGTTGTCATGAGTGTTGATCATTGTTTTTTTCTGCACAGTTATGGGATGTTAATGAATGTAAGCGTATTCGTAACATGAAGAGTCATGCAGGAAGGGTTTGTTCCTTGTCATGGAATGAACACATACTGTCAAGGTAAAATCCTTGTACCTTTCATAATTAAATGATGTTCTGACCATAGTGCATTTGTTTAGTGGTTCACAAGACGGATTTATTCACCATCATGATGTGAGGGTGGCACAGCATCATGTAGGAACTCTCACAGGGCATTCACAGGTTTGTATTAGATTGCTGGTTCTTATAAGTTTATGCCACACAGTGAATACAGATCATAATATTTCCTTTCCTACTACTTTTTTATATTTCGGTGCCTAATTACCCACATAATTTCTCACTGGTGGGAACAGTGGCGGATCTAGAAAAAATATGAGGGGGGTGTTCGGTTTCGGTACCTAATTAATGAAGCCGTTAGATGCGGTTACAATTTTTTTTTTTGACATTTATCATGCTGTAATTTTTTGTCAAAATCTGGGTGGAAACCAGTTTAGTTGTTGAACACATTGCCAATATTACGCATGTTAAAAACAACTGTTAGCGCTAGCATAGGTGCAAAGAGGAATATAAGGCCACCGCATGCAACATAGTTTTTAATTGAATATTTTCTTGATAACGTAAGCCCACATTTAATTCCTTTTAGATAACACGTATATTTAAACCATTCTTTCAAAGTCGTGGTAATGGAACTACGGCGCAAGCACTACCGCAAAAACTCGCATCGAGTGTTCCTAGTGTTACGCAATTGCGTAAGCCAGGAAGCCACCGTTTATGTAACGATTCGCACCAACACTGGCGTTCGTATTTTGCAATGCTCGACCACAATTAACCTTAGTTTACAGCGGAAAATTGAGGAATTCCAAAAAAACTTTCGATCCCCGCTCTAAAAACAAATCTGTAATGGTCTAGGACGTGGTCTTGCACCACCAAATACACATCGATGTTTAAGCAGGAGATAATTTGCGAAATATATGTAAAAAAAAAACAGACGAAATACAAAATACTCGTTTAGCTACAATTACAACTCTTACAGAGTGCGGCTTCTGTATAGAAATTGTAGCATAAATGAATAAACTTATAAGGTCGCGCTTTTAAAAACGGTATTGTTTTCGGGTTATTGACCAACGGCACAACAAACGATTGTTTCATAAGCGGTCATCGCCGCGTGAATGCAGCGCGCGCGACCGATAAACAAAGAAACAGCGGAGACGAACACTTGACCGTAGTGTTCGACTGTTCGTTCCTACGTTGCGGAAAATTAACCGCACTTTCACACCCCACAAAACAATGTGCCAAACTGCCGAGGGAGGTGTTCTGACACCTAAATACCCCCTTGATCCGCCACTGGGTGGGAAGTTTCCCATCGGTTAATAACCACTGTATTAACACCCTAATGATAGAATACAGAGTGACTTTTACCCCAAGACCTTTTTCTCTGTTGAAATATATCATCTGTGAAATGTGTTTCAGGAGGTGTGTGGTTTGGAGTGGTCTAGTGATGGAAAATACCTTGCAAGTGGTGGAAATGATAATGTGGTGAACGTGTACAGTGGAAGGGAAAGTAAACCCTTGCACACTTTCACAGATCACCAATCTGCAGTTAAGGTAACCTCACTCCATGAAATGTTTGATAGTTGTTAGTTTTTTGTGTAATCCCAATGACAAAAAGTAGAAGTGTGGCTGTTTAAAATGAAAGGTCAGAACTTACTCTTTTTATCCCATTACATACATTTAGCTGTTTGCAGTAAAAGTTGTTTTCATTAAAATTATATCATTTATATAATATTTCATTTTAGGCTGTAGCTTGGTGTCCGTGGCAGCTAAATTTGCTTGCCACTGGCGGGGGGAGCAACGACCGCCACATACGATTCTGGAATACGCACACCGGCGTTAACACTAAATCTGTAGACACCAAGTCCCAGGTAAAAGCCGTACAACTATCTGTAGTATTTTGCAACAAAATCATGCCCTTTGTCCTTATTTTGATATTCCATTGTCTTTTATGTAACCATACTAACTGTATTTAAAATTTATCGCCATCATTTTAAAGGTGTGCGCCCTCAAATGGTCGACGCATTACCGGGAGTTGGTTTCGTCCCACGGTTATGCGCACAACCAGTTGACTGTTTGGTCTTATCCCACAATGCAGTGGATGCAAGATTTAATGGGACATTCTGCGCGGGTAGGTTTCTTTACTTGTAGTTTAAGTGGAATCTGTCCATTTCACGCTGTATGCCATTTTATTTCAAAGGTTTTGTATTTGGCGATGAGTCCGGATGGTCAAACCGTTTGCTCCGGGGCGGCCGACGAAACCCTCCGACTGTGGGAATGCTTTGCCGTCGATCCGAGCCAAAAGAAAAAGAAAGAACAAACGACTTCTGGTGCAAAGCCGTCTAATGGCAGCAAGATGAACTCGCTCTTCTCGATCAGATGATTTTATCGTCACTGTAACTCGTTGATCGCCTTTTTTTAATTTCAAGTCTCGAGGTAGTTCGTCGAAACATGTTTTTGTTCTCATGGTTTCGATTTAAGAAACTGACATTTACGGCAATAAACACATGTGTTGCATTGGAGTGTGTTCTTTTCTACGTCTTTGCATATATGTAACGTATGTCGCTTCAAGGTTTTGTGTGCACTCGCAAAGAGTTCGTGAGACAATCAGCGTAACAGATAAAGTCGTCTATTTCGGGAAACTTCGTTTTGTGGCATTTCACCTTAGCTTCGTGACAATGCAGCAATCGAAAATAATATGCAAAACAATTTCCTCTTTATCAATCTATTGTTTGCTTCACTGCAGTTAAGTTTAGGATGTCAACTAAAATTCATTAAACCAATGAGAACCTGATTGGTAACCAGATTTTCTCAAGCAATAATTTAAAAATTTGCAATTTAGAAATATGAAGACAGCAACAATTCTTGTCATTATTTTCAACCTTTTTGTCGAACAAGGTCAAACTGTAGTTTTTGTATTGTTTTGTGTTGATGTATAACAAGTTTATTCCATATAGATGGGCGTTCTCAAGTGAACGACAGAGTAGTTTTGAATGAATCGACTCAAAAAAGTTTTAACATGATCAGAGGAAAATTTCTTTCGGTGGCATTGATAGAAGGATCATTGGAACCTGGTAGTAATTGCTCTGTAAGTTTTTGTGTTTCCTGTGTGTAAAATAAAATTTATCTGCCCTTCTGTAAGATTCCCGAGCAATTCAGTTTAAATGAGTTCGCCAATGTGCAGGTAACTTACGACGACGGCATTGCAGAATCTGAACCGCAAAAGCTTCGTAGATATCACTATATTTTATGTAGCTATGTCGATGATGCTTTGTCAAAGATGGGTCGTTAAAATTTGGGTGCTGTGGCACCAAATTACCAAATAAACGTAAAGAAGTAATATTATAGTCTGCTATAATACAAGCTTACTTGTGCAGATAAAATGCCAAGACGCGGGATACGGACCAGGAAAAATCATAAATATATCCGATGACATGTGTGCAGAAGTTGCTATAATGCAGTGTTTTCGCATTGCACTACAGTGTTTTCAAATAAACCAGTCTTATGTCATGTTTAATGCGGTGACAGGTAGCCAATAAAATAAATATTTTTATTTTTTGTTAGTTTAATGAGCCGAAATAAACTATATTCTAATCGGTACCTATTTCAAACAGAAACACAGACGAACGCAAAAAGAAACAATTTAACAATCAATTCTACGAATCCAGTTATAATTCATGCTCCGGACACTTTGTCCTCGTCATATTATGAATGGAATATTTACTGCGAAGTCGTCGAATGCATTTTTAACTTTACACTCAAAGAAGTAAATCTTTGGGCCTATAATGAACATATTTATGTAAGTTTTGTTATTGTTTTGAATAAATTGCTTCTTGTTTTTGTTTGTTTTAAGTTGTCATGTATATTGCCATTGAAATGTTTGATGTCGAATTCAAAACGAAACGTGGTATGGAATTGACGTTTTCAGGTTTTGATTGAAAACTTATCCAGGCAAGTTATTTTCTGCAAAAAATGGACTTCGATTCACACTGCCCCAGTCACTTTTAAAGGACATGGGAAAGTATTAAAAATCCAAATGCAACTTCGTAAAAGACAAAATAAGATTCCAAGGGGACGATTTAAACTTACAGTAAATGCAGGTGATGATCTTGTCTTTGTTTTGTACTGTTTCCAATCACAAGTTTAAACACATGTGATCTATAAAACATAATAAAACCATCACCTTCATAAAGCAATTTTAACCGAAAATTAGGAATTTGTCATGACATTAAAAGCGTAAACAATTTTCAATACATGTTTTGCATGCGATCCTACAGTACAAGTGGCAAAAACAGCTCCCGAATCACGAAATGCTCCTCTATACCGTGTAGGAAGCATTCCTTTTACGGTCAGTTTTTTCTGTAGTTTGTCATTGCTTTCTCCTTTTATGATAACAACTGTCAGAGCAATGTTGACAAAAAGACTAGGAAAACAAAAATGTTAAAATAAAAAATGCGCATTTACGGACCCCCCAAGTTTAAAACCACTATTCGAAATCACTTTCTTTGGCTTCATGATATTGTCGAACATGTTTAGGTACGTTCTTTATTACCGACCCCACCAACACGGAAACATGTTCCTGCTATCGCCACCACGAACCCTAGTGTAAACATAAGTACGGCTCACAACAAACAAAAGTGCAAGGTATGTCGATAGAGTATACTTGTATTTCCTGCATGATTTTAAACAGCTTATTTTAAAAGTACGCCTGATTGGATAATTGAAATGAAATCCATTGTTTCCAGGTTATCTGTACTAAAAATGACTTCGCAAAATATTTTGACACATACGCTTTTTCACAGCTTCACAAGTCTTGTCATGGCCACACTGCTGATGGTGCGGCAAATCAAAACATCACGCATGACACCACCCCAAGCTTTCCTACGACCGGTACACATATCCTTTTATTTGTTGCTTAACTTTTAATTTTGAAAAAGGGCATTTACTTTTCATGTTGATAAGAATGATTTGAAGTTCATGTTTCTTAGTGAATAACCAACTTATGAGAACATCGACTCTTCCCCGCCAAGGCAACTTCAGCGTTTCTAAAAATAATTCAGATTACACAACGTTTGTAAACCAACCCCCAGAGAACAAGACTGTTGCAAATTTTTCCAAAGTTCAAGGTACTATATACTTACGGTGAACTTGAACAGTTTTACTTACATTTTTTTAATCTTTTGCCTATCTGTTGCAACTTTGATATTCTACAAGCTCTTTAGGAAACAAGTACCTTGTATCAAGAAATACATCGAGGGTGACTGAAAAAAATCACAGCAAAGGCGAAATTCTATGCTTTGCCTTACTGGCATGTGGAACCCTTATCACGTTGATGATAATATTTCAACGCGTTCGTAATTATTAAATGTATCTGTTACTTATGATTTTTTTAGAATGGAACAGCTTTCAAAAAGTTGGATAATCCAAAAGTTTAAATTTGCATATAGATTGCTTTAAGTGTCAACTAGGTGTTGTTATCGAATATGAAATTGTTAATTTTCCTTCCATTTACGATTGTATCAACACCGCTTCTAAAGTTGTGCTTGATATATCCGTGTGTCTGTCGATTAGTGATAACAACTTTTTGCGCAATGGAACAGACTAAATGCATGCGTTAAATGGTATCTCGGTTTCAATTTGTTATGATAAAATTTGATTTATTTGTTTCAAAGTTTTTAATGTACAACAATTTTAATAAACTTTTAGTGTGTAATTCCGTATGGCCTCGGATCGCAGAATCGCAAACAAGAGATAATCGAAGTTAGGCAACAGCCCATGTCGCGGTTGACACCTGCACTATAGAAAATCTAAAGAAGTTTTCCAAATCCGAAATTTTATGGAAATTGAATTCTTATGGGCCGTGCAGGTTATTACGCTTGTAACAGTTGTAACCGTTTGTGATGTGTTTCAAATATGTCACTGATCCTGTTTGTTAGCTCTTTTTCTGGTTGTTCACCATGTCAGGGTGGACGCAAAGGATAGACAGAGATTGACCATACCGCAACAAAATAATAATTCAATGTTTGTTGGATGCGCTTAGACCAAAAATGGCTTGGAGATATCACTTTTTGAGTTTTAGGCAAAATTTTCAGGTCATAGAATAGAATTAACAGATCCTGGTGGAAATGATCGAATTTGGGCTGTAAACATCTTTGATACCTGGCTGACGTAGTACACGATCTGCCCGAGCTGCCCATTGGAAAATCCTGTGCGTAAGGAAGGATTCAAATGGCAAGTGGCCACCCCAATTCCAGAAAGTTTGAAAGATATTTTTTGGGCTGCCCTAATGCTAATATTACGCCCCCTTTGATTTCGGTAATTCATGACATAAACAAACAAAAAATTTTGTGTATAAGCTGCAGACAGATGGCCACTGTTTCGACCTAAAAGGTCTCATCAGTGCAGCTGGTGTGACTATCAGACGACTTTGCTGACCAAACGGCCAAGCAAAGACTTCCACTTTGTGGTGACTATACAATCACCGTCATCCGTTGGGCACCAAACTAGGTGCAACCTTACGGAGCAAACAAGGTGGAAACACTACGGCCAAGCAAGCTCAACCAATAGTGCCGTCAGGCCCCGTGTCACAATAATCATATGATAACCAATGTGGAGCCAATAATATGAATTTGTGTATAAGCTACAGACAGATGGCCACTGTTTCGACCTAAAAGGTCTCATCAGTGCAGCCGAAAAAAAAATTGTTGAAACTTGCTGTCCGCGCAAGAGCGATTGGGGATATCCAATCATGTTGTTGCCCCGGTACCGGGGTGTATTCGGACATTTAGGACATGTTCAAACAACGAGCTGAATGAACATTATGAGTGTGCTGAAACGAACCAAACATCTTCTGTTTTGGGCCAATGCTTTACGACTTACAACAAAACAAAATTTAGGATGGAGCATAATTAAAAAAAAAATATTAACAATTTTCAACAAACCGTACGAGCAAAACTCAGATCACCAACCACCGAATTTAATCGATGTGAATGGCATTGCACAAAACAACTTTGGAAGTTAAGATAGATGCTTATTATGGATATTGGAACGTTATTACACGCAAGATGAATGCTTTCAACACCTGCTATATTTCATCCTATGCGATCCGCGTTTCTCTCTCCGTGCAAACTGCATTCAGATGTCCATGACAAAAGAGCGTAAACATATTAAATATAATACACGTTCTACACGTAATTATGTTTTGTTTATGTAAAGTTGGTAAATTTAATTCTTTTTTAAAAAGTTGGTCGTCATTAGACCTTGGCGCTACGGATAGTTTAAAATGATGCAAATATTATTCGGCGTCCATCGTAACCGGAATGTCTGTGGGAAATTTTCCTTTTTTGACAAATACTTACTTTTTGTCATGTGTGATTAATGTAACTTCATGCTCATGGCATTTATTTATCTAAAAGTGTCGTACTATTAATAAGTTTCTTGATTATTTTTTTTGTTTTTCAGTGTGGTGTTTTGCGTTCAGTTATTATAGTGCCAATTTTTTTGTTCTATATCTTGCTTTAGTAATGGTATTGTGGCATATATTTTGTCTGTTATGACATCCACGCACCTTTGTTATGCCTAGCCGGATAAAGTCCACGCCATATTATGGCGATGGAATTAGCATGTCATGGGAAAACACTATTGGTAGTGGTACGTATAAAAATGTTTCTCACATTTTCTACTTCTTGACCTAAACTCTATCCTTTATAATCGCTAAATGTAATTTGGTACATAATTTTTAAAGATTTTTGACCAAGGGGTATTTGGAGCCTTATTACATTATTAGCATGTATTACAGTTGACTATGGCCAAGTCAATGAAAGAAGCTCTGTACTTGCAAGTGTTGTTGAAGGTGATGAAGACATTCACCAAAATTTAAGTGATGTTGTCACTGATTCTGGAAGAAAAACAAAAAGAAAACGCCGATCATGGATAACAGCTAATGTTGCAAATTGCAAATATGAACTTGGTAAATTTTTGCAATGATCAATTATTTTTTAAAATTTTTGACCCCAACAACATTTTCTTGTTTTAGTAAAAAGTAGCATTGAGACATGTGGAATGGTGTTGGTGAAAGATGATTCTGCCAATGCAAGCTCATCCTATTTGTTTTGGTATGACTCAGTTGTTCCTATTGAGCGCATACAGGAGTTACAAAGCTACCAACATGTAAACCACTTTCCAAATATGGGAGAAATTTGCAGGAAAGACCATCTGGCACGAAATATGGCTAAGTAAATATATTCATAATACTAATATACAAAAAAATAGCATTGGCAGCTTACTATAATAACTAACATAATTCTATCTTTCAAATATTTATTGTTTAAACATTTCCATCTTATTTGTACAAGTTGTATTTTTTCTTCAGGATGCGTCGTGCCAAACCAAATGATTTTAACTTTGCACCTAAGTCATGGAATATGCCTTCAGAATATAATCTGTTACTTCTTTATGCCAAAGATGTAAAGAAAAATAAACGAAAAACTGTAACATTTATTCAAAAGCCTGCTAATGGAGCTATGGGCAATGGGTAAGTGCTAAGTATGACATTCATTACAACCCTTTTTTAACTCTATTGTGATATATTTTGTTTCTGATTTAATGCAGAATCCAACTGTATCGAAATGTAGAAAAAATTCAACCTACTGAGCACACTATAGTGCAAGAATACCTGGACAAACCACTACTTCTTGATGGTTACAAAATCGATTTGCGCCTTTATGCACTTGTAACACACTGTGACCCACTAAAAGTGTTTTTATATCAAGATGGCTTGGTTCGTTTGGGCACTGAGAAGTATGCTAACCCATCAGAAAGTAACATGGTGAGCATATGTTAAGTTCCTTGTACAAAATGCCTCAAACATTTATATTCTGTACCATGTGATTGGCCTTCAATTTTAACACAGGACCAGCACTACATGCATCTTACTAACTACTCAGTAAACAAAACTAACGAGAATTTCGAACGCCATACCGACTTTGATCGCGGGAGCAAAAGAAGTGTCAAGTCGTTGCTAAACCATCTTCGCAATGCTGGATATGATACAGTAACCTTGTGGCGAAGCATAACTGTAAGTTGCTGCTGAGGTTTATTAAATGCCAATGACTTGGAATAAGCATAAGATCGTTTCTTGTATGTAATGGGAACAGTAGAGCTTTTTATGAGAACTAAAAGTTGACTGGCTAAATTGGTTATTAAAGAAACACCATTTTACTGTTGAATTGTTCTCCACACAAATACAAGTTGTAAATGTTTATTGCCATTTTGCTTAACTCGGTTTCTTGGTCGTTAAACAAGAAAAAATATAGAAGATGTAAACTGCACGTACAATACAATGTTATTAAATAATGCTGCCTAACTTCACGGCATGCCTGTCTTTGAAAAGTTAAATTGTCGTTATCAGATTCATTTAGCAGCGCTTTAATTACCAATCGACTGAAATCACTTTCATCGTTGTGTATATGCAGCACACATAATTACGTCATTGTCTCTCTTATTACTTTTGTGAAAAATTTCATCGTTCATTTGCAGGATCTTGTGTTGAAGACGTTGATTGTGGCGAGCCCTCACGTACTTCACTCTTACAGAATGTGTAGGCCGGGCCAACCCCCTCACTCCGAGAGCGTGTGTTTTGAAAGTAAGAACATTGGGTATAAATACTTCCTTGTAATAATAATATTGACTAGTGATGTGTTGCGCCGGATCCGGGTACCCGGACCCGGCCGGATATTGACCAATTTTCAATACCCGGACCCGGCCGGATAGTACACTTAATTTTAACGGATAGTTGGGAAACCATTTTTGTCCTAATAGCGGACAAACATTTCCCAAATTACTCGTTTTTGGGACCCAGTCTGTTATACTCGCCGCCGTAAGATTTTTCTGTTATTTGTTATTAAGGTTATTCGTGACGTGTTATACCATATTAATAAATGCCCACGTTTATTTGTTCCACTCATGACAGGCTAACCTTAACATAGCATTCTGTTTGGCAATCAAACATTTTTGCCATAATACACGAATCGGTGTTAACAAACTGCCGGATCCAAATTATCCGGCCGGATTTGATTAATAACTATCCGGATCCGGCCGGGCCGGGTAATTTGGAACTGGGAACATCACTAATATTGACCTATCCAATACATACTTCATAAACCTGAGCGTTTTGAATATTTGTAATTTTTCGCAAATATGCCTTTTCACCCCAAATTTGTTTTTTAAAGGTTTAATACTCCTTTCAATAATGAACCAGGTATTCATTTGAAGTATTAGCTTTACTGCAAACATTACGTTTGGACAAGGTTGGCCTTAATAATAAGTGGACCTGTGAACGTTTCACTTGACCTTGCCCCTTAAAATAGTTAAATGTAGGCGTCCTGTAAATTAAAAACATTTTGAAACAAACAAACCGTATCACGGCCTAACTTGTAATACAAGAACGTGGACAATGTAGTTACAACCGCCTTGTAGCTTAAATAACTTCAATCGTATTCGTTACCTATTGTCTTCAAACGGAAAACATTAACAACATCTGATGTAACCGGAACAATTGTTACGTTATTTGACACGCCCAATTTTCTTGTGTCGTTGTAAAACATCTTGTGATATGATCTCATTCTGTTGTATACATGTTTAACTTGTTTTGTAGTTTTGGGCTTCGACATTTTTCTTGACAGAAAACTAAAGCCTTGGCTATTGGAAGTGAATCGGTAAGTTTGTCACATTTCCAATAACCTGTCACTGTATCTGCAATAAATGTAGCTTCTTAAATTATTCACGGTTTAATGACGACAAACTTGATTTACGGTTTAACTATTAGTCTGCGCGGTCAGTCTGCAATTTTTGTTTGAAACAATATAAACGCTAATAAATACTTTTGCCGTTGAAACAATATAAGTTACAAATATGTATAAACTGATCGCCAATACCAATACAAACATGTATAAACTGATCGCCCACATATATGTTTTCAGTTGTAAGTTGCTGGGGTTTTTGACTATTTGCAGTCTAATAGGTTTTTATAAATTCCTTCGCAGTGCTCCGAGTTTCGGTGGCGACGAAAAGATCGATCAAGATATTAAGGGTGGAGTGATTCGGGACGCATTGAGACTTGTTAATATCAGGTACATAATGTTGGTGCTGTTTCTACTAAATGTAAAATGCGATTTTTTCCCGATTCCTCCAAAGCAGTTGTTCCTAAACTTATTTGCATGCAAAGCATTTTAAAAGATTTACCGCACTTGCAACGCAACAGACCTAAACTTTTATAGAATAGTAAGTGTAATTTTTGCCTTTTATGTTTCCCACCTTGATAGCTTCACGCGTTTCTCCTCGAACGTTTGCTTGTGGTTGGTATTTTGTTTTATCGCAGCCACGTCGAAAATCTTTTGCATGCTATTTCAAAGTTTTTTGGGTTTGCATTATCAGACGACTTCCGCGAAAAATCAAAACGACGCACTTAGGCGTCACGACATAGTTTGGAAACCGTTGTCTTGACGTAATGCTGTAAAGTGTAAACCCTGTTGACGCCTAAAGTTTTAACGCGGGCACAAACAGTTAACCAAATCTTCCCATGATATCATGCCTCGTTTGCAATCCAATTAAACTTTAATGAAGGGCACGTCTTTCAAGTAAAAGGTTAAACCCGTGGTCAAGATTACGCAGTGGCAAGAAATTAGACAGCGATTGAAACACTTGGTCTTCATTAATATTTTACGCGACTGTGCAGGGCGGGTGACAAGCGACGTAATATTGCCAGTCAGAAAGCGGAGGCCCAGCGGCGACTGTTTCGCCCCTCCCAGCATCGCATGCCAACCAATAGCATGAGCTCTGTCGCGCAACGCAAGTTCATCGTCAACCGCCGCAAGGAGGAGCTAGTGAGTTGATATTTTGTGACGTTTTTGTCGCATTCCATCTGCGGTAGATTTTTACGCATCTACAGATAAGTATGACACAGCTACTGCTGTATAGCGCATCTGGCAATGGATCCCACAAAATAAACACGATATCGTACATGCCCAGTTAACAAATCATACTATTCATACTACCGTTTTTTTGTTGTTCGTTGTATTTTGATAATAGACCTTATGAACCAGAATTTGTCCATAATACCGGAAGTCTGTTGTTGTATTATTGTTTTACTAATTATATTTAAATCTCATCTGAAGATTACTTAGGACATTTTTTGTCCTTTTACATATTTAAATGCACGCATGTCGTCCCAACTAAGCATGACTTTGTACATCACGCACGGTGCATGTTATAAAAAGAAACCTTTATGTAGCATAACTCCGTTTTATTAAGAGTGGTTAAAAAACAAATTCATTCGTAGTTTTGTAGCCGATCTCCAATTTGACGATTTGTCACAAAAATCGGTTCATGTTTTTTCAGAAAGAGAAGTTGAACTGGGTTCGAAAGGAGGCAATCCGCGAAGAACACGAAAACGCAAACACTGGTGGTTACGTCCGCGTATTTCCTTGTCACGACAAAACACTCAAAGAAAAGTAATTCCAATTGATTGTAGTCACCTGGTGCTATTGTTGCACAGTTGGACATATGTCCTGACCGTTCTGTCTCCATTGTTATTAAAACTATTCATGTTGTTCTCTTTCCATGGATGCATTGTTCAGTCCACCCAGCTGCAGATTTTCTTTGAAATTGGCTTTAATTGCAATGGTAACGATTTTACGAAATTATCAAAAATCTACCATGTGGAAAATAAAACACAGCGTTATTGACAAATACCACAAGTATAAAACCATAAACTAAGATGCAAAATCTACTGCATTATATGTCACACCCAGTGGCCATGTTGTGTTGACATTTACTTTTTATTTCATATCGCGGTTATGTATTTCAGATACACCAATCTTCTCAGCGACGCATTTCAGCTCTTTCTGCAATCACGTTCGGCACCATTTCAGAAAAACATCATTGATCATTACCGTCTGCAAAAAGTAAATATACATTCGTTTCGTCCAATTGGAAGTTTCATTAAATCTTTTGGATATTATAAACCTTCACATGTGCACTTGATGTTGTATAGGAGGACGAAATCCTGGATTTGATCGAACAATGTGAGGAGGAGGAAGGAATTAAACCTCAACAACCGAAGCCGCTGTCGAGCATGCCTCTTCTTACTCCTCCATCAACAAGATCCTCGTCGAGGAAGAAGTATCACAGTGGGCTTTCCTCCTCATCCTCGGAAAGTGAAGAATCATCCGACGTATGTGGGAAGAACTGTGGTGTAGATAGGAAACCAAGTCATAGTTCATAAAAATTACAAACAGTTGTATGCAATAGCTCCTGTACAAAAACAAACGTAAAAAGAACGTTTGATTGAATCTTTTGGAACAACAACACTGTTCAGTCATACATGTAAGACATCGCAAGTTTGACAACAATTGTCCTTCAGCTAGTTTCCTTATAGAAGTTATATCAGTTTTTAAAAGTATCATTTAGCATCGGCGTTCAAGTAAATGACACTTTTCCACACAAAAAACATGTTTTGATCATTCCCGCTAATTGGTGTAACAGGGGTTGAAACGTAGATTTATTCCCAAGGGTAATTTCGATAAGATGAACCGGATGAATCTCATTATCCGCGAATCACGTCATATTATGGTAACAAGTGCGTTCACATTGGCAGGACGAAGGAAGGAATTTTCGGGACCATGGCTTAAAGTCATCACCGGAAGCTGAACGCGCTGCATATTTGGTAAGACTTGTCTAATCGATTGGGTTTGTTTGTGGATGGGGGTCTTAGTTCTGGTTTAAAGGCATTTTATGTTGTTTTGTGTGTGTTTTATTTATACTCGCATTTGTTTTTGCGTTTGTCCCCGGTAAACTGACCTGTTCGTCGTGGCTGCAGGATTCCAAAAGTCATGCACCTTGTGTTATCTCGACAGGCTCGGTACGGCAGCGGAAAACCACGTGTCAACCTTACTCCAACATCACGGGCCCCATCTCGGTCGGGACGTCAACCAACTGCCGTCAACCGCTCAACCAGCGCAAGACGAAAGAGTCAGATACGCGACACAAGCCGAACCAAACAGAACAACATAAACGTCGATCTTCGGAAGAGATCGTCCTCCGTTCAAAAGTAAGATGTGAAATTTTGTACAAATAAAAAAGGGCATGACGTTTCCCAATGATTAATTTACTTTAAGAAAATTTTGTGATATCGGTCTCACATTATTTCTTAGTTTGAGCAAATACGACCAGGCGGGTTTCGGTTTTCCTGTGAACGTCTCATCACAAAATCTTCCAAACGCTCCGTCACGTGGTGTTTCGAACGCAAGGCGGTTCTTGAACATTTCTACGTCAATGGGTTTCGGCGTAGACGATGCACTCGCTTACGGGGTTTCACCACGAGAGCGAGATGAGATGAACACGACGCGGACGCTTGCGGCGCTCGAGCGCACGCGTATAAAGTTTCCGGGTAAAAGCGACGAGGAAGCTGACCAAATAATGGACTCGGTAAGTGGCTGGGCTGTCTCGGATGTACAGTACAATGGTCTCGCCGCAGGCCTATTGCTATACATGGATGTGCTATGCCCGGGCATTGAACTCTTATCTATTGTTCATATCCAAGAATATCGACACGCGTGTTTTTCGTCGCTTTGCGTAATGAATCATCCCTAGTAATCTTTGTTGACCCCAGATTGTTGAAGACTGGAAGGTGCACAAGTCGCGCGTCGCCACTTACTGGTTCGTGAAATTGGATGCAATCAAGCGCAGAAAGGTGCGTGTTGTCTCTTGCGTAGGCTATGTTTATCTATAGACTGTGTTGCTCGAACCTCGCCCTTGCGCTGCTTCACTGATGCAAGAAATTGGCATTTCGCGTACATGGGATTTTTGTGGCAGCTCTGTTTTGATTTATGCCCTTGGTGGAGTTTGACTATAGTTTTAATTTCCCAAGTCTGATCGTAGAAGTTAAAAGAAAGTGATTTACGTGAACATCTGTCGGCCTTCCGTTTGGTGGGTGCATTATAATAGAGAAATCAGTTTTCGTTTTCGTAGAGTGCCCCGCACATCCACCGACCACAAAATCGATGCGATGCCAGGAAGGTGATCCATCACTGTCGGGCAAACGAGCGCATCAAGATCTGTGGGGCCTTAAGTCATTCTCGCATGTGGCTTTATATACACAAGCCATTATTCTTATGTATCTCAGTAGATAATAAACTTGAACATGTCTCCGAGGTAGTTTATAGTTGGCAATTATTGACGACTTGAATATTATCAAATCTAGGATTTTTTTGTCTGCACCCGCCGCCGCACCGTTTCTACTAAGTTGTGCAATCAAGTCAAACCCATGACGCGCAAAAAATACGCTTTTACAGCAGTTAAGATGATATTGCTTAAAGATAACATTGTCTGGAGAGATTGGCTCACTTTTACGCAATACTTTATGAGGCATGCAACTTCATTCGTATGTTACGGGATACCTCTTCGTCCGTATCACGAAATCTCCCATGTCGATAATCTACACTTGTTACCGGTGACCGCGTGGAATATTATCACGTACACTTTAAGGTGCATCTGATTCCTCTGAACCGTCATCACACGTTCACGCGAAAGCACCACAATTTGTGGGATGTTTACGTTGAATCACCTTCCCATTTAAAGCACTTGTTTTTGAAGTTGCGCCATTTTCGCCTCGCCCCTCCAGTGCTCGTTTACTCAAGCGTGGACAGATTCAGATACCTGAGTACAGCAACACGTCACATGTTGTGACGAATGCCGATTACGTAACGCGCCTGCCACTAAACCACGGAAAACACCGCGATGCATGTGCTGATTTGTAAAGGGAACATTTTCGTCGCTCTGTTTGCTCTGCTTACAAAACACGGTTCAAACTTTAACAGATTTCAATTAAGTCAATACTTTGATGAATATTTTTCAACTGCAAATGTTTGAAATTATTTGCGATATTTTGCTACAATATTATTTTTGAGAACACTAGTGAGGTACGAGAAAACAATTTTGTTACAGTCTGAATGCTTGACTTATGACAAATTGGTGTACATGAAACGGCAGGATACCTTAGACTGATGATCCTTCATTTATAAAGCAGACCCGCGTTTGTGCCATCCAGGCAATTTGTATCCTTTTTGTTGTATTTTTCAGGTGGTTGACATCGTTCGTGGGAATGTACGGGCGGTGATGGAGCGTGTATGGAGAACAAACGATGTTGACTCGATTCGACTCATGCGTTTGTTCAATCGGCTTTTTAACAGAATGCACTGGAGCCACGGCCAGGGATTGTGGAATTGCTTCACCACCTCCAGGTAATTTTTCTCTGCCGTCTCGTGCACCTACTTTGCAGCTAATCCACCGCCTTAGATACTATACCCCATGTAAAAACTCATCCTATTGCTGAAAGTGGAAGGTCTTGCCTGCATTTTAGCAACTCGTGGGAGACGATCTTCAGCAAGAGCACCGACACAGTCAGCGAAAATGAACTGGAATGTTGTCGCCGCATCGTGCGCCTTTGCAAGGATTGTCTGCTCATCGTGTACCAGTTTGCTAATGATGCCCGGTCCCATTCATCAATAATGCGTGATGGCAGTTACAAGTCCTCCATTGATAACGCGTCACGTTCGGCTGCGACATTGACTTCACCTCGCGCTACTAAGATCGCATTGGAAGACATCCCTAAAAGGTACGTCCGGCCAAACGCAAATAGTATTTCGCAATTCCATTGTTAATACACAAGCTTGTTTGCCTAGAAATTAAATCCTCCCTCCTAAAATTAGTCACGTTTAATTGACTGCTCGCTTTGATTAATTTTGTTTATTGGTCTTTTGTTTACGCCACAACTTTTTGCCAAGCTTGTTTCTTCGATCGGATGTGGCCGACGACATTTGGCCCCCTCCCTTGAATAACCGCATTTGATTAATCCTCCCTATGTGGTTCTGTTGTTTTGCTTCCATGGTAATTACCAAGCAGGAAGTCGTAATCTTATAGCGCGCTAGTTGCAAATGTGGCCTATCATTGGTGAACCGCATATAGCGCTATAATACGTTCGTATGTGCTATTTTCGGACTTGCGCCACATTTGACCTGTGAGAAACGCTCACCTGTTGTTCGTGTGACGTCAGATTTTCCCGCGGATTCGCCGCCACTTCTTTGGGAAGGCCGCAAGCCGTAGTATCTTTACCACCGCAACAGCGGCGCTCTACTGCAATTCTGTCTTCGTCACGGCAAAGAAGTGATCTCGACAACGGAAAGAGTTTCGGTTTTGGACGAAGCTAAAAAACAATTGACCGGTGAGCCTCGAATAAAATGTCACTCCACCTTGGTAATTATCTTAAGACCTGTAATACAGCATAATGTGATCAACTACATGCATATTTATGTTTGATACATTTATGCTACTTTTCATGTCACCCTGCCAAGTTGACGCCGACGCTCGACCCTCTTGTGTAAAACGACCTCAATAAAATAATTTGGGGCGTAATGTCATTAGTGTAGTTTCGCATTCTTACGAATTTATGTTAAGCTTAGCAACAATCAAAATGACGAACTGTTTCAGAGCAGATTTATTGCAACCCACTTGAAAAGGTAATTTACCACCGAGAACGACACATTAAGTTGTATTTTATTCCTCCCTACAGGCGTTTATTCGTATTGGACGTGACGTTTTGTCGATTTTAGTTCGACTTAATATTTCTACATTTGCTTTGTGCGCTTTCCATGTTGGTTTATGAGCTATATTTCATGCAATCCGCGGCATATTGGCAGCCCCGTCGTTTTTACGTGATATAGAGTTAATTTAGTTTGTATAGTTACGCTTTAAATACTCCTATGAATTGTGTATGCAGTCCCATGCAAAAGTAATGACGTCATAGTGGGTTTGGAAGATATTTAACTGATAATTGTGACAATAATAATTAGTTTTAATAGTCGATTATAATCGATCAAATAAAATAAATCTCGTATTTTGCATTTTGCACATCTTCAAATACTGCATGTCAATTATATGGCTTTTTTGTGAAAGTTTTATCGCCAAATTTATCACTTCAAGTAATGTATCATCCAAAATTGTCGTAAGTGCACTTCATTGAATTCGCCCGCCATTTTGTCATTGTATTGACGAGTGAATCACTTATTTGTTTTGCTATTTTTACACCACATTTGGTCGTCTGTAGATGGGAATATTTGCACCTTTTCAATGAATAAAAGTCATCATACGCCCTGGTGCGTCCAACATATTGACTTGTATGTAATAATACGAAGTGTTAATTTCGGTTTGACGTTAACATACAGACGATTTCGATCGATGGCGTCGTCGATTCTTACAACGTGACTGTGTACAGTTGAACGCAAATACTCTGCTTTGTAATACCAATGCTAAAAGATGAACATAACTTTAATGTGAATCGATTAAGACGAACGCAAGCTTTGGAGGATATCACAGTGCATTCAATCAATAATCACAAAATTTAACGTTCGTGGCTTCATCCAATATATCGACTGTGGTTATATTACTAAAAAGATGATTCATTTGTTTGTTCCATTGGTTTCTATATATTTACATCTGATGCAGGTCAGCCACAACAGCTACTATGGGTTGAATTTAAATTTCCTTGACCGGTTGTGTGTTTTCTTTGTCATGGGTTATTTGCTTTTGCGGTAATCGCATCCACTTTTACGGTGTCACGGCCTTTTCGGCAAATTCCGGTCGGCAAGGCGTAAAAGTCGCTGGCAGAATGAAATATTAATTGCCGTTTGTTTTCGCGCTCCAGCGTTCCGCATCGTTCCGATTTTTAACCAACGACGATCAATTGGCAAAACTGATTGATACCCGAGTTACCTGCCGATCTGCATTATTCATGTCCGCGATCGTCCTGTTGCTTTATATTTTGTCCGACCCAAAAAGAAAATTGCTGCCCCTTAACTCGCTTCAGTCTCACTTTAATTGAATCATTTAAACTGGCCTGCCGCAGTAACGACTGGTGTATCACATATTAAAACATACAAAGTATACCATGTGCCAAAAAAGCGATAATATTGGAGAGCTGCAGACAACAGCTACACTGATGAGACCTTACAGGTAGAAACACGGCGTGTACACCCTGTCTGCAACATCCAATAAGGAAGTAACGAAAATGAGTTTAATCATGTGAACTTAATAAAATCGATTGTTGTTCATATACAGAAGGTTAGTTGTCAAAACCTATTTGCTGATAATATGACAAGGAATTGTTTGCTGACAGTTTATTTATTAACTTCGATTCCACATTGTTAGGTGATCAATATTGGCTCAGCGTAATTATTTTGCCCAAAGGATTAACTTTATACGGATAGGGAAAATCGACAAAGAAAATATTCTTCACCATATTTATTTGACAAAATTTTCAATCCTTCGTATTTCGATGCAGTGGCATTTCTTTAGAATCTGTGCTGTTTGGAAACTTTCATTTTTAAGAAGGTCTTGTTACCGTTGAAGCCTCTTTTCTAACTTACCAAGCGAAAAAACTTTAAGCAAATCACTTTATTGAAAGCGTCTGGCATGATGAAAAAAGCATAATGATGAACAAATAAATATTGGCAAGTACGCAGCACAACAACTAAATACGGCATCATCAAAAACATACATCGAGCGCACAGTTACGATACGAGAGGAAATGTGACGAAACTTTATTTGTGGAAAATTGAATGGAGTCAGGTAAAGAGATTTTCGGATATGGTTAATTTTGATCTGTCCAATCTGCGAGGTGATTCTGTAACCAAAGCAGGAAGCGTCAAAAATTTGACAAAGCATAACTTTCTGTAGCTGCCCTAACAACGACTTCATATGATACAATTAAATATCTAAAAAGATCGATTAAAAAACGGGAAAGGGTCAAAATAATCTAATACTTACTGAGTATTCTCCGTTTTCCTTTGCGACAGCATCCTCTGCGAGAGCCTGGAGACAGTTTAAATAGTTTTAATTATTTTTCTGCTCGACTTATATTTGTGCAAATATTTTTTGCTTACTTTCAATAGTCCAAGAAGTCTGGTTTTGCTTGTTTTCATGATCTCCTCCGATAGTACGTTGTCATATTTGTCGTAAATGTTTCGATTTGCAACTGTTGGCCTGTATATTCTGTAGTTAAAAAGCTGTTCTACGTCATTCATGTCTTCGGTGCTCCTGCAAAGAAACATGTTACAGTCATGAACACTTGTCAATAATTCGCCATTATAACTTGCACATTAATACAATTATGGATAACAAAGTCATCCAATCAGTAAAACAAATTTAAAATACAAACCGTTTTCCTCCAGTATTTTGTAGACCAGGCTTGAACCATTTCGTCCAGTGGCCAGCATCGGCTGCCGAAACTGCGATAAGAAGAAATCCCATAGCGAAAACCCATTGCGCAGCGATCAAATTTCGTTGCATTTCGTCACAGTTTTAGGTTATAATAAATAAATAGTAAATTTTGCACAAAATGTATCTACAAGAAACGGAATATTTAGAAACGTGACCACTATCACATAAACCCAACAACAACTGGGGAGTAGTACTACAGAAGCGTGCAAGATACGTTTGCAACGCTTTGTATGGGTTTTCAATGCTGAAGCGGGTTTATATAACCCAGTCGGAGAGAAGAAATGCATGGTGCCTGTGACGCACAGCATTTTCGTCTGCGCTTTTTCTCCCAAAACTTTCTGGATGTCGCTGTTTTGGCAACGGTGTGCACAACCCTTTTGGATAAATACAGTTAGTCATTGTGTCATCAGTTCACTATTTGTTTCCGTTTTTATACTTTGTCAGAAACTGTTGCGAAACGGGAAAAAATCGAAATTACTGGAAATATTTCTAAGCGTGTATAGGGTTCGCTGCTTGTGCAAAATATTTAGCTTTTAAGTGAAATAACGTAATAAAATTTACTGCATGGTATTGTTAGATATGTTCACTGCTTAGACCAAATACAATTGAAAGTGCTGATATAGACTTGTTTTGCATTCTCATATTAATCTGGTTCTTACTTTTTGTATAATTACGATGATAACGAGCCAGTTCAATTTTAAAGTTAAACACATTTAAATCATTATTAGGCTAATTAAAAAAGAAATAAGTTGATTTTCGCGAACGCGGACTACAACGTAAATGATCAACACATAAATTACTGTACATGAAGCCAAATGGCAGCTATTTTTTAGCATCCATTCGAAAAATCCATTCGAAAATCTCCGAATCTCGTAAACATGAGTCGATGAAAATGTTCACACAAATAACGCCATGTATCAAAAACCTTGTCATAATTCCGTAGGGTTAAAATACGTAGATTTATGCTTGTTTGTGTGTTGCCCGTGTGTATTTATTCGTAAATTTTTCGAACCGAGTTTCTATGTTTTGCGATCAATCACTCGCTAGGTGTCTCAGTTTATGTTTCTATGGAAACTCAAAAGGTTGAGTTCGATTTGTCTGATTGTATTTCACGTCAAAAAAATATAATGATATTACATCAATAATACAACTGCTCACTTTGTAAGTATGAAGATCCTTTGCTTAGGTTCAGTATGTTTTATTTACATGACATTTAAAACTTATCTGATACAATGTATGTATTATTATGTGCCTGAAGGTGAAAACTTGTTTAGACATTTGAACTGTACTGCACCATGGCAATTGCAGTTGCTCAATCTCACCATATGTTTGGGCTTCGGCCCAGCATCACTGGTAGCATTAATTACCTAGATGAGCAGACTATTGTATTTCCATCGGGAAACCAGGTGATTAGATTTAACATTGACCAGAAGCAACAGAGGTTCATACCTGGATCTGAAAAGTCTCAAGGTAATACATTTAACTAATTTAAACCATGTTAATTAACAACATTTGTTATTTCCTAGCATTCATTACCTGGCGTTTGCAATTATATATACACAACAAATTTCTTTGTAGGCATGACAGCTATAGCGCTCAGTCCAAATCGCCGTTATGTTGCGGTTGCTGAGAAGGGGGAAAAACCTACTGTTAGTGTATATGACATGCTACATGACCAATCAAAGAGGAGAAAGGTAACATCATTTTATAATAAAAACTTGAAAGGAATTATGATGCTATACACCTACACTGGACCCAGATTGGAAAAAATGTCGTGCACTTTTATGAAAATTTACCGATAATTTGCGCAATAAAAATTAGCCAATACATTATCATACAAAAAACGTAAGCAAATATCAAACTTTCCAATCTGGCACTGAACCATTTCATGAAATATTTGTGCACCAAAGTTGACTTTTAGTGCATTAATTATGTCTTGTTCTGTCTTATAGTTGCCATTTTCTTTTCAAACTAATTTTAGGGCAGCTCTCATGAATATTGTTTAGGAAATAAACAGTTTTGAATAATAAAATCTTGTTCGTGGAACCTTGTTTTGTCTCATTTGGTTAATTTTTAAACAAGAATACAAATATGCAAATTTTGAAAATAACACTTTTGACATTTTATTCAGACACTGACTGCACCAGATTTACAGACTCATGAATTTGTGAGTTTGGCGTTTTCACCTGATTCCAAGTATTTGATTGCACAAGGGGCAAAACCAGAATGGATGTTGGTCTATTGGGCTTGGGAGAAATCAAAGATTATGGCCACAATGAAAACTACAAATCAAACCAGTCAGCCTGTTTATCAAGTAAGTGCATTTTTAAGTGGTAATTTTTCAACAACCTTGATAAACTTATTTTTAGATAAGCTTTAACCCACAAGACAACACTCAAATATGTGTGACTGGAAATCACATTTTTAAATTATTTCGATATGCTGAAGGAAATTTGAAACAGTTTGGATTTCAAAAGATAGAGCCACAGAACTATTTATCACATGCTTGGGTAAACTATTGGCATATGTGAAAAATAAACAAAACAAGTTGCATGTATTTTTAACCTTTGGTTTATGTTTAATGTGCTGATAAAAATTGCTTTATAATGATTTATGTAAGTTGCATTGCTCAAGATATGTTGCAGGCATGTTAGGCTTTTTTGTTGTAGTCAATCAACCAGTGTTTGTATAAAAAGGTATCTGATGAACGAGTGGTTGTTGGAAGTGATACTGGAAGACTGCTTCTGTTTGAAAATGGAGAGCTTAAATCTGAATTTCATGCTGCTCTCCCTGCTGGCTCCATTGCTGAAACCAACAGCATTAGGTAAGATCTCGATAGCAGTAGTATCAGTATAACCAAATTGTTTTAAAAATTAATGTTTGTTTAGGGCAAGCGTAAGTGTGATTCCAGAAGATGCAGTAAGTGCATCTGGCAGCGGTCTTGGAGCAACTCAAATTACTTCCGTAGTTGCTCATTCCAAGGGGTTCGCATGTGCTGGTGGGGCTGGAACTGTACACTTGTTTGAGAAAACAGATGAGAAGGATTTTTACCGAAAAACACGAATTGTCAAGGTGGAAAAACATCATTGTCATTAAATTAAGTTCAGTCTGTAATTATTTCAATGTTAAAATTTGTAGATACCACCTGATCCACACAGTACAGATCCTACACAAGCAGAAAACCAGTTAATTGTTGCACTCACTGTAAGTCCTAGTGAAGAAATGCTGGTTGCTGCAACTGATCATAGTCAGTTGTATGGAATTGCATTGTCTTCTGCTGACCTCAGTAAAGGTTTGTAAAACAAAATATATCTTTGTCATAAAACTCCCTGAATTTTGCTGTTTTCTTAAAAGTAGTGAACGGCAACATTTTAAAACAATACCTGATGTTTTTTGTCAGTCGTGTTTCAGATGGTTGACCATGTAATGCTAGAGTATTAGATATCCACAATGTTTCACTAATGTGGTGGTATGTGATTTATGCCATCCCAGGTGAACAAGCAACATTTGACCCCCTCACCCACTCATTCCATAGTAGCAGCATCACAGGTCTTGATGTTTGCATCCGAAAGCCATTGATAGCAACCTGCTCCCTGGACAGATCAGTTAGAATATGGAACTATGAGACCAAGTAATTTTCTAAATTGTCGATGAGATATTTATCTTGAAGTCACATTATTGTGTTTAATTAAAAATACTTTTATTTAGTACTTTGGAGCTTTACAAGATTTTCCAAGAGGAGGCATACAGCATTGCTTTGCATCCATCAGGACTTTACATTCTGGTTGGTTTCAGTGATAAACTGAGACTGATGAATATTCTTATTGATGATATTCGCATCTTCAAGGAGCTGACAATCAGGGGTTGTCGTGAGGTGCGCTTTTAGTTGCCATTAGCTTACTGTAATCATAAACAAACATATTTTTTCAGTGTGCTTTTAGCAATGGTGGTCATCTATTTGCAGCCGTACATGGAAATGTAATCCAAGTCTATTCATCTACGACCTTTGAGAATGTTTCGAATCTAAAAGGTCACAACGGCAAAGTATGTAGAATATTGTACTTTATATATTTTGAGAGTCATACTAAATATCAGTATGTATTAAAATTGACATTGTTTAGGTGCGCGCTATCGCGTGGAGCGCTGATGATAGCAAGCTAATATCAAGTGGCATGGATGGAGCTGTTTACGAGTGGTCGCCTACCGCCGCCAAGCGGATGAACGAGGTGGTGTTAAAGACATGCGCGTACTCTGGCGTTGCTGTATCACCCAACGGCAAGAACACCTATGCTGTCGGTTCGGATAAGACAATTAAAGAAATCGCAGAATCTCAAGTAAGATATTTCAGCTGCTGTCTATCAAATTACTATGGACAGTAAACACATGCGTCAAGGTGGTCCAACATGCTTGTTAAAGGTAGATCTAATTAGGCATCATCGTAATTGAATCACAGACTATCGTTAATAATTTATGTAATTAAATTTAATCCCCAGGTGGTTACCCAAATACCAGGTAACATATAACCTACACCGGACCCCCAACATGGATTACAGGCGCACCTCATTTCTAAATGTATTACTTCAGATCCTGAGAACAGTTGATGCGAGTGGAATGACACTTACCCAAGTAGCGATGTCTCACAGTGGAAGGATGCTCTTTTGTGGCACAATGAACGGAGCACTCCGATCAATAAAGTTTCCTCTCACTGACGTAGGCGAATGGACGGAACACCAAGGTCATGCCGCTCAAATAACCAAGGTCAGACGCACTTTACGTATTTTGAAATCTAACATTACGCGGTCGATTTATAAAAACTAGCCGTATGCAGGGTTCATCATGTTTTCAGTGAATCTAATTAAAGTTTTGTTTACAGATGAAAATAACTTACGACGACCAGTTTTTGGTCACGGTATCAGAGGATGCTTGCTTGGCGATCTGGAGGGTTTCTGATAAAGAGGGAAGAGGAGTTAAACATGATAGGGAAGTCCCCTATGCAGAGGAGATTCTCATCACCAAATCCGACTTGGAGGAAAAGGTCCATTTTTTAACACAGTGCAAATTAAGAACATTTTACGAACTTTCGATTTTGTAATTTAGAACCAGCTCATGTCGGAATTGAAAACCCGAGTTGAGGAGTTGAAGATGGAGAACGAATATCAGCTAAGACTGAAAGACATGAATTACAACGAGAAAATTAAGGAACTCACCGAAAAATTTATCCAGGTTAATCAAGTTTTGTTTTGCCCTGGACAATTAAAGCTTTTCTAAAAACTTCTTTATGTAAAACTTTGTGGAATACTGTTTGCATTTGTAAGCAAGTAACACAAAATTAACATTGTTGTCAAGGAAATGGAGAGTCTTAAAACAAAGAACCAAGTGCTAAAAACAGAAAAAGAAAAGGAAATTGCCAAACACGAGGAGGAGTTGGCAGAAGTAGTCGATAAACACTCCAAAGACATGCAAGATCTTGGTGAGTTGTTTCACACATTGTCTACTTGGATGGCCCTGTGGTATAGTGCGAGTAATTTTCATGTACTTCGTACGTTTTATGCAGAGTCAACCAACAACCAGAAGTTGATGTTGGAATACGAAAAGTACCAGGAGCTGCAGGCTAAATCCCAACGGATGCAGGAGGATTACGAAAGACAACTTCAGGATGCTGATGAAAGCAAAGAACAAGCACTGGAAGAACTGACGGAATTTTACGAAACAAAACTCCAGGAGAAGAGCTCGCAATTGGAACAGGTCATTATTGTAGAATGTTAGTCATAGAGATCAACAACGTTAAATTAATCTATGCAAAGGTCGGGTCGGCCAAATATCTTGGTTGCTTTAACCCCTTGTCTCCTTGTGGTTTAAATTAACGTCTCTCAATATGCAGGTTCTGGCTAGAATGCTGCTAAATAAAGTAGATGGTGTCTGACCTTTGCCTTAATTTAATTAAGGGTGGTCCAAGTTTGTAAGTATCCCGGGCCGCAGTATTGTTTCAGCGTAAGCTGGTGGTGAAATTAATGGGAGTCTGCCAAAAGAACATATGTTACCTACGTCAATGAGTTACGTCCCTAAAAAAATCACCCTTTAAAAAAAAAAAAATAAGTTATTTTTTAAAGTTGGGAATATTCCGATGTGCTCTGAGGGTTACAAGAAATCACGTCGCGTCAGCGTGTAGATAACCCTAAATTAATTAAGTCATGACCCAGGCAAACGACGAGGCTCGACAGCAGCAGCGCGAATACGAAGAAACCAAACGTCAAATTGAAGAGGACGCCGACCGTGAAATTCTCGACATCAAGAACAAGTATGAACGTCGTCTCAGGGACGAAATTGAAACCAACATGCGCCTGAAGGGAGAATCGGGAATCATGAGAAAGAAGGTGACGCGCGACCACTTGTGACCAAAAATATTTACGTTGGTTTGTTGCAAAACTGTGCAATTTATATTTGGTTTGGTATAGTTGAAATGCCCAAATGCCTTTAAAGTGCTTCCACACTAAATACTCCGTTTGTTTGCAGTTTAACAGTCTGAACAAGGAGATCGAAAGCAAGAACGAAGAAATAAAAACCATGCAACAAGAGAAGCAGAAGTTGGAAAATGTTATTAAATCCTTGGAAAAGGATATTCACGGCCTGAAGAAGGAAATTCAGGAGAGAGACGAAACCATTCAAGATAAAGTAGGCATTGCTTAAAGTTGCTATTTATTTGTTGCTTGTTTATGTTGTTGTAATAAACATTGCTGGTAACAACAGGTCACGGTAACGTTTAATGATAAATACATGGTAAATTTAACTGGGCCCTGGCGTTTCTACCGCCGCAACACACATTCTCTGTACACGTTCTACACAACTTTGATCTTACCTGCAATTGTTTATTGTCTTAGGAAAAGCGCATTTACGACTTAAAAAAGAAGAACCAAGAGCTGGAGAAGTTTAAGTTTGTGCTTGACTACAAGATCAAGGAACTGAAGAAACAAATCGAACCAAGGGAAAACGACATTAAGGCGATGAAGGAACAAATTCAGGTTGGCACACTGTGACAAACTTATATGATAAATAAATAAATATTTATATTGAAAGACTTTTATATTGAACATTTTTTTGGGTGGATCTATACCACAATTGCGGATGACCGTACTTTTAGCAATAATAGTACACATAAGAAGCACTTGCCAAAAACAGAATCGTTATTCAGGAAATGGAGAGTGAGCTTGAGAGATTCCACAAGCAGAACACGCAACTTGATCTTACAATCACAGAGTTGAAGCAAAAATTAAGGGCTACAGACAAAGAACTTCATTTCGAGCGCCAGCGCGTGAGTTACAACCAATGTTTTACAAAATTCGCAGGTATGTGCAGCCCGCGATTCGACATCCTGTACAAATTCATGGTGTCGGCCAGCGCGACATTTCACACTTCAACTCTGTTCCAAAATTACCACATTCTTATCATACACTTGTATGTTTTTCAATAATTGTCGCAAACTGCTGAACGCTAATGATTCGGGCCCATTGTAACGCGCAACAAATCCAAACTGATAATATATTTTTACCACGTGAGCTGCTTAACAGAACAGTGCACTTAACACTTCATAGTATTTAAGTTTTACATGCATGGTATGTTTCAAGGTGCGAGATGCCGAAGCTGTGAGCAAGAGAATGAAAACAGATATTCACAATTGCGTCGGATTTCTGCAGGAGCCAAAGAAGCTAAAGGAGTCTATAAAGTCTGTATACGAGACTTACGTACACGACGATGTGGTAGGCAACAAACTCATTATTGACCAGTTGCATGCCTCTTTAAACACTATTAGTTAAAGTAAATGTTTTTTGCCTCCAAGGCCGAGTCCGCTAGTGTTGATACCGACATCCAAAAAGAGTATTCTCGTCAACGTGAGCATCTTGAACGATCGGTAGCATCCTTGCGTAAAAAGCTTTCAAAAGACACGGAGATACATCGGGCCGATAACGTGCGAATAATGCAGGTAAGAGCCGGTCGCAGCTGGTTTGAACCAAACTGACCTGAACCGTTCCAGTGACGTGACCTGGATGGGAGTTTTTCACCTTGACTAAACAGTGTAAACGGTTGAACTTTTGGAAACAAATATCACGCGAACGTGCTTTTTGCTTAGTTTTAAGATGGTCGTGACATTTTCTGTACATTTTGTGTGAATTTATTTTATCAGGAGAATGTCACCCTCATCAAAGAAATAAACGACCTGAGGAGAGAGCTTAAGTCGACCAGAACGCAGGTCCACGATTTAGAGGCGACACTTGGCACAAATAGATCTAAAACCTTCGCAGGAAGCAAAGGAACAAAACGATCAGACACGGCTGCGACTGGTGAATGAAACATGTTTTTTGGGGAAATTTAACTTATTTGCATGGCTGCTACAATATACTTTTTATCGTTTTTGTTATATTTTAGGTTCTGAACAGAGTGATGGACGAAGTGTTCTTCGACAGAATCCCGAGGAAGAACTTCCACGCATTGTTGAAATACAAAAGGCAGAAATAAGAAAACTTCGTAACCAGGTTTGACCATTTACGGCGCAATTACCGTTTGGCGATTTTTAATTATTGACACACAGTTTGTTAAATTTACAACGCAGATCATGGACTTGGATGATCAGCTTTTGAGAAGACCTCCATCTGGTGGACGTTTGCCGCCAATGGTCTTGACTCAGTAGTTGAACTGTTTCATAAAATTTACCACTGTACATCGTTTTTCGCTATTTGTTGCGTTTGCGTATGTTTGCTAATATATATGGAGTACCAAATTGGTGTACTAACGTTAGGACAGCAATGCAGTGCAATGATGTGGCAGCGTGACGTCATTCAGAACATGTTGCAGCAATTTAGTCAATGGACCGGTACGCATCGGTTGCGCTCACCCAAGCGTGCGTGACGACCCTGTTGCTGTTGCAGAAAAGCGAAGGTCTATACGTTCAAGGTAGTTTAATTTACCTCAGTTCTGTAAATGCATCACGTATAGATATTTGGTGAGTTAGTGGATTTCTCTCAAAATGCAAATTGTATTTATTCATCCGGATTTGGGTATTGGAGGCGCAGAACGCCTTGTTGTTGATGCTGCCCTGGCGCTCAAATCAAAAGGCCATCGCGTGAGTTTCATGACAGGACACCACGACCGACAGCACTGCTTTGAAGGTATTTTGAGTCTGTTTTTTTACATCCAGTTTTAATTATATGGTACACGGCATTGAATAGAGTGCCATTGTTGTATTGGTATAAAATAACCTGTAGCTGAGACTGAGATGGTATAAGGTTTGGTTATTCTTTTCTGTTTGTTTATCATTTAATTATTGGTACTTTATAAAATTACATTATAAGGTATTGTACATGACAGTAGTTTTCTGCCTCTGTTGCTCCAACCTTCTTGCATATCTGTTTTGTTTTTCAAGGTTACTTAAATGACATTTGCTTTAGAAACCAAAGATGGAACATTTTCTGTCAACGTTATTGGTGACTGGATTCCTCGGAGTGTTTTTGGACTTTTTCATGCATTTTTGGCTTACCTGAAAATGGTTTACATCTCCCTTTATCTCATATTTATTTCACTTCTGAAACCAAACCTTGTGTTTTGTGACCAGGTTTCAGTATGTGTTCCCTTTATAAGGTAAGTTTGGATATAATAACAATCTACCAGGTTTACAATTTGACTTTAGAATTGCCAATTATTGTATTTAGGTATTTCACGAAAGCCAAAGTAATTTTTTACTGCCATTTTCCGGACCAACTCCTAACAGATCGGTCTTCTTTCATCAAAGCCTTATACAGAAAGCCGATTGACTGGCTGGAAGAGAAGTCCACAGGAATGTCGGATATGATACTTGTTAACAGTCATTTTACAGGTTAGAAAGTAAATTTTAATAATTGCTTGGGCATTGGTATTTTACTTGAATCCACAAATCAATCTACTAACAAAAAAGCTGACACAAGTTAGGAGTTGGCTTGTGTTACAACTTAATACTTACTTTACCACCACAGACTGGGGTTTTGGGGCCAGAACATTATAGGGCCAAATAAGAGAATAATTTTTTTCATTAATTTAATAACATTTTTAGTTTTAAAGTTCTGTAGCAGTTTTAATAGTTATCATAGGTTATTTTAACCAGGCAAACAATTTTCTTTTATTTTTTTTCCTAACTATTTTATAGTGTCATGTGCAGTAGGATATATTTCAAAATGTTTAGGGTAGTTACATGATTTTGTAGGGCATACATTGATTATTAATTGTTTGTATGCAATCTGCAAAAACAACACTGCAAGGTTTGGGATATATGTTTCTTAAACAAGGCAGACATCTAATTTTGTTGTTGAACAGAGCGCATTTTCAAGGAAACATTTAAATCGCTTGCTGCAATCGAGACGCATGTGTTGTACCCAAGTCTTAACACTGAAAAATACGACCAAGTCATTCAAGCTCCGGCACGATTGGACTTGTCGAGTGTGCCAACCCAGGTTACTCACGTCTTCCTGTCAATCAACAGATACGAACGGAAGAAAAATCTCAGCCTAGCTATTGAAGCAATCGGTATGTGATGTAACTAGTTTAAATTAAACAACTTGACATTACCTGTAATGCTTGTTACGTCAATCACCGACAAACAATGGTTTACTTTGTGTTAGACTTGGTGCGTGATCGCGTTAACGATGACGAGTGGAAAAAGCTACACCTGGTGATGGCTGGTGGCTACGACCAACGCGTCGAAGAGAACGTCAGTCATTACAGGGAGCTGAATAAGCTGGCAGGTGGGAAAGCACATTTGAGACAAAGTGTGAATATGTGTGGGCTATATAATGTGTAATGTGCGGGTGGTCTAATGCCGTCAATCTTCTTCCGTGCATAGCGTACCGATCGCTTGTGGACGTTTCGAACGTTAGCCTGAAAAACACGACGCAAAAACGTTGTTTTTGTAAACTTGTCGCTTTACCTCACGAATGAGGGGTGCTCAATGGACCCTTCCTTCATGCAGCTGGTGGCTGTTCAAGCCACCTGCAACATTGTTGTACTTGTAAATAACAATGTGATTTCCAAGGGACGTTAACGTTTATACATGGATGTCGGTTTCGGGTTTACACAGTACAGGTATAGGAAGTATTTATGATTAAAAGCCCGTCAAACCAAAAAGTTAACGCTCGATAAAACGACACATCAAGCGACCATATGTTATGTTGATCCATCGTGTGCGGCGTCAAACGCAATTTATCATTGGATCGTTGCGTTTGTGCACGCAGTATCCTAATTAGTTTCTTTGAAAAAGATTATAGAATAATATACGAGAGAAAAACACCGAAACAATGCAATGGTAAAAATAATCATGACACCTTCCATTTGTTGTCGTCACACAGCGGAAAGAACATAATAAAATATTTGTGCCGCACGAATGAAAGGAACTGAACATGTTTACACAAAATACCAATTTACAAATTATGAAATATTTTTGTTTTGCTTGCAAGAACATGCTGTCATTACATTCTTTAAATTCCCAGCTGTAATGATTAACCACACGTCGGAAATGATTTCACTCGTGATGTACGTAGTTAAAGCGGATGCATGCAGTTGATGGATAAAAAATTCCCTGGCGGTGTGGCGAAGTTTTACGCAATGGAAACAGCTACGAACAAAACTACGTAAAGTTAACTTATCAATTAGAAATAAATTTAGTATCAGTCAGCGGTGTTACGGATTTTCTTGATTCGAAAAGGAAGAAAAATCAAGAGTTTATTATCGTGTTTTTACATTTGAAAGTTAACCGCGCTCATGTCAACGTTTCCCGCTTAAGTAGGAAAAGGGCGTTTTCGGTTGTTTTTCATCACGACAAACAGAACAAATGTCACCGCTGCTTGAACACCTCCCACGTTTATCATGCTACTGGCCACCGATGGGTTCCGGGAACCAACAGCGATGTGAGCAACACAAAACAACACTATACAGTTTATGCAACATTATGGATTATGCCTATTCGTTGAACTGAAAGTTTTGTGTTGTCGGTTTACTTGAGTGTGACATACGAGTATGACGTCAAACAGCTGACGCTCTATTCATTGCCATAAAGTCCCTCCAGACCTTAAACTTGAAACATTTGGCCTTAAGCACACCTGCTTATTTACTATGTCTGGCGGCGATGAAAACGTTTACACGGTTACACCCAAAAAATATTTTGCCCCACAAAGTCCCTCTTTCAAGGAGCGTCGTTGGCACGGAATGTAAATTCCATTTTTTTAATTTATCTTATGTATTTTTGGGGGGTGGGCATCCAATTTATTTTCCTTTTGCTCTTTTGAATGCAGACAAGCTAAACGTGCAAGACAAGGTGACATTTCTCCAGTCAATTCCAAACCTGAAGAAGATCGCTCTTTATTGCAGAGCCACAGCAGTTCTTTACACACCTCACAACGAACATTTTGGCATTGTTCCCATTGAGGCCATGTACATGAAGGTAGAAAAAGCCATCGAAAACTACGTCAGCTGTATTTAAATTTTTCTTATTTGTCCCATAGAAACCAGTGATAGCAGTTAACAGCGGAGGACCGTTAGAAACGATTGCCGACGGCGACACTGGGTTTCTCCGTCCGCCAAAAGCCGAAAGTTTTGCTGCAGCAATGTAAGTATTCGTAACGTGATGCAGTTGTCGCTTTTTGCAGTTTCGTTGAGGAATGGCGTTAAAAAGGGTGAATTCATTCTCGGTACGTTGTTGTAACTTTTTCTTATCTTAGTATATTTACGGTAACACGAGAGAATTTACTCGTGCTGGTGAACATATCATACACTAGCTACAACTGAAAGAATGTTCGTTGAAATACAACATTTTGCGCTGACGAATCAAAACATCTTTTTACCAGGGTGAAGCTAATAAGAAACCCTGTCGAGGTGGAAAGGATGGGAGAAGCAGGAAAACAACGCGTCATGCAAAATTTTTCTTTCGAAAAGTTTGCTGAATCGCTAAATGAAATTGTTGTGTCTCTCGTTGACTGACGACTCTTTGCCATCAGTTCACAATACTTACCCTCTGCTGTACCGACATATGAAATTGACTAATATCACTGCAAGGCAGACCTGGTGGTCAAACCTGCTTGTGTCCTTTTGTTCTGTAGATTGCCTATATACCACTGCAGTGCTTGAGCACTAATGCCGACAGCAAGTGCATGCTTTTTATTGTTACTATGTACTGGGCAGTTTAAAAAAAATAACAGAAAGCATGCTGTGATAAAGGATATGAACATCTTGTGTACCAAAAATAGACGACCGGCAATACCGAAATATGTCGGACCTTGGTAATGTACACACATTCGCTAACAACCACCAATACTGGACGACAAGGGGGCTTCGTGGTTCGGCGCATCGAGGTAGTTGAGAACTTCGTTCCATAATTTTAAGGTTAGCGAGCTTGTGAAAGTGGGGGCCGCAACAGAAATAAAATAAGATTTTACTACCAATGCACCTAACCTGTGAACCACAAAAAAGCAGAGGTATCTGCCCTATTTGGCAATTGGGACTCGATGATGCAAATTTGCATTAGGTGGGCAAGATACCAGCATCGTTGTGAGGTCCGTTGTAGCCATAAGCGTGGCATTCAAATAAAGGAGCACAAGAATCAATAAATCGAAAGACAAAAATGCTACAGATTCGAAAATTTTTTACACGAAGATAGGAAACATGTGAAGTTGTGCGAAAACAGACGATTATTGAAAATCACAGGCTGTGTAATATCGGACACAGCAAGGCACGATGTAGATGGCAAACTATTTTGAACACGAAGGCCGGCTAAGTTAATAAATGTGTGACAGCAAAGTTTCTTGTTACGTTTCGGCACCAGATGTCTGGTTACTCGTTTATGTTTTGTCGCTTTGTGGCGGTGATAAGTCGCTTGGCTTCACCGTAAGCTCGTCAACGAACGTCACTACACAAGTGTACCGCACTTTTAACAAAGTACATCAGGCACCGATCGGCAATTCAACAAAACGCACACCATAAAAAATAAAATAAAGGTCTCAGTCGTCATTGACATGCGATACGTA
Source organism: Ascidia mentula (assembly GCF_947561715.1). Lineage (NCBI taxonomy): Eukaryota > Metazoa > Chordata > Ascidiacea > Phlebobranchia > Ascidiidae > Ascidia > Ascidia mentula. The sequence goes on from NC_138566.1 coordinate 20,649,915, forward strand.
GCAATAAAGGTGGCACCAAGTTAAAATATGTAAATATGAAGAAAACGTCATATAATTGTTTTGCTTGGAACAAGGGTCTTGAAACGTCAGTGTTTGGCACGAATGGGAGGTTTGGGTTCAGGTTTCGTAGAGTTTTATTACCGATCTACAGACTGCTTCATATCTGTATTAAAAACGATAAAAAAAAGGAAAAATATAACTTGACATAAATTCAACAAAATATTACAAATACATTTTAGTCAGTTCCTGTTGGCAGAAAATCTTTATTATTTTGCTTTGCACCAAATCTAATCGTTTCAAAATTTGCTGCTAAAGTATATTCATCTTTTCTCTTAATCTTTTAAAAAAACTATGGTCCTGTGGCCTAAATCTTTGCACTTTCTTATATGCGCAAAAGAGCCATAATAATCAATGAGAGCTGCAGACAGGGTGTGTACACGCACCTGTAAGGTCTCATCAGTGCAGCTGTTGATGTGGCACTGTGCTAGCAGGTACACAGATTTCCACTTTGTGGTACCTTTCGGTCAATCGTCGATATGTTGGGTACCAATTGTGTTGATTGGTACCTAGTTTGGTACCCAACATATCGACGATTGATTAAAAGGTACCACAAAGTGGAAATCTGTGTGCCTGCTAGTCTACCAGCTAGCACAGTGCCACATCAACAGCTGCACTGATGAGACCTTACAGGTCGAAACAGTGCGTGTATACACCCTGTCTGCAGCTCTCTTTGCACTTTCTGTTGTTAACCCTACTTACGTTTAAGCGATATACCGTGGTCTCAGAGATCTTCGGATTCTTCCAGGTTTCTCATATCAAGTTTTGGATCAGTAAATTGATCACTTGTCTCCAGTATGCTATTCTGCAAAATGAACAACATATGTGTAACATTGTGTTGATTAGGGTTTTCCAAACGTGATGACTGCACAGAGTCCGTGGCGATACGAAAAATACTACTCTAAACAATACAGTACTGTGGGTGCACAAGAAGATTTACAGTGCGTACATCTGTTACAAAAAGTGTTTCACAACTGGTTTCGTTGACTTTGTAATCATATATCTCTAGGTTGTTGCCTTATTTATTTTGCATTTTCCCTTTACGCTCATCGGGCAGATATATACCTGTGACATAAGGATTAGAGGCCGAGAAAAAAGATTCACAAATACCCGTGGCTTGGAAAGTTGCAGTTGCACGTTGGAGTTAAGCGGCCACGCACTTTGAACGAAAACATCAAATGCCCATTATGAATACAGAGTTACATGAATCGACCTTGTTAACATCTCTGCTTTTTAATCATGGCGTTGGTTTAAAGTACTGAGCTTATGACAGAAAAACGAATGTCCAGTTTGATAAATCAGACTAATCGGATTTAGAAATTGTCTCACGTATAGGATCTTTGGGCAACTTGCACACATTTTAAGTGCTTTGATAGCAAATAACCTAACAAGTCAAGAGAAATAATTCACCAACCAAGGATTCGCTTCTTCCCATGCTGATCAACGTTCCACGCTTCTCTGTGACATTGCCTGGTGATACGTCATCACTTGTTTGTGCTTCTCCCCCATCAACGACAAACACCCGACTTAATCGCCGAGTGAGGCTCACACAACTCATCCTATTCACCGAATTTCGATTTCCTGTCAACATAAAACTTCAATCAGCCGGGGTTCTCAAACTTCTACCTCGATGAATTAGTAGACTGTCGCCAAACAGAATACACCAAAGAGATTCGAATTCTGTTTGTCGTTTAACTTTTTTTCCTTTTGAAAGCTGCAAGTCGAGGAAGCGGTTCATAGGGGGCATTTGATGCCATCCGTGACAACGATTTCCTTTATTTGTTATGAAATTAGTACATTTTCTCAGCACACGAGTCATAAAAAAGCAGAAATTCTACAGTCTACACTACAGACTGTGGTCGTTAAACACGTCAAGTTGCATCAGCGTGTTCATACTAGAATAATACACTTGTAAACTACCAACATTTTTGTAAAGTCTGTTTTTTAAGCAAGCCAAGGTGGATATGTTTACAAAATTAACGCTTGTTACGCCAGATAACATAATGAGTTAAGCAACCAATACATGGATTACTGAAATAAAAACCTGAGTTTTCTGGTGATGGTGCTCGAGGAACAGCCACAGGTTCAGTAGGCCAGTTGGAAAGCATGTAGTTCAACACTTGGATGTGTCTTTTGAATCCAATTGCTGCACTCAGATCAATACTAGAAGCAATAAACAAAATATTAATTAGGCACTTGCATGTGGCGGTGCAGTAACATATATAGACGATGGCTTGGATGGCCAAACAATTCTAAACAAAAAAGGAAGTGCCTAATTTTGTTTAGAACTTAAAATTTTTTTTCAAGAAGTAAATCTTACGCACCCGTTTCCCAGTTGAGCATTGACAGGTCCTAACAAAACAGGCCCAAAGCATACTGCCAAGTTTTGACAGGTCATCTTGTTTTGATCATGGTGCATGGCCACCTTCTTGAGGTGATTTAACAGGGCGTACAGAGTAGCACGTTCAGCTGGTGCAGCCGACAACAATTTGATGTGCTGAAGTAAAGCATTGGTTCGTTGTTTTTGGTCTTCCTCACTCGGGACTTGAGGGCTCACAATTGATGAGGTGAGCGATGGGTCGGGGGCAAAAGGTTCTTTAACAACTGTGTTTGGAGTTGGGCCTGCAATAAAGAATATTTTGTTGGTTAACAAACAAAACACAGTGAATATTATATTATAACATCAATTTATGCAGTTTTTGTTATAAATAGCATTAATGTTGAACAGCTTATGATCCAATATTATGCATAACATGTAATTTTGGCATATTTCACAGTTAAGTAGCATCTGCTGTTCCCAGCACAATAAATTATTCAGACAGGTGTTGAAAGAATGTACATTAACATCTAGCAAGTTCAAAGTCACATATATGTCACAATGCAACAGACACATCCAATGTTAGTTATTACATTGAGAATTCCCAAGAGTGACTCAACCTCAATAGCAACAGCTGCAAACTGTGTATACTTGGCAATAAATTTTGTCACTACATGACAGAAGTTTCTTGTCACCTGGATTTTTTTCCATGGCCATAGTGACTGCTTCCAATAGTTCAGGTGGGAAAAGTGGTTGTGGTAGTTCTCTTAAGAAATCTTTCAAAATTCCTTTAAAATTGAAGAATAACGAAGTCAGAAATGTAAATTTTTTTAATTACAAGTAAAATTCACAGCAATTTGTGTGTAAGGACTGTCAACTTGTTGAAAGCAACATAGAATTAAAATGTATACAAAAGTTTAGCTACTAAAATTTATTTTGTGATATTTTTTTGATAAACCAGAAGAAGCACATGAAAATAAACAACATTACCAGCAAACACACATTTCCCACCTGTTATGACATTCACATCAGGGTAATGGTCTGATGTAAGTGGCATTTCACCCTTGGCTTCTTCTACCTTACGGCGTAACTCCCTCTTTACGATAGCTGAACCACAAAGTCGGTATATTCCCACCACCTACACAGAACAAATATTGCAAAATCCTCAGCATTCATACCAAATGACTGGTACGAATGACTAAGCCTTGTACAATGCCATTGAATTTTGTACAATGCCATTATAATGTGTGGTCATGGTTAAAATAAAGAAATACATTAGATTGAAAAAACACATCGTTCAAAATAATTTTAAAATTGTGTATTACAATATTTAAAAATGTTAATGTTATATTTAACTTGAAAAAACTTGATATACAGAAATACCAAATTTTTTTAACTTCTACTGTTACAGTTTTGTTTGGAAGCAGAAGTCATACAGTGAAGTACTATTTCCTAACCAACATTACAGAGTTGCCAAGTGCCCTATAGAGAAGTCTAGAAACAGCATCAGTTTGGTGTTAAAACCATGGGGCAGGAAATGCAAACAGATAGTTGGGGGATGTGAAAAGTTGCATCATCACAATAGATTGCTGTGACATATATTTCCACCCAAGACAACATACTCTTGGTAAAGTAACTAGTTTGGTTTTAAATACACCAGGCCAAAGTTTAAATACAAGTTGCTTGATTTTACTCCGGTGAAACCTGAAGCGAAAAACAATGTGAAAGAACTAAACAGATGTACATTTAATTAAACAATGTGATTTGCAGCCTACATTCACAGCTTTTCAATGTATATATATGGAATCATTTTGTTTTAATAACATTGCATAATTGCTGTTTAATATTATGCCATCCATACAATTTGATTTTGTAGTTACATCTCAATTAGGTATTTTGCATGAACATAAACCGAGAAAGTTACACTAAGCATCATTAGTGGCCAAAGTAAAAAGAGGTCTATGCTATAGCTCTAGGCAAGTGAGCATGACAACAATTCAGGAATGTGAAGGCATGACTTATTTCCACCTCAGCAGTCAACCACGACTGAACAGTTTAAGCACAAATACCCAGATATGTTCTATTTGGTGATACTTTTTTCCATGTTTATCTGACACACTATGTGTCAACAAAACAGGGAAAACGAGGAAAATGTTTCCAAATCTGGTGGGGCAAAATGGGATTCTGTGGTTGCTGCACATCAAAGCAAACAAAACAACCTAAGGTTGATAAAGTGCATACATGATAACCACTTTGATTAAACACATTACATATTTTGTGTGAGGAAAAGAGCAAATAGTCTACGAAATTCAACATAGTCACTGCTTGTTTGGGGAGTAAACAGTAAAGTTCTGATGTGATTACATCGTTGAGGCACATGCCAACCAAAGTGCTTGTACGCACACACACACACACTTACTCTGTGGCTGCACACTCACACACACACTGAGAGGCCACAGGCTTTACAGTTGACTGCAAGATAACAAGTAGGGCCGTTGTCGTTTTAGTGGCACCTGGCTGCCAGGCAAAGCCACAAGCAGCTACTTTATTTCATTGAAGTTAAGGTGAAGAAGCAAAAGCATGCATGACGAAAATTTGTCTCAAGTTGTAGGGCCACTGGTAATGAGCCCAATCGAGGGGATTACTATCACAAAATAGTGCAGCAAATAAAATGTTTTATTTCAAAAAAAGAATTAATTTAAAAATAAAACACAAATATACCTGCATGCCTCTCTTCTCAACCTCTTCAATGCAACAATGCACTAATGCTGGAATGCCATAACCAATATTTTCACGATCAACAATACTTTGAAGGTCAGCACCAAATACTAAAGGTCCTGGGTGAGAAGGATTTTGCTCCAATGCAACCTACGAAAACGCACATGGATTTTTGTTGCATGCGATAAATATTACAATGTTTGGCATATTTAATTTTGCATTGATTAGAATACCTTAATGTAAAGGGTGCCTCTTGGCTCCAGTCGAACAGCAAGTCTTTCTGAAAAGTTGGGTCCCAACTTTTCATCTTTGATAAGACTTGGAAGATTAAGGGTGGCATATGAAGATATCTTGTGTTTACCACCTCTTGTCTCCCAGGTGTAAAGAGTAACATGCAAATCTCTTGCCTTGTTAACCATAAGCTGAAAGCAAGGCATTGGTCAATCTTAGAACTCGACCTAATGATGACAGGAAGGTTGGTAATTATACCACTATCACTGCCTCTTATTAATTCATCACAAAGGTGTGGCACTTGAGAAAATCACAAGCAATAAATTTAAATTCTTGCCATAAATTACCACCTTCGGTGTTAGCAATAGTACACATGAGCATGTCATTTCTGTTGTGTGCTTCATGGCACATATTAATAGAAACACAGTGCAAAACTAAGAACCCCTAGGGCTATGGTTGACATACCAAGAATGCAAAGGTCATTGCATATGGTAATTAATTTACTGTCACACTTGTTACAATGTGTAGTTAGGGTCATTACAAGTTGTTACAACAAAATATCTACACAGCAAGTGATATGTTCAACTTGTGTGTGATTGTGTTTGTGAAAAACACAGTTAGCATGTAGGAAACCATGAAAGTTTAGACCCTAAATACCAGTAACAAACAACAAGGGGGGTCATAAAATCCCATAAACTAAAGTAGTTTTCTACAGCCAATTAACTTAACTGCTCATAAAGACAGTTTTATTTGAAAGCAATTGCATTCTCACAGCTGTAGGCAAAGCCGCTCACATTAATGTTGTTAGTATGTATGTTTGCAACAGCTAAACTTGGAGTCATTCTGCACCTCAAAACATTGATTCCATGCAACTGCACCACGGCAAGTTTGCATCGTAGTTCCAATGCGCTTTGTTGTGGCATTGTCTACTTGCACTAAACAGTATGCCTCGCAGAGGGTCTTCTTCAGTTCACGCACACCATACAATGTTATGACAAGACAACCTGTAACATAAATAGACAAGAAGCATGCTTGGACCAACAAAAACAACAAACTGTTGAGTAAAGACTGACCATCGATAGCAGGCAAGAACAAATGATTGGTGACTGGCACAGGTTTGTATTTTTTGAACTGGGATGGAGAAAGTGCTTTGATGGATGGATCTAGCAAAACATTATCCCATTCCAACTGCCTACTTAATCTTCGCTGGTGGGCCTATCAAAACACACAAAGGTACATCACATATACAGCATGGTATCAAATGTACTTGAAGATATTTACGGCACGATAAAGATCATCCACATACAAAAATCTGTTTTTCTCAACTTTCGTTAAACTAGAATAGAAAAACAACTGGTGTCTCTGCATACCATGCTGATATCTAGGTGATAACGATTTAGCACTGCAGAGTCACTTTTGTTAATGATCTTTTGTAGGTTGTGCTGTGTTGAAACCCTGGAATGGTTAGTGGGAAACTTGCTTTCAGCATTTTTTTGTTCTTCTTCCACAGTCCAACATGTATATTCACTCATTGGGTTTTCTGAACTGCTGAAAATATTATCACAACTTAAAAAATATTTACAACATAAAACAAAAAATACTTTTTCAATAGTTCAGAAGAAAGATTGCAATTTCACAACAGTGGCTTTCAGTTCATTTAAATTCGGATAACAGGCATTACCAAAACTAACCTGCCAATTTTAAATTTTTTGGTGATCTTTTTGCTCCAATTCTTTCTCCTTGATCGTGATGGCGATGTTATTTTCACTGCTGCACTGGGATTGCTTGTGCCTTGGTTGGTTGATTCTGTAAACAAGGGGGGTACTTTCAAATACTTCGTACTCCATAAAAGCATTCAAAATATCACAAGCTATTCAACAGCACATAGGGCATGAAAATCAGAGGTTTGAAACATATTTGAGAAACAACCTGCCAAAATGAAAGCATTTCACACCAAATCAGTTTTCAATCACAACAAATTTGTTTTAAGCGATATAACAAAAAAATTGTAGTAACTATAATAGGTAAAGTAATTGGGATTAATTGGTGGTAAAAGGAGGGGCTGTAATTTGATTTAGGTATTACCAATGCAAAAAATTAAAATACAGAAAAGAACAATTGATCACAAAAATATGATAGTTGACAACAAATGTTAAACCTGCAGGGCCAGTCAAATCAACATAAGCTGCCTTTTATTAAGTCCAATGCACCATGCACAATTAATTATTCCCACCTTGTTGTTGATCGTTGTCCAACAGAATGGGAGGAGATACCTGCTTTGTCATTGATGCTTTTTCAAACACAAAACTTCCAGTGTCAACTTCCCTATTATGCTGCATTGGTACTTCAACATTGGGGTCCTGAGAGGTAGATTTATCAGCAAATACAAAAGGCTTGGGGCTTGGAGAGGGTGGGGACGTAACCGACAGCAAACTCTTCGCAGACTTTTCATTTTGATTTTTCAAGCTGTTTTTTCTGTGAAAGATAAAATCACTAACAGAGCTTGGACTATCCAGTGAGCTTTTGTTTGATCGAGAAATTCCAGGTGAATTTGAGGAGTGGCTACTGGTGTTTGAAGACTCAGACGTGCGTCGTTTGCAGCTGTCTCTTCTCTGCAATTGATTTAAAATAATAAAAAATAGTTTAAAATTCAAATTCTTTTAATGTAACTACACATTTTTGAAAATTTATGACCGAGAATTCACAAACAAATTAAAATTACAATAAACAGGTTTATGTAAATGAGTAATCTACCTATATACCCCCAAAAAATATAAAATAGACGCATACTATAACAAATATGATATCTGTCAACCATCTTACAAATATTAAACTAATGTCGCAAAACAAAGCAAATATACATATGTACCTTTGATACAGATTTTGCATCATCGCTTTTCTGAATTCCAGTGCTAATCTTTCGAGTTTTTCCTTCCTTTTGTTTTCCTTCTTTTGGAGTGGGAGTTGATCCATCCAAGCGCTTCTGCAGCTCATCTGACACTTGGGGTCCAGTAAATAACCAGTGTCGTTTTTTATCCACGGTTATGCTATTAGTGACATGTTCTGGTGGTTGAGTCACACAACCACATTCTGAAGTCGAAAAGTCTGTGTGAGCCACAGGAAACCTTGGCATTTTTGAGCAAGTTTGCCGATGCATGACTAAATTGCTTGAATTAGGCTCATCAGTATTACCAAATAACTTGCTGCCAAGACTACTGACTTTTACAGAAGTTTGATGTGGAGTCAGCAGTGGCTCAACTCCTTGTGAGTTTACAGAGGAAGACGATGTTGAAGTGCTCTGACTTTTGTTAAGTTGTGTATATTTCTTCAAATGATTACCAAGTGCATCAACACTAACTTCTTCATTGTAGCTGCACAAAGATTCATCATCTGTTGTTGGCACTTCATCATAATCGGGGTCATCTATCATTTTAAGATTTGTAAGAAAATGAACGGAATTAGCATCTGATGTACATGGATGGGATCCCAGATTCGATGCCACAACCTTGTCAGTGGTACTTGAATTCTCTAGCCTAACATCCTGTGGTGCTTCTTGGCCACTGATGGTGTTCAAAATTTCATTTAGCAGACTGTTGTAGTCATCAGGGATTATTTCTGGAGGAGTGGTTTCAGACGAAAATAGGTCACTAGCAAAGTTTTCATTTAATGTTTCTGGTATATTGGTGATGTCTGTGATTTTACTGCTACTATTATTGTTGATGTTTTTAGGCTTATCACAGTCTGCAATGGCATCCATTAGGATTTGATAAGACTCATCAAAGCGTATTTGAACAGAATTTCGCACAGAACCTTTAGAAACGGTGCTTGCTGAAAAAGCAACGCGGTCATTGTCATACATGCTGTTAAGAGTGGCAGTTTTGTTCTTTGCACTGGGAAACTTGGCTGTATCATGTGCTCCCAAATTCGGAGCAATTGATTTTCCTTCAACAATTCGTTGCAACTGAGGATTTCGTGGCACAATATAAGGGCGATTGGAAAACTTGTGAGATGATCGAATTTTGAGGACTAATCTTTTGGGAAGGCACATCATTCCTGCAACCAGTTTTACATCCTGTTCTATGATTTCTACATTGTTAATTGACAATATTTGGTCACCGATATGCAGCAAGTTGTCCCTTGACACTTTACAAGATGGGTCAAGTCGACTTACAAAAATCCCTTGTCTCATTGCTCCATTTTCACTGTGTTTCCTGACTTTGCGCTTCTTGATAAAGATACCCAAGCTTGCACTTTCACTTCTATCAATCTCAACAGTTTTTGTGTGGATAGAGCCATTTTTTTCAGCAAAGCTACTAATTCTTCGTACACTTTGAAGCATTTTAACTAGGCCATTACTGGTGGAATTCTTCGCTTTCGTCGAAGGCAATTCAGATAATCCATTGCTATGTTGTTGAATTACTGCACCATTTTGCAAAAGTGAATTTCCACCATTTTGTAGTCTTGTTTTTATGTCATTATTGATAAGAAACTGGTCTGGATTGATTGTACTGACTCTTACATCAGACTGTAGAATAAAAACAAAAGCTTAATTATTGTTACCATGCATTGTGCCACCAATCATCATTTCAAAAATTTTATTCATTCTTACCTTGCGTCCACGAAAAGACATTCCACCATACCAATTCTTGCTCCTTCGCAAAGTAACATCTTTGTATTCATTGTCTGGTTTGTCTTTTTCCGTAGCGATATGAGGCGTTTCAGCCTGGGATGACTTTGGTACATATCGCTTTACCCTCTGTTTTCGTCGTTCTGGTGGCATGGATTGTGATCTTACAAAGGTGTTGCCATTTATTTCCCAGTGATTTACTGCTGGTGCCATTTCTGTTGGTGTTGTTACAATCTGGCTCATAGTGAATTTGACAAACCAACGGTACTGTTTACATCTTACATTTTTGTGACGCTAACAACCTACAAAATTGATGACTACAGAAGGTTTACTGCAACATAGACAGTGTGTTCAATCATTTGAATACCAATACTTTGGTATATGTAACTCGAAACAGATGGAATTTAGGATGAAACCTGTAATTTATGGTTCCAACTTCACATCACAAATGGGTCTGACGTCACAAGCTACAGGTAAAGGCTGGTGGAAAACACATTGGTTTAGATAGGAGTTCTTCAGTAAACTGCATGCAGCGTTTTTTGGTTTAGGCAAAGTGGAAATTGTCAAAGAATGTAAGTACCAAACACCAAAAAATATAATTTACATTTAGGCGAAGAAAATCATCTGGAATTAACCGCAACTAACGCATCTAGCAGCTAGAAACAAGTTCTTCTAATTCTCTAGGACACTTCTAATTCTCTCCAGAAAGTTTTGCAAAAGATATTAAAGTTTACGAAATTTTCCTAACTTAGTTGTACTGATTAACAAAAAAACATAACAAATAAGCATAAGTGTCCATTTGCTGTCAGTTTCGACCCGATCAAGACTTATTTCAGCCACAATAAAATCGGACATAACAGCCAATTTGCTGTCAGGGATGCTAATTGTCGTTAATTCAATACCTTTTTCTTCGCCTAAGCATAATTTTTCATTCTTGCAAGGTACATTATTCTTTAACAGTCTCTGCTTTGCCCAAACGTAAAATTTTTTCCACAAATTTTTTTTTTCCTGCGCTAAACGCGTTTTATTGAAAAACTCCAATCTAAACCAATGCATTTTCAGCCAATCTTTACCTGCAACATTGTGACGTCAGACCCATTGTTGACGTGAAGACGAAACCATGAATTGAACTACTTTTGTGCAAAACCAACATAATTTTAGCAAATGCTTGACACCATTACACCGTAAGTTCACATTTTCATCATATCTAACTTTAACACAAAAATGATACTATTTATTTAGGCTTTTAAAACCACCACAGGGCAAAAAACTGCGCAGCTGCTTTAACTCTCGCGTACTTTACTGCGTCACCGTGGAATGCCTAACATCGACAAGACGTTTAGTCTTTAGTTATCACATACTTGTTTCTGGAGGGCGCTATTTATTGTTTGGATACACAGCACACTGACAATTTCTAATATTTTTAAATTGAATTTTTTTTACCGCACCACAATTCGGACTAATGTCATCACTAATACTATGATTTGTCACAATACCGTACACTAATGATGCTAATGCACTTTTTAATTTAATAATAAATATAAGCGACGAAAATTCTCCTGGAGCAACAAATGATTATAGTAAACCTTACATTTAAAAACTCTTCTGGTCGACATGCCTTTTTACTGACACTGCACTTAAAAATGCTTCGTTTGTTTGTTTCACGTTCGATCAGTGGGTAGTTTAGTGTCTTGCCCACTCGATTACTTTTTCGCTCAGTCCTTATCGCGGTTGGTCACATTAATACCCGCCTGATATCGCAACTTGTCTTTCTACTCGTATATAACGTTAGTCGTATATAACGTTACTACTCGTATATAACGTAATTTGTTGGTTACAGTTAAGAACGCGCATCAGCAGACTTTAGAATTCTGATACAGCACATGTTTAAAGCTGCAATGTGCTATGCCAACACGTCAGTAGCAGGCTACATTCTGCAAAACAAAAAAATCTGTCTTTGAAGATCACAAAGGGTTTGGAAATGCAAACACATACATTATGATGAGATCCCTAGTAATTGCTTTTTGATGCAAAGTGGCACAGCACGTGATTGTAGCACTTTTTCATGGGCAGGCTAATTGTTGTTTTTGTATGACAGCATAGACAACTTAACATGTTAAGTTACAGTCCATGATGACAGACAATACATCATAGTTACAACATAGTACAGTGCTATTTAAACTATCCTTTTGAAATACCAGGCGCCACCCCAACCGGTACGACGCACAAGGAAGTTTGAGTGGCAGTGGTACTGATATAGTGCACTGCAGTGGGGATGCGACTCATTCTATTCCATTGTTTTCGTCACGCATTAGTTGTTTGGTGCAGAACCGCGGGAATGTTTGCTGTATTTTGTTGATTTTAATTTTAAACTTTAGGGCTAGTTATAGTCCCCAGACCACGTGTAAAACAAGTTGTCGTTGTTCTTAAAAATTTTTTGGACTTTTGGCACAGGAGAAAAATGGATTATGTATAAATAGTCAGGATGACGCAGTTCGATATAGCAGTGTAAATATTTGACGTGTTGCCAGATACCTTCTGCATGAGACCTGTATGAGATTTATTGTTTGGTGAATGTGACTCAGATAGGCTACTAGATAGGAATGCCTGCGAACATACAAAAATCAGCTTCAGGTAGCTGGGTAAGAAGCAACGTCAAGCTGACTGGCAAGACGGTCGTAGTAACAGGGGGAAATACAGGAATTGGTCTTGAAACTGCAAAAGACTTGGCAAGAAGAAGTGCCAAAGTTATTATTGCGTGTAGAAGTTTGGAACGAGCCCAACAAGCAAAGGTTGAGGTATAAAGGCTGAGAGTTTGCTTGCTTAATTTTTTCCAACATATTCTTAGAAACACAATCTTTGCAGATAGTTGAGGAAACGGGTTGTGAAGGTGAAACTATTGTCGTAAAACACCTCGACCTGGCCTCATTTGACTCTATCAAAAAGTTCGCAGCAGACATAAATAGTAACGAACCGAGGCTTGACATTCTTATCAACAATGCTGGTATAAGGACAAATAGGCCCTATGTTTATTTTTCAACAAACGAAGTTGTGATAACCATATAGTGCATGGCTGTTAATATAATTGTGTTGCATAAAGCTGAACTGCTACAAAAAGTGTTTATTCAGGTGTTATGATGTGCCCTGAAGGAAAAACCAAAGATGGGTTCGAAACTCAATTTGGGGTTAACCACCTTGGGCACTTTCTCTTGACAAATTTGTTACTTGACATTATTAAGGTAAGTGACATAAAGTTGTCTTCTCCTTAGTTACTCTTTGATCCACATGTTTGCAACCTAAGATTTTATGCAGAGAAGCGCACCAAGTCGCATTGTCGTCTTATCTTCTACGGCTCACAAACATGGCCGCATTAATTGGGATGACCTAAACATGAGAAACGGGTATTCCTCCAACAAAGCATATTCACAAAGCAAGCTTATGAATGTACTTTTTGTCAAGGAGCTAGCTGACCGACTTAAAGGTTTGTCTGTAACACACCTGGAAAGACCTGGGCGTATTTTATCTATTCTATTTATTATCACGAAGTTGGTATGTTTATGTACAGATACTTTTTAAAGGCCTTAGTTATTGATTAGTAAAGTGTCCTAATATACCAATCCACAATTCTTAACTAGATACAAAAGTCAAGACAGATCTTTGGAGGCACGTCTTTGACGGAGAATTGTCATGTTGGAGGTCATGTCTAAGTTGTTGCACGTCACCTTTGCGTAAATGTTTCTTGAAGACCTCGGTTCACGGAGCGCAAACAAGTATATATTGCGCGATTGCACCTGAGTTGGAAAATGTCACTGGGAAGTACTTCAGGTGAATTTTTGGTTTCGCAATTGTGACTTATTACTTCAAAGGTAGGTCTAGTGCCTAATAGCAATTTATCGTTTTTTTGCAGTGATTGTGAAATCAGCAGGGAAAGCAGTCGAGCTAAAAAACTTGACGATGCTAAACGCCTATGGGAAGTTAGCGAGGAATTTGTCGGGAGATATACCTGAAGAAGCGTCCTGATAATTTGTTACCGGTTGTGTGTGCAAATCCTACCATTTGTTTTGAATATAAAAGACTCAAATTATTATCAAATTATAAACGTGTTTTCTTAATTTTCTCGGTCGCTTTAAAAAGATCTGCGAAAGATACTAACATTTACGAAATTTTCCCACAAAAGGATTTACGTGTTTTAGTAAACCATAAATACAAATAAAAAAAATTGTTGAAATTTTGTATGTGGAGGTGTAATAAATAAACGGAGACTACTGTGGTACTGTGGCAACACGCATGTTTTCCCTGGCCTAGTTCTGACCACGCCGCATGTTTCCTGAAATTCAATACTGGAACACTAGACGGAAAGGATGCAGGCGGAGCTAAGCCTTCCTGCAGAGTTCAAACCAAGCTGCTGATACCCTGCTGGACAACCACGTTTTTCCTGAATGTTTGTTATAAAACGCCCTCGTAGTAATTGTTCGATCGCTCAGTCGCTCGTATTCTCTCGGCCCTGTCGTTATTCTTGCCATCGCGCTGTAAACGTTCGCATGTTCTTTTAATAGTTAAATTCGCTGCAATTCAGTCACGTGTTAAACGCGCTTGAAACAAGTTAAACTTAAGCCACCTGGTAATTGCAATCGTGTGTTTCCATTAATAAAGAAGTCTGTTCACGGAGCTTTTAATTCAGTAGTCTATATCAGCAAGAACACGCAAACAGACTTTAGCTTCAGCAAAGCAGCGACTGGGAATCCTATTTGTACGCTGCACTGGTGAACTTGCCCGACGTGATCACAATTGCTCTTACCAGGTGTGAATTTCGCGGCGAATGGTAGATGATGGTTCTCCATTATCATGAAGGACGCGAGAAAAGATGTGGACGCAATGACTAAGCATCAATTATAACCCGGTACTGTAATTTTAATTTATAAGTTTTAACGCAATATGAATAAGTTACTACGTTTAAAGCCAAACTGCTCTTAAAGCATGTTTTGTCTGTGAAACTATACTATGCTAAGTATACTATATGCAAGTAAAACGCCTATATGGTTATGTCAGTATGTATGTATGTGCGAATTATATTCTTTTTTTGTTTCAAGAAAGGGGTTCTTTAGTTGAAGTAACTCATGTAACTAAAACGTTAGTTTTATTGGCATACGTGTTCGACGTTACTTAATGGTGAATTGTGGAACCTAGCCTAAACATTTTGTCTGCTTAGAAAGTCCTCAAAATGCACAACAGCAGAGGCGCGGCGCAGTTAAGGGACCTGACGTCTTTCGTGTAGCAAGGTCACACAGACACAATTTTCAGTCATTATGTCGGAATACCTTAGACTTTCCCTGGTCTTGACGACATGACTTCTATGCCAATGGCATTTAGTCAAGCACGACTGACGTCCCTTTAGGAGAAATCCTTGCACTATTTTAGCTAGGGTTGTTATGGCTGCTGGTTGAAGCATGAAACTGCTGATTAACCTAACTCACGTATGATTTTAAGTTTTGGCCCATATTTTTATGACATGAATTTATCTTAAACTAAACTACCACTTTTACCGTTTTATGGTCTTTGTTGCTGTCTAATTCGAAAACATAGTTTTTTACTACTATTAGTGCCACAAACTTAGTCCTCGTCTACTTTTGACATTTTCTTGTAGCGTAAATTTGTACGAGGGGACGCCTAACTCTTGTAAGTCCATTATTTTTAGGAAGATCACCTCCAGTTTGGAAGTATTAAGTGTGACGTGTCTTAAAACTTGGCATTATTCCAAAAATTGGCATTGAGGATAATGGTTATGCCCATACCACGTTCATTGTTGCATACTGCTAGGCCAGCATTCATACACGTACCAGAATGAGTACAGATGATTTCTTATACGTGACGAGCCAATTTACTTTTTGACAGCCATCCAGCTGAGCCCTTACTATTTTTTATACGCGCATATTAAGTCGCATGCGGGTCGTTGCCTATACTTTTTGACGGCCCAAGAGAAAATGTAAGCATTAGTTGCGCACGCTCTAAATGCGATTGAATTTGTGGTTCACTTTAGTTTTTAATAATCTTTTTAATTGGTCATGCAGCATGCAATTCCATTAACGTTTGATATTTTAAATTGTTTGAGCATTTTACTGCCGGTGTTCGTTTATACACAGAAAAAAGAAACCACCGTGACAGCTTGCCACCACGACGGAAACACAGAAAATGACCAGCAAACATTCAACCGATTTAACTCAACTCACAGCACAACAACCTAACGACAAGACGATATTGGATTTCGGAGAGAAACTATCAATCTTCACAAGGAAGGCGCATGTGTGGCAACACGCATGTTTTCCCTGGCCTAGTTCTGACCACGCCGCATGTTTCCTGAAATTCAATACTGGAACACTAGACGGAAAGGATGCAGGCGGAGCTAAGCCTTCCTGCAGAGTTCAAACCAAGCTGCTGATACCCTGCTGGACAACCACGTTTTTCCTGAATGTTTGTTATAAAACGCCCTCGTAGTAATTGTTCGATCGCTCAGTCGCTCGTATTCTCTCGGCCCTGTCGTTATTCTTGCCATCGCGCTGTAAACGTTCGCATGTTCTTTTAATAGTTAAATTCGCTGCAATTCAGTCACGTGTTAAACGCGCTTGAAACAAGTTAAACTTAAGCCACCTGGTAATTGCAATCGTGTGTTTCCATTAATAAAGAAGTCTGTTCACGGAGCTTTTAATTCAGTAGTCTATATCAGCAAGAACACGCAAACAGACTTTAGCTTCAGCAAAGCAGCGACTGGGAATCCTACTTGTACGCTGCAGTACTAAGTCTTTTTTTTTTCAATACAAATGGAAGTAACATTAACGTATACATATTCACATACAGATAGGCAGTGAAAACGTGTATTAACAGTAATTGTTGATAGCTTTTAAAGCTTCAAATGCAATTAACTAGTCATACTATGGTTTCATCAGCATTATTATAAATAAGTTGTACAATTCTGTTATGCCACGGCCTATAGGACGTGGACTGGTGTAAGTAAGTAAGTTGTCCATCTTGTTGTTGAATAAGGAAACAATTGCAATGGTGTGATGTTCGGTAGTAATTAAGCTCTTGCGTGTGTAGGCTGGATAGTGTCACACATGAAGTGTTAACGATATCGTGCACTTAATGTTAAGTTGCACACATGTCAAGTTGCACTGTAATTAACAGATGTATACACACCCTCTCTCACAATCATAATAGTGGATTGGTGGTAAATCATGTAAGCTACTAAGCAAATCAAATAAATGTGTTTTTACCCCTTTTAAAAATGAAAGTTGCTTGCAGCATGATACAGTTGCCTTACCATTTTTTGAGCGAATATAATGTGTCAGCAACCTTATCCAATTTTGCCAAACGAAAATTTTGATACAATATATTTATAAAAAGAATGAACGTATGCCTTACCATTCTGTTATTTTACCAACTAATTTTTGCATCACAACTAAATGTTTGAAATACATACTTATTTCACTTTCAGAAAAGTATAATAAAAAATAAATATACTGGTCATGTGATGTTTAGTACACTCTTTATGATCAAACCACCATTTAGCTAAACTATGGCAGCATCAAATGAAATTGCTGATATTCTGAGTGGATTTAGTACAGCCATTGATGTTGGTTCTGGATTTGGACAGAGATTTGGAAGTGTGAAACTTCGGTAAATTTATTGTGAAATTATTTTTATTGATAGTTTCTTTAAATAATATTTCTTGAATGCTCAGTCAGTCTCTTATCAAAACAGTGTACCAGCAAGTACTATAGGTTTAAAAAATAAGGTTCAGAAATGTCTTTGTTATTTAAAAATTAGATTTTCTGTGATTGCAACGATCGTTGATTTAAAAATGAATTAAAACCTATAGTTGGAAATTGATAAATTACAATTAGATGTGTTGTAAATTGTAGAATCGTTTGGGTAAGGTATGAAACCCTATTTACTAGGCATTCGTATTTTCTATTTCTTCTGGCATTCTTTTTACTTGCATGAGGTATGGATCCACCCCATAAGTTAAAAAAAGTTAAACTTGTTTTATTCATATGTTGGTCCAAGCCAAATTTAAGATGTAACCTACCTACCTACCTACCTTTGCATACAAAATTTTACAAATTGATATTTGTGATGACTTCATTGTGTATATATACTTCTTGTACCTACCTGCACACATATCTTTGTACAGTCCAATGATACCCTTTTGTGGTGAAATATAATTCATCGCACAATGAAGATGATTCGTGTTTGGACCATTCATAGATACTGCCTGATTATAATTGTGTACATCCTATAATAAAATGCATGTCAACAGACAAAAGTTAATACTGTAGTAATATTACTTCTTTTCAAATAGTAAGCAGCATTATATTGGTTTAATTAGTCAACATCAAGAATTGTTGAGTGCGACTGAATTTACAGTCTCTATGTCATTTCCTCCCAGTTTCCTGTGTTTGTGAAACAGTATAAGGTGGTAATTCAGCAGTATATGAAAACTATAGCAGTTATTGCAGTGCAGCTAGTGTTTATGTTTCATGTAAGGCGTGGGTACATAAATTGTGCGCAGGAGTTTTAAGTTTGTCTTAGTTTAACCACAAAGCAGCTGTGCTGCTCCACACAATATGCTTTAGGTTAATTCAATATTTTATAAAGTGTCAGAATGTCATCAGCAGAACAGGAGGATGCTTTGTCCTCACCTGTTTTTGGGACTTTTGTTATTCGCAGGTACCAATTATCATGATGAAATATATTTGATGGTTAATGTTGAAAAGTACCGTTTTAGTTAACTGCCTTACCATTATTATTTTTAGTTCAGTGCTTTGCCATTTTTATATGGTGTGATTATCATAAATCTGTCATGTCAAATGTAGTAAAGTGCATGTTTGAATTAGCATTCTCCTTGAATATACAGTAATATTTATCTTCACATCATATTAGTTTAATGTATATAATTACTATTTCCAAACCTTTTGATCATATCATTTTTTAAGACAGCTTTACATTATTATTAATAACTTAATAAATATAAAAACATGAATAAAAAAGACTTGATAATTAGTGAAAAAAACTGTATATGCAAATAAGTCACCATGATGTGAAAAATATATATACCTGAAATTTCAGTGGAATATCTCCATACTTTTTTAATAAATTACCAAGAAACTTGTAATGAAATGCCAAAGATACAAAAATATACATCGGATTAGTACATAGATTGCTTTTTATTTAGTTCTGTATGGTGTTGTTTTATGATAAACTTCGTTGAGCAATCGTTGATTCAATTCTTGAAAAAGTTATTGTATTTATAATGTTTTGTTCTGGCTTAAGAGTAACCCTGGCTAGTTAAAATAACCTGCATGATATGGTTGCAGTTTAAAACATGTGTTTTAAAGCAGTGGATCTCAGAGTGAAGGAAGACGACAAATTCCATCACAGTTCCTAGAATCTGTATCATCACATGCTTCTTTGGTGGAAAATGCAAGCTACGGATCAAATGTATGTTGTGTTTTATTTGTGGCCTGTTATGCCGTGTTGGTGTTACACTGCATGTTAAATTATCAGTGTGTAAGTTTAACCCACATATATACAGTATTTTATTGTCGGACGGAAATGTGCAGTTGGCTACATACACATTTCAAGTTAACATGTTTTTTTTGTAGACTTCATGGCTGGATGTGGTTGAACCCTTGGATATTGAGCAAGAGATTGAATCGCAACTGGAAGCAACATCTGGAAAAGACGAATGCATTAAAAATCTAGCAGAATTCCCTGTAGATGATATTCAGGTAAGGCAGTACAGGAACAGGAAATAGATATTACTTTCTGTTCAATTTGGATCAATTTAAATATATATATGCCAATGGCAAGTCCTGAAAAACTCTATAACGGACTATTTGACAATGTTTAAAGATGACTTTCCAAATACATGACCTTTTTCGTGTACTGTTGTAGTTTGTGCAATAGTAACTTTACTTTATCCAAAGATTGTTACCAATGAGAGACAACACAGAACACTTAAGGCTCCTATCCCTAAAGACAGTCTTGAGTTGACTGCTCAACTTTCTGGCTGTATAAAGTAAGTAGTACATGCCCTTACAAAGTTATGTGTTTCATTACTGTGAAATTGTCTTTCAGAACATTCACACAAGATTATGTAGTTGTTCAACGTAATTATGAGGACTACAGCTCTGGGAAACTGGTTCAAAAAGCTAAAGAAAAAGGAAGTGATCTCAAAAGTCAACTTCCAAAACAAGTTTTTGAGGGAGACCTTGAGGAAGAACCAACCCCTGAAGAGGTTTAAAACTTGAAAGCGTTGAATTTGTGAATTATGATAGTGGTAAAGCTTGTTGTGTACACGGTTTTTTACATTCATTTTCCTGTGTAGATTGCTAATGAAAACAACAGCTCAGATCAAGCCAAATCTAGAGGGAGTTGGGCATCAAGTGTGGTGAACCTAAAAAACTCACAAGCAGATGTGTTGATGAAAAGTGTTCTTGACTCCACTCCACAGGTTAGAACCTTTTTTGCTGTGATGGCGGCATCCATTTTTTTGGGACCTTATTGTTAACTGTAACTGTTGTAGGTTCAAATGCAAACTTGTGTTTTTAGTAAGTCTAGTGATATCTTTATATGTGATAAATCAGGATGAAATTGATGAGGAGAATTCAAAGCTGCGTTCAAAAGGAAGATTTCCCCATTTGTTTTCATTATATTTGCCTGGTCAAAATGCAAATATATCAGCTAGTTCAAGCCATACTGCTGGAACATTTGAAGATAGTGAGTTTCCTATTGAAATCCTTGCAGTCCCTCCAACACCTATGGAGCACTTTGGTTACAGGCTGTTGGTTAAGTGTTTAAGTTTAGAGTGAGTATGTTTAATTATGTGAGTTTTGGTAAATGTAATATTGGTCTTTTCATGAATTTTACAGATTGGAAATGGATGTGGAACCAATATTTGCTTCCATAGCTCTTTATGATACAAAACAGAAAAAGAAAATTTCAGAAAACTTTTACTTCGATTTAAACTCTGATTCTATGAAGAAGATGATGCGACAAGAGGTTAAGCCACATACCTATTAATCTTATTATAAACACTTTTCTTAATTTTAAGAATAGACACGAATAGATAGAAACTTACTTTTTTGCTTTAGGGTTCAGCATCAATTTCGACTCTTGCAAGGTCTGCCATCTTTTCACTAACTCATCCATCACATGATGTATTTATAGTAATCAAACTAGAGAAGGTGAGTGTTTTATACTACGTTGGCGATGCATTTACTTGAAAACATTTGTGCACATGGTTAGGTTTTGCAACAAGGTGATATTGGCGAGTGTGTGGAAGCCTACATGAAAGATGCCACAGAAAAGCAACGGGAGAAAGCTCGTCAGAATGCAAAGTAAATAAACTATTATTGAAGAAAAGTACAGAAGAATCTGACTATGTTGGACTTACATTAAACTCTTTGGTTGAGGTGGTTCTGCGATCGTTTGGGACGGTACCGTATGCCGTTTGCATGGACGGCCATTCACCTCATGAACATAGTGAATAGCGCCACCAACCTTCGCCCTGTGGAGGAAACTACTTCTACTTCGAACGGCACCGGTAAGCGAAAGGCCGACTGTTCGTGAACAGGATGCATAACAATAGTGACATGACGCAGTTGCGCTGCTGTAAGCGGGTGTGTTAAATAGCGCACGCTGTTTTTTGGGTGACCATCCCGTCATACTTAATTTTTGTTGGTAATAGTGTGTTCTGTAACATACTCCTCCTTCAAAATAATTTGATAATGATTATAAGCAGTAATGCTTACCTCCAATTCTCAACATTACACCTTTTGCGCCAATACGATTTTTTCTGCTCAAAATGCTATTATATGTAGCTGACGAAGGCAGCCGACCTTCTACAATTGACAGTCAGTACCGCCGAAGCACGTTGACTCGCCAATGCAGTTTAAACGACATGGAACTGAATATGCTTTCATCATTTAAACCTGTTACCCTAACTGTTTCAAGCTTTTTTAAACAGGTAGGAGGTGTTTGTTTTGCTGGTTTTTTCACTGTTTAGTCAACTTTAGTGTATATTCTTTCTTTCGGAAATCCAAGCTTTAAAAGTAGTTTTGGGCGTGCTGCAATTAAAACCAAACCAACCAAGGATATTATTTCCTGATCATTTTTTATCATATTGTTAGTATTACATGGGTGAGTTGGAGTTAGCGATAAAATGTAATTAATTATAATTTCAAGAATCAAAACTTTTTTTATACGTGCATCAAAACATATGAATATGCTTCAGTCCTAGTCAAAGAATGAATTTTGCAAAAAGTTTCAATGGGCGCCAAAAAATTGCGCGCGTCGGTTAAAACATAAACAAATATAAATTAGAACTAAATTGTTGCTGTGATATGTTAGTGCAGTGCTTGCCGACCTTTTCCGGTTTTGTCGTGACGTTTTCTTCATTCTCAAAAAATACGACGGTATAACAGCATGTATAGCCCATTTTAATTTTAGATACACTGAAAAAAAAACATAATTTGTTTAGGTGGCCAAAGACTGCGTTATACAAACGCCAGAAATATTACGTTAAATAAAGTCTGGTGCGTCGTCAGTGTTTTCCATATACAACCCCTACATCAGGTTTTGGACTTCAACTCCAGGCCTTGTTAATCGTACTCTACAAAACCGTTTGATTGCATACAATTCACAATGTTGGCTGTATTGCTTCTACAAGTCGATTCAAATTTGATCAGTATGCTAAAAGCTAAGAAACTAATGTGTATTATGTAATACAAATAATTGGGTTCGTGGCTGATAAAGTAAAGATTTAAATGAAAAACGTTTCATCTCCCAAAGGAGGGTGAGCGATTAAAGGACGAAGACTTGTACAAGTTTCTGATGGACTTGAAGCGACCCAGCAATATCCTCAAACGACTAAAATGTATTCCGGGGAAAATGAAAATTGACGTTTCTCCCGCCCCAGTCAACTTTCCCTACTGCATAACTCCTGACCTCCACAGGGTAAATAAAAATGTTGTTTTGTAATTCATTATATTTGGTTAAAATTGTTCTTATCTTTGCATTGTATGACATAAGCGTTCAGACTTGATAGACTTAATTCAAGTGTGTTTCCCAGTTAATTTTGATTTCAGGTTTTGTGTACAACTAGGTGATTAGTTACATGCAACTGTTTCATAAGTACAAGTACGGTGTATGTTATATGAGGATTTTCACATCAAAAGTTTTAAGTTACTTTTGTTTAAAGGTGAAGCCATATCCGGACCAGCGAGGTCGACCCACCCGCGAAATTCAGGAGTTTCCGTCGAGGGAAGTAACTTTGCCAAACACCACATATCGCAACTTGCTTTACGTTTACCCACATACTGTTAACTTTACCAACAGGTCAGAGCTTGTTATATGTGTATAAAGTTCTGTAGTACAGGAGAGGCTTAATCCACTAGCATGATTTTGAACATCGATTAAAAATCCCCCTTTTTGCTGCGATTTCAACAACTGGGAATTTGGTGCTGCAAAATTAAAGTATTTAACACAAAAAATCAGACTCAAAGCATTGAACAAATAAACTATTTCTTTCTTGCAAATGTGTCCCAAAGTTGTAAGCAGCATACAGAGTTTTCTAGTCCAAATTGGTCGAGAGCCACTTATACATTGACACGCTTCTCGGAATTTTAACGCTGGCATGGCTTACTTCAATTCTCATTAAAGCGTATATTTTCAATGACGCATTGTTTTCTCACAAAGGCCCAACCACGCACGCAACATTGCTGTTAAAGTGGAATTGTTAGAGTCGGAAGATCCAACCAGTGTTCTATCTGCTGTGTACGGGAAGTCGAACGCCTCCGAATTCTCAACCGAGGCTTACACGGCCATCACCTATCACAGCAAGTACGGCGATATGCTTTATGTGCACTGAGGTTGCAAATACCTAAGTTGTTTCAGTTTGGTGTATATAACTGAATGTGTGTTATATTGTTAGACAAACAGAGTATATGTAGGACCTCGCTTGCATTTTTTGATATATTGCGTTAAAATTCAAACCTTAATTTTTTGCCCATAGAAACCCGGACTTTTACGAGGAAGTTAAAATCCAACTTCCTACCCGTCTGACGAGTCGCCATCACCTTTTCTTCTCGTTCTATCACATCAGTTGCCAACGAAAACAAGATCTTAATCCCATTGAAGCGCACGTGGGATACACGGTATGGAAGTATATAGTTAGCATGTATAAAATCGCTTTTCCTTGTTCACGCCCCAAAGAATTCCTGGCTTTTGTGGTAAGCTGCTTCTTATCGGCACCGCAAATTTTTAAACCCGAATTAAAATAAAACAAAAAAAGGTTGTGCTACTTTTGCTGCCAGGCATACAACAATTTAAACCGGACTGCTCTTGTGGCATAAATTTACGTACTTTATTTTTCTGATGAAGTCTTGCTGTATGGCAGACGAAACGTCGGAAAATAGCACGTTAATTTATGCCAGAAGAGCAGTCCTGTTTAAATTGCAAATTTAATTATTTAAAGCAGTTTGAATATCAAGCCTCTGTCTTGATGTAAGGTGTGACGTTAATAACGCCACCACATGTATATTCCTATAAAAGTAAAATTACGATTCAAATGTGGCAGAGTGATGGGTCGGGTCCGAATCCAGCCCATTTTTTTCAAACCTAAGCCCGGCTCGTAAAAAAATAGTTACTCCTGTACGATTTTTATTTAAATTTCATATTGGAAAAAATGTCGATGACCCTGTGATTGATGTTGAATTTTGTTGTGCACTCTGATGCAGACGCACAGTTTTAGTGATTTATAAATGTAATTTGGTTTCATAGTGGTTGCCATTGTTGCAAGGAGGTCGACTTCGAACCGGAGAGATCAGTTTGCCTGTTTCCGCCGAAAAATTGCCTCCACATTATTCGATGCATTCCCCTGAATCACAAGTACCTGGTGTGAAATGGATCGATGGACATAAGGCTATATTTAGGTGCTGAATGCATTTTTATCGTTGAATTATTGTGCGGTTTCTTCACTATACTAATATGTTTTTGTGTTTCAGTTTTACACTGCAGACAGTGACAACGGTACACATGCTTGACAGGTTTCTCGAGAACTTTTTTGGTCTGTGTGATCTTATCGAAAATCCTCCTTCGAGCGGGTGATTGTCACATTTTTAGTTTGATATTTTTACGGCATAAAATTACGAAAATACCAAGGTAACCTATATTTTTTACAGATTGCATAATGCCAAACTTGCTGACGGAAGTAGAATTGACGACATTGAGCTTGAGCTACGGAAAGCGATACACTCACTCGCTAAAGACTCGCGAATTCAGGCTCTTGTCAATTTCCTTCACGTTGTTCTAGACAGGCTTGTTTTTATGCTTGTTAAACCTCCAGTTATATCCGGCCAATCTGGTTAGTAAAACTGTTATATATTAGTCAAATCGGTATTAAAATAGTTCTTAAGTGCTTCCACCAAAGCGTTGTTTATATTTAACATTCACTTACCATAGTTAGGTCTACCATAAAGGGACCAGACTTTTTTGGTAAATTAGTGGATTTGTAATTTTTGGCTCACACGTATAGCATCTTTTGATGTGTCATCAAAATGCAATTTTTTTGCAGTGAACATGGGACAAAACTGCTTTGAGGCTCTCGCTTTTATCTCGACACGACTTCACAAGTCCAATGAATTCGCCACAGATTCACACCAGCACAACATCCTTCTCAGCACCTACTCCAGACACGTGTTTACTGTTCCTTCGTTTGAAGCAGGTTCTGGCGAAGAAGTGGAAATGGACAAATCGGCCAAGGGATCCCATTTTGCCACTATGACTAGACAAGACAAGCGCAGTCGGCCAAGTGTGAGCAAATCAACATTCCACATCAGTAGCAGCAACCCTGATCTGAGTGCAGTTTCAACGCAAGACGACGCGTTTGAAGATGCTCATAATGGTTGGCGATGAGTTCACCTTATATAAGTTGTGTTGATAAAGAACGTTAGATAAATCTACTTGATTATTTTGTGAAACCTTACTGTTGTTTATGACATTACATTGTGTGATGTACAATTTGTACACATTGTAAACTCGAGCCTTCCGGTGATTTGCTTCAAACTTTTCACAGAAAAAGGCAAGAGTAGTTTTTGCGAGAAATGACAAAATAAACTAAAACATTATAAAACAGAAGATATCTTGATGAGTTGTAAAACATCCACAGATAACGATCGCAATTTCGTTCGAATGTCGATGACCAGATCATCACTGATGGAGCAAACTGCCCGACACCAGATGGACACCGGTGTTCGATCCGTGTCACACAAAATCTTCCACGAGGAAATTGCATTACTTTTTGTTGTGTCGTCGGGAAATGTGAAGGTCAGTGTGACCTCAAATCTTTTCACATTATATTTCTGTCACTACATTAGTTAGAAAACTTTTTGTTTTATATGTCAGTCGTATTTAAACAGAAGTTATGCAATTTGTGATGTTTTGCATCGAAACAGGAAGCTGCGATGCAGAACGCGTGGTTTTTCTTCGAGTTGATGACGAAGAGCATGACGCAATACCTCCACGAAACCGGCATGATCGTCGCATCACGACTTCATAGGTTCCGGGCTCGTTTCCTTGACGACCTGAACCGCCTAGTGAAGTCTGTGACGCAAGAAATTTGCAACAAATACTCCAGGGTGAGATTTTAAATTTATGTTTTATGTAAGGAAGTGCGTATTGTGAACCATCTTTTTGAGTTTTGCTTTTTTCATTATTTTAATCTGGTGTGTTTGCAGGATTACGATTTTGCCGAGAGGCTCAACTGCAGCCTGGCTTTTCTTATCAAGGACTTGCTCTCAATAGTAGACCGCGGCGTTGTGATGCAACTTCTTCATGTTTACTGTAGTCTGGTAAGTCACTTTATTTGTATCTCTGGATTTACTGTTGCACCACTCCAACACAGCGGATAATTGTTGGATTGTAATGTAGTGGTTCACAACCGACGGACAAAAATTTTTACACATTATCCTATGAATAAGTATAAAGGTGACAATTAATTACTTATTCCTGCCATAAAGTAATTCTTAGATGGTTCGTGTCAGCTGTGTAGGTTTCGGAAGTGGTACGCCACATAGTTCAGGTTGGGAACCACTGCAGTAATGAAACCGAACTTGGCATGGCTCTTTGAATATTTGTCCTAAAGGATAGATGGTTTTACTAATCCTAATTCCGCCACATTTATTTACCGATAGTTTGATGGCGAAGCCTGTAGCAAATCCTGATATTTTTTTACAGTTCAATGACAAGCTGGCATCCCACCTTATGACGACACACGCGTCACTTCTTCAGCTCCGCGTCTCACTCTTGCGGGTAGTTTGCAGCCACGAGCATTACGTGACCTTGAATTTACCCTTCTGTCCCCCAGTCAGCCCCTCATCTCCATCTCCTAGTATCACCTCCACTGCGTCTTCGTAAGATTTGACTCTTTTTTTGCACTATAATCAAGCTTACCATCGGATTGGAACGAAAATTCAAGCACGCTGCTTTTTTATGCCGAAATTCTATTTAATCATTTCAATAAACACTTTTCTTGCAAACGCATGAAAGGCAAGAACGCCCCACTACGCAGGTCCGTACTTGGCGATCACAGCTATCGTATCGAGATCACAAGGTTTACTTGCTTTCCGATCCATCCGATAGGCTGCAATGCGTTGGCTGCGAAGCCAGTCAGCCGTGTTTTCTCAGAAATAGCACATTTCTATTTTTTGGGGACAATGTTTGTGAAAAAAGCAATGTTAGAATAAGCACTGCACATAGCAATCCTGGCTATAATTCAAACTCTTGGACATAATTTACGTTATGTCGGCGCTTGCGTAGCGTTTTTGTTTTCCGGTGCGAACACAACTAATGTAAACGTTTCTATAAGTTTTTACCTAACAAAAAAGTTTTACCGGTAATGTGCTGCGTCTTCATTGAAAAACGTGCTTATTTTTTGATCCAGGTTGATGGTATAAACATTTTTTCCCGTTTATTACCATAATGTCCTTCTAGGTATATATCAAGTGGATTGGCGAAGTTGTCGACACGATACGATTTAACCGAGCGGTTTACCAGACAACATTTTCTCACTGGATTGCTTCTATCCGACATTAAGTAAAACTTCTTTAATAAAATAGACAAACTGCACACACTGATACAATTTCATTAATTTAGGTTGTCGTTTGACTTAGCTGAGCAAGGTAACACTGCGCCACTGAGTAAGGTTCAATTGTATGCGGTCACGTCACTTCGAAACCTCATGGCCAGTCACGACGCCGATCCGAGAATCAACAAGTTCCCGGAGGTATGTTTACGTAAAATATGCGTTTTGGTGGGTTGCCCTGTGCTAAGTCCTATGTTGTTGTAGTATTAATTTATTTAGCACACTGTTTAAATGCCTAATCAAAGAAAATACTAGTTATAGTTTTTTTCCACATTTGTCTTCAGTGCAAATGGTATTACTCACCTAATGCATACGTGCCAAGGTAAAACCTATAGTAGACTGAGGCAAGATGGATCCCCCAACCCAAAAAAAGTTTTTCTTTACTTTTGAGCCCAAAATTCCGAATATGTTTGGGACAGGGTCTCTGCTTTGTTTTACCAAAAATTCAATCAGTTTTGTGCATTGGTTAGAATAATTTTGCCGTATTTTCAACCGTACATACATATGGTAGTAACCACATTGTTAATACTCTGAACAACATTAACAATCTTACAAAACAATTGTAAACAAACTAAAAAAATCTGAAATTGAATTGATGCAGCTGTAGTAATGCATTTACAAACAAATAAAGCTGTTCTTTATGCATAAAGTCCTTATGAGACCATCTTTTGTAAAACTTTGACATTTGAACCCAGTTTTCCCTACATTCATCATCATAAAAAAATGCCCACGAATTGCTGGAATCTGTAAAAGCCTTGTTTTGTTTTTGATTTTCTTAGCTGTTTTTCAACCTTTATTTTTCTTCAAGCTAACATTTAATGGCAGTTTGCTAGCCTCGATTGTATTCTTCCGCTCTTGGTTGCATTTAAGACACCAATGAACCTTTTTTTTTAATAAATGGCATTTTTATTTTGAAAACTGAAATTAAGGCTTAGTAAGTTTTGATGTGGAAATAGAACATTTGCTATCGACTAGAAATAAATTGGGATAAATTTGGTGGGTATCCTTCACTAATCATTAAACTACTCTTCACACGAAAGTAAACTCGCAAATTAGGGGATCATCTTACCTGAACAGCATGGCGTAAAAGCAACTGGCTAGGATTAAAAAAAATCGCCAGTCACATAATTTTAAGTTTACTACAATCTCTGACATAATGTTCTTAAAATAAACCTCCTTGGAGTTTTGTGCAGTTACCTAAAATATTCAATAATGTTAAGAATTGTTTTTTGCAAAATTTTATGTTATTGGTTTTTCAGTTTGTAAACATTAAAACAACATATCGGTAACTACACTTCATGAAAACGAATGTAAACAATATTTGCAGAATTTCATGGTTAAGGTGTTTTTTTTTTATTAAATAAAGAACATAATGCGTCAAGGAACCATCTTACCTGATTGTCTACCCTTTGTTGTAAATGTAATGATGAAAACTAGTACATTTGTGTGGGTAATTTTTTAATAAAATATTTAATAAAATAAAATAACAATTATTGCAACTGTACAAAAGGTAAAGAAAACTGTTGCTGCCCTCTATCTCCCTCTACTGTCGATAGCGATGAAAGCTTTGCCATTTGCTCACACATTTAATGAGCAAGAGAAACAAGCAGTAGGCGATGATGGAATGGTAAGCTCTTCTGTTGCCTCTGCGATTGCAAGCCCTTCGCCACAACTTTCACGATCGAACACATCAGCTAACATCAGCACTGCTGTAAGTTGTTTGGACTTTTGTTTTGTTTTGTTATCGATCGTAAAGTGCGATTTCATTCAAGTTATCTCTTTTTTTTCTTTACAGCAAATGAGCACAGAAGGCACACGAAACCTACTTGTATGCTTTCTTTGGCTTCTCAAAAATACAGATGAAACTACTTTAAAGACGTGGTGGGTGGGGCTACCCCCTACCAACTTGATCGCCATTCTTGATCTTCTCTACATTTCAGTATCATGCTTTGAGAATAAGGTGTGTGTAGGCGATGTATTGCAAATATACGGCCAATTGAACATATAGTTAAACTGCATACTAGTTAAAAAAAGTTCGGTTTCATGATGATGTCCAAGGTCTTTCTCAGGTGGGAGTTGCTTTTGGGAGGGGAGAGGGATCAAGAAATTCTGTCAAGAATACTGGAAGCAGGAAAAAAGATAACAAGAGTCGGTTGCAGGAGGCCATCCTCGGAGGATCTTCTGCTCGACAAGAACTCCTTGCACGAAGACGAGGAGCATCTGGAGGTTCGTGTGCGATTGACCGTGGCAGTCATTTGTTCTACCCACGCACGCGGTTAACAATGGGCGAGATAAGCCTGAGGACCGGGGATGGGCGCGCGCAACTGAAATGCTCTCCGGTATTGCGCATGGCATCTCGCACACGACCGCGGATGGGCGTGAGGCGGGCGAAAACGTTTCCCAGGGTCATGTGCATTTCGCGCGGCATAGGTGTGGATCCCAGCGTTCGGCCGCGCGGATTCGCGTACTCGTTGTTTGAAACAAGGGGCGCGCGTTTTCCTTCCACGGCCATTTAGTGGCCCTGTACATTCGCTCGGCTTTCGTCCATGCCTCGCATTTTGACATATATAGACGATGTTGGGAAGAAGACCTGCGCGCACTGCGAATGCGTGGCGGGCCTACACCAACACGCCATCAGCACACGACAGCCAGTAGACAAATTGAAAATATTTCGGACTTGGTCATTTTTAGGCTCTTGCCCATTGTTAATTTCGCGCGGGTCGAAAAAGTGACGAATTCCAAAATTTTTGTAAGTGCTGAGCGGGCATTTTGCCTTAATGCGATGATGCTGCTATCCTCTCACGTGCATTCCCAGTGCGCGCGGGCATTGTTTTGAACATCGAGTATGCGAAAACGCGCGGCCGGCCAGCGAGGCCTGGACATGGGCAGAACAAATGTACAGAGGGCCAATCAAAAGGTGTAGGCAAAAAATTGACTAAAGTCCGAAATTTTATCAAAGTACCAAACGGTGGTTGTGTGTGATGGCATGTTGCTGCAGGCCCCCCAGGCACATTTGCAGTGCGCGCGGGCATTGTTTTAAACATCAAGTATGCAAACACGCGCGGCCGGCCAGCGAGGCCTGGACATGGGCAGAACAAAGGTACAGAGGGCCAATCAAAAGGTGTAGGCAAAAAATTGACTAAAGTCCGAAATTTTATCAAAGTACCAAACGGTGGTTGTGTGGTGATGGCATGTTGCTGCAGGCCCCCCAGGCACATTTGCAGTGCGCGCGGGCATTGTTTTAAACATCGAGTATGCGAAAACGCGCGGCCGGGCAGCGAGGCCTGGACATGGGCAGAACAAATCTACACGGCCACTCAAATAGACGAGTCGAAAAAATGACAAGGTTCCGAAATTTTATCAAAGTGCCAAACGGTAGTTGTGTGGTGATGGCATGTTGCTGCAGGCCCCCCAGGCACATTTGCAGTGCGCGTGGGCATTGTTTTAAACATTAAGTATGCAAACACGCGCGGCCGGCCAGCGAGGCCTGGACATGGGCAGAACAAAGGTACAGAGGGCCAATCAAAAGGTGTAGGCAAAAAATTGACTAAAGTCCGAAATTTTATCAAAGTACCAAACGGTGGTTGTGTGGTGATGGCATGTTGCTGCAGGCCCCCCAGGCACATTTGCAGTGCGCGCGGGCATTGTTTTAAACATCAAGTATGCAAACACGCGCGGCCGGCCAGCGAGGCCTGGACATGGGCAGAACAAAGGTACAGAGGGCCAATCAAAAGGTGTAGGCAAAAAATTGACTAAAGTCCGAAATTTTATCAAAGTACCAAACGGTGGTTGTGTGGTGATGGCATGTTGCTGCAGGCCCCCCAGGCACATTTGCAGTGCGCGCGGGCATTGTTTTAAACATCAAGTATGCAAACACGCGCGGCCGGCCAGCGAGGCCTGGACATGGGCAGAACAAAGGTACAGAGGGCCAATCAAAAGGTGTAGGCAAAAAATTGACTAAAGTCCGAAATTTTATCAAAGTACCAAACGGTGGTTGTGTGATGATGGCATGTTGCTGCAGGCCCCCCAGGCACATTTGCAGTGCGCGCGGGCATTGTTTTAAACATCGAGTATGCAAAAACGCGCGGCCGGCCAGCGAGGCCTGGACGTGGGCAGAACAAATCTACACGGCCACTCAAGAGGTCTAGGCAAAAAATTGACTAAAGTCCGAAATTTTATCAAAGTACCAAACGGTGGTTGTGTGGTGATAGCATGTTGCTGCAGGCCCCCCAGGCACATTTGCAGTGCGCGCGGGCATTGTTTTAAACATCGAGTATGCGAAAACGCGCGGCCGGGCAGCGAGGCCTGGACATGGGCAGAACAAATCTACACGGCCACTCAAATAGACGAGTCGAAAAAATGACAAGGTTCCGAAATTTTATCAAAGTGCCAAACGGTAGTTGTGTGGTGATGGCATGTTGCTGCAGGCCCCCCAGGCACATTTGCAGTGCGCGCGGGCATTGTTTTAAACATCGAGTATGCGAAAACGCGCGGCCGGGCAGCGAGGCCTGGACATGGGCAGAACAAAGGTACAGAGGGCCAATCAAAAGGTCTAGGCAAAAAATTGACTCAAGTCCGAAATTTTATCGAAGTACCAAACGGTGGTTGTGTGGTGATGGCATGTTGCTGCAGGCCTCCCACGCACATTTGTAGTGCGCGCGGGCGTTGTTTTAAACATCGAGTATGCAAAAACCCGCGGCCGGCCAGCGATACCTGGACGTGGGCAAGGCACATGTACACGGCCAATCAAATGGTCTAGGCGAAAAAATGACAAATGCCGAAATTTTTGAAAAGTGTCAAACGGTCTTTATGTGGTGATGGCATGTTGCTGCAGACCTCCCACGCACATTTGCAGTGCTCGCGGGCGTTCTTTTAAACATCAAGTATTCGAAAACGTGCGGCCGGCCACCTAGGCCTGGACGTGGGCAGAGCAAAGGTACAGAGGGCCACTAAAAAGGTCTAGGCGAAAAATTGACTAAAGTCCGAAATTTTATCGAAGTGCCAAACGGTGTTTGTGTGGTGATGGCATGTCGCGCAGGCCTTGTTTAAAGTGTATGCGAAGACATTCGTGGGGCTTGTGCGGACTTTTTGGGAGGGAATTTTGTATGAGATAATTTCAAACAATAACAATTACGAACCACAGTAACAGAGCAGCCAAACAGATTGCACCACGCTTGTACGTTGTATGGTTATAACTATCATATATGATAATTATCAATCAGATAAAGCCGCTACACTCGGTCATCAAGCGACTTCCAAGGACGTCTTAAGGTGGAATAAGAACAGAACCGAATGGAAGCAAGTAAAGCACGATGAGAGGATGAAGCAGGGATTGGAAGATTCGCTTATAGGAAGAAATTTTGCAGCAGGTTTGAGTTACTTTGTTAGAAAAATTAATAAATGTGACGATAACTTATTCAAAGTGTGAATACAAAAAAACTTCTTTTTTATCATTAGTACATTTTAACCACGCAGTTTTTGTAATATTGTAACATTGCAGAGGCATCCATGATAATATTGGACACATTGGAACTGATAGTGAATACGGCCACTGAACTAAACGACGGTACAAGCACCTCCCAAATCCTCTCGTGTGCCCTGCGAGTCCTTCTTCAACTATTTGCCAAGCGACAAAGTGTGTCTGTCCTTCAACATATTTTCGCCATACAGCGGTCAATTGTTGCAAAGGTACCCCTGAAGTAAAAATATATTAGCAATCAAAAACTTTTTGCTGGCTTATAGTATTTTAACGCACTTGTTAATTTTTTTGCAGTTTCCCGAATTAGTTTTCGAGGAAGAGACGGAGCAATGTGCTGATCTGACCTTACGGCTCCTGGAAAAATGCAGCAGCGGCAACGCATGCGTTAGAATGCACGCCTCCGCCTCACTATACATGCTTATGAGGCACAACTTTTCTCTGGGCAGCGTACGTCTCAGTAGATTTTGTGTGAATGAAGCATGTCGGTTTATTGTAAGTTGTCTTGTAGACTTTCGCGCGTGTCAAGATGCAAGTAACCATGTCCATGTCCGAGCTTGTGGGTGTTTCGCATAACTTTGAAGAAGAGTTTTTACGCCGTTCTTTGAAGACGGTCCTTTCATATGCTGAAATCGACTCCGAATTGGAGGGTACTTCATTTCCTGAACAGGTAGTTTATCTTGTCATGTATTAAAGAGTGCAATCTAACGTTGTTACCTGATAAGGTACGCGACCTCGTCTTCAACCTTCACATGATCCTGTCGGATACAGTCAAGATGAAAGAGCACAAAGAGGACCCGGAGATGTTGATTGATCTCATGTACCGGATTGCCAAGGGATACCAGAACTCCCCAGACTTAAGATTAACCTGGCTACAAAACATGGCCAACCAACATTCCGAGGTTAATGCAAAAATACAGTTTCATTGTGAATACGTGTACTTACCGTACAATGTTATGCGAACTTTACGTTATCGCTGCAAACACATGCTCACTGTTCATCGGACAATTTAACCTAGAGTGTAGAATTTCTCGGAGGTAACCGGGTGTCTGAAAAACAAATCAATGATATTTTCCAACAGCGTAAGAACCAGGCCGAAGCCGGCATGTGCTTGCTTCACTGCGCAGCTCTAGTTGCCGAGTACCTTTCAATGATGGATGACAAGTCGTACTTGCCGGTCGGATGCGTAACTTTCGAGGTGATTGATGTCTTTTTCCTCTTGTTCCCTTCAGTTGGCGCCTGTTTTTTTATATCATGCGGTACTTTTGGTAACTTTCAACATTTGTGCCTATTTTGACAAATGTCAAAAATCAGAGTAGGATAATAATATCTACGGTATTTGAAACTACTTCCTTAACAAATAAAATGTTCACTTTCGGTTTCCAGAAAATCAGCGGAAACATATTGGAGGAGAGCGCGGTATCCGATGACGTACTAACTTCCCACGCAGACGAAGTTTGTTCGGAAAAATATTTCTCACAGAACGGACTCACGGCTATACTGGAACAGGCTGTGCAGATCTTTCAGCTGGTAAGCTTCGTTGCATTTTTTGTTCCATCAATTGTAACCCGAAAAATGTAAGTTGGGTTTGATCGAACTCTTCCAATGTTCGTTTCACAGGGAGGTTTACATGAGGTTGTCGACATGATTTACCAAATTCTCATTCCCATCTATGAAAATAACAAAGACTACAAAAAACTTGCTCAGATACATGGCAAGTTACAGGAATGCTTTACCAAGATCAGTAGCCAGGTGTGTATTTGGTAATCGTTTAACTGTAGCTGTAGGAATTTTGAGTTTACTTCAAAAGCCCTGCGGCTGCTGTGGATGATTTTCTGTGTAATTTTTTGCTTGGTAGCTGTAGGTTTACGGGTGTGCAGCATGGTTGGTACGATTTTCTGCCCGGGCATCTTCCCCATGCCCGGGTTCTTTTTTGGTCAAAGACAACTTTTATGTAAAGTATTCAAAGAGTGAAAGAAACGCAACAGATTATTAATTGTCCGTTGTCGTAAGGCGAAGTATGCTTATTCCGTAAACTTCAGTCGTGATTGAAAACGATTGCTACCAACCCTGGTGCGCAACCTTCACAAACAATATTACATTCACAAAAAGAAATTATCGTTGTATCTGATTTTTATTGATTTCCTGATTAAGGTTTTATCAAAAAATGCAGGTTTCGTTTTAGTTTGACATCGTAAATGCCTCGTGCTATTTAGCATGGTAAATCAAATGCCTTACTTAATTCTCAACTTTTAAGTTAATTATGTTTGATGAACTGAATGAATAACCTAGAGATGGTTTAATTCATTCGTCATTTAACCGATTGCTATAAAATTTGTTTGCCACTGATTTTTCATTTTACTCGTATATTTTTTGTTTTGTCGACGTGGCTTGGAACAGAGTTCGTACGGCGGCTGGGAGGTATGTCTCTGTCGCTTTTTTAGTTTTTGTTTCATAGGGCCTAATATTTATAAGTCTGTGCCCACTGAGGTGAAAAAATGTTAGTCGAATTCGAATTAATATAATAGAGATAAATGAATGAGCTTCAATTTACAGAAAATAAAATATTTTCGGGCCTTGTTTGAATATTTTTAACTTGTCAGTCAGCTTGGATTTTGAGCATCAATGCTGTTTTACAATATCCCAATTTGCAAATGCACGGTGAACAACGGGCGTAACTTGACTATAGGCTTGAAACAATAATCTCAAACAGTAGGTTAATTCAAATTAACCTGCATGTCGTTTGCATCATAATCAATTTTGTTCATTGTTATTTTGTTTGACAAACCCGAACGCTGCTGATCCACATCGCCGGTGTAAACTGCATTCAAATATTTGGTGAGTTAATTGCTTGCTTTGCATGTTCTTTGTTTGTTAGTTTTGTTTTATGATGCTGCACGTATAGAATTGCGTGGACTGTTTGCTTATCACTTGCATCTAAATATCGCGGTGTGAAGGCAAGCGATTTTTAGCGCATATCGTACCGACATTGCCTTGAACGAAAGAAATAGTTGGTTTCCGTTTGCTTCAGATTGGAAAGAGGATGTTTGGAACATACTTTCGCGTCGGATTTTACGGAGCCAAGTTTGGTGATTTGAACGGGGAAGAATTCATCTACAAGGAACCAGCAATCACTAAACTCCCCGAGATATCACACCGTCTCGAGGTATACTAATTTAGTGTTATCTTTTTTTGCTGTGATAAATATCACATATAAATAAGTGCCACGCCCTGCAGACCTTCTATAGCCAATGCTTTGGTGCGGAGAACATTGAAATGGTCAAAGATTCAAGTACAATCGACCCAGAATCACTTGATCCAGACAAGGCTTACATCCAAATCACATTTGTCGAACCTTACTTTTACGAATATGAAAACGCGCACAAGACTTCCTACTTTGACAGGTATTTGATCATGACCAATACTCTGCTATATGTCTGGAAGTTTCAGGTTTTACCCTGTAAAAGTCCAGAATGTCGTTCCGGAAAAAGAATTCTTGTCGGTACGCAGTTCCGGTAGAATTCAACGGCTGGTGTGTCTTAATTAGTTAAAAAGAAAATTGAGTAAATGTAGAAATAATGGCTGATCCAGCTTGGCTGCAATGCCTTGGCTGCGAAGCCTGTGAACCTTATTGAGTAAATGTATTCGCTTATTATAGAATTCTCACCCAGTATTCGAAAACACATTGCGTCATTTTTTCGTTTAAACTCAATCGTTCCGGTAAGAATTTTTGTACCTTTAACACAGCTCGAAACATGTGTCTTGAGGCGCACAAAAACATGAACTTTATTGTTGTTTTAATTACTCATGTAACGCCATGTTGACATTTGCAGAAACTTCAACATCGACAAATTTATGTACGCCACACCCTTTACCAAAGACGGCAAAGCTCACGGGGAGATGAAAGAACAATTCAAGCGCAAAACATTCCTACAAGTTTCCAACGCCTTTCCTTATATAAAGACGCGCATTAGCGTCATTAAGCGGTGAGTTAAGCGTCCATTATGTTGAAATAAGAACATATACGTTATCATTGGTTGACCAATCGTTTTTTGCGGTGCCTCTTTGAATGTAACAAGTTAATGTAAGTGATATTTTTCTGAACTTTTGTTTTCCGGCATGAAAGTGTTTGTTATTTCGTGCAGATGGGAAACCGTTTTAACTCCCCTTGAATCGGCCTGTGAGGATGTAAAGAAAAAAACTACGCAGTTGTTAAAAGCGGTCAACATGAATCCACCGGATGTTCGGATGTTACAAGTCAACTTACAAGGAGCTGTATTGACGTCGGTTAACCAGGTGAGTTTTAAAATGTTAAAGCATGGCTGTTTGTGATAGAACATGAGCTTAATTTTGGTTTCTTGTTTTTAGGGCCCTATGGAAGTTGCAAACACGTTTTTAACAGAAATTCCAGAGGAGTCCAAGTTATGGGTCCATTACAACGAACTTCGATTATCGTTCCGCGAATTTGACCACGCGTAAGTGTATAATTAGTTCCTTGTAAATGTAGATGTCCCTTTTCTGTGTAGCTTTTGTTATGGAGTGTACCGTACTGTAGGCCCGTTACTACCATATTGTTTTAGTTCGACGACCCTTTTATCCCCCACCTGTAACTTTGCATAATTTTCGCAGTTGTTCTGTGGCATTAAAAAAGAACAAAAGTCTCATCAGCTCCGACCAGAAGGAATATCAGCGTGAGATGGAACGAAACTTTCACAAAATGTCTGAGAAGCTTAAATCCATGGTGAACGATCGGAAAGTCGTTCAGCAAATACTCGAAGCGAGCAGGTTGGAAAGCTTTTATTGTACTAAGCCAAATAGGGATATTTTGTCACAAAGAATCTTTTTGGTGACATTTTCAACAAACAAACAAACCGTTTAGATCAACGTGAAAAACTCAAACATAACTTTTTTGCAGTGACATGCGGCTACTGTGATAGAAACGTACATCAGCGCATCACACCCATCTGCTTGACAACTTCTGCAGCAATCATGACTCTTCACTACGCAACGAAACCGCTGCCAGTTGATACAAAACTGTAAAAGCTGCCATTGTTTGAAGCAGTCCCCGTTTCGTATATCGAAGGCCTATTACAGTTCCTATTTATGTCTTCAATGTATACACAGAACTTATTTGCATTCGCCTCGATAATCAGAGAACTGTTTTTTGTTTCTTACCTTGTTGTGTTTTTCCAAGGGTCTCCCTCACCGTCATCAAAGTCTAATATAATCTTGTTAGAAAATCATATTTTCTTTCTTTCTTCGCGGTTTGAAGTCAACACACTGCTTGCTTCAATGCGGCCTTTTCGTAAATTGCCGTTATAAGTATTTAAGCGGATATTAAATAAGCATTGCACTTGAATGTTCGTTGCAACAATACAATGATGATTCGGTGAACGTTTATTATTATTTATCTACCATAAAAAATACATGTCTCTGAATATAGGTTTTTCGCACGCAAAAAGGCACTCGAGCAAACAACAATCAGGGAACAAAACAATTTTCTGGGTTGGAACTTGCTTTTCTCAAACGCAGTGTTTCCACTTCGTCGCATATGGCAGATATTTTGCCGTCATCCAACTGGCATTCAAGACGTGATGCCGAGACAACCGACATAAATCGCTGCAAATATAAAGTTGGTTGTAGCAGTTCCCATTCGTGAGAGAAACACGCAAACTATTTTATGCTTTGTAATCATAATATTAACCTGCTTGAGTGACCCTTCTGCTCGAATGAGTCGGTAGACTGCATAACCAGGGATCCACAAGCACGAACTGAGTCCCATGCACCATCCAACCGCTTGCGCCCATACCGGATAAACGTATGTGCGGTTGTAGGTAAGTGGTTTGTACAGACTCAGCCAGTATATAAGAATGCCCTGTTAATACATTTAGCGTTATCACGTTGAATTATAGCAATCTGCAGCCTATTTTTGCGATTAACCTTACCATGGACGCGCCAGGGCCAGCAAATTTCCAGCAAAATGTGATCCACGGGGTGCGCAGTTTGGTTCGTAGCATATCCTGCACATGCCGCCAGAAGCGGTCTTTTCCATAAACCCAGGCCAAACCGAGGAATTCACATGTGCCGATAAAGAACAGACACCAACCAGCGCTCGCATAATCGTTCACCAACAGGAAGACGTATATCCCACCCTATAAGAGTAATTAATGATGTGAATTTGTAATAAAGCGCTCTTGCGTCACTTGGCTGCACTTTTAAAACTGCTAAAATTATTTTTTCATGATAAAATGTTTTTAATCGAAAAAGTGACATTGAAATATAAAAAAAGTTTGCTTGTTTGCCTGTATGTACCTGAGTAATCATCGTGGAAGCCATCATGACGATAAGAACAGCGAAGATTGCCTGTACGATTTCTCTGCCCCAGCGCTGTCTGTACCACCACGGAAACATATCCATTATGGAAACCACAAGACATTCGTGGAAAACAAACTGCATAACGTGATTGATCAATGATGTTAATCGTGCTTCATTTAAACCGCCAACTTACCAAGCAATCAAATCCCAGCAATACAATCATCAGAAAAAACAAAGCGTTCCAAAAGTTCGGCATTGGCAACATAGAGAGCGCCTGGGGGTAAACGATAAAAACCAATCCAGGACCAGATTCGGCTACAAGGTCAATTGTCGTATTCTGCAAAAATATGTAAAATGTAGACTGTGTAATGTATGCACTAGAACTGCAATTAAAACCAACATGTTGTTTGGCCATAAATCCGAGAGTTGAAAATACCGCAAAGCCAGCAAGAAAACTTGTTCCGCTATTTACCAACGCCACCATTATGGAGTCCCTGTAATTAAGGTGTAACACCGTTTGCAACTTGGTTCTGGCCTACGGTCTGTAGTTGTGTACCTGTACACATTATGGTGATATTTATTGTAGCTTCCCAAAGTCACCAACGCCCCGCTTCCGATGCCGTACGAATAGTACACTTGCGTCACTGCATCCATCCACACCTAAAAGTAAAATTTTAGCAGTATTCCTAACAAGACCTTAAAGATCAGCGCGCAAAACTTACTTGGGGATCAGCCAGTCTTGATATATCGGGACGAAGGTAGTATCGCAATCCGTCCATCGCTCCGTCAAGGGCCAAGCCACGAACTAGAATAACCACCAACATTATGATTGGTAGAGAAGCAGTGACGTACACCACCTGTAAGAAATATGTAATAAAAAGTTCAAAAGAAAACACCAAAGGTACAAACCTTCGTGGACCACTTTATGCCCTTAAACACGCAGAGATAGGCAATAATCCATAGTCCAACCAGATAAGCAAATATGTTCCACTGCATATTGCCAACATGGTCGATTCCCGAAGATACTCCAAGCACACTGCGTCTAAATACAAACAACACTTACTTTTATTCTTATCGCTTAACTTTTCCGAAAATAACTCAATTGTTGAAATATTTACTCCCAAAATTCCACCGCAGACGGGGTTCCATTAGCAACAGGCACGACCACTCTCCCGTGTTGTGTTGTTGAATTTTTTCCATCAGATCCGTTGAAAATTAAAGAAACACAGTTCTCTGTATTCCAAGGATTATCGCAGGTGGTCCATGGTAATACTTTAGAAAAGCTTCCAACAAAATATCGGAACGCCCACGCCAACACAACACCGTACAAACTATTTGCGTACCACGTTATCATTGCGTTAGCGTAACCAATACCTGCAACACGAATATACTTTGTAATCAAATTAATCAGGATAGTGACAACGTACCTTTAACCAATGGAATCATGGCCCAGGCTTTGGTCATTCCTTTGCCTACATACTGACCAAGAGAAGTTTCCAAAAAGAAGAGTGGAAATCCAATGAGCACAACAGAAAGTATGTATGGAATAAGAAAAACACCTGTATAAAAAACAGGTAAACTACAATTGTATTCAGGTAAATTTTTCAGAAAACCTACCCCCGCCGTTTTTGTAACACAAGTATGGAAAGCGCCATATATTTCCAAGTCCAATAGTCATAGCAGCAATGTTGAAAAAGAAATCTACAGATGTCTGCCATTTCTGTCTTTGCTGTGGTCCTTTTTTTAAGGTGTTTCCTTCCATTTTGTTTCTAAAAAGCTGATGCAAAACAATATCAACTAAGGTATGTAACTTATAACATTACACCACTACTTTCCAGAACTCCAATGTACAGATAGTGCTCTTGCAGACAATAAATCATTTTATACTTACTGACTTCCTTCCCATTCTCTTGGTGGCCCTCCATGGTATCAATCATTTTTAATGCAGATGAAGGTTTGGAATTTTGTGTTCACTCTTGAAAGTGTAACTTAACAAAAATTTGTTGATTCCAAAAAAATTGTTTTAATGATCAAATACATGGAGCGAATATCTGAAATCGCAACAATATTGTGCAATTATCTTACAATTTCAATTGGGAAACTATTTTTACCTGAATTTCTTTTAAAAGTAGTTAACGTTTGCATAAAGTCAAAGCAATATCAGTCATCGAACCAAAACTTGAAGATATTTAGAAATGTTTACACTGATTTTTGCTTGTAACTGCAATGCATTAGATTTTGAAAAACTATACTCATGCGAGGAGTATACTAATTCATAACACAGGCTTGTTCTAGTCTTTGAAGGTGTGTCAGTTAAATGTTCAACATATTTGTCAGTAAGTTTCACTGATTTTAGCAAATCATCACATGTGTGTGAAAGAATTTCTAAAAAATTTTCTTCGGTAAACTCAATTCTTCCATCATCTAAAAGATAAAATAACACTGTTAAAATAACATAAGAAGACACCTTTTTAAAAAAGCAGCAGATTTCAGAACCTTATCATATGTTACTATAACATTTTACTGATACTTTAAAACTTACCGACTTCTTGTTTTGCCTTGGGATCCAAAATCCAAAAGCTTACATGAAAATTGTGAGAGGGAGGATATAACGATTTTTGTTGGTAAGGTTGGTTGTTAGTACAGGATGCAGTCAATACACCTTGAGTTTCTGCTGAAAGTGACCAAAGTACATTCTTTTTCTTCTTGCCTAGTGCATGGACAAGCAAGCAAGATAAAATATCAATGTCAATAATCGTTGAACAAATTTTGAAGTCATCTTTGGTAAAAAATGAGCATGTGTATCCCAAAACATCAGATGACCCATTGCTTTCTTTAATGTGAAGCAACTGAACAGAATGTTTTCGATGTGTTCCAAATTTTACCAAAAACCATAACAGTCCCAAGTAAAGGTTGTTGGAAAGTGATCTAGTTTTGCAAAATGTATGAATTTCATGGTGTGCATCTACATCATTATGATGTTGAAAATTTAATTCCTCCATAAAAGTACTTAGTTTTGGATTATGTTTATTAAATGTAGCCTGTAAAACATCTTGAATCAATGTTTCATGTTGGTCTTCTTTTGTTTTTTCTATAACCACCAATTCATATGAGAAACTTGAAAGGTTGTTAAGTGAGGGTTTTGTCACAACATGATTTGATGCACAAAATATTCCTTGGTCTTTTGAATTTAAAATACTGCTGCATATACATTGGATTTCCAAGAATAATGAAGGACGAAGAGCATCAAACGTACAAAGCTCAGGTAAAGTATCATAGTAACTTAGAGCTAAAAAAGTTGATACACACTCCTTGCACAACTTTGACAAGTTCATTTTCACATGGTGACTTGTTTGGAG
The DNA here is from genome assembly GCF_947561715.1 of Ascidia mentula. Classification (NCBI taxonomy): domain Eukaryota; kingdom Metazoa; phylum Chordata; class Ascidiacea; order Phlebobranchia; family Ascidiidae; genus Ascidia; species Ascidia mentula. The sequence goes on from NC_138566.1 coordinate 20,693,214, forward strand.
GTAAGTTTGAACTGCTTTGGATGTGAAATGGTCGTACATACTATTGTTTCTTTGAATTTGCTCACAGATTGTCTTGACAAAAAACTTTTGTGGAAACAAGTACTCGTCCTTAGCTTTATTAACTAGTCTTCTACCAATCCCTGATGGTAACATGTCTTCTTTTAGGTGTTGCACAAGTCCACTTTTCCAACCTTAAGATAAAACATCCAACAGAAGTCCAGTTACATACGCGTACAACAAGAAACAAGTAGCAAATTAAACACAATCAATAAGAAAACTAAAAATCCACCTTCATTTAACATTGGTGGTTGAGCATATTTGACAAACGTATGTGTTCTTGCGCCAGCAATGTTAAACACATTTCCAGCTCCTCTTCTTCCAGTGCTCACGTAACCATTCAATGGAGTAAATTTGACAACATCCATCAAAATAAATCCTCCTTGTGTAGCCATATCAACTATCTTTGAACAACAACAATAAATCTGGTTTACATGTGAAAAAAAAGAAGTGTCACAAATGGACGTAGTCACCTGCCAGTGATTGCATTTTTCTCTTTGGTAACTGTCAGCTGGAGTTCCCCCCTGACCAGCACAAAGGGTAACTTCGACCTTTCCATCATTTTGTATAACTTTTGACACAGATTCAAAAAAGTTCCGCAGCAGGGCTCTATCCCAAAGTACCACATGATTTAATGTGAAAAAAAAAGAATAAAAAAACTGGATCAATTTAAAAACCGAAGGCCCCTGGCAGGCTGTCGAGCGATCACACACCATATCAATATAATTATATTTGTGGAATTTAACATACAATTACACCACATGATTATTTAATAAATGCACACAAAAAAATAATAGATTCATGCCTGTTCAACTTGATGCCAGCTTTTCGTCCAATATGTGGAAAGTTGAATATTACTCTTCGAATTTTCAGGGTGTCTCTAATAGATGGATACTCTTCAAGACGTGTGGCATCAATGGAATGAATAATTTGACAACCCATTTGTTTAAGCACCTTTAAGTTTGTAATTACTGTTTTGCCATACTTCTTTATGCAAGTATCACAATCCTCAAAAGATGTTGCAATTATCTTCTCCTGCGGAGACGTTGTTCCATTTTGTGCCAACGATGCACTGAATGAAAAATTGCCATCACCGAGTACTAAAATCATTTTTGGTGAGGATTCGTATAATTCAAATTCCAAAATACACTGATTCCACGAGACAGCGGCTGCCCGTTGCTACAAAACTCAATCAAGCGTGAAGTGTTGTAAACACAGAAAGTTAGCCTCACACGTGGGCGTTGTGTTAAAAAATGCAGAAGAGCAAGAAAAGCATGGCTGCAAACTCACGAAACGTTTTTTGCTTTCCTTGTTCAGTGACTGCAAGTTGCGATGTTTCAAAGTCGGAAGATCGGTTAACAGAAATATGGAGCGGATTTGGAATAACAGAAAATGCAAAAGACGCGTTTGTTGTTACTCATCTGCTACCGTTGGTTAAGTTTGTGTCGTGTGAAAGCATTTCAAACATTTACAACAAACAATCATGCTTATTGGGTGACCAATTACCCGGTGTAACCTTTCAATGCAATCTGTATAAAAGTGGACAAACATTTTTCACTATTGAAGCAACTCCATTATGTGCTTGGAAATGTGCAAGATTTGACAATTTGCTAAAAAATATATCTTCAAACATTCCTGAAAATAAGAACAGTGAACCACCCTGTTGCAAGTCACATTTGTCAAACAACTTCTTGTCCTGGGCTATGCTCCTAAAAATTAATTTGCAATTGCCAATTACTGCTAATGAAGGTGTCAGACATGGAATTGTAGGTAGAAGTGTTAATTTGAGACAGGGCAATTACTTGTGGGTTCAATCCCACCCATTTGGCCCAACAACAAAAGGCATTTTTTCAGGCTGCCTGACAACAGGCATATTGTCAAACATTGTCCAAGATTCTTTGTTGCTTACTGATGCGTGCTGCCTTCCTGGTTCTGAAGGTGCACCAGTTTTTACACATTCAAATGAGCTTATTGGTATGGTTGTGTCACCCCTTGCCATGAAATCTGGTGATTTATCAGGTTTAACCTTTATTTGCTCATGGCCTGAAATTGTTTCATCCTTTTATTCATCAGCACTTTGTCATATGGTAAAGTTTGTGGATTTTGGAAATGTGTTTTTTGACATGAAATTTGTAAAGCATCATCCATCACCAACTGTGGTACAGATGAAGCATATGAAGGGGTGGGGTTCTGGTATAGTTGTGGCTGTGGACAAGTGTACATCCAATCCCTCTTTCTTTGTTGTCACATGCTGTCATGTTGTACAACCAGCAGACCAACATGTGTTGCATATACGGGTTGGTTACGATTCAGATCATAGCAGGTGGTTTCAAGGTTTGGTTGTGTATGTTGCACCACCATCCTGGTTTGATTTTGCATTAGTTCAAGTGAGGTGTAATGTTTCTACAATTGACTACCTTTTTGCCAACATTCATTTTGACAATGCTACAGAGACTGTTGCTACAATTCCATATTGTAAGGACCCAAGAAGTGGCATTGAGGTGTATGCAAAAGGACATTGTTTGTTTGAAAACATTGCAATGCTGCCAACAATTACCAGTGGAATTTTGTCCAGTGTAGCTTATGAAGAAGGTAAACTTGCTGTTCTCTTGCATTCAACTTGTGTAGTTCATGACGGAGCAAGTGGTGGTGCTTTAGTGTCTTATGCAACAGGGGATCTTCTCGGATTGATTGTAAATAATGTTAAGGAGACTAATGAAAGTGAGGCAACCATTTTGTATCCCAAAGTAAACTTTAGCCTTCCGGCTATGTTGTTCATGCCAGTTATTGAGGAATATTTACTGGGTAATAAAAATGCTCTTAATAAAATTAAACATCTTTCGTCCATTGAATGTGATGTTTGGAAATTAAATGAAAATGAGTTATCTGTTCCAAAGGCAAACCTGTGATTGTTGCAATATTTGTGTGCTAGTTAGTTAATATTCTGTTTTAGCAATGCTATGCAATATACGTTGTTCTCATGAACTAATGCTGTAATTTCTTATATTAAATTAATGTTTTTTTTCTTTTCATAGGTTTGTTTCGAACAAGTATGTATTTATTTTCTAGGTCTGTACAATAGTTGTTAAACATAGTGCCTTTGAAAAAAATGGATGATATTACATTGAATCTTTCTTTAGCACTATCTGTACCGGTGAAGAAACATAAACGACATGTGAAAGGCATTGTTAACAGAAAAAAACGTATTGAGGCAAGAAGAAAGCTGAAAAAGAGAATTTTAAAATTTGGTGAAATTTCATCAAAAGGCTCAAATGAATCAATTGATATGGAGAATGACAACAATGAAAATGGACTGCAGGCAGGTTTAAGTAAAACACAAAACCAGAGAAGTCGCACTCTGAAATCAAAATCAATTTTTTCTGGTAATCCTGACATTCCAGAACTTAATCTAACCAAACTTCGACCAGAAACCCACAAAGACAGCAAGTTTTCAGGAGATAAATTTAGCAACATTGATATTCATTCTGGATTAAAGGCCTACATTGTAGAAAAGATGGAACTTGAGGAAATGACACCTGTTCAATCTCTCACCATCCCTTTGTTATTTGCAGGCCATGATGCATTAATAAGATCACAAACAGGTTCTGGCAAAACCTTGGCATATGCTTTGCCTATAATCCAAAGCTTGCAAGCTATCAGGCCTGAGGTAACAAGACAGAATGGTCCATTGGCTATCGTCCTCACACCAACTCGGGAACTCACACAACAAAGCTTCGGAGTTTTTCAGCAACTTACACTGCCAATTCGGAGAATAGTTGCTTCATGGTTTGTTGGTGGAGTAAGTAGAAAGTCAGAAAAGGCCCGGGTTCGTAAAGGCATCAATATATTGGTTTCAACACCTGGTCGATTTGTTGACCATTTGGAAAACACATCCTGTCTTACCTTAGAGAATGTAAAGTGGTTGGTTTTTGACGAAGCTGACCGTTTGTTGGATATGGGCTTCCAGAAAGACATAAACAGAGTTCTAAAAGAAATTAAGACACAGTGCAATGAAAAACCTCAAATTGTGCTTCTTTCGGCGACCTTGAATAAGGGTGTCGAAAATTTGGTTGACTTGGCTCTATCGAACCCAAGACGGGTTGACATAAATGAAAAACACTTATCTGACAATAGTAGCATGGCATTTGTTAATCCTTCAACTGGTCTTAAAGTTGAAAAAGTGTCATTACCAGAGCAACTCAAGCAACGTATTGTTGTGGTACCCACTAAATTGCGGTTGGTTACCCTTTTATCATTCATTATGAAAAAAATGAAATCTTCAAATTTGCTTGTATTTCTCTCTTGTCGAGATTCTGTTGAATTTCATTGTCAGCTTCTTAAATACTTTCTTGCAAAAGAAATTCAGTCTGGGATGGAAAAAAAAGTCTTGCAACTTCATGGTGGAATGATGCAGGCAGAAAGAACAGAAGTAGTAACAAAGTTTAAAAAAAGTAACTACAGTGTATTGTTATGTACAGATGTTGCTGCAAGGGGTCTGGACTTTCCACATGTTAATTGGGTTGTACAATACACCAGTCCAGGTAGTCCTGCTGACTATATACACCGGGTAGGACGTACTGCACGGGCTGGAAAGAACGGAAATGCCATACTTTTTCTTACTCCAGTTGAAGCCCCATATGTTAAGCTTCTTGGCAATTATGACATTGCAGTTGATGAATTAAAGGTGGATGATATTTTGGTTGGTTTGCTATCTGCCAATTCAATGAAATATCAAGAAAATCTAAGGTAGCTTGCAGTAAATTTTCTACTGTTTCATTTAAAATGTTACCAGTTTAAGTTTATACAAATTATGACACATAGTTGTACAATATGTGCACCAATGTAATATGAAGTGTTTACCCTCAAGGTTACAACTGATCCAAGAGAAAGCTGCTGAAACTCACAGAAAATTGGAAGCATTTGTAAGCGAAAACAAAATTTTAAAGGAATGCGCCTCTAGTGCATTTCTTGCATTTGTGCGGGCATATGCGACTTATCCGTCGACTCTCAAGCACATTTTTCATGTCAAAAACCTTCACATTGGACATGTGGCTAAAAGTTTTGCTCTTCAGGTATTTTGGCTTCTCTTGTAATCATTATGTTTGCATTTGCATATTAGGTTTATTGATATATTGACAAAAAGGTACTTTACTATAAAACTATGTATAAAACACATTTACAGGATACACCAAATGACGCAATCAAGCATCTTCAGAGAACAGTGGGACAGAAAGCTGTGCAACAAATGCAAGAAAAGAAACTCAACAACAAAAGAAAAATGTTGAAGACCAAGCAAGGGCAAAGTAACACTGGTACAAGAAAGACTTCCAAAGCAAACAGACTGCAAAAGCCATTAAAACGGCATCCTATTGTTGCCAAATTTGATCTCTTGTCCGAATTTAGCAGTGGCATTGAAGAAATACCATTACCAAAACGTATGAAGTCAAAATAAATATGTACCGTGGTGAATAAAAGTTAGTCAATACTATTTTCTTCTGAGTCTGATTCATTATTAAGGTCCCCCATCATAAATTGTTCCATTTGTTCGAAATCATGCAACAAATTTTCCTCTTCTTGCCAAGTAGTACTTTGCATTATGGTTGACCCATGACTGTAAGATTGTAAAAAATGAAAATTATTTGTAACATGTAAACCTGAAAATAAGTTTTTTCAACATATGTCCTGTGATGCAAAGTTTTTTTAAAAAAATTGTGTTATTATAAAAGTCAAAATGACAACACCTGCGTTGATCCACTTCTGGTGATGAAAGTCCTGAGCCAAGTCCTGGGTCATTAATAATACCAAGGTCTTCTTCCTCAGATGACCAATCATCAATTAACCGTGAAATCCTGCCATCACTTGTTAAATTTCCTGGAACAGAAACTTTTTTGCACTGCATAAGCACCACGAATTAAGTAGCCAAACCTTACCTGTTTGTGAAGCTAATTCCCATTCCAATGCATCAAGAGCATTTGCATCTGCCTTTTCTAGTTCATCTTGCAGATTACTAGTTTTATCATGGGTTTCTATAATACATAATTTTTTTTGTTAAGTTGAATAAAATGTGTTGGCTGCAAATCACAAGCTTAAACTCATACGATTATCCAAAACATTATGAAAAGACAAACATCCTAGAAAAAAAATTAGATTTTTTTATGTAGCACCTTGAAAGAATGGTTCGTTTGTTACTTCATTTTCTGAGATTACAAGGCTTGATAATGGTTCCCACAACTGAGGTCCTATAAAGGGATGTATCGCGTTCTTTATGTTTTTGATAGTGTAACCAGAGTTTTTACCTTTACTGGATGTTATTAGGTCCTTCGGTAAATTTGTGTTGTCATTTTCCAAACACTGCTGTTTAGCTATGTCCGAAAAAAAATCTCCCAAATCATTGTGGTAAAATGCATCTGGGTTGAGAGGTAAAGTACTGACCACATGCAACAAATCATCATATGATGACTGCACATCTAAAAAAACAAATAAATATTGTTTATTTACAGTCTTTTGTCGTGGCATTTGCTTGATTGTAAGCTGCGACTTAATAAGGTTTATTATCCTACCGTTTATGTGGCTTACAATTGAGGGCAGTTCATATTTTTAATGTGACAGGGATATTTTATTTGCGGCTTTGTTTATTAGGAATTCATCTGTAAGGATATCAGCATAACCCGCAATTTTGAATGACATATACAGTGACAATACTTGCTGTACTAAAATTAGTGTATCAAGTAACCACAGTATTTATTGTACGCATATAATGATTTTTTTGCTAAAAGTTGAATTTTTAGATTGCATTTCTTATGACTGATACTTACCATTACAAGAAACTTTTATACCACAGGAAGTTTTTGGTCTTGTTTCCTCTTTTACTTGAACTTTGGGATTTTGAACCAATTTTCTGTGGAAAACTGCAGATTTTGATCCACTTGGCCTTTTAGGGGTATTTGTTACTTTGGTGGAATTTAGATGTTTTGATGGCTCAGGACTAACAAACTTCTGTTCATGCTCATCTGACATGCATTCAGGCTTCAATTCAGTGAATGTACATTCTTCAATACTGACACTGAAGAGCAGAAGGAAATAATTCCTGTTCATGTCAGTACTGGCAATTAAAATAAGCAAACCTTGAAACTGATGTCTTGGGTTGTGCAACTTCAGTGTCATCCTCAGCTTCATCCACAAAACATCTCACACTTGATCCTTCATCACATTCCTCATCATTCCAACAATCGTCTATACCCAAGACGATAGAAGTTAACATGCAACTACTCAACACTTAAATTTGATAACAATGAACCTGCAGGGAGTTCTGTTATTATACATGGTTGCGGTGTTATGTTCCCCTCCAACATTTCAATCGTTGAAACTGACTCAGACCTTGTCTGTGGTGTAAACATTTCCCTAATTCGATTGTGGTCATCCAACTCTTGTTCTATACACAAACAAAATAATTCAGGTAATCTTCAAGATATACAGCAAGTTGTGAATTTTGTGAAAGGGAATGTGGTTATTTTATCTTGTTTTGTCACAGTTGTTTATGTGTACACATCAGTTGTTTAACCTGTAAGCCCAACTAAATCTTCTGAAACTTGGTTATCTTCATACTTTGCAGGTGTGAGCAGGGGAGGCACTTCACTTGTTCTGTACAAAATCAAATGCATGATACACATTTTCCTATATGCCTTGAGTCAGTGGTCAAGTTGAGCAGATGCCCAAGCAACGGGGCTGGGCAAAATTATGGTGACAGGGACAAGATTTTTTTATGCAAAACCTCCAAAAAATGCGGCACAATTTTCATAGGACCTGAGAAAGTTTAAAAAACCTGAAGAAGATGGGACAGAAATATTTGGAAACCACCACCAAGCCGCTTTTAACAAAAATTACCAAAATAAGTTTTATTTTGTAAATACCTGTGTTTCTTCAGCAGTAACCTTTCCATAAAAGATAATGTTGTAGTCTCGGAAAAGTTTATCTCAATTTCAGTAGGATCAGACTGAACAGCATGAACTGACATCTCTACAGGAGCGGCATCTGATATTTGATCTGACAAGTTTGCAATATGTTTTTTCTAAAAAGTTACTACATCAATGAAAAACAACATTTTTTGTTACATTTTCAAAAAAGATAAAATTTTAACTTGCGACCAAACCTTGACCATGCTTTTGTCTCCATTCAGCAATAGCATTTTTAAATGATTGTGCACTTTGTTCTTCATTGAAAGCACCCTAAAAAATTCCCATTAAAAAAAGAATTACTTGAAAGTATTTAGTATATGCATGTTATAAGGCAACCTCAAGCAGTCTTCCACCCTTTTTCACATCCAAAAAAGTATTTTGCTTAGTGGGTGTTGTTTTTGGACTTTCCTTGGTTGGTGACACCATGACATTTGTCTGTTTCAGAACGTTTGTCAGAACACAAGCAATTGTGTGTAATGTATTACTAAGACAAAATGAAACCCACAAAAGCAGCAGTTCAGTATTGCAAAAAACCTGTGGTCTTTAGTCTGTTTGTTCGATTCAGTACTTGTATGTTAATTATTTACCCTTTGAGGGGACACATTTCCAATGTAGGGGTAGTACACCTCTGAGCCCCAACCCTGTTTTGGTTTAAACATTTTACCGTCAATTGCTAGAATTAATCGTTTTCTCCCCCATCTACAATACAAAAAGTAATTATTTATTGGAAAACATTTGTTAATAGCTATATCATACTTTTTATAGTAAAGACCAATTGACATTGGTTCGATCGCAGCTAAACATGCTAAAGGAAGGTTGCCATTTGGATCACTTTGCATCTCCATAACCTGCACAGAATGTGTAACATACATTGTTTTTAATCGCGGTGACCAGTGTATGCTGCATGCACCAACAGTTGCTAATTGCACGATTGCCAGTGACGCATAATACCAGAAACAGTCTTGCATGTAAGGAAAAAAAATGACAGATTTAAAGAAATAAAATTTGCCTATTTCTGGATAGGATAGAGGACGGCAGCCTTCAGCTCTGGAGCTGCATGTGGCTCTTTCGACCTGGCCACACAGACATAACAAGTTGATTACAGTAGAACTTGGGTAAATCAGATACAATTTGTCCAAAAAAATTGTATGGATTAGGCGATTGTTTGTATAGTCTGAACTCTAAAGACATTTGTTTGAAGCCCTTGTTGTGTAGTTACTGGACTGTAACACCTTACAAACTGATGACCATAAAGTATTGACTGTATTCAGAGTTTTGCCTAGGATACGCATGGTCTTTCATTCTGCAATAACTGCATAATAATAAGTTTTTAAACACACCTCTTCGCTATGGGGCTCCAATGCTACCGATATCCAGGTTTCTTGGTTAACAATTGGTGTAGCTTCTTGCTGCCTGGGTAAGTCCGCAATCAGTGGTTCCTTGATTTTTAAATTATCTATTAAATCTTGTGTGTGATTTTTTCTTTGCCGGATGTCTGCAATAATTTTTAGAGTGAACACATGAGAGGTGAAAAATTTACATTTATACCTAACGGCTCATCCTTTAAGACCTTTACTTTGGGCTTAACTGGTGCATGTGGCGTTTTTGTTGTTTTTACACTGTGTCCCAAAGTATTTCTGGCATGTGATTCCAAGTTCACAGCTTTACCGGACTTCCATATGTAGCCTTGACCTCTGCAATAAAAAAAATGAAGTTTCAAACAGTGTTAAAATACCCAACGTATATATTATTTTTATTGCATGGCTAACACATCCCATAGTGTAGAATTGTACCAAGTTAATATTGTCGATTGTATGCGGGGCAGAGAATAGTAGGAAAAAATTACTTTGAAAGGCATTGTCAATATTTTAAAATACATAATAAAGCAATTAATATAATTATTTGTTTTCACCCCCGTTCTTCCTTTTCTTTTTCCATAGCTTTCTTTAACTGAAGAAGCCTCCATTCCATCTGTTTGTTGTCAATTTCAAGCTTTTTGCTTTCTCGCTTTTTTGCTGAGGCTGTGCTGGGTGATTTATCCTGAAGTTTTTTTGACACTGGCTTTTTACCAGGAGGAAGGACCATAAAGTCAACGTCTATGTGGTGACTCATTATTAGTGATTTAATCAGATTTTCTTGATCTGCATCCAGAAAAAACATTTTATTTTTTGAGCAAACTTTTAGCACCAGGGTATAACGTAATTATTGTTTATACACAAATAAATTTACATTTTAGCAAATCGTACGTATAATACAGTTGTCTTAAAAATTTTGTACATAACAATAAACAAAACAAGATCGTTTCCAAGCACAACACGCCTTTACTGCAGGGAATTTGATTTTTACTACGCATAGCAACAGCGCCCCGTGTGGAAGAAATATTTGTTTGTGGGGCATTTTTACAGCAAAACGAGTTATCGTGAATAACAGCACAATAAAATTTGCAAACATACAAATGGGTGCCGGAGACAAAATGTAGAAAACGTTGTTTAAGACCGATTGATTTGAATTGTTTCTTTACACGGTGAGGGGCGTTTACGGATACTTCAATGATGCGAGCAATGAAGCAAAACCTCCAAAAAGACTAAAAATTGCTCCAATCCAAACTAGAATGAAAGAATAGCCGAATGCAACTCCTGGTTTAAGTTTATATTCAGCAGAAAACACACTTCCAGCAACGATGTTGGATATAGCTGCAAAAAAATAACAACTGAAAGTTATTTTGCAAATTTTTAAACTTTTTGTTTTACTAACCACAAACAGAAAAAAATACAACACCACTCCAAAGAACCACGATTTCTCGGCGTGGAAAAAATGAAAGTGCACACGATGAAAACATCAAAATTGCAGAAACACACACAGAAAAAACCATGAATCCTCGGACAGTGACAAGGTATTCCAAGACATCTTGTAAAAGAAACTCAATATTAATACTGATACGATATTAAACGGGTGTCCATTTATTCTCTTACCTTGAAGGGGCTGACATGAACCCGTTGATAAACAAAACTGCCATAAGCCTACTTGTACGTCAGCGCTGACGGCCCAGGACGAGGTAAGTAGTGAAACAAATCCAAAGGTTGTAACTACAAATGCTGCCATCAAAACGGCAATAATCGCACTCTTGTTGTCATTTGCACGTTTAGGCCCAGTTAACGGCGCCTCTTCGATGTCCATCCTTATACGAGTAGGAAATAACACAAAATATCCGCGTAGCAGATGGCCTAGCGTTGTTTTACTACTGACCATAGGAATTCCGAACGCTGTTTGAACAATCTTCACAACTGTTTACGTAGAGGGCGTATTCAGGTGGTTGCGCTGAAAGCATGGCATATCGCTTGCGAAAAAAAACATCTTCGAATACTGTTGTATACAAACTAACAATGAATACTTAATTTTATTACTTAAAATTTCATATTTTACCAAATATGCAACAACGAAATTTAGGTAGGCTAATTACAGAAACACTAAACATTCTAAAGAAATCACTGTTATAGGCTACAAGCTTGTAGGATGTTAGGTTTTTTGTGGTTGTCGAATCATGGTAAAAATCAGACACAATTAAATTTTGAGTGTGGACAAATACGAAGAGTAATTGCTTGGTATATGTCCAACGTATTTCTTGAGCCGTATCTGTTTTGAAAGCGTGCAATGAAAAAGCTACGTGTAAGGAAATATCACACTTACGTGGTATTGCGAAAAAGTGGCATTAGAAAGTTTGTTATATGGCAACTCGACTGACGCAATCGTGAAAAATCGATTTCGCTTGGACGGGCATCCTCAGTTTATGCAAATTCGAATTTGCAAGTAAACACAGAAAGCTGTACGGTAAAACAAATCCAAGTATAAAATAAATATAAAATGAATCAAAATGAAATAAAACTACTGAAGTTAAAAAGCAAGAAATCCTGTACTGCTTCCCCTATGCATTTTAATTAATTTCACAGTATTAAATTGGTGGAATAAAAGCCTTGGCTTCGATGCCAGTGAACAGAGGCCACTCATCTTGATTGGGAGTAAAATAAGATTCTCCTGTTGTTGTCTCTTTCCGGTGTCGCAATCGTGATTCTATTTTTATCTTGAGTGTGTGAACTTTGTTTGCGGTTTCACAATAATCCGTCTGTTTGCCGTGCCGAGGAATTCGGGGTCACACGCAGTTAACCGTGAATTTATTTTTGTGGTCGTGTAGCGTTTGTGGGTCTATCTGGTGAATTGTTTCCTAATGCCTTCACGATGACATTACGCGAGAGGCGACGAGATCAACAAACAATTGTGTGTCGATCAGTTGTAAATTGTAAAATTCAGCATTCTTCGTTTTCAGAGTTCTTGAAAAGCACAAACATACAAAGACTTTGGTACAACGTGCGTTCTTATTTCGGCGAAATAATATTTTGATTCCACGAAATATATTTCACGCACGAGTGAACACAACTTCAAAGGATTTATCTACTGTTTTTTTCTAGTTCCGTCATAAAATCTTACAGTTTTTTTTTTCTTCATGCAAGGTGATAATTGGGGAAGCAATACTTGTAAATTTGGTACAAACATAAACAAAGCAGATAGTGGTGTATAGGCAAACATTCGAAACCTTTTCGGTCCATAGGATTTTTTTAAATTTTGCACAGGGCTTGCCTTGAGCATGCTGATGAACGTGGTATAAGTTGAAATACCATTTCATTTCAAATTTCACAGCAAAATGTACTTAAGCGTAGGTCACCGGCTGTGACGGCATAGAGGCCATTGCCCGCGTACAGCTTAGCGACAAAATGTAAACATATTGTTTTATTCTGAAATTTGTCACAAAAAACACAAGTGATAATTTAGTGCACATGCGTGGATGTGTTCTTATACACTGGTTTAGAACCATTTTGTAGCCAGGGATCCCCTTCTAAAAAACTCTTGTTTATTAAAATGAACGGGGAAACAAAAAATATACACAAGAAGAAGGCTGGCAAATTTAATTGTGCCCTTTTTGAACAAAACCCGATGGTTAAGAACCGACCCTTCTACACGTTTCCTCGTATGTACTGCTACTCATACTCATTAAATAGCAAATGATGGCCTCAAAGTACAAAACGTTGTTCAGGAAAAAATTCACATCCAGTACTTTGTCAATCAACATTTCACTCAACATGCTTCGTTCCACAATCATCCGTGGTTTCAAAAATGATTCACGGAAAACCTGACTACCAACAAGTCGTTGACGCACTAGACGTCGACAAAATGAGTATTCAACAAATCGCATCATGTTGTTCATTTCGTCTTGGGAGATTTTGAGATGTAAAAAATTGTTATTATAGTTTATCAACACGTTTTTCTTTCCGTGGTAATATAAACATATGCGGTAACATTCCGGTAAATCTTTTACTAGCTTAAATGATTTTGACAAATCCCATTAATATGTTTATAAACGAAGTTATATGATTGTTTTATTGCGGGGGTCAATTTCGTAACATCTGAAATTACAATACTTCGTCCATCAATGTATTGTTCAAGAAGAAAATTTCTGTGTATAATGCGATCTGCAGATTTCGCTACTGCCTCGTTAAAACGGCGTGGTTTGCGATGGACAACAATCTTTGGCTGAGGTGAAATGGGAGACGGAATATCGGACTTTACTTTCTTATTATAATAAATCCAACTACCAGTAAATATCGTTTCTTTAACGCTTTTCCATGTCACATATTTACTATGTCGTCATTGTATTCAGTCAATTTTTTTTGAGAAAGTTTATGCGCCAAATTTTGACCCTAGTTAACAGCAGTTCCTATGTGATCAAGTACAGACACGAGCCTAAACATCAATCTATTTGAAACAGGCAAAAATTCATCTGGGTTAATCCGTAACTACTTTCTTTGCCGCCTACATTTCTAAAAACTGCAATGCAGTGGCTAATGGCAACGTTGTGAAACTGAGTTTCACAATATATACTGAGATGGACGTTGTCCGGGATGTGATCGAACAACGGCAACGTCAGTACAGATTGGTCGTTCTCAAATTTCTCCTCGTTGCCAAATGTCTTTTGCTGTATTATAATTAAACGAGGAATATAGACCACAACTATTAAAAAAAAATGAAAAAGCATTAAAAATTCAAAAGGGTCCTGCTGCTGACATAACTTAAAATTAAGGAGACAACAAACGTCTTTAACCAACTGCAAGTATGACGTGGAATCGACAAGTTTATGAGCTAGGTGACAAAGAAATTGGCCATTTTTGCCTTTTAGGACAGTTTGTTTTGGAAAAATACAAGTGTTATCTAACAAACATTGGACAGCTTGCAACACGGATTGTAACCAACAGTTGTTGTATAAATTAGGAAAACCGGGCAAAATCAAGAATTTAGTTTATCACTGCAACTTATCGATTCCTGAACAAGCGCAAACACAATCCAAATGCGATATCGCGCAACGTCGAACTGAATTCGATTTAAGAGAAACATCATGACCGTTAATTGAAATTAAAATCGGAGACGTAAGTTCCTTGCGCTGATTTCTGGCAGAATCGTAGAAAACAAATTCATTCTTAAAATGTTTTAACCACAAAACCACAAAATGGTCTTCAAAAAGTAAAGGAATAAAAGCGTGCTTACACAGCCGTTCATTACAAAACAAGCTTTGAAATACCCTGCGAATAATTTTGAACGCTTTGCCACGCAAAACTTGATTTTGTTTTGGACAGGTTGTTACAAATGTCATTATCGGGGTGCACTCAAGTGTTAACATTGGTTGTGGAGATTTTCGTTTTCGTATTTTTAACGTTTACATATGATTTCCAATGAGTAAAAGCTGGTTTTGTTTCTTTTCCTCTTTTTAAAACTTTGACACCACAACCAATGTACGTTTAGCTGTTTTGGGGGATTTTTCGGTTTTCCGCGAAAGTGCAATAACGAATCGGCAAAGATTTTTTGTAAAACTTTAATAGCATCATAGTATTTCTAAGCAAAATCGTCTATTCGAGCTATTCACTTTCCATCAATGTTTCGTTTTAAATCTCGAAAATGTACAATAAATCCTTGAGTTTTGTTGTTGTGAAGGATTGTTTGGTGGAGACAACTCTTTATCACATTGAGGAAGTTGGTGTCTTAAAACTTGTTTTCAAAATTTTTCAATAAAAAAAGGGGACTGTTTTTCCTGTAATTTATATGTTTCTTTTCTCGAAAAAACACACCCTTGTCGTGCCCTGTCACGTTGAATCAAATTGAATTTACCGGACGCACCTTTAGATTTCAAGCGGTTGTAAAGAAATTCGACTAATGAGGAAGGAACTTCGCAGTTAGTCAAAACAATAAAACTTTCCACAGCTATATCCAGATCCGTAATACTCTCGCAATTGAAAAAAAAGGGTTTAACCAGAACAAATAAGTCTTTGACAGTTTTGAACTTTTATAGTGTTTGCTGCATAAAATTTTGTCTGCTTTCATTGCATGGCTGTAGCAGTTATGGACCACAGTTTTCTGCAAGTTCCAGAAAATGACTAATTCTGATCGCATCATGCTTTGATGTCACGCAAGTTGCAACCGGAAGTAGTGCGGCACCTATAATACCTTTCAATTCGGCGCAGCACACTGCCAGTAGAATCACTCAATATCAAACGCGCACACGCGACAAAAATTATTTATCTGTGCGTCGGAATACATTGCACCATAGGAATTTTTTTTGTCCATTTGCTGCGCTGCATATTTAAATTTACAAACCATAAACCGCATATTCGTTTGCTGCCACCATGTTCGCATTTAATGTTGTTTGAAACTGATTGTGAAAGCAAAATACGTGTAAGTCTTTAACCAACGTTCCTCTGGCAATAATTCGTCAAACATTTCATGTTGCAGTTTTTTGCGAAGTTCTCCCCTCATTAGTCCACTCACACGACTACAATGTTTATAACCTCGGTGATTGTTTCTTTTTCCAGTAATTTGTACGTGGCCTTCAACTTTATCCACAAACGACCAAAACGTCACTTTCAATTTTACCTCACAAACACAATTTTCACATCTTTTATGCGCACAATACAAGTTAACCCAACCTTCCTTAACACATTTGTCAAATTTCTTTATATTGTTCACGGCACTACAGTAAACCATGTAATTGTTAGCTATGTTCGGGACACAACTCGCTTAGATTTTCTAAATTGTCTACATCTGTCAAGGGTGTAGTAAACTTGTTACATGCGAATGAAAATCTAGCCCAGAAAACGATCGGTCATCGGTATCAACCACACTTTGCTCTCTATTACTTTTTAAAGTTTTATCATTACCGAAAGCAAAATGATCGGATTTTATGTACAAAACAAAATTTCGAGCACAAATCAAGTTCATTGGAAACTTTGAAATGGGTTGGTATTTTAACTTATATCACGTTCATCAATATGCTCCAGGCAATGCAAAATTTAAAAAATCCTATAGAACGGAAAGGTGTTGAATGTTTGCCTATTTCAAGCGACACCACTATCTACTTTGTTTATGTTCGTACCAAATTTACAAGTAGTGTGGCCTCAATATTCACCTGGCATGGACAAAAATAGTCAGATTTTATGACGGAGGGTTGCTAAAGTTGCAATATTTTGCCGAAATGACAGTAGACCTGACTCTTGCCCATAAGTTGATTACATATCATAAAATGTGCCCCTCGCAAACCCCTTGTCTGTAGATTTAATTGGTGGGCCACAAGGTCTTAAGTGGCTGAGGTCGCGCATGGGTTGATAACATATGTTATTGCTGTGTTTGTGTAGGTAAACGATCTGTTTAACAGGTCGAATGGTCTAACGCGGCGGGCGCCGTCTAAATGGATTTTAATGACATTACTCTGGTCACCTATTTAATTTTCTGTCGATCGCGATGCTTTGTAGGCCGCTTGTTTCCTTTTTGTGACTTTCGGGCGAAATACTCATTTAACGATATGTACCAGTAATGAATGATTAACATGTCAGCGAATAAGATCAATAAGAAAACGTTCATTTGGAGTAGTTTGCGCATAGTTGTCGCGATACTGAAATATATTTCACAAAGACAAAACAAAATCAGACGCATCGATCAGTTATGGGAAAACGACGTGTTGGCCACCCTAAGGTGTAACCGTTGTAACGTATGCATTCGTTTAACGATTGCGAAGACATTTGGTATCTACCCGGACAAATTTTGGTTTTTGGTGAAATAAAACTTTTTAATCTCTAACGCTGACTTGCGCATGGGGAGTTTTGCATTCTCATAGGAATATAGCCCAGAGTTTAGCCTCGTTATGACCTTTATCCGCAAGCTGAAGTGAAAAATAAGGACGAACAAGATTTATTTTATGATTTGCTAACAAATAAAACTGATAGCGAAGGGTCAATAATACATTGGTCATTTCCGGAATCAAGTTAAATAAGTACACGAATCATTGCTTGTATTGCTTGCAATTTGTCCTAATTATGTATCTAAGTAACCTTATTCATGACATCCGCTAAGCGAGCGGATTAAAGTAATGCGTGGATTGAAGTAATTATTAAAGCTGTGTTTGTGACAACTGATATTCCACCTTTTGTTGTTGCGTTTCTTGGTCGTAAATGTTCATGAATACCCTTAAAGTGCATATGACACGGCCATGGCAATTTTTCGTAAATCTAAAGGTACATCTACATCAAACATATATCCAAAGTTTTCGGTTCTACGTCAACTCAAAAATGCAGATAACTACACAAAAATTGCAGCGAAAAAAAATCGTAAACCTTTTGCGCTGTGGCGAAATTGACATCACACAAGGCTCTCACGTCGAAAAAATGCATTGTTTGGGAGAATCCACACTTTACGTTACCCCAAAAGTCAGGACAAGGTTTTACATCACACAAAAATATGTCACTGTGACGTCACAAACCAAAGGATTATTTGTAATTATGGGAAGACCAAAGAGTATACCAGCAACGACATTGCTCTGTACTTCGATGAGACAGGGATGGTGCGTTTCTTTGCTCAGTGACAATACATGACGTCATTTTGGGTGTGATGTCGTAACTTTAACCTTACTTTAATTTGACTTTAATTTGATGATTCCAACATTTATAGTTACAAGTGTATTGCGAAAAATACATTAGTGGTTGATTGTGTCAAATTAAATAAATCATTTATGACGCGAACTGAAAACATTCGCATTATGACGGTACAATGTGTTGCATAATCAGCTAATTTGGGCTGCCTTTCTCGGCGTTCTTTGCCAGCCTCAAAATTCAATTACTTATATCCGTGAGTGGACAAAACGGCAATGCTTAATTGAAAAAGTTCATGCATTACGTTAGGGAACACAAAAGCTTCAACCACCAGAACACCCTGTCCCAGTAACTGTTTGAACTAAAAAGGACTTATCAGGTCGATACAGCGGCCATCTTTCTTTCCTACACATAAGACTTGCTGCCAGCACTTGCACGACTTAAGTACCTTATGTGATGTCACGCAACAATAATCTCGATTTCGTTGGCAACTGTATCGCAGAAGTTTATTAGTTTTATTTTTATTATGTTTTGTTTTTCCGTGCCTTGCATCCTGAGTCCGTGGTCGTGGTGTGGCATGGCAGGACTCTTGTCGATTAAAAGTTAACTTTATCATATACGTAGGTTTTCATTTTATAATTACTGGCATTACATATTTTTGATGTGCTCTAGGGGCAAGTGCCATGCAATGGTAAGATACAGCGAACAAAAACCTGGTGGTCTACGAAGCGACACGCAGGTTTAACGAAACGCGTTGTGATTAAACTATACTGGGCAATTCGCTTGTTTGGCAGATGTCATAGATAGGCAAGATACAAAATTGCGAGCAATACAGGCGATAATTTGTGGTACTTGTTTATGTTGATTCATGACATAGCCTTTGTATTAATTACGGAAGCGGGCAAATGCAAAACAGTGGGATCGTTATAGTGCATTTGTGACACGGAAAATTAAACTAAAAAATCATTAAACTATGAAAGCAATTTTTGGCTTGATACGGCTTGATACGGCTTGATACGGTCACAGGTTTCTAGGATACAGCTGATGAAAGTTACGTTTAAACCGTTGCGACTGTAATCGTGCGAAAGCGAGATTGTTGTTGCATGATGTTATAGAAATATAAAGTTTTGCTGGAGCTGCCAGCGAGGCTTATGCATAGGGATGGAAATCTTTGCAAAACTGGTTTAGTAGATGAAAAAACAACGAACTGCTGTCGATCGAGTAGTAAGGAAAACTTTTAAGTCAATCTTTCAGACAGCTCTTTTTGAGATGTGTTTTTATTATTAGCAGGAAAATATGTTTCGCCCTGAAAATCATCAGTTTCTGCGAAGATTAAAAACAAAAACAACGTAAACAACTAAGTTAAAGCAAACGTCTACAAAAAAAATTGTAGTTTCGAAACATATTTTTCTGCTAATAATAAAAACAAACATTTTTTATTAAACAGGAGCAAAACTGACTAGTGAACAGGTGCAGCAAACGAATGTTGATTGTTTATTTCAACTGCAAACAAAGGGCGGCTGTTTCGACCTGCTAGGTCTTGTTTAGATTCGTTGGAATAAAATTGATACTGGGACAGTTTTGCGGTCAAAGCATATTGAAGCATTGTCGTTTTGTCCAAAGACAAGTAAATCTATTTTGAGGCTGGCATATAGACCGCCGCCGCGCGAATCCACCGCCCAATAACGTTAGCGACTACAAATGTTAGAATCATCATCTAACGAGGTTAAGGTTAGACGACTGAGCGAAGAAACACAAAACCTCATCTTGAAGTACAGAGTAATGTCGTAGTTGCTGTACTTTTTGGGTTGCCAGTAATCAGAGACAAATAAGCCTTTGGTTTGTGACGTCACAGTAACATACTTTTGTGTGATGGTACTGCTTCCCCTGACCTTTGTGGTGACATAACTTGGGGTTCTCCTATGTTTAAAACTATTCGATATTGACAATATTGCTTTTCTTATGCAAAGAAGGCACTTGTTGACGCAACCGCCTTGTTTGACGTCAATTTCCGAAATACTTATATGTTTATTGTGGACATAGGCGCCTAGTCCGGGGGGGCAGGGGAGCGGCGCCCCCCCAGGTTTTTCAAAAATAACGAGTGGCTTTTACGCGCGTCTGTCCGCACCATGTAACTCGTCGCATTCGTAACGTTCAAAGAAAAAAAGAACTAAAAACAATGTGTTTCTTACACGACGCGCACAAAACATGTCGACCTAGTTTCGCTTACGTGGTTGTGGTTGGTTGTGTCGTAGACCGATCTCGTGCGTTCATCGTTAACGTCGCCCTTTTGGTTAATACGCCTCGTGCATTGAAATTCAAACACAGTTTTTCGATACTTGATGACGTCATAGTAACAAATTATGACGTCATAATATAGCCGCCCCCCCTGGAAAATGATTGTGGATGTACCTATATTACGCAAAGTTGCCATGACCGATGCATGTGCACTTTCAGTCGCACTTGCGTCGAGAATTTTGATGTTAGTGACATGTAGCATTTTCTTGCATTAGAACATTACAAATGAGAAATATTTGGCGACTGTGTATCCAACGGCAAAAGCACCATACGAGTGCATTGCATATCTTTGACAAGAATTTTACAAGTTCCAGAATAAACCAAACTGAGGTATGATATGTAGACTAAAAAAAATCACAAAACGTAGACATGGGTAGCCAAAGCTTGAAAGTATGTAAAGCAAGCTGCAACATATTAATCTCACACCACGACGACACTAAATAACTGTGGAAATACCACCAAACGTCGTAAAAACTTCGTTTCTACTGCCAACCAGATCGTAAGCAGTTTGATTTAACATAATTTTAGGGGTGAAATATTTTTAAATATCTTGGCAGACAATAAAAAGTATGTAATAGCACTGATTATAAAATGACAAACTACTTAAAGCACACTTTCAATCGACAAGAGTCCTACCATATATGGCACGCCACGACCACAGATGCAATTTTAAGGGCATTCCTGAACATTTGCGACCAAGAAACGCAACAACAAAAGGTGGAATATCAATTGTCACGGGGGTTAAAAAGAAAACACCCAAAGCTCAACGCATTACTTCACGTTTTGCGGATATCATGAATAAGGTTACAAGATACATAATTATAGGACAAATCGCAAGCAACACAAGCGACGATTCGTGTACTTGTTTAACTTGATTCCGGAAATAACCAATGTATTATTGACCCTTTGCTATCAGTTTTATTTGTTGTGAATAGCAACATTTCACTAGTAATAAAATGCATATTACTAGTCGTTATTTTTCAAAGGTCATAACGATGCTAAAATCTGACCTCGATTCCTGTGAGAATGTTAAACTTCCCATGCGCAAGTCATTCGACCCTGTGATACAGATTGTTTATCTACACATCTACACATTGTAACAATCCACGCCCATCATGCCTTGTCCCACGAAATGAACTTACAGACAAGAGGTTTGCGAGGGGTATGGACCAAAATAACACACCACAAAAAGGATATGACAGAGCGGCTATCCCGGCCATGTTTCCGATTCTTGGAGAATTATTTCGTACTTTAGATCAAGAACGGAAATAAGTTGTGCAACAAGTCGACGTAGTCATAAAACGGGTTACTGTCTTCCCCCATTACGCTAATACAAAGTCGAAATCAGACAAGAAAGTATCCGCGCAATAAAAATGAAGTAGGTTGTCGTTCAGTGTTTGTGAAACAAGAGTTTAAAGTGCTTCATACTAGAGAACCCGTGAGACTCTAAAGAAACCGTAAGACGTGTGACGCATTTAAATTTATTCCGACTTGTTATACTGGGTTTTCGCGATTTCGGCAGGATTAGTGCGTTTCCATACACTTTGGGAAATTACCAAATACTGCTACATTTTGTGATATGTCACGCGTCATGGTTGATTGAATTTCAAAACCCATCGCTCAATATATTACAAGGATCTGTCTTGAACGATTAATCGTCAAGTGTAACCAAGACATTGAGGTTTGTTGCCCAAGCTCAAAAGTGTTTTGCTTTCGTGGCAAAGAGAGACGTAAGAAATCTCTGTTGCTGTCAGGCATATTGCAATTAAAAATGTACTGATCATATCATATCATATCATATACCTGATGAAGTCTCGCCGCATGGCAGACGAAGAACGTCGTAAAAGTACAGCACGTTTATGCCAAAAAGAGACGTGTTCGCCATTGTAAGTGACTGCACAGTTTGCTGGCGGTATATCAAGTGAATGATTTTAGAAAAGATACTAATGCAAATGTAATGCAAAAATTACTTGCATTGGATATGACAAATTCATATAACGAGCAACGTTTCGCGATGCGCTTTACGCGACCGAAACATTGTTCGACCAGTCACCATGAAACAGGTGGTGCCACGTCATTAAAATGATGACATCAATCAGACTGCTCCAAGGTTAGAACACATCAATCAGACTGTTCGAAAACGCCACGAAATCTGCGATTTTTGCACCTGAAGTGGCAAGATAATCAAGTCTGGACACCACTTTAACGAGTGTATGCTGTACATGACGGGTGGCAAAAAAAGGGTAACAAGTGGCCTGACAAAACACGGCAATATTCAGTGTGGCCCTGAATACACCCAACATTGCAAATCCAATGGACAAGGAACGCAAACCATTGTATGTGTGTGCTTTTCAAGAGCTCTCAAAATAAGGCTGAATTTTTGCTAGCGGTTACAATAGGTAGTCGATACTCTGATAATTATTTGTTGGTCTCGTCGCCTTTCGCGTGATCTGAAAGGCATTAGAAAACGGTTGCATTCATGAAACAATCCAGGACAATAAATTCACGCTGAATTGCGTGGGACCCCGAATTCCTTGACACGGAAAACAGACCTACTCTATCAACTATATACTACTCGTCTATAATAGGGTCCTAATCTGTCTTTTTTTCCCGCCAAACCTCTTGATTCCTCTGTAAGCATTCGTCAAACCACTGACGTAGATGACATAATTGCAAACAAAGCAGAATAAGAACTGCAATCAATCTAACACAATTTTGAATGAATGTGGGTTACTGTATCGAAGCAAAGTCATGTTATGTTATTTCGTTTTACCGCACCTAGAATGCAATGGTGGGTCGGGAAGAAATGGAAAAAATATTCGGGATGACAGCAGTGTAGAATGGGTGAAACACAATACATCAGCAACGAGACAGTTTTGGGGTCCTCAGTACAAACAGGGCACGATCGAGATTTCTGAAGTTCAGAGTACCACGCTTCTATTAAGATTTACGAAATTTATTCACAAAAACTAAATTTTTGTGTTCACCCAATTTTTTTTTTATTATTTGAAATTCAAATTCAAATTTGTCAGTTCTGGCAACAATTCAATTAAACATCCCACCTAGGAGAGAACAAATAAAACTTGCGATATTAAAACGAACTGATATTGATACGACAATGTTTTAAAGTTTTTTAGGCTTAAACAATTGTATTCGACTTTGATTTAAACAAATCAAGTTTATCACCAAGTGGTTAAACAACGAAACTTTAATGTTTCAAGTACCTTGGCCCTTATCAACTCCAAAATCACTAAAGCTACAACTTCCATAAAAGTTTGCCATAAAACGGGCGCAAATTCTCGGACGGCGGTTTAAAGAGCTCGATCAATTCCAAAAGTACCAAAGCTACAGCATTAATCTTTGCAGAGGATATTAACATGGAACATTACAGCGAATTTCAGAACTATGCATGCGTGCAAAAAGATATTAGATATTCGATAAAAAACGGTTGGTTCGAATTTGATATAGCTTGTATCCAGTAAAGTATTAAACCCGCAACATTCATTATAGAAATTTTGGTTGTATTTTAATTTTTTTTACAAAAGGGAAACTATCATTTCATTGATGTTTGCGAAAGAAATTTTAGTCCTGTTTCCGCCAAAGTTTTCACCTAGGAGTGTATGGCACTTTAATAGTGCATTCCTAAAACAGATACATGAATGCTTGCAAGAAAAACATAAAACATGTAGCGTGTTACGTCAGTATATGTCTGCTAAATTTCAATTTGTAAAAGTAAATTCTTACATTTGATTTAAAAGACAAGGTTATTACGCGTTGTACGTCGAAATAAACATTCTTTGCTAAATTGCAAATCACGCAATTTGGGTTGGCAATTGATGTTATCCAGTATTCCTCGTTTAGGAAATAAGAATCAATCGCAAAATCCGCATATGTACATAGTCCTCTGCGAAAAATTGGATTTGGAAACAAAATTTGACCGTGCTATAGGGTAAAAACGAAATTTCAAGTCGCTTAATTCAAAAATGTTGAAATTGTCGAAATTAGCCAACATTAGCCACCATAGTTTCAAAAATGCGTTTTCGGTCATGACATACGCCAATTTGGTTTTCACTGCTCGTTTTTGTAGTGGCATCTGTGAACGTTATGAATGTATTATTTACTGTGATTTACCAATTTGCCACAGAGCGCTGGTTAATGTTCCGCTGGTTAAGGTTTGTGGGGTTTCACATCATGCCGTGAATTTTGGATACTTTTTGAGACGTTATGTTGTTTTGAAAGCAGGTAGTTTCTGTGTTGTTAGCTAATCAGTATTGATGGTTGTAATTTAGAAACTATGAAACATGCCGCAAATTTTCATAACGTTGAAAAATGCAAGGTTGGTTAAAAAAATACAGAACTACTATATATTATGTATTCTTTTGGACAATAATACTTATTATGAAGCCAATCATATCGGTCACGCATTTGTATAACTACTACTATATAGTGTTTAAACACAGTAATATAAACGAAATAATAAGTATTTGTCAAAATTAGTTTGAAAATCTTTAACGTTCAGCTGAAAACAAGTAGTCAGCAAAACCAAACAAATAAACGGAAAAGATGCAAACCAAGGTACGGCCCAAAATTTCAATTTAAAGTCCGCTAATTTTTCACCTACGAGAAGAACTTTTCACTTCACGAAAGTTGTTAAACGGTTGGTTGATAGGATCTTATTAGCCACACACGACAATGGATGAAACAAAAATATTCATTATAAACAAAATAAAACAAGGTTTAAGCCATTTACGATTGCAGAAGCTGACTGTGACATGCATACTTACTGTTTGTAATACCTCAGTTCGATTTTTCTGTCACCCCAGGGAAAACCGTTGAACGTAAGAACAATGCTAGATCAAATTCGGACTGTTTTGAAGCTTGTGTTTAGCCAGGAGTGCACTACGTAGAAGACACACGTAGGTTTTTTACCAAACTGCAAATCCCGACAAAAATGTTTTTTCCTACATGTTAAAGATATTCGAGAAAAAGAAAAACTTAAACTTAAAGTTGAACTTGAACTGGTAAGAAAATTTCAGAAAGCTTTTGATGAATCTCACAAACTTATAAAGATCCAGGATGAAAAGCGCCAGGAGAAATGATAAAATTGGAAAATGTGCAAATGTGCAGTCATGTTGAAAAAGAAGTTATGTTAATTTAAAACCTAGGAATTTATGTAATTAGAGGCTTCAAGTGTTTTTTCGGTTGCCCCCAAAAGTTGTTAAACCACAGTTACCAAAAGGAGAACCTCGTGCCTTGACTACTATATGAGAATATGACCCGTGAAAACCGAGTAATTACACTGTTCAAGTATTAATTAAAACCCAAAGTACATGTTGACAGATTTTAGAAATTGGCTTTCACTTACTTTTGTATTTATTCTCTTTTTCTTGCTATAGCCTACCATTGGTTACAATGTTATTGGTCTATTGTAAGTGCTGTACAAGAATTTTTTGCAATTGATTTTGCAAAATACACATGTTATAATTACAAAAACTTACAAACAAAACAAGGTTTAAATTGTACATACCAGTTGAATAAACTGTCCGGGGACAATAGTAAAACGTACCAAAGTGGAGGTCGGATAGTGCACATTGGAATTGAAAATTGAAGCAGGCACTAAAAGAAACATAAAAAAAAAAAAAAACAGTAAACAAAAATTTAAATCAAACAAAAGACAAACTATATTCCTTGCAGAGTGCGCTAAATAGATAAAAAAAAAAAAATTAAAGTAAGAGCGGATACCATGTTTAAGGGGAAAAACCTGCGTAGACCTGCGTCATCATTTTCGCGTTCCGCGCGATTGAATTCACGTCATCATTAGTTAATTTGGCTTATTTAGGCTGTTTATTTAGGCTGTTTATTTAATTGCATTATCAATCTTATTTTTTATAGTCAATTACTGTGAAAAAAATAGCAAGAAAATGCTCCAACAAAAAAGTTGAAAATCATTCGCAAACGACCTAGTTGAAGATCGGGGTGTCGTAATCACTAGAGCAGTATTTTCACTGCGATTTGTTGAGAGTAAGCCTCAAGATCTGTCGATTTGTCCGCAAGGGCGGGCGCAAAAGGAGCGACTCTGCATGCCTGTTGGCGTGCGGGGTCGCTTCTTCTTTTTTTTTTGAAATTTTTTTTGGAAAAAAAAACCAAGTCCGACGATCGGCTTTTTTTTTTTTTTTTTGAGTTAACAATGGGAAGGATAGGGGCGGGGGGTCGTTGGGCCGCGCGCGCCCAACCCTGTCCGCGCGCGTGCAACTGAATTGTGGTCCGGATGGCGCACGGCATCGCTTACAACGACGTCACAGCCCCGCCGGTCGCACTTGCACGGTTGGTCGTGGGCAGGCAAAAACCAGGAGGCTGTTTTCCAGGAGGCTGTGCATTTCGCGCGGCCTAGGTTGTGGGCCATGCCGGCCGGCCGCGCGGATTCGCGTACTCGATGTCTGAAACAAGGTGCGCGCGCACTGCGAATGCGTGTGGCAGGCCTGCAGCCACAGGCCATCAGCCAACGACCGTTGTTTGGCACTTTGAAAAAATTTGGGACTCTGTCGTTTTTTTGCCCGGCCATTTCGCTTGGCCTGTACATTTGCGCGGCCAGTAGTGTGACCCTGTACATTCGCGCGGCCTAGGTTGTGGGCTCGCCGGCCGGCCGCGCGGATTCGTGCACTCGATGTTTGAAACAAGGTGCGCGCGCGCTGCGAATGCGTGTGGCAGGCCTGCAGCCACAGGCCATCAGCCAACGACTGTTGTTTGGCACTTTGAAAAAATTTGGGACTCTGTCGTTTTTTTGCCCGGCCATTTCGCTTGGCCTGTACATTTGCGCGGCCAGTAGTGTGGCCCTGTACATTTGCACGACCAGCGTCCAGGCCTCGCCGGCCGGCCGCGCGGATTCGCGTACTCGATGTTTGAAACGAGGCCCGCGCGCACTGCGAATGCGTGTGGCAGGCCTGCAGCAACAGGCCATCAGCCAACGACCGTTGTTTGGCACTTTGAAAAAATTTGGGACTCTGTCGTTTTTTTGCCCGGCCATTTCGCTTGGCCTGTACATTTGCGCGGCCAGTAGTGTGGCCCTGTACATTTGCACGACCAGCGTCCAGGCCTCGCCGGCCGGCCGCGCGGATTCGCGTACTCGATGTTTGAAACGAGGCCCGCGCGCACTGCGAATGCGTGTGGCAGGCCTGCAGCAACAGGCCATCAGCCAACGACCGTTGTTTGGCACTTTGAAAAAATTTGGGACTCTGTCGTTTTTTTGCCCGGCCATTTCGCTGGCCCTATGCATTTGCGCGGCCAGTAGAGTGGCCCTGTACATTCTCACTCGCGCGAGCCAAAAAAGTGACAGAGTCCCAAATTTTTTCAAAGTGCCAAACGGCGGTCGTTGGCTGATGGCCTGTTGCTGCAGGCCTGCCACACGCATTCGCAGTGCGCGCGCACCTTGTTTCAAACATCGAGTACACGAATCCGCGCGGCCGGCCGGCGAGCCCACAACCTAGGCCGCGCGAATGTACAGGGTCACTCTACTGGCCGCCCAAATGTACAGGGCCAGCGAAATGGCCGGGCAAAAAAACGACAGAGTCCCAATTTTTTACAAAGTGCCAATCAACGGTCGTTGGCTGATGGCCTGTTGCTGAAGGCCTGTCACACGCATTCGCAGTACGCGCGGGCCTCGTTTCAAACATCGGACGCGCGAAAACGCGCGGCCGCCCGGCGAGGCCTGGACCCTGGACGCGCGAACGTACAGGGACACGCCAATGAGGAAAAACGACGGATTTTCTCTGAAGAGTTGTGTGTCGTTGGCGTGTTGGCGTCGCACACCCGCGGCTCGCACTCGCACAAGGTGGCCGCCTTGTAAACCAGCGCGCGCGGACGGACAGACAAACAAACAAACCTGCAGGAGACCCGAGCGAGTTTCGTGCGTCACGAGGAAGTGGGTGTCTCGCGGTGGACGCAGAACCGTTCCAGCCCTACTATGTGGGGCAACCCACACTGGATGGGTGAAACGCGCTCGCGTGCGTTTTCTACCGCCTGTAGGCGCGCGGCTCGCTGAGCAGATGTGCTGCTGCTCGTACGACGCCGGTCGCTTTCACGGGGTGTCCCATCGCAAGCGTTCGGTACAGTTGCCAGCCTCGCCGGTGAGCATACGCCGACCCGCTCTCGTTTTCGACTGCGGTCGGCGCTGCCGGCGTCGGTGACGGTTTTCCGAGTTCGCGCGGCGAACCAAGCAAAGAGTGTCGGTCGGTGGGTCGCGTCCTCGCGGGCGTCGGACCCGGTGCGTGAAAAGGCGGCGGCCTCGTGCCGCCCAGCCCAGCTCTCGTAGCTACCTGGTTGATCCTGCCAGTAGTCATATGCTTGTCTCAAAGATTAAGCCATGCAAGTCTAAGTACGCGCTCTCGTACAGTGAAACTGCGAATGGCTCATTAAATCAGTTATGGTTCATTTGATCGTACATCGTACGTGGATACCTGTACAAAATCTAGAGCTAATACATGCGGCAGGCGCCTGCCTCGCGGCGGGCGTGCATTTATCAGTCCAAAAACCGACCGGGCCGGCCTCGCGTCGCGCCCGACACGTGTTGGTGACTCTGGATAACTCAGCGGATCGCACGGTCTCGCACCGGCGACGGATCATTCAAGTGTCTGCCCTATCAACTTTCGTCGGTAGGGTATCGGCCTACCGAGGTTCTTACGGGTGACGGGGAATCAGGGTTCGATTCCGGAGAGGGAGCCTGAGAAACGGCTACCACATCCAAGGAAGGCAGCAGGCGCGCAAATTACCCATTCCCGACGCGGGGA